>NC_138580.1:43163511-43763511 GCF_964289735.1 Phaethon aethereus
TCAGCTCTGCCTGCGCTCGGTCTTTGCCACACCCAGGCTGGGACGTGACAGAAGAGGAGCAGGAGCAGGAACACACGGGTGCCCTCTTGCAGAGCAGAGCACAGGTACCTGCAGCCATCCCCGCCTGGGCTGGGCCTGCTCTCGCTGCTCAGCCGAGCACCGCTGTCGGGGCACTCGCTGCGTCACCCCTCTCTTCCCCGCCCTTCCTTCTCCTGCAGACAGTTTTGGAACCCCTCAAGCCCACGGAGCGTGAAGACACCACCGTCACGGCTGTCGAGGGCACAGCAGACTCTGACCGCTCTCATGCGGAGGCTAGTGCTGTGGTGCTCGAAGTGCTTGCGGACATTGATGCCTCCAGTTTGGAGGACGTAAGTAGCCGGTGGCCGGGGCTCGAGCCCCCCGGGGGACTGTGTGTGCCCTGAAGCCGGGTCCGCTGGGCACCTGACAGCCTTTTAGGCCAGCACAGTGTGGTGGGAAGGGAAGCACTTCTCGGGCGACGCTGGGGAAATGGCTCGCGCCGGCGGCACTCCAGCTCTCAGCCGTGTCTCCTCCAGGTGCCGAGCCTCGTGAGGTCCATCTACCAGTGGCTAATGTCCAACACGGGTGTGTCTGCCAAGCACAGGCTGGACAACGCCCTCCTGCAGCTGACCCAGCTGCACCCCCACGACGTGGTGGTGACGCTCCTGCGCTCTGCCCCATCCTGCGACAGGTACGGGCCCACCTGCCTTCAGGGCTCAGGGGTCTCAAGCTCTTAGAGCCCATCGGCCTGTAGAGGCCGGCCGTGCGGGCTGCCGGACAGATGGAGATTTTCAGGCCCCTCCTGCCCGTCCCTGGGCAGAGGCAGGGCTGGTGGCCAGCCTGGGCCCCGGGGTTGCCCAGGCCATGGCACTGTGGCCGAGACCCGCTGACACAGAGCTCTGGGCCCACAGGGCTGCCGCGACCATGTGGAGGGCGATGGTCTCCAGGGGCAGCACTGCAGAGAAGGTGCTGCTGGGGCTGCTCCGCGTGCTGGAGGACTGGCCGCTGCACAGCACGTCCACCTCCGATGGGGACAACACCGGCGTCTTTGCCCTGGCCGTGAGTTTCTGGGCCAGGCCTTTGCTCACCGTCAGGGTTGCCTCTCCAGGCGGCTCTCCATCCTCCCCCGCCACTGCAACACCCTGCCTCACGCTTTGGGCTGGAAACCGCCCTGGCTTAGGGGCAGGTTGAGGGGCTGCCAGGCCGGGTGCTCCCGCTGCGCCTCCCGTGGCCCCAGGCAGTGCCTGAGCCTCACCCTCCCACGCTCGGGCCCCGCCACGGGGACATCTCGGCACTGAGCGCTGTCTCTGCGTGTTTTGTTTTCTGCAGGCAACCAGGGCACTGTGGCAGATCCTCTGGCTGCCCAGGTGCCCACAGCTGAACACACATTTCCCCCGCCTCTTCCTGGCTCTGCTCTTCCAAGTTTTGTTCAGCACGGAGCAGATGCCGGAGGAGGTGGATACCTTCTGGAGGAGATGCCAGCAGGAAGACTGCCTTCCCACCAACCCCAACAGGTGCTCCATCCCAGTCCTCCCATCCCCCCATGGACCTGCAGCTGGGGCCAGGGCCCCCAGCGTGACCTGGGCGTTGCTCTGCACACAGATTTGCAGTGCTGACCGTGAAAACACTGCTCTGCTGTCTTGACTATGATGATCTGGTGTTAGAAATTGAACGTAAGCGAGGCTGGGACATGCTCCTCAACACTGAGACCCATCACTACGCGATGGGTCTGCTGGCCAGGTAAGAGCCCCCTGCTCCCTGCTCCCGCCGCCATTTCTCCTCTGCAGGTGGGGTGCCCCACACAACCCCCTCGGTCGTGGCTGAGAGGGACTTGTCACCGAGGGATGGCCAAGCAGAATGGAAAAGCCTGGGAGAGCTGGGGACCCAGGAGCAGGCACCTCCCAAAACGCCAGCATCCGCACCCTGTGGGGCCTGGGCTGACAGCACAGAGCAGGGGGGTCTGTCTGCACGCAGCCCTACCGTGGGCTGCCCCCTGGGGCTGGGCAGGATGCACAGAGGGCCAGCGGCAGAGCCATGGTGGCAAGAGTCCCCCGTGGGCAGGAGGGGTGTTTTGCCAGTCTCCTCCCCAACAGGAGCGTGCTGGTGTTGGGCACTGCCTTTGTCCTGGCGAAGGGTGGTGGGGAAAGACCAGGCCTGTGTGAGTGTGTCCCGAGAGAGGTTTGCCCACCCTGCTCAGGGTCGACTCTGCCTTCTTCCCCCTGACAGAGAGATGCGCAGTATGCCGAGCAACTGGCATTACTTGGCCTCGCACTACCTGCTCAAGCTGCTCCAACACAACGAGCCACGCTGGGAGGTTGCTGCCATGACGTTCCTTGTCGAGGTGAGCGTGATGGTGAGCGCTGCCTCGCTGAGCGGCCTCCCACCACTCTGCCCTCCTGTAGCCACAGCTGTGGGGGGAGCCTGGTCACAGGATCTGGGGCAGAGGGTGGGCTCTGCTGCGTGCCCTTGGCCCCTTGCTGCTGGGGCCCAGCTGTGTTTTGTACCCACCTTGTGCCAGCTCTCGCTCTTTCACCTCAGAGTGGCTCCTTGAAGGACGAGGTATCGGAAGCTGCTGAGGGCTGGGAGGCACAGGGGAGCGGGCGAGCAACCTGCGCCCAGTGCCCCGCAGCGCAGGGTGGGGAACCCAGGGGCTCTCTGCAGCCGCTGCTGCCTTTGGGCTCGGCTGTCTGGGACGGTGCCCAGGCCCCGTGCTGCTGGCCGGACACAGCACTGCGTGGGGCTGGGGTCCTGCCGGCCGGGCAACCATGTCACTGCTCTGCGTCTTTCAGCTCCTGGCCTGCCATGACATAAGGGTATGGTGTGACCGCTTCCTGCAGCTCGTCCCAAGGTACCTACAGAGTGAGCACAGAGTCATGCGTCGCCTGGTGCTCAGAGGCCTCATCGTGCTCTGCGGCACACCCTTGATGGTGAGATGGGGGCAGCCGGCTGAAGCCGTGCTTGTCAGCGTGGGGCTGGGAAAGGGGTGCTGGCTAACACAGTAGCTACGACTTGGCTCGGCTTTGGGATCTGTGGCTGCGGCTCCCAGCTCTCCGGCCTCCCCGTTCACCTTGCCTGAGTCCTTCGGGGCAGGCCTTTTGTTTTTGGGCTCCGAGGCGACAGCGTGGGGTCGATCTGCCGGAGAGGTTTTGGCAGCGCAGCCTGTTACGGCTTCACAACAAAGCTTTGTGTTCCACACAGGCCAAAAGAATGCAGTTCCTGCTGGGAAGGCTCACAGAGCTCCTGGAGGATGCAGATGGGGAGCTGCTCGGGACGACCCTCTCTGTGCTCGGCTTGGTGATCCGGGCCATGGACATGCCGATATGCAGCCCCATCGCTCTGCAGCTGGCTGAGAGGCTCCAGCCGCTCTTTGACAACGTACGGCTTTGTGCCGCCCAGCACGGGCGCTGGGTGCTGTCAGGAAACCTTGTGCCCTGTGGATTGTCAGAGCCGTGCCCACGTGGGCCCGGAGCAGGCGGTACTGAGCTCTTGCCCTCATCCTTTCCACCAGGTGTCCAGCTACGTGCAGCTGCTCTCCATTGACCTCTTCCGAGATGTGATAGAGTCTGTAGCGGAGGTGGGGAAAAAGCCACTGAAGGCGCACGTGCACCAGAGCCTGCTGCCACTGCTCTGCCACTTGCATGATGAGAACAAGTGCGTGGCAGAGGTGAGGATTTCTGACATTTCGCTGTCCCTGTGGGAGGTGGCTCGGCTGCCTCTTGCCCTGGCGCCTCTCGCACTGCAGCGCTCCGGCCTCCTTCTGGCCTTGGCTGCGGAGCAGCAGCTCTGGGGGACCTCTGTCCTGCTGCCCCAGCAGCACCAGTTCCCGACATGGGGCTGGCCCCACTCCCCTGCCCAGGCACCCGAACCCACCAATGGGCGCCTTCCCCAGCTGCTGCACCTTCCCGCCAGGGGCCAGGAAAGGCCCTGAGCCTTGCTCAGCTCCGGGGATGCAGGTCCTGTGCCCTGGGCAGCGGTGCCATCTCCCAGCCTCTGCTGCTCCACAGGCCTCTCGGGAAACCCTGTTGCAAGCTACCAAGTTCCTGAAGAAGAGGAAGCTCTGGCAGCTGCTGAAGAGCGGGCAGACCTGGGCGGTCGGCGAGTGCCTGGTAAGGTTGGCCGCAAAGCCCCAGGCCCAGCCTGGACAAGCCCCCTGCCCCGATGCCCAGTGTGTGGGGCTGGCAGCTTTGCCCCTGCCCCCTGCTGCAGCCCATCGCCAACAACGCGTACCTCACACGGGCTCCCTTCCCTGGGGCGTGCGGCCCCACGGGTTCTTCTCCAGGCTCCTCTCCCTTCCGGAGCCCTGGGGTGCCGATGGAGCCCCGGCCCAGCTGGGAGCACCCAGCCCCTGCTCCCTCCAAAACCCGGCACCAGCCGGCTGCTGGCTGAGGGTTGTGGCTGTCCTGGCTGGGGAGGCCAGTCCTGGGCGCAGGGACCGCCCGGCCAAGGGGGAGAGCCTGTGCCAACCCTTCCCTCCGTCCCCTTGCGCTCTCTCCAGCTGGCAGAGCGCAGCAGCAGAGCAGACAAGTACCTGCGCCAGACGCTGCGGTACCTGCAGTGTTCGCAGGAGTCCATGCGGGAGGCGGCCGTCAGGTTCATTGGTAAGCTACGATCCCCCGGGGGTCCCTCCCTGCCCCGCTGCAGCTCGGCCCCAGCCCCGGCTGCTGCACCAGCAGCTGGGTTTGGCCCAGAAGCTGCGGAGTCCCGACTGGCCGACGCGGGGCCAGGGCGCCCATGGGACACCCTGCCGTTCTCACCCACCCCTGCCCTTGGGCGTCACGAGTGGGGAAGGTCCTGGGCTCAGCCCTGCCAAGGGCCGGAAAGCGTGTTGCTGGGCTGATGTGGGGCAGCTGCGCTGCCGAGGCTGGCGGGGTTTGCGATGGGCTGTGTGTTCCTAGGGCTGGCCGGGCGGCACACGAGGGGTCAGCAGGAGAAGCTCCAGACCATCTACGAGGGTGAGCGTGGGCAGCGGGGTGTCAGCAGGGGCTGGCGGGAGGAGGAAAGACCCTGGGGAAGGGAGCTGCACTCCCTGCCCTGGCCAGGGATGGCTCCGCTCCCTGCGCGGACAAGGGCCGGCGTGGGCAGAGTAGACAGATGTTTCAGGGCCACGTGGGGAGTTGGTGGCCAGCACATTCCTGCTGATGCCTCTGGCCCCTGCTTCCTCCTGGCCGTGGGAAGAGCTGGGTGGAGTGGCCCTGGCAGGAGGGGTTCCCTCTGGGTCCCCCCAGATCCAGGTTCTGACCTTGGCTCTGTTCCTCTCTCTTCCAGCCCTTCAAGGCATGACCAATGACTTCAGCCCCTGCGTCTCAAACCTGGCAGCTCAAACCATATTGCTGCTCAGAGCTGTAGAGACACAGCCTTCCTCCAGCTTCAGGCTGCAAGACCAGCTCCGCAGGGCCCGGAGGAGGCAGCCTTCTCTCTGCAGCAATGGCTGGCTGTGCTGCTGGAGCTCTGTGCAGAGCTGATCCCCAGAGCTCCGTGTGCTGGGGCCACCTGAGCCTGTGGGGAAGGCCCGGAGGCTCCTGGCCTCTCCCTGCCCAGGGGACAGCTCTTCTCTACGAGCGCTTTCTTTCAGCCCACCGCGGCAATAATAAATCCATGCTGTGATCCACGGAGGCCCGGGAGCATGAAATGGAGAGCACAATTAATGGCTTTTAGACCTGTGTATCTTCACGCTTTCTATGGTGAACTGAACCTAACAGGTGCTGCTGCCACCACTGCTTTTTTCCTCTGGTGGAAAAAAGTCAGAGAAAAGCAAAAAAGCAAGCAAGGAAGCGATCCGATTTCTAGGCTGTTCTGTAGGCTTTATTGCTGTAGCTCGTCCCACGTGTGACATGCTTTCCCAGCGCAGGACTTACTTGGCCATCCTCTGGTGGTGGTGAGCAGCACGTGAATGGCTGTCCCTGCAAATCTGGAGCTGCTTCTCTTCTGCCCATCTTTCTCCTCGCAGTGGCTCTTGCTCTGGTCCCTAGTGTCCCCAGGGCATTGGGGAAGAGGAGAAAAAGGGTGCCGGTGCTCAGCAACACTCGCCCAGGGCTGCAGTGTGGTGGGAAAAGGGGCCAGAAATCCCTTTGCCCTTTGCTGCTTCTGCTGAGTGCTAGAATCCCATAGGTTGGAAAAGACCCTTAAGCTCGTCGCATCCACCCGTTAAGCTAGCACTGCCAAGTCCCCCACTAAACCGTGTGCCTAAGCACCCCATCTACATGTGTTTTAGAGACCTCTGGGGATGGTCACTCAGCCACTTGCCTGGGCAGCCTGTTCCGCTGTTTGACAACCCTTTTGGTGAAGAAGTGTTTCCTAATGGCCAACCTAAACCTCCCCTGGTGCAACTTGAGGCCGTTTCCTCTTGACCCAGCGCTTGTGGTTACTTGGGAGAAGAGACCGACACCCACCTCGCTCCAACCTCCTTTCAGGGAGTTGTAGGGAGCGGTAAGGTCTCCCCTAAGCGTCCTTTTCTCCAGGCTAAAGAGCCGCTCCTCACAGGACTTGTGCGCTAGACCCCTCACTATCTTTGCTGCCCTTCTCTGGACACGCTCCAGCACCTCCATGTCCTTCTTGTAGTGAGGGGCTCAAAACTGAACACAGGATTCGAGGTGTGGCCTTACTGGGGCCACATACAGGGGGATGATCGCTTCCCTACTGCTGCTGGCCACACTATGTCCAACACAAGCCAGGAAGCTCTTGGCCACGTTGGCCACCTGGGCATGCTGCTGGCTCATATGCAGCCAGGTGTCAACCAGCACCCCCACCTCTTTTTCCACTGGGCAGCTCTCCAGCCACTCTTCCCCCAGCCTGTAGCGTTGTAGGGGGTTGTTGTGACCCAAGTGCAGGACGTGGCCCTGAGCCTTGTTGAACCTCAGACACTTGGCCTCGGCCCATCGATCCAGCCCGTCCAGATCCCTCTGCAGCCCCTTCCTACCCCTCCCGCAGATCAACACTCCCACCCAGCTTGGTGTCCTCTGCAAACTTACCGAGGGAGCACTCGATCCCCTCATCCGGATCACCGGTAAAGATACTAAACAAACTGGCCCCAATGCTCAGCCCTGCTGAACACCGCTGGTGACCGGCCGCCAGCTGGATTTAAATGCATTCACCACGGTTCTTTGGGCCTGGCCATGCAGCCAGGTTTCTACCCAGCAAAGAGTACACCCGTCCAAGGCATGAGCAGCCAGTTTCTCCAGGAAAATGCCATGGGACACGGTCTCAAAGGCACTGCTGGAGTCCAGGTAGACAACATCCACAGCCTTTCCCTCACCCACTAAGCGGATCACCTTGTTATGGAGGAGATCAGGTTGGTCAAGCAGGACCTGCCTTTCAACAACCCATGCTGACTGGGCTGACTGGTCTCTTAGTTGTCCTGTACGTGCCACGTGATGGCACTCAGGATGCTCTGCTCCATAACCTTCCGCGGCTCAGAGGTCAGACTGACAGGCCAGAAGCCTCAATGCTTCCAACAAAGCTCATGCGCAGAGCCCACAGCTGTGGCGGTCCCCAAAACGCTTGACCTTGGAGATGCCCACGAATACTCTCACAGCCATGAACCTCCATTTGTCTCCTGCCCGTGTGTTGCTGGCTGGATTGTTGAGGGAGCCGAGGTGCCTTTGTAGCGGGCTCCTATGGAGCACCTTCAGTGCGGTGCCGCTGCAGGGCAGGTTTGCCAGGCTGTGGGAAGGCCCTGACGGGACGGGACAGAGGGAGGCCCTGTGAGGATGGGCTGCTGAATGACCATGAGGGGCCAGGTGGTGGGGCACCTTCAGGTGCATCATGGCAGCTGGAGGCCCTGAGGGGACGGGGTGGCAGGAGGCCATGAAGGGACGGGGTGCTGTGGAGGCCCTGAGGCGACACAGTGTCAGGAAGCCACGAGGGGATGAGTGGCAGGAGGCTACGAGGGGACGGAGCAGCGGCAGGCCCGGAGGGGACGAGGCGGTGGGTAGGCCCTGAGGAGCTGGCGTGGCAGGAGGCCATAAGGAGCCCCGACGCAGCCACCTCGTTCCTTGCCACCCTGCTTGCGTGGTGCTTCCCCGAGGTGTCTCCCAGCCCTGCGGCAGAGCCCTCGAGGCCTGGCCTCAGCAGCATGGTGGGGGAACCAATGTGCCTAGGCCGGCCTGGCTGGGGGAGAGGGAGGGGGCGGGGGCCCCTCAGGGGCACGTCCGCCGGGTGCTGCCGCCCAGGGGCAGTGGGCAGAGGCAGGGCTGGCGGCCAGCCCGGGCCCCCGGGGGTGCCCAGGCCACGGCCCTGTGGCCGAGACCAGCTGCTGACACAGAGCTCGTGTCAGCACCCAGCACAACCGCGTGCAGGGTGACGCTCCCTGAGCACGGGACGGCAGCGAAGGTGCTGCCTTCTGCACATCTTTCCTTCGTGCAAACAAAACCCTGCAAGAGGTGAAACAAGGATCTAAAATAATTACAAAGGCTAAAAATGCCTTTCCGGTAGAAGTTAAATTAAAGCCCGAGGCCAGACCAGTTGGAATCAAGCAGTATCCCCTAAAGAGGGAAGACAGAGAAGGGGTAAAAGGGATAATTAATGATTTTTTGCAATTCGGGTTGTCGGTAGAGTGTGAATCCGAGTAGAAGACTCTTATCTCGCCAGTGAAAAAGCCAGATGGGAAGAATTACCGTTTAGTGCAAGGTTTAAGAGCCACAAATAATATAGTTGGGGATTTACATCCTGTTGTGGCAAATCCTTATACATCACTAACAAAGATAAAGGAAAATCGAAACTGGTTTACCGTTTTGGATTTAAAGGATGCTGTGTCTGGCACAGGTAACCTACCTCGGATACAGGATTTCC
This sequence comes from Phaethon aethereus, assembly GCF_964289735.1. Classification (NCBI taxonomy): domain Eukaryota; kingdom Metazoa; phylum Chordata; class Aves; order Phaethontiformes; family Phaethontidae; genus Phaethon; species Phaethon aethereus. Next base: position 43,172,317 of record NC_138580.1, read on the forward strand.
AAAGGACAACGAGGGCTGGGGACAGAGCGAAAGGAAGCCGTCTGCCGAACACCAAAGCCAACTACCACAAAGGAATTGCGGCTCTTTCTTGGAATGAGAGGTTGGTGCAGATTATGGATTTATAATTATGGGGTATTGATGAAACCCTTGCATGATTTGTTGAAAGGAAGCCCTTCACTGTTAGTTTGGACTGGGGAAGCAGAAAGAGCTGATCCAGAGGTTGGGAACAAATTGGCTGATTCTGAGGCTAAGGTGGCAGCGGAACGGACAGAAATTGCAAACACTTCTTCTTTGATCCCAGACGGTAAACTCAATATAATAGAGAATGAGAAATTAGAATATTCTAAAGAAGATAAAGTTATGATAAATGACCTAGGAGGGAAGAAAGACCAACAAACGGGAATGTATTCAATGCCAGATGGTAGAATAATAAATAGTACCTTATAACATATTGTAGAAACTCCTACGAGAAGAAGATCATTAAGCACACTGGGGAGCAGATGCATTGTATAAATATTTAAATCAAAGAATAGTGAGTCGAAATTTATACACTCCAGTGAAGCAAGGCACCCAAAGATGTGAAACATGTTTGAAAAACAATCCAAATACCACGCATAAGATACAAATTGGCAGTATTGGAAAGGCAAACATGCCTGGACAACAATGGCAATTAGATTTTTCTAAACTCCCAAGAAAAGGGGGGTTTCAGTATTTGTTAGTATTAACAGACACCTTTCCAGGCTGGCCAGAAGCTTTCCTTTGTAGGACTAATAAGGCTAGGGAAGTGACACGAGTACTTTTAAACGAGATCATTCCTAGATTTGGAGTACCGGCAGTAATATCTTCTGATAGGGGTACTCACTTCTGTGCGCAAATAGCGCAACAAGTTAGTAAGTTTTTAGGGATTGACTGGCAACTACATACTCCATACCGACCTCAGGCAAGTGGGCAAGTGGAGAAAATGAATCACTTAATTAAACAGCAGCTAGCTAAAATCAGTCAAGAAGCAAAGCTACATTGGTACCAAGCGCTCCCACTAGCCCTACTACGAATCAGGGTAAATCCAAGAACTAAAAAGAATTTAAGTCCATTTGAAGTTTTGTTTGGGAGGCCGTACCAATCCCAATACCAAGGGGAAGATCTCACCCAATTAGGTGAGAATAATCTACAAAAACATATTGATGATATTAGGAAAACAACTTAACGAGGTAAACAAGAGAATTTCAGAAACCACCGAGGCGAAGGGCTACGGGGCGAAGAGTCGCACCGGGGGACCCTTCCCGAAGCGGCCAAACCGCGAAGGCGGCAGCAGCACAGGGAGCGAGAGAGCGCCGCAGCTCCCCCCCGCGCCAGGCCGGCGGCGCGGGCTCCTGATGACCGGCAGCTCTGACTCAGCGTGGGCAGGGCCCAGGGCGGCGGCAGCCAAAGCCCCTCGCCTACAAGAGCAGCCCCCGGGAGCGCGAGCGGCCCGCAGGGCGGCGAAGAGGGCGCGCAAAGAGGACGTGGCGCGTCAGAAGGGCATAGCACGTCAGTGCGCGCGTCAGTTCGCGCGGGCAGGGCATGCAGGGAAGGCGTGCGGGCAGGGTGCAGCGTCCTCCCCCGGCCCTAGAGATTCTCTGACAAGTGGCCATCATCGTCCCAGACCCAGAGGAGGCTCAGCCATGGTCGCCACTCGGCTGAAAACCGTGGCCAGAAAGAATGTGGCGCCACAGACAGAGCTCCCACTCAGGCATGCAGCTGTCCAAGTATCCGGCTGCAAAGAGTGCCTGAGCCTGTCGGTTATTCCAGAGACCAACGGGGACACCACCTGCGTGCGGTGCGACCAGGTGAGCGACCTGCTCAGCCTGGTGGCAGAGCTGAAAGAGGAAGTGGAGGGGCTGAGGAGCATTAGGGAGTATGAGAGGGTGATAGATCGGTGGAGCCGCACCCGGCCACCCCTGAGGTAGGGGCAGCTGGTGGAGGCTCCACAAGCAGCAGGGGATCCCCTGGCCTCTTGCTGCCGGGCAGAAGGAGAGGACCTAAGAGATGAGGGGAAATGGAAGCAGGTCCCTCCTCGGAGAGGTCGGCAAATCCCCTCCTGGCCTCCCTCACTGCCCCAGCTGCCCTTACACAACAGGTATGGGGCTCTGGAACTTGAGGGACAGGAACATGAGGACCCTGACGAAGGTCCGTCCAAGGGGCTGCCTAGGGTGAGTCAACCAGCCCCACGCATCAAGACGTCCTGTGTTAAGTAAAAAAGGAGGGTAATTGTCGTAGGCGACTCCCTTCTGAGGGGTACAGAGGGCCCAATATGTCGACCAGACCCAACTCACAGGGGAGTCTGCTGCCTCCCCGGGGCCTGGGTGAGAGACATCACCAGGAAACTCCCTGGTCTGGTTCGGCCCACTGATTACTACCCACTGTTGGTCATGCAGGCTGGCAACGATGGGGTTGCACTAAGAAGCCCAAAGGCAGTCAAAAAGAACTTGATAGCACTGGGGTGACTGGTCAATGGAGCGGGAGCACAGGTAGTGTTTTCATCAATCCCTTCAGTGACAGGGAAGAACGCTGAAAGGAACAGGAAAGCACACCTGATCAACACATGGCTCAGGGGCTGGTGCCGTCGTCAGAATTTTGGTTACTTTGACCACGGGGCGGTTTACACGGCACCGGGCCTCCTCGCAGCTGATGGAGTGCAACTGACTCTAAGGGGCAAAAGGATTCTTGCTCATGAGCTGGCAGGCCTCATTGAGAGGGCTTTAAACTAGATTTTGCGGGGGGAGGGGATAAACCCAGGCTCACTAGAGTTGAGCCTAGGGGTGGCGTGCCAGAGTTGAAATCGATAGCCCAGCTCAGGTGCATCTACACCAATGCACGCAGCATGGGCACCAAACAGGAGGAGCTGGAAGCCATTGTGCAGCGGGACAGCTAGGACGTAGTTGCCATCACAGAAACATGGTGGGATGCTTCTCACGACTGGAGTGCTGCAATGGATGGCTATAAGCTCTTCCGAAGCGATAGGCAGGGAAGGAGAGGTGGTGGGGTGGCTCTGTATGTTAGGGAGTGTTTTGATTGCATAGAAATCAATGACTGTGAAGACCAAGTTGAGTGCTTATGGGTAAGGGTGAGGGGGAAGGCCAATGAGGCAGATATCCTGCTGGGAGTCTGTTACAGACCACCCAACCAGGATGAAGAAGCAGATGAGACATGCTATAAGCAACGGGCAGAAGTCTCGCATTCGCTGGCCCTTGTTCTTGTGGGGGACTTCAATCTACCGGACATCTGTTGGAAGTATAGCACGGCAGAGAGGAAACAGTCTGGGAGGTTCCTGGAGTGTGTGGAGGATAACTTCCTGACACAGCTGGTGAGTGAGCCCACCAGGGGAGGTGCCTTGCTGGACCTGCTGTTTACAAACAGAGAGGGACTGGTGAGAGATGTGGTGGTCGGAGGCCGTCTTGGGCTCACCGATCACAACATGATGGAATTCTCAGTTGTGAGCGAAGTAAGGAGAGGGGTCAGCAAAACTGCTATCATGGACTTCCGGAGGGCAGACTTTGGCCTGTTCAGGTCACTGGTTGAGAGAGTCCCTTGGGAGACAGTCCTGAAGGACAAAGGGGTCCAGGAAGGCTGGACAGCCTTCCAAGAAGGAAACCTTAAAGGCGCAGGAGCAGGCGGTCCCCATGTGCCGTAAGAAGAGCTGGCGGGGAAGGCGAGCGGCCTGGCTGAACAGGGAGATTTTGCTGGGACTCAGGGAAAAGAGGAGAGTTTAGGACCTCTGGAAGAAGGGGCAGGCAACTCACGAAGAGTACAAGGATCTCGTTAGGTCAAGCAGGGACAAAATTAGAAAGGCCAAAGCCCAGCTAGAGCTCAGTCTGGCCACAGTCGTAAAGGATAACAAAAAATCTTTTTACAAATATATTAACAACAAAAAGAGAGGCAAGGAGAATCTCCATCCCCTACTGGATATGGCAGGGAACATTGTCTCCAAGGACGAGGACAACGCTGACGTACTTAATGCCTTCTTTGCCTCAGTCTTTAATAGCCAGCCCAGGTATCCACAGGGTATTCAGCCCCCTGAGCGGGAAGATGGAGATGGTAGAGCACAATATACTCCTCATAATCCAGGAGGAAGCAGTTAAGGACATGTTAAACCACCTGGACACCCACAAGTCTCTGGGGCCTGATGGCATCCACCCGAGAGCACTGAGAGAGCTGGCGGAGGAGCTTGCCAAGCCACTCTCCATGATTTATCAGCAGTCGTGGTTAACAGGGGAGGTCCCAGAAGACTGGAGGCTTGCCACTGTGACGCCCGTCTACAAGAAAGGCCGGAAGGAGGATCCCGGGAACTACAGGCCTGTCAGCCTGGCCTCTGTACCGGGGAAGATTATGGAGCGGTTGGTCTTGAGAGTGCTCACAGGGCATCTGCAGGACACCCAAGGGATGAGGCCCAGCCAGCATGGGTTCATGAAAGGCAGGTCCTGCTTGACCAACCTGATCTCCTTCTATGACCAGGTGACCCGCCTACTGCATGAGGGAAAGGCTGTGGATGTTGTCTACCTGGACTTTAGTAAACCCTTTGACAGCATCTCCCACAGCATTCTCCTGGAGAAACTGGCGGCTCTTGGCTTAGACAGGTTTACTCTTCGCTGGGTGAGGAACTGGCTGGATGGCCGAGCCCAGAGAGTTGTGGTGAACGGCATTAAATCCGGCTGGCGGCCGGTCACAAGCGGTGTTCCCCAGGGCTCGGTTCCGGGGCCGGTCTTGTTCAATATCTTTATAGATGATCTAGATGAGGGAATTGAGTGCTCCCTCAGTAAGTGTGCAGATGACACCAAGTTGGGTGGAAGTGTTGATCTGCTGGAGGGTAGGAGGGCTCTGCAGGGGGATCTGGACAGGCTGGATCGATGGGCAGAGGTCAGCTGTGTGAGGTTTTAATAAGGCCAAGTGCCGGGTCCTGCACTTCGGCCACAACAACCCCATGCAACGCTACAGGCTTGGGGAGGAGTGGCTGGAGAGCTGCCCGGCAGAAAGGGACCTGGGAGTGCTGGCTGACAGCCGGCTGAACATGAGCTGGCAGTGTGCCCAGGTGGCCAAGAAGGCCAACAGCGTCCTTGCCTGTGACAGAAATAGTGTGGCCAGCAGGAGTAGGGAAGTGATCGTGCCCCTGTACTCGGCACTGGTGAGGCCGCAACGTGAATACTGTGTTCAGTTTTGGACCCCTCACTACAAGAAGGATGCTGAGGTACTGGAGTGTGTCCAGAGAAGGGCAACGAAGCTGGTGAGGGGTCTGGAGCACAAGTCTTATGCGGAGCAGCTGAGGGAACTGGGGGTGTTTAGTCTGGAGAAGAGGAGGCTGAGGGGAGACCTTATCTCTCTCTACAACTACCTGAAAGGGGGTTGTGGCAACGAGGGTGTTGGCCTCTTCTCCCAAGTAACTAGTGATAGGACAAGAGGAAATGGCCTCAAGTTGCGCCAGGGGAGGTTTAGATTGGATATTAGGAAAAATTTCTTCACTGAGAGGGTGGTCAGGCATTGGAACAGGCTGCCCAGGGAGGTGGTGGAGTCGCCATCTCTGGAAGTGTTCAAAGAACGTGTGGATGTGGCGCTTCAGGACATGGTTTAGGGAACATGGTGGCGCTGGATTAATGGTTGGACTTGATGATCTTGAAGGTCCTTTCCAACCTAGTGATTCTGTGATTCTCCTATTCATCCTTTTAAGCCAGGAGACTGGGTTTATATTAAGGCTTTTACAGGTGAACCCTTGGAAGAGAAGTGGAATGGACCCTTCCAGGTGCTGCTAACAACCTTCACTGCTCTCAAGATTAAGGAGCAATCAGTGTGGATTCACTATTCAAGGATTAAGAAGGCTTCCCCTCCATGGGTGATAGAACAACAGGACTCTTTGAAGTTAAAGATAAAACGACAAAATGTAGAAATACGTTGTGTTTATTGTAAATTTGCTAACCATGAGTCCCATTTGTGAAGTGATTTACTGGGATCGGAATACACATCTAGCATTGAGCCAGTGTTACCCAAATTCTAAGCAAGAGTGACTGTTGGATGTGTACTGAAATGCCTAGAGATTCTAGACAGACACTACCTCTAATAGGAGTTCCAGTTCCTGTTAACATCTCTCTATTTAATAATCCCCACTATGGGATAGGAGATGATAGGAGTACTTGGTGGCCAAATCTTTCAAAAAAAAAAAAAAAAGGGGGACAGGTTGAATTATCGGTCTCTATTATAGATCTTGATTCCAATTCTTCTATTTATATATATGGTCCAGGAAACGATTCCATCTCTTCACATGATTTAAAGTCAGGAGACGATGGATGTGGTGATTCTACATATATAAATGAACGACTAGGTTCATAGGCTGTTTTCCTGGTTGTAATAGAACGGCATCATACTGGAGACCAACAACACCCCATGTGGCCCTTTTGTCCCAGGAGGCCTTGGGAAAATGTCTTGCCATACTCGGAAGCTGCCAGGACGCGGCCTCGCCACCCTACAGTCTGCGTGGTGCTGCTGGGAGAGGTAACGGCTCCCGTCCAGGCCACCCCCAAAGCCTCCTGCACCTCCGGCAAGGCCGGGTGCAACCCCGGGCAGTCATGCCTAGCCCAGCTACGACAGCAGCAACCTATCTCGTTGGGGTGGCAGGATAAGCATCACTCTTGCTGGTCGGGGTCTGTTGCTGCTTGCCTCCCTGAGATCAAACCCATCTGATCTTCCAGCAAGGCAGCAGGCGCCCAGGGAAAGGGGGACCCTGGCTGTGGAGGCCTGCGTTTACACACGACCGCCCTGCAGAGCGTGCGCAAGACAGGCGAGCGGCTGAGAGTGCATCTTGCTTGCTTTCTCCCCTGCAAAGAATATTTGCCCCCGGGCATCTGTAGAGGTTTTCTCCCCTGCATTCATTGCCTGGGAGCCCAGCGAGGCTGCTGGCTGCCGGCCCGTTCCTCAGCTCCCGCCTTGCTGCTGCAAAGATCTGCAGAGGGCAGGGCAATCCCACCAAAGGGTGACCGAGGACAACTGCCAGGAGCCAGGGCGTGCCACCGCAGCGCCATAGGTGGCGGCTGCCTACGAAGAGGAGGCCAGGGTGCCCAGCCGACCTCCTCCCCGAGGAGGGCGCAGCCAGCCGGGCAGGGGCCTGCCAGAAGATGGGCAGCGTGCCAGCGAGATTGCTCTGCCAGTTTCTGGGGAGCGTTCCTACTGTGCAGTTACTCAGAAGGGCAAAGTGAGCTTCCTCTTGCCAGCCACATCCTATTCCCCTCTGGAGCTTGGGGAGAGAAGGAGGGCCCTGTGGGAAGGATCTCCATCAGAAAATCCTAGCGGAACCTACATGGGCTTGCAACCTACCAGCCGCAGTGATGAGCGAAAGTACGCCGAGAGAGTTCCTCTGGCAACAGCCCTGCTAGGGTTTGTCGCTAGTAAGTCTTGCATTCAGAGTTTAGAAGCTCATTCACATGTTCTGAAGGCGCTCGCATGAAGGAGAGGTAGAGCAGATGCACGTCAAGGCTCGGGTCCCATCAGAGCCTCTAACGATGGCACAGATGCAGCTGGCTTGAGACACTACACTGTGGAAGGTGTGTGTGACCTCAAGCACTGCAAGTAAAGGCAGCCCAGACAACAGGCTGCACGCGAAGCTGTGAAGTGTTGCTGTGTGGCTGGGAAGTCAATATAAAGCCCTTATGGCCCCGTTTCCCCAAAACCTTTCCTGCCAAACCACAGGCGCCTGTGCCCACAGGATCCCCACTTTTGGCATCATCGCCAGTGCTGATGCCCCGCTGAGGAGGTACAGGCCTTCTGGCTTGTGCTTTTGCTGTGCTACAAGCGAGGTAACTTTGACCCGGTGCACTTGGTCTCCTTGCCTCTTTGGACTGTAGGATGAGAGGCCTGTGGGGAGACTGCAGTCTGACCCACTGGGGCAAAGGGGAGAACCCTGGAGGATGAAGAAATGGGCGCCCGAGGAAGGACCGGGCAGAGAATGTGGGTGAAGAACGTGGCTGGAGCCATGCTCAAAGCAACGCATGCCCATAGTCCCGACACCTGGTTTGCCGGCTGGGGGAGGCCCCAGGGCACGGGCACGTGGCAGCGTGTCACAGGGCCCTTTGTGACCCGCCCGTCATATGGGCACTGGCGGTGACGCAGCCACCCCACAGTGCCCGGAGCACGCGACGGGACAGGACGGGACGGAGTGGGGCTGCGAGGAGCCCCTGCGCAGCCACCTCGTTCCCTGCTGACCCGTTTTCGCGGCGTTTTTCCGCGGCGCCTCCCATCGCTGCGAGAGGAGCCCTCGAGACCAGGCCTCAGCGGGATGGCAGAGAGACCCCCCAGCGTGCCCAGGCTGGTCTGGGTAGCGGAAGAGGAGGCAGAGAAGGAGGAGGAGAACGGTGCTGGCGCTGCCCCAGCATGGCAGCCTGATGAGGTGGAGGCGGTGCAGCCACTGCAGGCGGGTGAGTGGCTGAGCTGGGCCACAGGGCTAGTGGCTGCAGCCGGCTTGGCCCCATCCCTTCCCCCGTGCACATCCCCAGGGAAAGAGGGCACGGGGCTGTTCCCCAGGGCCGGGCTCCGGCCATGCTCCATCCACGGGGCACCCCCAGCCCCAACCGGCCCCCAGAGAGAAGGGGGTCAGTGTCCCCAGCAGCCCCTGTCGCGGGGCTGGCCCTGCCAGGGAAGCGTGGGGCTCGGCTGTGTTCTGCAGCCTCTCGCAGCCCCTCAGCTCTGCCTGCGCTCGGTCTTTGCCACACCCAGGCTGGGACGTGACAGAAGAGGAGCAGGAGCAGGAACACACGGGTGCCCTCTTGCAGAGCAGAGCACAGGTACCTGCAGCCATCCCCGCCTGGGCTGGGCCTGCTCTCGCTGCTCAGCCGAGCACCGCTGTCGGGGCACTCGCTGCGTCACCCCTCTCTTCCCCGCCCTTCTTTCTCCTGCAGACAGTTTTGGAACCCCTCAAGCCCACGGAGCGTGAAGACACCACCGTCACGGCTGTCGAGGGCACGGAAGACTCTGACCGCTCTCATGCGGAGGCTAGTGCTGTGGTACTGGAAGTGCTTGCGGACATTTATGCCTCCAGTTTGAAGGACGTAAGTAGCCGGTGGCCGGGGCTCGAGCCCCCCGGGGATTGTGTGTGCCCTGAAGCCGGGTCCGCTGGGCACCTGACAGCCTTTTAGGCCAGCACAGTGTGGTGGGAAGGGAAGCACTTCTCGGGGGACGCTGGGGAAATGGCTCGCGCCGGCAGCACTCCAGCTCTCAGCCGTGTCTCCTCCAGGTGCCAAGCCTCGTGAGGTCCATCTACCAGTGGCTAATGTCCAACACGGGTGTGTCTGCCGAGCACAGGCTGGACAACGCCCTCCTGCAGCTGACCCAGCTGCACCCCCACGACGTGGTGGTGACGCTCCTGCGCTCTGCCCCATCCTGCGACAGGTACGGGCCCACCTGCCTTCAGGGCTCAGGGGTCTCAAGCTCTTAGAGCCCATCGGCCTGTAGAGGCCGGCCGTGCGGGCTGCCGGACAGATGGAGATTTTCAGGCCCCTCCTGCCCCTCCCTGGGCAGAGGCAGGGCTGGTGGCCAGCCTGGGCCCCGGGGTTGCCCAGGCCATGGCACTGTGGCCGAGACCCGCTGACACAGAGCTCTGGGCCCACAGGGCTGCCGCGACCATGTGGAGGGCGATGGTCTCCAGGGGCAGCACTGCAGAGAAGGTGCTGCTGGGGCTGCTCCGCGTGCTGGAGGACTGGCCGCTGCACAGCACGTCCACCTCCGATGGGGACAACACCGGTGTCTTTGCCGTGGCCGTGAGTTTCTGGGCCAGGCCTTTGCTCATCAACAGGGTTGCCTCTCCAGGCGGCTCTCCATCCTCCCCCGCCACTGCATCGCCCTGCCCCACGCTTTGGGCTGGAAACCGCCCTGGCTTAGGGGCAGGTTGAGGGGCAGCCAAACCGGGAGCTCCCGCTGCGCCTCCCGTGGCCCCAGGCAGTGCCTGAGCCTCACCCTCCCACGCTCGGGCCCCGCCACGGGGACATCTCGGCACTGAGCGCTGTCTCTGCGTGTTTTGTTTTCTGCAGGCAACCAGGGCACTGTGGCAGATCCTCTGGCTGCCCAGGTGCCCACAGCTGAACACACATTTCCCCCGCCTCTTCCTGGCTCTGCTCTTCCAAGTTTTGTTCAGCACGGAGCAGATGCCGGAGGAGGTGGATACCTTCTGGAGGAGATGCCAGCAGGAAGACTGCCTTCCCACCAACCCCAACAGGTGCTCCATCCCAGTCCTCCCATCCCCCCATGGCCCCGCAGCTGGGGCCAGGGCCCCCAGCGTGACCTGGGCGTTGCTCTGCACACAGATTTGCAGTGCTGACCGTGAAAACACTGCTCTGCTGTCTTGACTATGATGATCTGGTGTTAGAAATTGAACGTAAGCGTGGCTGGGACATGCTCCTCAACACTGAGACCCATCACTACGCGATGGGTCTGCTGGCCAGGTAAGAGCCCCCTGCTCCCTGCTCCCGCCGCCATTTCTCCTCTGCAGGTGGGGTGCCCCACACAACCCCCTCGGTCGTGGCTGAGAGGGACTTGTCACCGAGGGATGGCCAGGCAGAATGGAAAAGCCTGGGAGAGCTGCGGACCCAGGAGCAGGCACCTCCCAAAACGCCAGCATCCGCACCCTGTGGGGCCTGGGCTGACAGCACAGAGCGGGGGGGGTCTGTCTGCAGGCAGCCCTACCGAGGGCTGCCCCCTGGGGCTGGGCAGGATGCCCAGAGGGCCAGCGGCAGAGCCATGGTGGCAAGAGTCCCCCGTGGGCAGGAGGGGTGTTTTGCCAGTCTCCTCCCCAACAGGAGCGTGCTGGTGTTGGGCACTGCCTTTGTCCTGGCGAAGGGTGGTGGGGAAAGACCAGGCCTGTGTGAGTCTGTCCCGAGAGAGGTTTGCCCACCCTGCTCAGGGTCGACTCTGCCTTCTTCCCCCTGACAGAGAGATGCGCAGTATGCCGAGCAGCTGGCATTACTTGGCCTCGCAGTACCTGCTCAAGCTGCTCCAACACAACGAGCCACGCTGGGAGGTTGCTGCCATGGCGTTCCTTGTCGAGGTGAGCGTGATGGTGAGCGCTGCCTCGCTGAGCGGCCTCCCACCACTCTGCCCTCCTGTAGCCACAGCTGTGGGGGGAGCCTGGTCACAGGAGCTGGGGCAGAGGGTGGGCTCTGCTGCGTGCCCTTGGCCCCTTGCTGCTGGGGCCCAGCTGTGTTTCGTAGCCGCCTTGTGCCAGCTCTCGCTCTTTCACCTCAGAGTGGCTCCTTGGAGGACGAGGTATCGGAAGCTGCTGAGGGCTGGGAGGCACAGGGCAGCGGGCGAGCAACCTGCGCCCAATGCCCCGCAGCGCAGGGCGGGGAACCCAGGGGTTCTCTGCAGCCGCTGCTGCCTTTGGGCTCGGCTGTGTGGGACGGTGCCCATGCCCCGTGCTGCTGGCCGGACACAGCACTGCGTGGGGCTGGGGTCCTGCCGGCCGGGCAACCATGTCACTGCTCTGCGTCTTTCAGCTCCTGGCCTGCCATGACATAAGGGTATGGTGTGACCGCTTCCTGCAGCTCGTCCCAAGGTACCTGCAGAGTGAGCGCAGAGTCATGCGTCGCCTGGTGCTCAGAGGCCTCATCGTGCTCTGCGGCACACCCTTGATGGTGAGATGGGGGCAGCCGGCTGAAGCCGTGCTTGTCAGCGTGGGGCTGGGAAAGGGGTGCTGGGTAACACAGTAGCGACGACTTGGCTCGGCTTTGGGATCTGTGGCTGCGGCTCCCAGCTCTCTGGCCTCGCCGTTCACCTTGCCTGAGTCCTTCGGGGCAGGCCTTTGGTTTTTGGGCCCCGAGGCGACAGCGTGGGGTCGATCTGCCGGAGAGGTTTTGGCAGCGCAGCCTGTTACGGCTTCACAACAAAGCTTTGTGTTCCACACAGGCCAAAAGAATGCAGTTCCTGCTGGGAAGGCTCACAGAGCTCCTGGAGGATGCAGATGGGGAGCTGGTCGGGATGACCCTCTCTGTGCTCGGCATGGTGATCCGGGCCATGGACATGCCGATATGCAGCCCCATCGCTCTGCAGCTGGCTGAGAGGCTCCAGCCGCTCTTTGACAACGTACGGCTTTGTGCTGCCCAGCACGGGCGCTGGGTGCTGTCAGGAAACCTTGTGCCCTGTGGATTGTCAGAGCCGTGCCCACGTGGGCCCGGAGCAGGCGGTGCTGAGCTCTTGCCCTCGTCCTTTCCACCAGGTGTCCAGCTACGTGCAGCTGCTCTCCATTGACCTCTTCCGAGATGTGATAGAGTCTGTAGCGGAGGTGGGGAAAAAGCCACTGAAGACGCACGTGCACCAGAGCCTGCTGCCACTGCTCTGCCACTTGCATGATGAGAACAAGGGCGTGGCAGAGGTGAGGATTTCTGACGTGCCGCTGTCCCTGTGGGAGGTGGCTCGGCTGCCTCTTGCCCTGGCGCCTCTCGCACTGCAGCGCTCCGGCCTCCTTCTGGCCTTGGCTGCGGAGCAGCAGCTCTGGGGGACCTCTGTCCTGCTGCCCCAGCAGCACCAGTTCCCGACATGGGGCTGGCCCCACTCCCCTGCCCAGGCACCCGAACCCACCAACGGGCGCCTTCCCCAGCTGCTGCACCTTCCCGCCAGGGGCCAGGAAAGGCCCTGAGCCTTGCCCAGCTCCAGGGGACGCAGGTCCTGTGCCCTGGGCAGCGGTGCCATCTCCCAGCCTCTGCTGCTCCACAGGCCTCTCGGGAAACCCTGTTGCAAGCTACCAAGTTCCTGAAGAAGAGGAAGCTCTGGCAGCTGCTGAAGAGCGGGCAGACGTGGGCGGTCGGCGAGTGCCTGGTAAGGTTGGCCGCAAAGCCCCAGGCCCAGCCTGGACAAGACCCCTGCCCCCGATGCCCAGTGTATGGGGCTGGCAGCTTTGCCCCTGCCCCCTGCTGCAGCCCATCGCCAACAGCCCGTACCTCACACGGGCTCCCTTCCCTGGGGCGTGCGGCCCCACGGGTTCTTCTCCAGGCTCCTCTCCCTTCCGGAGCCCTGGGGTGCTGATGGAGCCCCGGCCCAGCTGGGAGCACCCAGCCCCTGTTCCCTCCAAAGCCCGGCACCAGCCGGCTGCTGGCTGAGGGTTGTGGCTGTCCTGGCTGAGGAGGCCAGTCCTGGGCGCAGGGACCGCCCGGCCAAGGGGGAGAGCCTGTGCCAACCCTTCCCTCCATCCCCTTGCGCTCTCTCCAGCTGGCAGAGCGCAGCAGCAGAGCAGACGAGTACCTGCGCCAGTCCCTGCGCTACCTGCAGAGCTCGCAGGAGTCCATGCGGGAGGCGGCCGTCAGGTTCATTGGTAAGCTACGATCCCCCGGGGGTCCCTCCCTGCCCCGCTGCAGCTCGGCCCCAGCCCCGGCTGCTGCACCAGCAGCTGGGTTTGGCCCAGAAGCTGTGGAGTCCCGACTGGCCGACGCGGGGCCAGGGCGCCCATGGGGCACCCTGCCGCCCTCACCCACCCCTGCCCTTGGGCGTCACGAGTGGGGAAGGTCCTGGGCTCAGCCCTGCCAAGGGCCGGAAAGCGTGTTGCTGGGCTGATGTGGGGCAGCTGCGCTGCCGAGGCTGGCGGGGTTTGCAATGGGCTGTGTGTTCCTAGGGCTGGCCGGGCGGCACACGAGGGGTCAGCAGGAGAAGCTCCAGACCATCTACGAGGGTGAGTGTGGGCAGCGGGTTGTCAGCAGGGGCTGGCGGGAGGAGGAAAGACCCCGGGGAAGGGAGCTGCACTCCCTGCCCTGGCCAGGGAGGGCTCCGCTCCCTGCACGCACAAAGGCCGGCGTGGGCAGAGTAGACAGAGGTTTCAGGGCCACGTGGGGAGTTGGTGGCCAAGCACCTTCCCGCTGATGCCTCTGGCCCCTGCTCCCTCCTGGCCGTGGGAATAGCTGGGTGGAGTGGCCCTGGCAGGAGGGGTTCCCTCTGGGTCCCCCCAGATCCAGGTTCTGACCTTGGCTCTGTTCCTCTCTCTTCCAGCCCTTCAAGGCATGGCCAATGACTTCAGCCCCTGCGTCTCAAACCTGGCAGCTCAAACCATATTGCTGCTCAGAGCTGTAGAGACACAGCCTTCCTCCAGCTTCAGGCTGCAAGACCAGCTCCGCAGGGCCTGGAGGAGGCAGCCTTCTCTCTGCAGCAATGGCTGGCTGTGCTGCTGGAGCTCTGTGCAGAGCTGATCCCCAGAGCTCCGTGTGCTGGGGCCACCTGAGCCTGTGGGGAAGGCCCGGAGGCTCCTGGCCTCTCCCTGCCCAGGGGACTGCTCTTCTCTACGAGCGCTTTCTTTCAGCCCACCGCGGCAATAATAAATCCATGCTGTGATCCACGGAGGCCCGGGAGCATGAAATGGAGAGCACAATTAATGGCTTTTAGACCTGTGTATCTTCACGCTTTCTAAGGTGAACTGAACCTAACAGCTGCCGCTGCCACCACTGCTTTTTTCCTCTGGTGGAAAAAAGTCAGAGAAAAGCAAAAAAGCAAGCAAGGAAGCGATCCGATTTCTAGGCTGTTCTGTAGGCTTTATTGCTGTAGCTCGTCCCACGTGTGACATGCTTTCCCAGCGCAGGACTTACTTGGCCATCCTCTGGTGGTGGTGAGCAGCACGTGAATGGCTGTCCCTGCAAATCTGGAGCTGCTTCTCTTCTGCCCATCTTTCTCCTCGCAGTGGCTCTTGCTCTGGTCCCTAGTGTCCCCAGGGCATTGGGGAAGAGGAGAAAAAGGGTGCCGGTGCTCAGCAACACTCGCCCAGGGCTGCAGTGTGGTGGGAAAAGGGGCCAGAAATCCCTTTGCCCTTTGCTGCTTCTGCTGAGTGCTAGAATCACATAGGTTGGAAAAGACCCTTAAGCTCGTCACATCCACCCGTTAAGCTAGCACTGCCAAGTCCCCCACCAAACCGTGTGCCTAAGCACCCCATCTACATGTCTTTTAGAGACCTCTGGGGATGATCACTCAGCCACTTGCCTGGGCAGCCTGTTCCGCTGTTTGACAACCCTTTTGGTGAAGAAATGTTTCCTAATGGCCAACCTAAACCTCCCCTGGTGCAACTTGAGGCCGTTTCCTCTTGACCCAGCGCTTGTGGTTACTTGGGAGAAGAGACCGACACCCACCTCGCTCCAACCTCCTTTCAGGAAGTTGTAGGGAGCGGTAAGGTCTCCCCTGAGCGTCCTTTTCTCCAGGCTAAAGAGCCGCTCCTCACAGGACTTGTGCGCTAGACCCCTCACTAGCTTTGCTGCCCTTCTCTGGACACGCTCCAGCACCTCCATGTCCTTCTTGTAGTGAGGGGCTCAAAACTGAACACAGAATTCGAGGTGTGGCCTTACTGGGGCCACATACAGGGGGATGATCGCTTCCCTACTGCTGCTGGCCACACTATGTCCAACACAAGCCAGGAAGCTCTTGGCCACGTTGGCCACCTGGGCATGCTGCTGGCTCATATGCAGCCGGGTGTCAACCAGCACCCCCAGCTCTTTTTCCACTGGGCAGCTCTCCAGCCACTCTTCCCCCAGCCTGTAGCGTTGTAGGGGGTTGTTGTGACCCAAGTGCAGGACGTGGCCCTGAGCCTTGTTGAACCTCAGACACTTGGCCTCGGCCCATCGATCCAGCCCGTCCAGATCCCTCTGCAGCCCCTTCCTACCCCTCCCGCAGATCAACACTCCCACCCAGCTTGGTGTCCTCTGCAAACTTACTGAGGGAGCACTCGATCCTCTCATCCGGATCACCGGTAAAGATACTAAACAAACTGGCCCCAATGCTCAGCCCTGCTGAACACCGCTGGTGACCGGCCGCCAGCTGGATTTAACTGCATTTCGCCACGGTTCTTTGGGCCCAGCCATCCAGCCAGGTTTCTACCCAGCAAAGAGTACACCCGTCCAAGCCATGAGCAGCCAGTTTCTCCAGGAAAATGCCATGGGAAACGGTCTCAAAGGCACTGCTGGAGTCCAGGTAGACAACATCCACAGCCTTTCCCTCATGCACTAAGCGGATCACCTTGTTATGGAGGAGATCAGGTTGGTCAAGCAGGACCTGCCTTTCAACAACCCATGCTGACTGGGCTAACTGGTCTCTTAGTTGTCCTGTACGTGCCACGTGATGGCACTCAGGATGCTCTGCTCCATAAGGTTCCGCGGCTCAGAGGTCAGACTGACAGGCCAGAAGCCTCAATGCTTCCAACAAAGCTCATGCGCAGAGCCCACAGCTGTGGGGGTCCCCAAAACGCTTGTCCTTGGAGATGCCCACGAATACTCTCACAGCCATGAACCTCCATTTGTCTCCTGCCCGTGTGTTGCTGGCTGGATTGTTGAGGGAGCCGAGGTGCCTTTGTAGCGGGCTCCTATGGAGCACCTTCAGTGCGGTGCCGCTGCAGGGCAGGTTTCCCGGGCTGTGGGAAGGCCCTGACGGGACGGGGCAGAGGGAGGCCCTGAGAGGATGGGCTGCTGAATGACCATGAGGGGCCAGGTGGTGGGGCACCTTCAGGTGCATCACGGCAGCTGGAGGCCCTGAGGGGATGGGGTGGCAGGAGGCCATGAAGGGACGGGGTGCTGTGGAGGCCCTGAGGCGACACAGTGTCAGGAAGCCACGAGGGGATGAGTGGCAGGAGGCTACGAGGGGACGGAGCAGCGGCAGGCCCGGAGGGGACGAGGCGGTGGGTAGGCCCTGAGGAGCTGGCGTGGCAGGAGGCCATAAGGAGCCCCAACGCAGCCACCTCGTTCCTTGCCACCCTGCTTGTGTGGTGCTTCCCCGAGGTGTCTCCCAGCCCTGCGGCAGAGCCCTCGAGGCCTGGCCTCAGCAGCATGGTGGGGGAACCAATGTGCCTAGGCCGGCCTGGCTGGGGGAGAAGAAGGGAGTGGGGGCCCTCAGGGGCACGTCCGCTGGGTGCTGCCGCCGAGGGGCAGTGGGCAGAGGCAGGGCTGGCGGCCAGCCCGGGCCCCCGGGGGTGCCCAGGCCACGGCCCTGTGACCGAGACAGGCGCAGGAGCAGGCGGTCCCCATGTGCCGTAAGAAGAGCTGGCGGGGAAGGCGAGCGGCCTGGCTGAACAGGGAGATTTTGCTGGGACTCAGGGAAAAGAGGAGAGTTTAGGACCTCTGGAAGAAGGGGCAGGCAACTCACGAAGAGTACAAGGATCTCGTTAGGTCAAGCAGGGACAAAATTAGAAAGGCCAAAGCCCAGCTAGAGCTCAGTCTGGCCACAGTCGTAAAGGATAACAAAAAATCTTTTTACAAATATATTAACAACAAAAAGAGAGGCAAGGCCGCAGCTTGAATACTGTGTTCAGTTTTGGACCCCTCACTACAAGAAGGATGCTGAGGTACTGGAGTGTGTCCAGAGAAGGGCAACGAAGCTGGTGAGGGGTCTGGAGCACAAGTCTTATGCGGAGCAGCTGAGGGAACTGGGGTTGTTTAGTCTGGAGAAGAGGAGGCTGAGGGGAGACCTTATCTCTCTCTACAACTACCTGAAAGGGGGTTGTGGCAACGAGGGTGTTGGCCTCTTCTCCCAAGTAACTAGTGATAGGACAAGAGGAAATGGCCTCAAGTTGCGCCAGGGGAGGTTTAGATTGGATATTAGGAAAAATTTCTTCACTGAGAGGGTGGTCAGGCATTGGAACAGGCTGCCCAGGGAGGTGGTGGAGTCGCCATCTCTGGAAGTGTTCAAAGAACGTGTGGATGTGGCGCTTCAGGACATGGTTTAGGGAACATGGTGGCGCTGGATTAATGGTTGGACTTGATGATCTTGAAGGTCCTTTCCAACCTAGTGATTCTGTGATTCTCCTATTCATCCTTTTAAGCCAAGAGACTGGGTTTATGTTAAGGCTTTTACAGGTGAACCCTTGGAAGAGAAGTGGAATGGACCTTTCCAGGTGCTGCTAACAACCTTCACTGCTCTCAAGATTAAGGAGCAATCAGTGTGGATTCACTATTCAAGGATTAAGAAGGCTTCCCCTCCATGGGTGATAGAACAACAGGACTCTTTGAAGTTAAAGATAAAACGACAAAATGTAGAAATACGTTGTGTTTATTGTAAATTTGCTAACCATGAGTCCCATTTGTGAAGTGATTTACTGGGATCGGAATACACATCTAGCATTGAGCCAGTGTTACCCAAATTCTAAGCAAGAGTGACTGTTGGATGTGTACTGAAATGCCTAGAGATTCTAGACAGACACTACCTCTAATAGGAGTTCCAGTTCCTGTTAACATCTCTCTATTTAATAATCCCCACTATGGGATAGGACATGATAGGAGTACTTGGTGGCCAAATCTTTCAAAAAAAAAAAAAAAGGGGGACAGGTTGAATTATCGGTCTCTATTATAGATCTTGATTCCAATTCTTCTATTTATATATATGGTCCAGGAAACGATTCCATCTCTTCACATGATTTAAAGTCAGGAGACGATGGATGTGGTGATTCTACATATATAAATGAACGACTAGGTTCATAGGCTGTTTTCCTGGTTGTAATAGAACGGCATCATACTGGAGACCAACAACACCCCATGTGGCCCTTTTGTCCCAGGAGGCCTTGGGAAAATGTCTTGCCATACTCGGAAGCTGCCAGGACGCGGCCTCGCCACCCTACAGTCTGCGTGGTGCTGCTGGGAGAGGTAACGGCTCCCGTCCAGGCCACCCCCAAAGCCTCCTGCACCTCCGGCAAGGCCGGGTGCAACCCCGGGCAGTCATGCCTAGCCCAGCTACGACAGCAGCAACCTATCTCGTTGGGGTGGCAGGATAAGCATCGCTCTTGCTGGTCGGGGTCTGTTGCTGCTTGCCTCCCTGAGATCAAACCCATCTGATCTTCCAGCAAGGCAGCAGGCGCCCAGGGAAAGGGGGACCCTGGCTGTGGAGGCCTGCGTTTACACACGACCGCCCTGCAGAGCGTGCGCAAGACAGGCGAGCGGCTGAGAGTGCATCTTGCTTGCTTTCTCCCCTGCAAAGAATATTTGCCCCCGGGCATCTGTAGAGGTTTTCTCCCCTGCATTCATTGCCTGGGAGCCCAGCGAGGCTGCTGGCTGCCGGCCCGTTCCTCAGCTCCCGCCTTGCTGCTGCAAAGATCGGCAGAGGGCAGGGCAATCCCACCAAAGGGTGACCGAGGACAACTGCCAGGAGCCAGGGCGTGCCACCGCAGCGCCATAGGTGGCGGCTGCCTACGAAGAGGAGGCCAGGGTGCCCAGCCGACCTCCTCCCCGAGGAGGGCGCAGCCAGCCGGGCAGGGGCCTGCCAGAAGATGGGCAGCGTGCCAGCGAGATTGCTCTGCCAGTTTCTGGGGAGCGTTCCTACTGTGCAGTTACTCAGAAGGGCAAAGTGAGCTTCCTCTTGCCAGCCACATCCTATTCCCCTCTGGAGCTTGGGGAGAGAAGGAGGGCCCTGTGGGAAGGATCTCCATCAGAAAATCCTAGCGGAACCTACATGGGCTTGCAACCTACCAGCCGCAGTGATGAGCGAAAGTACGCCGAGAGAGTTCCTCTGGCAACAGCCCTGCTAGGGTTTGTCGCTAGTAAGTCTTGCATTCAGAGTTTAGAAGCTCATTCACATGTTCTGAAGGCGCTCGCATGAAGGAGAGGTAGAGCAGATGCACGTCAAGGCTCGGGTCCCATCAGAGCCTCTAACGATGGCACAGATGCAGCTGGCTTGAGACACTAGACTGTGGAAGGTGTGTGTGACCTCAAGCACTGCAAGTAAAGGCAGCCCAGACGACAGGCTGCACGCGAAGCTGTGAAGTGTTGCTGTGTGGCTGGGAAGTCAATATAAAGCCCTTATGGCCCCTTTTCCCCAAAATCTTTCCTGCCAAACCACAGGCGCCTGTGCCCACAGGATCCCCACTTTTGGCATCATCGCCAGTGCTGATGCCCCGCTGAGGAGGTACAGGCCTTCTGGCTTGTGCTTTTGCTGTGCTACAAGCGAGGTGACTTTGACCCGGTGCACTTGGTCTCCTTGCCTCTTTGGACTGTAGGATGAGAGGCCTGTGGGGAGACTGCAGTCTGACCCACTGGGGCAAAGGGGAGAACCCTGGAGGATGAAGAAATGGGCGCCCGAGGAAGGACCGGGCAGAGAATGTGGGTGAAGAACGTGGCTGGAGCCATGCTCAAAGCAACGCATGCCCATAGTCCCGACACCTGGTTTGCCGGCTGGGGGAGGCCCCAGGGCACGGGCACGTGGCAGCGTGTCACAGGGCCCTTTGTGACCCGCCCGTCATATGGGCACTGGCGGTGACGCAGCCACCCCACAGTGCCCGGAGCACGCGACGGGACAGGACGGGACGGAGTGGGGCTGCGAGGAGCCCCTGCGCAGCCACCTCGTTCCCTGCTGACCCGTTTTCGCGGCGTTTTTCCGCGGCGCCTCCCATCGCTGCGAGAGGAGCCCTCGAGACCAGGCCTCAGCGGGATGGCAGAGAGACCCCCCAGCGTGCCCAGGCTGGTCTGGGTAGCGGAAGAGGAGGCAGAGAAGGAGGAGGAGAACGGTGCTGGCGCTGCCCCAGCATGGCAGCCTGATGAGGTGGAGGCGGTGCAGCCACTGCAGGCGGGTGAGTGGCTGAGCTGGGCCACAGGGCTAGTGGCTGCAGCCGGCTTGGCCCCATCCCTTCCCCCGTGCACATCCCCAGGGAAAGAGGGCACGGGGCTGTTCCCCAGGGCCGGGCTCCGGCCATGCTCCATCCACGGGGCACCCCCAGCCCCAACCGGCCCCCAGAGAGAAGGGGGTCAGTGTCCCCAGCAGCCCCTGTCGCGGGGCTGGCCCTGCCAGGGAAGCGTGGGGCTCGGCTGTGTTCTGCAGCCTCTCGCAGCCCCTCAGCTCTGCCTGCGCTCGGTCTTTGCCACACCCAGGCTGGGACGTGACAGAAGAGGAGCAGGAGCAGGAACACACGGGTGCCCTCTTGCAGAGCAGAGCACAGGTACCTGCAGCCATCCCCGCCTGGGCTGGGCCTGCTCTCGCTGCTCAGCCGAGCACCGCTGTCGGGGCACTCGCTGCGTCACCCCTCTCTTCCCCGCCCTTCTTTCTCCTGCAGACAGTTTTGGAACCCCTCAAGCCCACGGAGCGTGAAGACACCACCGTCACGGCTGTCGAGGGCACGGAAGACTCTGACCGCTCTCATGCGGAGGCTAGTGCTGTGGTACTGGAAGTGCTTGCGGACATTTATGCCTCCAGTTTGAAGGACGTAAGTAGCCGGTGGCCGGGGCTCGAGCCCCCCGGGGATTGTGTGTGCCCTGAAGCCGGGTCCGCTGGGCACCTGACAGCCTTTTAGGCCAGCACAGTGTGGTGGGAAGGGAAGCACTTCTCGGGGGACGCTGGGGAAATGGCTCGCGCCGGCAGCACTCCAGCTCTCAGCCGTGTCTCCTCCAGGTGCCAAGCCTCGTGAGGTCCATCTACCAGTGGCTAATGTCCAACACGGGTGTGTCTGCCGAGCACAGGCTGGACAACGCCCTCCTGCAGCTGACCCAGCTGCACCCCCACGACGTGGTGGTGACGCTCCTGCGCTCTGCCCCATCCTGCGACAGGTACGGGCCCACCTGCCTTCAGGGCTCAGGGGTCTCAAGCTCTTAGAGCCCATCGGCCTGTAGAGGCCGGCCGTGCGGGCTGCCGGACAGATGGAGATTTTCAGGCCCCTCCTGCCCCTCCCTGGGCAGAGGCAGGGCTGGTGGCCAGCCTGGGCCCCGGGGTTGCCCAGGCCATGGCACTGTGGCCGAGACCCGCTGACACAGAGCTCTGGGCCCACAGGGCTGCCGCGACCATGTGGAGGGCGATGGTCTCCAGGGGCAGCACTGCAGAGAAGGTGCTGCTGGGGCTGCTCCGCGTGCTGGAGGACTGGCCGCTGCACAGCACGTCCACCTCCGATGGGGACAACACCGGTGTCTTTGCCGTGGCCGTGAGTTTCTGGGCCAGGCCTTTGCTCATCAACAGGGTTGCCTCTCCAGGCGGCTCTCCATCCTCCCCCGCCACTGCATCGCCCTGCCCCACGCTTTGGGCTGGAAACCGCCCTGGCTTAGGGGCAGGTTGAGGGGCAGCCAAACCGGGAGCTCCCGCTGCGCCTCCCGTGGCCCCAGGCAGTGCCTGAGCCTCACCCTCCCACGCTCGGGCCCCGCCACGGGGACATCTCGGCACTGAGCGCTGTCTCTGCGTGTTTTGTTTTCTGCAGGCAACCAGGGCACTGTGGCAGATCCTCTGGCTGCCCAGGTGCCCACAGCTGAACACACATTTCCCCCGCCTCTTCCTGGCTCTGCTCTTCCAAGTTTTGTTCAGCACGGAGCAGATGCCGGAGGAGGTGGATACCTTCTGGAGGAGATGCCAGCAGGAAGACTGCCTTCCCACCAACCCCAACAGGTGCTCCATCCCAGTCCTCCCATCCCCCCATGGCCCCGCAGCTGGGGCCAGGGCCCCCAGCGTGACCTGGGCGTTGCTCTGCACACAGATTTGCAGTGCTGACCGTGAAAACACTGCTCTGCTGTCTTGACTATGATGATCTGGTGTTAGAAATTGAACGTAAGCGTGGCTGGGACATGCTCCTCAACACTGAGACCCATCACTACGCGATGGGTCTGCTGGCCAGGTAAGAGCCCCCTGCTCCCTGCTCCCGCCGCCATTTCTCCTCTGCAGGTGGGGTGCCCCACACAACCCCCTCGGTCGTGGCTGAGAGGGACTTGTCACCGAGGGATGGCCAGGCAGAATGGAAAAGCCTGGGAGAGCTGCGGACCCAGGAGCAGGCACCTCCCAAAACGCCAGCATCCGCACCCTGTGGGGCCTGGGCTGACAGCACAGAGCGGGGGGGGTCTGTCTGCAGGCAGCCCTACCGAGGGCTGCCCCCTGGGGCTGGGCAGGATGCCCAGAGGGCCAGCGGCAGAGCCATGGTGGCAAGAGTCCCCCGTGGGCAGGAGGGGTGTTTTGCCAGTCTCCTCCCCAACAGGAGCGTGCTGGTGTTGGGCACTGCCTTTGTCCTGGCGAAGGGTGGTGGGGAAAGACCAGGCCTGTGTGAGTCTGTCCCGAGAGAGGTTTGCCCACCCTGCTCAGGGTCGACTCTGCCTTCTTCCCCCTGACAGAGAGATGCGCAGTATGCCGAGCAGCTGGCATTACTTGGCCTCGCAGTACCTGCTCAAGCTGCTCCAACACAACGAGCCACGCTGGGAGGTTGCTGCCATGGCGTTCCTTGTCGAGGTGAGCGTGATGGTGAGCGCTGCCTCGCTGAGCGGCCTCCCACCACTCTGCCCTCCTGTAGCCACAGCTGTGGGGGGAGCCTGGTCACAGGAGCTGGGGCAGAGGGTGGGCTCTGCTGCGTGCCCTTGGCCCCTTGCTGCTGGGGCCCAGCTGTGTTTCGTAGCCGCCTTGTGCCAGCTCTCGCTCTTTCACCTCAGAGTGGCTCCTTGGAGGACGAGGTATCGGAAGCTGCTGAGGGCTGGGAGGCACAGGGCAGCGGGCGAGCAACCTGCGCCCAATGCCCCGCAGCGCAGGGCGGGGAACCCAGGGGTTCTCTGCAGCCGCTGCTGCCTTTGGGCTCGGCTGTGTGGGACGGTGCCCATGCCCCGTGCTGCTGGCCGGACACAGCACTGCGTGGGGCTGGGGTCCTGCCGGCCGGGCAACCATGTCACTGCTCTGCGTCTTTCAGCTCCTGGCCTGCCATGACATAAGGGTATGGTGTGACCGCTTCCTGCAGCTCGTCCCAAGGTACCTGCAGAGTGAGCGCAGAGTCATGCGTCGCCTGGTGCTCAGAGGCCTCATCGTGCTCTGCGGCACACCCTTGATGGTGAGATGGGGGCAGCCGGCTGAAGCCGTGCTTGTCAGCGTGGGGCTGGGAAAGGGGTGCTGGGTAACACAGTAGCGACGACTTGGCTCGGCTTTGGGATCTGTGGCTGCGGCTCCCAGCTCTCTGGCCTCGCCGTTCACCTTGCCTGAGTCCTTCGGGGCAGGCCTTTGGTTTTTGGGCCCCGAGGCGACAGCGTGGGGTCGATCTGCCGGAGAGGTTTTGGCAGCGCAGCCTGTTACGGCTTCACAACAAAGCTTTGTGTTCCACACAGGCCAAAAGAATGCAGTTCCTGCTGGGAAGGCTCACAGAGCTCCTGGAGGATGCAGATGGGGAGCTGGTCGGGATGACCCTCTCTGTGCTCGGCATGGTGATCCGGGCCATGGACATGCCGATATGCAGCCCCATCGCTCTGCAGCTGGCTGAGAGGCTCCAGCCGCTCTTTGACAACGTACGGCTTTGTGCTGCCCAGCACGGGCGCTGGGTGCTGTCAGGAAACCTTGTGCCCTGTGGATTGTCAGAGCCGTGCCCACGTGGGCCCGGAGCAGGCGGTGCTGAGCTCTTGCCCTCGTCCTTTCCACCAGGTGTCCAGCTACGTGCAGCTGCTCTCCATTCACCTCTTCCGAGATGTGATAGAGTCTGTAGCGGAGGTGGGGAAAAAGCCACTGAAGACGCACGTGCACCAGAGCCTGCTGCCACTGCTCTGCCACTTGCATGATGAGAACAAGGGCGTGGCAGAGGTGAGGATTTCTGACGTGCCGCTGTCCCTGTGGGAGGTGGCTCGGCTGCCTCTTGCCCTGGCGCCTCTCGCACTGCAGCGCTCCGGCCTCCTTCTGGCCTTGGCTGCGGAGCAGCAGCTCTGGGGGACCTCTGTCCTGCTGCCCCAGCAGCACCAGTTCCCGACATGGGGCTGGCCCCACTCCCCTGCCCAGGCACCCGAACCCACCAACGGGCGCCTTCCCCAGCTGCTGCACCTTCCCGCCAGGGGCCAGGAAAGGCCCTGAGCCTTGCCCAGCTCCAGGGGACGCAGGTCCTGTGCCCTGGGCAGCGGTGCCATCTCCCAGCCTCTGCTGCTCCACAGGCCTCTCGGGAAACCCTGTTGCAAGCTACCAAGTTCCTGAAGAAGAGGAAGCTCTGGCAGCTGCTGAAGAGCGGGCAGACGTGGGCGGTCGGCGAGTGCCTGGTAAGGTTGGCCGCAAAGCCCCAGGCCCAGCCTGGACAAGACCCCTGCCCCCGATGCCCAGTGTATGGGGCTGGCAGCTTTGCCCCTGCCCCCTGCTGCAGCCCATCGCCAACAGCCCGTACCTCACACGGGCTCCCTTCCCTGGGGCGTGCGGCCCCACGGGTTCTTCTCCAGGCTCCTCTCCCTTCCGGAGCCCTGGGGTGCTGATGGAGCCCCGGCCCAGCTGGGAGCACCCAGCCCCTGTTCCCTCCAAAGCCCGGCACCAGCCGGCTGCTGGCTGAGGGTTGTGGCTGTCCTGGCTGGGGAGGCCAGTCCTGGGCGCAGGGACCGCCCGGCCAAGGGGGAGAGCCTGTGCCAACCCTTCCCTCCATCCCCTTGCGCTCTCTCCAGCTGGCAGAGCGCAGCAGCAGAGCAGATGAGTACCTGCGCCAGTCCCTGCGCTACCTGCAGAGCTCGCAGGAGTCCATGCGGGAGGCGGCCGTCAGGTTCATTGGTAAGCTACGATCCCCCGGGGGTCCCTCCCTGCCCCGCTGCAGCTCGGCCCCAGCCCCGGCTGCTGCACCAGCAGCTGGGTTTGGCCCAGAAGCTGTGGAGTCCCGACTGGCCGACGCGGGGCCAGGGCGCCCATGGGGCACCCTGCCGCCCTCACCCACCCCTGCCCTTGGGCGTCACGAGTGGGGAAGGTCCTGGGCTCAGCCCTGCCAAGGGCCGGAAAGCGTGTTGCTGGGCTGATGTGGGGCAGCTGCGCTGCCGAGGCTGGCGGGGTTTGCAATGGGCTGTGTGTTCCTAGGGCTGGCCGGGCGGCACACGAGGGGTCAGCAGGAGAAGCTCCAGACCATCTACGAGGGTGAGTGTGGGTAGCGGGTTGTCAGCAGGGGCTGGCGGGAGGAGGAAAGACCCCGGGGAAGGGAGCTGCCCTCCCTGCCCTGGCCAGGGAGGGCTCCGCTCCCTGCACGCACAAAGGCCGGCGTGGGCAGAGTAGACAGAGGTTTCAGGGCCACGTGGGGAGTTGGTGGCCAAGCACCTTCCCGCTGATGCCTCTGGCCCCTGCTCCCTCCTGGCCGTGGGAATAGCTGGGTGGAGTGGCCCTGGCAGGAGGGGTTCCCTCTGGGTCCCCCCAGATCCAGGTTCTGACCTTGGCTCTGTTCCTCTCTCTTCCAGCCCTTCAAGGCATGGCCAATGACTTCAGCCCCTGCGTCTCAAACCTGGCAGCTCAAACCATATTGCTGCTCAGAGCTGTAGAGACACAGCCTTCCTCCAGCTTCAGGCTGCAAGACCAGCTCCGCAGGGCCTGGAGGAGGCAGCCTTCTCTCTGCAGCAATGGCTGGCTGTGCTGCTGGAGCTCTGTGCAGAGCTGATCCCCAGAGCTCCGTGTGCTGGGGCCACCTGAGCCTGTGGGGAAGGCCCGGAGGCTCCTGGCCTCTCCCTGCCCAGGGGACTGCTCTTCTCTACGAGCGCTTTCTTTCAGCCCACCGCGGCAATAATAAATCCATGCTGTGATCCACGGAGGCCCGGGAGCATGAAATGGAGAGCACAATTAATGGCTTTTAGACCTGTGTATCTTCACGCTTTCTAAGGTGAACTGAACCTAACAGCTGCCGCTGCCACCACTGCTTTTTTCCTCTGGTGGAAAAAAGTCAGAGAAAAGCAAAAAAGCAAGCAAGGAAGCGATCCGATTTCTAGGCTGTTCTGTAGGCTTTATTGCTGTAGCTCGTCCCACGTGTGACATGCTTTCCCAGCGCAGGACTTACTTGGCCATCCTCTGGTGGTGGTGAGCAGCACGTGAATGGCTGTCCCTGCAAATCTGGAGCTGCTTCTCTTCTGCCCATCTTTCTCCTCGCAGTGGCTCTTGCTCTGGTCCCTAGTGTCCCCAGGGCATTGGGGAAGAGGAGAAAAAGGGTGCCGGTGCTCAGCAACACTCGCCCAGGGCTGCAGTGTGGTGGGAAAAGGGGCCAGAAATCCCTTTGCCCTTTGCTGCTTCTGCTGAGTGCTAGAATCACATAGGTTGGAAAAGACCCTTAAGCTCGTCACATCCACCCGTTAAGCTAGCACTGCCAAGTCCCCCACCAAACCGTGTGCCTAAGCACCCCATCTACATGTCTTTTAGAGACCTCTGGGGATGATCACTCAGCCACTTGCCTGGGCAGCCTGTTCCGCTGTTTGACAACCCTTTTGGTGAAGAAATGTTTCCTAATGGCCAACCTAAACCTCCCCTGGTGCAACTTGAGGCCGTTTCCTCTTGACCCAGCGCTTGTGGTTACTTGGGAGAAGAGACCGACACCCACCTCGCTCCAACCTCCTTTCAGGAAGTTGTAGGGAGCGGTAAGGTCTCCCCTGAGCGTCCTTTTCTCCAGGCTAAAGAGCCGCTCCTCACAGGACTTGTGCACTAGACCCCTCACTAGCTTTGCTGCCCTTCTCTGGACACGCTCCAGCACCTCCATGTCCTTCTTGTAGTGAGGGGCTCAAAACTGAACACAGAATTCGAGGTGTGGCCTTACTGGGGCCACATACAGGGGGATGATCGCTTCCCTACTGCTGCTGGCCACACTATGTCCAACACAAGCCAGGAAGCTCTTGGCCACGTTGGCCACCTGGGCATGCTGCTGGCTCATATGCAGCCGGGTGTCAACCAGCACCCCCAGCTCTTTTTCCACTGGGCAGCTCTCCAGCCACTCTTCCCCCAGCCTGTAGCGTTGTAGGGGGTTGTTGTGACCCAAGTGCAGGACGTGGCCCTGAGCCTTGTTGAACCTCAGACACTTGGCCTCGGCCCATCGATCCAGCCCGTCCAGATCCCTCTGCAGCCCCTTCCTACCCCTCCCGCAGATCAACACTCCCACCCAGCTTGGTGTCCTCTGCAAACTTACTGAGGGAGCACTCGATCCTCTCATCCGGATCACCGGTAAAGATACTAAACAAACTGGCCCCAATGCTCAGCCCTGCTGAACACCGCTGGTGACCGGCCGCCAGCTGGATTTAACTGCATTTCGCCACGGTTCTTTGGGCCCAGCCATCCAGCCAGGTTTCTACCCAGCAAAGAGTACACCCGTCCAAGCCATGAGCAGCCAGTTTCTCCAGGAAAATGCCATGGGAAACGGTCTCAAAGGCACTGCTGGAGTCCAGGTAGACAACATCCACAGCCTTTCCCTCACCCACTAAGCGGATCACCTTGTTATGGAGGAGATCAGGTTGGTCAAGCAGGACCTGCCTTTCAACAACCCATGCTGACTGGGCTGACTGGTCTCTTAGTTGTCCTGTACGTGCCACGTGATGGCACTCAGGATGCTCTGCTCCATAACCTTCCGCGGCTCAGAGGTCAGACTGACAGGCCAGAAGCCTCAATGCTTCCAACAAAGCTCATGCGCAGAGCCCACAGCTGTGGCGGTCCCCAAAA
The DNA here is from genome assembly GCF_964289735.1 of Phaethon aethereus. Taxonomy (NCBI): domain Eukaryota; kingdom Metazoa; phylum Chordata; class Aves; order Phaethontiformes; family Phaethontidae; genus Phaethon; species Phaethon aethereus. The sequence goes on from NC_138580.1 coordinate 43,200,607, forward strand.
CGCTTGACCTTGGAGATGCCCACGAATACTCTCACAGCCATGAACCTCCATTTGTCTCCTGTCAGTGTGTTGCTGGCTGGATTGTTGAGGGAGCCGAGGTGCCTTTGTAGCGGGCTCCTATGGAGCACCTTCAGTGCGGTGCCGCTGCAGGGCAGGTTTGCCAGGCTGTGGGAAGGCCCTGACGGGACGGGACAGAGGGAGGCCCTGTGAGGATGGGCTGCTGAATGACCATGAGGGGCCAGGTGGTGGGGCACCTTCAGGTGCATCACGGCAGCTGGAGGCCCTGAGGGGATGGGGTGGCAGGAGGCCATGAAGGGACGGGGTGCTGTGGAGGCCCTGAGGCGACACAGTGTCAGGAAGCCACGAGGGGATGAGTGGCAGGAGGCTACGAGGGGACGGAGCAGCGGCAGGCCCGGAGGGGACGAGGCGGTGGGTAGGCCCTGAGGAGCTGGCGTGGCAGGAGGCCATAAGGAGCCCCGACGCAGCCACCTCGTTCCTTGCCACCCTGCTTGCGTGGTGCTTCCCCGAGGTGTCTCCCAGCCCTGCGGCAGAGCCCTCGAGGCCTGGCCTCAGCAGCATGGTGGGGGAACCAATGTGCCTAGGCCGGCCTGGCTGGGGGAGAGGGAGGGGGCAGGGGCCCCTCAGGGGCACGTCCGCCGGGTGCTGCCGCCCAGGGGCAGTGGGCAGAGGCAGGGCTGGCGGCCAGCCCGGGCCCCCGGGGGTGCCCAGGCCACGGCCCTGTGGCCGAGACCAGCTGCTGACACAGAGCTCGTGTCAGCACCCAGCACAACCGCGTGCAGGGTGACGCTCCCTGAGCACGGGACGGCAGCGAAGGTGCTGCCTTCTGCACATCTTTCCTTCGTGCAAACAAAACCCTGCAAGAGGTGAAACAAGGATCTAAAATAATTACAAAGGCTAAAAATGCCTTTCCGGTAGAAGTTAAATTAAAGCCCGAGGCCAGACCAGTTCGAATCAAGCAGTATCCCCTAAAGAGGGAAGACAGAGAAGGGGTAAAAGGGATAATTAATGATTTTTTGCAATTCGGGTTGTCGGTAGAGTGTGAATCCGAGTAGAAGACTCTTATCTCGCCAGTGAAAAAGCCAGATGGGAAGAATTACCGTTTAGTGCAAGGTTTAAGAGCCACAAATAATATAGTTGGGGATTTACATCCTGTTGTGGCAAATCCTTATACATCACTAACAAAGATAAAGGAAAATCGAAACTGGTTTACCGTTTTGGATTTAAAGGATGCTGTGTCTGGCACAGGTAACCTACCTCGGATACAGGATTTCCAAAGGACAACGAGGGCTGGGGACAGAGCGAAAGGAAGCCGTCTGCCGAACACCAAAGCCAACTACCACAAAGGAATTGCGGCTCTTTCTTGGAATGAGAGGTTGGTGCAGATTATGGATTTATAATTATGGGGTATTGATGAAACCCTTGCATGATTTGTTGAAAGGAAGCCCTTCACTGTTAGTTTGGACTGGGGAAGCAGAAAGAGCTGATCCAGAGGTTGGGAACAAATTGGCTGATTCTGAGGCTAAGGTGGCAGCGGAACGGACAGAAATTGCAAACACTTCTTCTTTGATCCCAGACGGTAAACTCAATATAATAGAGAATGAGAAATTAGAATATTCTAAAGAAGATAAAGTTATGATAAATGACCTAGGAGGGAAGAAAGACCAACAAACGGGAATGTATTCAATGCCAGATGGTAGAATAATAAATAGTACCTTATAACATATTGTAGAAACTCCTACGAGAAGAAGATCATTAAGCACACTGGGGAGCAGATGCATTGTATAAATATTTAAATCAAAGAATAGTGAGTCGAAATTTATACACTCCAGTGAAGCAAGGCACCCAAAGATGTGAAACATGTTTGAAAAACAATCCAAATACCACGCATAAGATACAAATTGGCAGTATTGGAAAGGCAAACATGCCTGGACAACAATGGCAAATAGATTTTTCTAAACTCCCAAGAAAAGGGGGGTTTCAGTATTTGTTAGTATTAACAGACACCTTTCCAGGCTGGCCAGAAGCTTTCCTTTGTAGGACTAATAAGGCTAGGGAAGTGACACGAGTACTTTTAAACGAGATCATTCCTAGATTTGGAGTACCGGCAGTAATATCTTCTGATAGGGGTACTCACTTCTGTGCGCAAATAGCGCAACAAGTTAGTAAGTTTTTAGGGATTGACTGGCAACTACATACTCCATACCGACCTCAGGCAAGTGGGCAAGTGGAGAAAATGAATCACTTAATTAAACAGCAGCTAGCTAAAATCAGTCAAGAAGCAAAGCTACATTGGTACCAAGCGCTCCCACTAGCCCTACTACGAATCAGGGTAAATCCAAGAACTAAAAAGAATTTAAGTCCATTTGAAGTTTTGTTTGGGAGGCCGTACCAATCCCAATACCAAGGGGAAGATCTCACCCAATTAGGTGAGAATAATCTACAAAAACATATTGATGATATTAGGAAAACAACTTAACGAGGTAAACAAGAGAATTTCAGAAACCACCGAGGCGAAGGGCTATGGGGCGAAGAGTCGCACCGGGGGACCCTTCCCGAAGCGGCCAAACCGCGAAGGCGGCAGCAGCACAGGGAGCGAGAGAGCGCCGCAGCTCCCCCCCGCGCCAGGCCGGCGGCGCGGGCTCCTGATGACCGGCAGCTCTGACTCAGCGTGGGCAGGGCCCAGGGCGGCGGCAGCCAAAGCCCCTCGCCTACAAGAGCAGCCCCCGGGAGCGCGAGCGGCCCGCAGGGCGGCGAAGAGGGCGCGCAAAGAGGACGTGGCGCGTCAGAAGGGCATAGCACGTCAGTGCGCGCGTCAGTTCGCGCGGGCAGGGCATGCAGGGAAGGCGTGCGGGCAGGGTGCAGCGTCCTCCCCCGGCCCTAGAGATTCTCTGACAAGTGGCCATCATCGTCCCAGACCCAGAGGAGGCTCAGCCATGGTCGCCACTCGGCTGAAAACCGTGGCCAGAAAGAATGTGGCGCCACAGACAGAGCTCCCACTCAGGCATGCAGCTGTCCAAGTATCCGGCTGCAAAGAGTGCCTGAGCCTGTCGGTTATTCCAGAGACCAACGGGGACACCACCTGCGTGCGGTGCGACCAGGTGAGCGACCTGCTCAGCCTGGTGGCAGAGCTGAAAGAGGAAGTGGAGGGGCTGAGGAGCATTAGGGAGTATGAGAGGGTGATAGATCGGTGGAGCCGCACCCGGCCACCCCTGAAGCAGGGGCAGCTGGTGGAGGCTCCACAAGCAGCAGGGGATCCCCTGGCCTCTTGCTGCCGGGCAGAAGGAGAGGACCTAAGAGATGAGGGGAAATGGAAGCAGGTCCCTCCTCGGAGAGGTCGGCAAATCCCCTCCTGGCCTCCCTCACTGCCCCAGCTGCCCTTACACAACAGGTATGGGGCTCTGGAACTTGAGGGACAGGAACATGAGGACCCTGACGAAGGTCCGTCCAAGGGGCTGCCTAGGGTGAGTCAACCAGCCCCACGCATCAAGACGTCCTGTGTTAAGTAAAAAAGGAGGGTAATTGTCGTAGGCGACTCCCTTCTGAGGGGTACAGAGGGCCCAATATGTCGACCAGACCCAACTCACAGGGGAGTCTGCTGCCTCCCCGGGGCCTGGGTGAGAGACATCACCAGGAAACTCCCTGGTCTGGTTCGGCCCACTGATTACTACCCACTGTTGGTCATGCAGGCTGGCAACGATGGGGTTGCACTAAGAAGCCCAAAGGCAGTCAAAAAGAACTTGATAGCACTGGGGTGACTGGTCAATGGAGCGGGAGCACAGGTAGTGTTTTCATCAATCCCTTCAGTGACAGGGAAGAACGCTGAAAGGAACAGGAAAGCACACCTGATCAACACATGGCTCAGGGGCTGGTGCCGTCGTCAGAATTTTGGTTACTTTGACCACGGGGCGGTTTACACGGCACCGGGCCTCCTCGCAGCTGATGGAGTGCAACTGACTCTAAGGGGCAAAAGGATTCTTGCTCATGAGCTGGCAGGCCTCATTGAGAGGGCTTTAAACTAGATTTTGCGGGGGGAGGGGATAAACCCAGGCTCACTAGAGTTGAGCCTAGGGGTGGCGTGCCAGAGTTGAAATCGATAGCCCAGCTCAGGTGCATCTACACCAATGCACGCAGCATGGGCACCAAACAGGAGGAGCTGGAAGCCATTGTGCAGCGGGACAGCTAGGACGTAGTTGCCATCACAGAAACATGGTGGGATGCTTCTCACGACTGGAGTGCTGCAATGGATGGCTATAAGCTCTTCCGAAGCGATAGGCAGGGAAGGAGAGGTGGTGGGGTGGCTCTGTATGTTAGGGAGTGTTTTGATTGCATAGAAATCAATGACTGTGAAGACCAAGTTGAGTGCTTATGGGTAAGGGTGAGGGGGAAGGCCAATGAGGCAGATATCCTGCTGGGAGTCTGTTACAGACCACCCAACCAGGATGAAGAAGCAGATGAGACATGCTATAAGCAACGGGCAGAAGTCTCGCATTCGCTGGCCCTTGTTCTTGTGGGGGACTTCAATCTACCGGACATCTGTTGGAAGTATAGCACGGCAGAGAGGAAACGGTCTGGGAGGTTCCTGGAGTGTGTGGAGGATAACTTCCTGACACAGCTGGTGAGTGAGCCCACCAGGGGAGGTGCCTTGCTGGACCTGCTGTTTACAAACAGAGAGGGACTGGTGAGAGATGTGGTGGTCGGAGGCCGTCTTGGGCTCACCGATCACAACATGATGGAATTCTCAGTTGTGAGCGAAGTAAGGAGAGGGGTCAGCAAAACTGCTATCATGGACTTCCGGAGGGCAGACTTTGGCCTGTTCAGGTCACTGGTTGAGAGAGTCCCTTGGGAGACAGTCCTGAAGGACAAAGGGGTCCAGGAAGGCTGGACAGCCTTCCAAGAAGGAAACCTTAAAGGCGCAGGAGCAGGCGGTCCCCATGTGCCGTAAGAAGAGCTGGCGGGGAAGGCGAGCGGCCTGGCTGAACAGGGAGATTTTGCTGGGACTCAGGGAAAAGAGGAGAGTTTAGGACCTCTGAAAGAAGGGGCAGGCAACTCACGAAGAGTACAAGGATCTCGTTAGGTCAAGCAGGGACAAAATTAGAAAGGCCAAAGCCCAGCTAGAGCTCAGTCTGGCCACAGTCGTAAAGGATAACAAAAAATCTTTTTACAAATATATTAACAACAAAAAGAGAGGCAAGGAGAATCTCCATCCCCTACTGGATATGGCAGGGAACATTGTCTCCAAGGACGAGGACAACGCTGACGTACTTAATGCCTTCTTTGCCTCAGTCTTTAATAGCCAGCCCAGGTATCCACAGGGTATTCAGCCCCCTGAGCGGGAAGATGGAGATGGTAGAGCACAATATACTCCTCATAATCCAGGAGGAAGCAGTTAAGGACATGTTAAACCACCTGGACACCCACAAGTCTCTGGGGCCTGATGGCATCCACCCGAGAGCACTGAGAGAGCTGGCGGAGGAGCTTGCCAAGCCACTCTCCATCATTTATCAGCAGTCGTGGTTAACAGGGGAGGTCCCAGAAGACTGGAGGCTTGCCACTGTGACGCCCGTCTACAAGAAAGGCCGGAAGGAGGATCCCGGGAACTACAGGCCTGTCAGCCTGGCCTCTGTACCGGGGAAGATTATGGAGCGGTTGGTCTTGAGAGTGCTCACAGGGCATCTGCAGGACACCCAAGGGATGAGGCCCAGCCAGCATGGGTTCATGAAAGGCAGGTCCTGCTTGACCAACCTGATCTCCTTCTATGACCAGGTGACCCGCCTACTGCATGAGGGAAAGGCTGTGGATGTTGTCTACCTGGACTTTAGTAAACCCTTTGACAGCATCTCCCACAGCATTCTCCTGGAGAAACTGGCGGCTCGTGGCTTAGACAGGTTTACTCTTCGCTGGGTGAGGAACTGGCTGGATGGCCGAGCCCAGAGAGTTGTGGTGAACGGCATTAAATCCGGCTGGCGGCCGGTCACAAGCGGTGTTCCCCAGGGCTCGGTTCTGGGGCCGGTCTTGTTCAATATCTTTATAGATGATCTAGATGAGGGAATTGAGTGCTCCCTCAGTAAGTGTGCAGATGACACCAAGTTGGGTGGAAGTGTTGATCTGCTGGAGGGTAGGAGGGCTCTGCAGGGGGATCTGGACAGGCTGGATCGATGGGCAGAGGTCAGCTGTGTGAGGTTTTAATAAGGCCAAGTGCCGGGTCCTGCACTTCGGCCACAACAACCCCATGCAACGCTACAGGCTTGGGGAGGAGTGGCTGGAGAGCTGCCCGGCAGAAAGGGACCTGGGAGTGCTGGCTGACAGCCGGCTGAACATGAGCCGGCAGTGTGCCCAGGTGGCCAAGAAGGCCAACAGCGTCCTTGCCTGTGACAGAAATAGTGTGGCCAGCAGGAGTAGGGAAGTGATCGTGCCCCTGTACTCGGCACTGGTGAGGCCGCAACGTGAATACTGTGTTCAGTTTTGGACCCCTCACTACAAGAAGGATGCTGAGGTACTGGAGTGTGTCCAGAGAAGGGCAACGAAGCTGGTGAGGGGTCTGGAGCACAAGTCTTATGCGGAGCAGCTGAGGGAACTGGGGGTGTTTAGTCTGGAGAAGAGGAGGCTGAGGGGAGACCTTATCTCTCTCTACAACTACCTGAAAGGGGGTTGTGGCAACGAGGGTGTTGGCCTCTTCTCCCAAGTAACTAGTGATAGGACAAGAGGAAATGGCCTCAAGTTGCGCCAGGGGAGGTTTAGATTGGATATTAGGAAAAATTTCTTCACTGAGAGGGTGGTCAGGCATTGGAACAGGCTGCCCAGGGAGGTGGTGGAGTCGCCATCTCTGGAAGTGTTCAAAGAACGTGTGGATGTGGCGCTTCAGGACATGGTTTAGGGAACATGGTGGCGCTGGATTAATGGTTGGACTTGATGATCTTGAAGGTCCTTTCCAACCTAGTGATTCTGTGATTCTCCTATTCATCCTTTTAAGCCAGGAGACTGGGTTTATATTAAGGCTTTTACAGGTGAACCCTTGGAAGAGAAGTGGAATGGACCCTTCCAGGTGCTGCTAACAACCTTCACTGCTCTCAAGATTAAGGAGCAATCAGTGTGGATTCACTATTCAAGGATTAAGAAGGCTTCCCCTCCATGGGTGATAGAACAACAGGACTCTTTGAAGTTAAAGATAAAACGACAAAATGTAGAAATACGTTGTGTTTATTGTAAATTTGCTAACCATGAGTCCCATTTGTGAAGTGATTTACTGGGATCGGAATACACATCTAGCATTGAGCCAGTGTTACCCAAATTCTAAGCAAGAGTGACTGTTGGATGTGTACTGAAATGCCTAGAGATTCTAGACAGACACTACCTCTAATAGGAGTTCCAGTTCCTGTTAACATCTCTCTATTTAATAATCCCCACTATGGGATAGGAGATGATAGGAGTACTTGGTGGCCAAATCTTTCAAAAAAAAAAAAAAAGGGGGACAGGTTGAATTATCGGTCTCTATTATAGATCTTGATTCCAATTCTTCTATTTATATATATGGTCCAGGAAACGATTCCATCTCTTCACATGATTTAAAGTCAGGAGACGATGGATGTGGTGATTCTACATATATAAATGAACGACTAGGTTCATAGGCTGTTTTCCTGGTTGTAATAGAACGGCATCATACTGGAGACCAACAACACCCCATGTGGCCCTTTTGTCCCAGGAGGCCTTGGGAAAATGTCTTGCCATACTCGGAAGCTGCCAGGACGCGGCCTCGCCACCCTACAGTCTGCGTGGTGCTGCTGGGAGAGGTAACGGCTCCCGTCCAGGCCACCCCCAAAGCCTCCTGCACCTCCGGCAAGGCCGGGTGCAACCCCGGGCAGTCATGCCTAGCCCAGCTACGACAGCAGCAACCTATCTCGTTGGGGTGGCAGGATAAGCATCGCTCTTGCTGGTCGGGGTCTGTTGCTGCTTGCCTCCCTGAGATCAAACCCATCTGATCTTCCAGCAAGGCAGCAGGCGCCCAGGGAAAGGGGGACCCTGGCTGTGGAGGCCTGCGTTTACACACGACCGCCCTGCAGAGCGTGCGCAAGACAGGCGAGCGGCTGAGAGTGCATCTTGCTTGCTTTCTCCCCTGCAAAGAATATTTGCCCCCGGGCATCTGTAGAGGTTTTCTCCCCTGCATTCATTGCCTGGGAGCCCAGCGAGGCTGCTGGCTGCCGGCCCGTTCCTCAGCTCCCGCCTTGCTGCTGCAAAGATCTGCAGAGGGCAGGGCAATCCCACCAAAGGGTGACCGAGGACAACTGCCAGGAGCCAGGGCGTGCCACCGCAGCGCCATAGGTGGCGGCTGCCTACGAAGAGGAGGCCAGGGTGCCCAGCCGACCTCCTCCCCGAGGAGGGCGCAGCCAGCCGGGCAGGGGCCTGCCAGAAGATGGGCAGCGTGCCAGCGAGATTGCTCTGCCAGTTTCTGGGGAGCGTTCCTACTGTGCAGTTACTCAGAAGGGCAAAGTGAGCTTCCTCTTGCCAGCCACATCCTATTCCCCTCTGGAGCTTGGGGAGAGAAGGAGGGCCCTGTGGGAAGGATCTCCATCAGAAAATCCTAGCGGAACCTACATGGGCTTGCAACCTACCAGCCGCAGTGATGAGCGAAAGTACGCCGAGAGAGTTCCTCTGGCAACAGCCCTGCTAGGGTTTGTCGCTAGTAAGTCTTGCATTCAGAGTTTAGAAGCTCATTCACATGTTCTGAAGGCGCTCGCATGAAGGAGAGGTAGAGCAGATGCATGTCAAGGCTCGGGTCCCATCAGAGCCTCTAACGATGGCACAGATGCAGCTGGCTTGAGACACTAGACTGTGGAAGGTGTGTGTGACCTCAAGCACTGCAAGTAAAGGCAGCCCAGACGACAGGCTGCACGCGAAGCTGTGAAGTGTTGCTGTGTGGCTGGGAAGTCAATATAAAGCCCTTATGGCCCCTTTTCCCCAAAACCTTTCCTGCCAAACCACAGGCGCCTGTGCCCACAGGATCCCCACTTTTGGCATCATCGCCAGTGCTGATGCCCCGCTGAGGAGGTACAGGCCTTCTGGCTTGTGCTTTTGCTGTGCTACAAGCGAGGTAACTTTGACCCGGTGCACTTGGTCTCCTTGCCTCTTTGGACTGTAGGATGAGAGGCCTGTGGGGAGACTGCGGTCTGACCCACTGGGGCAAAGGGGAGAACCCTGGAGGATGAAGAAATGGGCGCCCGAGCAAGGACCGGGCAGAGAATGTGGGTGAAGAACGTGGCTGGAGCCATGCTCAAAGCAACGCATGCCCATAGTCCCGACACCTGGTTTGCCGGCTGGGGGAGGCCCCAGGGCACGGGCACGTGGCAGCGTGTCACAGGGCCCTTTGTGACCCGCCCGTCATATGGGCACTGGCGGTGACGCAGCCACCCCACAGTGCCCGGAGCACGCGACGGGACAGGACGGGACGGAGTGGGGCTGCGAGGAGCCCCTGCGCAGCCACCTCGTTCCCTGCTGACCCGTTTTCGCGGCGTTTTTCCGCGGCGCCTCCCATCGCTGCGAGAGGAGCCCTCGAGACCAGGCCTCAGCGGGATGGCAGAGAGACCCCCCAGCGTGCCCAGGCTGGTCTGGGTAGCGGAAGAGGAGGCAGAGAAGGAGGAGGAGAACGGTGCTGGCGCTGCCCCAGCATGGCAGCCTGATGAGGTGGAGGCGGTGCAGCCACTGCAGGCGGGTGAGTGGCTGAGCTGGGCCACAGGGCTAGTGGCTGCAGCCGGCTTGGCCCCATCCCTTCCCCCGTGCACATCCCCAGGGAAAGAGGGCACGGGGCTGTTCCCCAGGGCCGGGCTCCGGCCATGCTCCATCCACGGGGCACCCCCAGCCCCAACCGGCCCCCAGAGAGAAGGGGGTCAGTGTCCCCAGCAGCCCCTGTCGCGGGGCTGGCCCTGCCAGGGAAGCGTGGGGCTCGGCTGTGTTCTGCAGCCTCTCGCAGCCCCTCAGCTCTGCCTGCGCTCGGTCTTTGCCACACCCAGGCTGGGACGTGACAGAAGAGGAGCAGGAGCAGGAACACACGGGTGCCCTCTTGCAGAGCAGAGCACAGGTACCTGCAGCCATCCCCGCCTGGGCTGGGCCTGCTCTCGCTGCTCAGCCGAGCACCGCTGTCGGGGCACTCGCTGCGTCACCCCTCTCTTCCCCGCCCTTCTTTCTCCTGCAGACAGTTTTGGAACCCCTCAAGCCCACGGAGCGTGAAGACACCACCGTCACGGCTGTCGAGGGCACGGAAGACTCTGACCGCTCTCATGCGGAGGCTAGTGCTGTGGTACTGGAAGTGCTTGCGGACATTTATGCCTCCAGTTTGAAGGACGTAAGTAGCCGGTGGCCGGGGCTCGAGCCCCCCGGGGATTGTGTGTGCCCTGAAGCCGGGTCCGCTGGGCACCTGACAGCCTTTTAGGCCAGCACAGTGTGGTGGGAAGGGAAGCACTTCTCGGGGGACGCTGGGGAAATGGCTCGCGCCGGCAGCACTCCAGCTCTCAGCCGTGTCTCCTCCAGGTGCCAAGCCTCGTGAGGTCCATCTACCAGTGGCTAATGTCCAACACGGGTGTGTCTGCCGAGCACAGGCTGGACAACGCCCTCCTGCAGCTGACCCAGCTGCACCCCCATGACGTGGTGGTGACGCTCCTGCGCTCTGCCCCATCCTGCGACAGGTACGGGCCCACCTGCCTTCAGGGCTCAGGGGTCTCAAGCTCTTAGAGCCCATCGGCCTGTAGAGGCCGGCCGTGCGGGCTGCCGGACAGATGGAGATTTTCAGGCCCCTCCTGCCCCTCCCTGGGCAGAGGCAGGGCTGGTGGCCAGCCTGGGCCCCGGGGTTGCCCAGGCCATGGCACTGTGGCCAAGACCCGCTGACACAGAGCTCTGGGCCCACAGGGCTGCCGCGACCATGTGGAGGGCGATGGTCTCCAGGGGCAGCACTGCAGAGAAGGTGCTGCTGGGGCTGCTCCGCGTGCTGGAGGACTGGCCGCTGCACAGCACGTCCACCTCCGATGGGGACAACACCGGTGTCTTTGCCGTGGCCGTGAGTTTCTGGGCCAGGCCTTTGCTCACCAACAGGGTTGCCTCTCCAGGCGGCTCTCCATCCTCCCCCGCCACTGCATCGCCCTGCCCCACGCTTTGGGCTGGAAACCGCCCTGGCTTAGGGGCAGGTTGAGGGGCAGCCAAACCGGGAGCTCCCGCTGCGCCTCCCGTGGCCCCAGGCAGTGCCTGAGCCTCACCCTCCCACGCTCGGGCCCCGCCACGGGGACATCTCGGCACTGAGCGCTGTCTCTGCGTGTTTTGTTTTCTGCAGGCAACCAGGGCACTGTGGCAGATCCTCTGGCTGCCCAGGTGCCCACAGCTGAACACACATTTCCCCCGCCTCTTCCTGGCTCTGCTCTTCCAAGTTTTGTTCAGCACGGAGCAGATGCCGGAGGAGGTGGATACCTTCTGGAGGAGATGCCAGCAGGAAGACTGCCTTCCCACCAACCCCAACAGGTGCTCCATCCCAGTCCTCCCATCCCCCCATGGCCCCGCAGCTGGGGCCAGGGCCCCCAGCGTGACCTGGGCGTTGCTCTGCACACAGATTTGCAGTGCTGACCGTGAAAACACTGCTCTGCTGTCTTGACTATGATGATCTGGTGTTAGAAATTGAACGTAAGCGTGGCTGGGACATGCTCCTCAACACTGAGACCCATCACTACGCGATGGGTCTGCTGGCCAGGTAAGAGCCCCCTGCTCCCTGCTCCCGCCGCCATTTCTCCTCTGCAGGTGGGGTGCCCCACACAACCCCCTCGGTCGTGGCTGAGAGGGACTTGTCACCGAGGGATGGCCAGGCAGAATGGAAAAGCCTGGGAGAGCTGCGGACCCAGGAGCAGGCACCTCCCAAAACGCCAGCATCCGCACCCTGTGGGGCCTGGGCTGACAGCACAGAGCGGGGGGGGTCTGTCTGCAGGCAGCCCTACCGAGGGCTGCCCCCTGGGGCTGGGCAGGATGCCCAGAGGGCCAGCGGCAGAGCCATGGTGGCAAGAGTCCCCCGTGGGCAGGAGGGGTGTTTTGCCAGTCTCCTCCCCAACAGGAGCGTGCTGGTGTTGGGCACTGCCTTTGTCCTGGCGAAGGGTGGTGGGGAAAGACCAGGCCTGTGTGAGTCTGTCCCGAGAGAGGTTTGCCCACCCTGCTCAGGGTCGACTCTGCCTTCTTCCCCCTGACAGAGAGATGCGCAGTATGCCGAGCAGCTGGCATTACTTGGCCTCGCAGTACCTGCTCAAGCTGCTCCAACACAACGAGCCACGCTGGGAGGTTGCTGCCATGGCGTTCCTTGTCGAGGTGAGCGTGATGGTGAGCGCTGCCTCGCTGAGCGGCCTCCCACCACTCTGCCCTCCTGTAGCCACAGCTGTGGGGGGAGCCTGGTCACAGGAGCTGGGGCAGAGGGTGGGCTCTGCTGCGTGCCCTTGGCCCCTTGCTGCTGGGGACCAGCTGTGTTTCGTAGCCGCCTTGTGCCAGCTCTCGCTCTTTCACCTCAGAGTGGCTCCTTGGAGGACGAGGTATCGGAAGCTGCTGAGGGCTGGGAGGCACAGGGCAGCGGGCGAGCAACCTGCGCCCAATGCCCCGCAGCGCAGGGCGGGGAACCCAGGGGTTCTCTGCAGCCGCTGCTGCCTTTGGGCTCGGCTGTGTGGGACGGTGCCCATGCCCCGTGCTGCTGGCCGGACACAGCACTGCGTGGGGCTGGGGTCCTGCCGGCCGGGCAACCATGTCACTGCTCTGCGTCTTTCAGCTCCTGGCCTGCCATGACATAAGGGTATGGTGTGACCGCTTCCTGCAGCTCGTCCCAAGGTACCTGCAGAGTGAGCGCAGAGTCATGCGTCGCCTGGTGCTCAGAGGCCTCATCGTGCTCTGCGGCACACCCTTGATGGTGAGATGGGGGCAGCCGGCTGAAGCCGTGCTTGTCAGCGTGGGGCTGGGAAAGGGGTGCTGGGTAACACAGTAGCGACGACTTGGCTCGGCTTTGGGATCTGTGGCTGCGGCTCCCAGCTCTCTGGCCTCGCCGTTCACCTTGCCTGAGTCCTTCGGGGCAGGCCTTTGGTTTTTGGGCCCCGAGGCGACAGCGTGGGGTCGATCTGCCGGAGAGGTTTTGGCAGCGCAGCCTGTTACGGCTTCACAACAAAGCTTTGTGTTCCACACAGGCCAAAAGAATGCAGTTCCTGCTGGGAAGGCTCACAGAGCTCCTGGAGGATGCAGATGGGGAGCTGGTCGGGATGACCCTCTCTGTGCTCGGCATGGTGATCCGGGCCATGGACATGCCGATATGCAGCCCCATCGCTCTGCAGCTGGCTGAGAGGCTCCAGCCGCTCTTTGACAACGTACGGCTTTGTGCTGCCCAGCACGGGCGCTGGGTGCTGTCAGGAAACCTTGTGCCCTGTGGATTGTCAGAGCCGTGCCCACGTGGGCCCGGAGCAGGCGGTGCTGAGCTCTTGCCCTCGTCCTTTCCACCAGGTGTCCAGCTACGTGCAGCTGCTCTCCATTGACCTCTTCCGAGATGTGATAGAGTCTGTAGCGGAGGTGGGGAAAAAGCCACTGAAGACGCACGTGCACCAGAGCCTGCTGCCACTGCTCTGCCACTTGCATGATGAGAACAAGGGCGTGGCAGAGGTGAGGATTTCTGACGTGCCGCTGTCCCTGTGGGAGGTGGCTCGGCTGCCTCTTGCCCTGGCGCCTCTCGCACTGCAGCGCTCCGGCCTCCTTCTGGCCTTGGCTGCGGAGCAGCAGCTCTGGGGGACCTCTGTCCTGCTGCCCCAGCAGCACCAGTTCCCGACATGGGGCTGGCCCCACTCCCCTGCCCAGGCACCCGAACCCACCAACGGGCGCCTTCCCCAGCTGCTGCACCTTCCCGCCAGGGGCCAGGAAAGGCCCTGAGCCTTGCCCAGCTCCAGGGGACGCAGGTCCTGTGCCCTGGGCAGCGGTGCCATCTCCCAGCCTCTGCTGCTCCACAGGCCTCTCGGGAAACCCTGTTGCAAGCTACCAAGTTCCTGAAGAAGAGGAAGCTCTGGCAGCTGCTGAAGAGCGGGCAGACGTGGGCGGTCGGCGAGTGCCTGGTAAGGTTGGCCGCAAAGCCCCAGGCCCAGCCTGGACAAGACCCCTGCCCCCGATGCCCAGTGTATGGGGCTGGCAGCTTTGCCCCTGCCCCCTGCTGCAGCCCATCGCCAACAGCCCGTACCTCACACGGGCTCCCTTCCCTGGGGCGTGCGGCCCCACGGGTTCTTCTCCAGGCTCCTCTCCCTTCCGGAGCCCTGGGGTGCTGATGGAGCCCCGGCCCAGCTGGGAGCACCCAGCCCCTGTTCCCTCCAAAGCCCGGCACCAGCCGGCTGCTGGCTGAGGGTTGTGGCTGTCCTGGCTGGGGAGGCCAGTCCTGGGCGCAGGGACCGCCCGGCCAAGGGGGAGAGCCTGTGCCAACCCTTCCCTCCATCCCCTTGCGCTCTCTCCAGCTGGCAGAGCGGAGCAGCAGAGCAGACGAGTACCTGCGCCAGTCCCTGCGCTACCTGCAGAGCTCGCAGGAGTCCATGCGGGAGGCGGCCGTCAGGTTCATTGGTAAGCTACGATCCCCCGGGGGTCCCTCCCTGCCCCGCTGCAGCTCGGCCCCAGCCCCGGCTGCTGCACCAGCAGCTGGGTTTGGCCCAGAAGCTGTGGAGTCCCGACTGGCCGACGCGGGGCCAGGGCGCCCATGGGGCACCCTGCCGCCCTCACCCACCCCTGCCCTTGGGCGTCACGAGTGGGGAAGGTCCTGGGCTCAGCCCTGCCAAGGGCCGGAAAGCGTGTTGCTGGGCTGATGTGGGGCAGCTGCGCTGCCGAGGCTGGCGGGGTTTGCAATGGGCTGTGTGTTCCTAGGGCTGGCCGGGCGGCACACGAGGGGTCAGCAGGAGAAGCTCCAGACCATCTACGAGGGTGAGTGTGGGCAGCGGGTTGTCAGCAGGGGCTGGCGGGAGGAGGAAAGACCCCGGGGAAGGGAGCTGCCCTCCCTGCCCTGGCCAGGGAGGGCTCCGCTCCCTGCACGCACAAAGGCCGGCGTGGGCAGAGTAGACAGAGGTTTCAGGGCCACGTGGGGAGTTGGTGGCCAAGCACCTTCCCGCTGATGCCTCTGGCCCCTGCTCCCTCCTGGCCGTGGGAATAGCTGGGTGGAGTGGCCCTGGCAGGAGGGGTTCCCTCTGGGTCCCCCCAGATCCAGGTTCTGACCTTGGCTCTGTTCCTCTCTCTTCCAGCCCTTCAAGGCATGGCCAATGACTTCAGCCCCTGCGTCTCAAACCTGGCAGCTCAAACCATATTGCTGCTCAGAGCTGTAGAGACACAGCCTTCCTCCAGCTTCAGGCTGCAAGACCAGCTCCGCAGGGCCTGGAGGAGGCAGCCTTCTCTCTGCAGCAATGGCTGGCTGTGCTGCTGGAGCTCTGTGCAGAGCTGATCCCCAGAGCTCCGTGTGCTGGGGCCACCTGAGCCTGTGGGGAAGGCCCGGAGGCTCCTGGCCTCTCCCTGCCCAGGGGACTGCTCTTCTCTACGAGCGCTTTCTTTCAGCCCACCGCGGCAATAATAAATCCATGCTGTGATCCACGGAGGCCCGGGAGCATGAAATGGAGAGCACAATTAATGGCTTTTAGACCTGTGTATCTTCACGCTTTCTAAGGTGAACTGAACCTAACAGCTGCCGCTGCCACCACTGCTTTTTTCCTCTGGTGGAAAAAAGTCAGAGAAAAGCAAAAAAGCAAGCAAGGAAGCGATCCGATTTCTAGGCTGTTCTGTAGGCTTTATTGCTGTAGCTCGTCCCACGTGTGACATGCTTTCCCAGCGCAGGACTTACTTGGCCATCCTCTGGTGGTGGTGAGCAGCACGTGAATGGCTGTCCCTGCAAATCTGGAGCTGCTTCTCTTCTGCCCATCTTTCTCCTCGCAGTGGCTCTTGCTCTGGTCCCTAGTGTCCCCAGGGCATTGGGGAAGAGGAGAAAAAGGGTGCCGGTGCTCAGCAACACTCGCCCAGGGCTGCAGTGTGGTGGGAGAAGGGGCCAGAAATCCCTTTGCCCTTTGCTGCTTCTGCTGAGTGCTAGAATCACATAGGTTGGAAAAGACCCTTAAGCTCGTCACATCCACCCGTTAAGCTAGCACTGCCAAGTCCCCCACCAAACCGTGTGCCTAAGCACCCCATCTACATGTCTTTTAGAGACCTCTGGGGATGATCACTCAGCCACTTGCCTGGGCAGCCTGTTCCGCTGTTTGACAACCCTTTTGGTGAAGAAATGTTTCCTAATGGCCAACCTAAACCTCCCCTGGTGCAACTTGAGGCCGTTTCCTCTTGACCCAGCGCTTGTGGTTACTTGGGAGAAGAGACCGACACCCACCTCGCTCCAACCTCCTTTCAGGAAGTTGTAGGGAGCGGTAAGGTCTCCCCTGAGCGTCCTTTTCTCCAGGCTAAAGAGCCGCTCCTCACAGGACTTGTGCGCTAGACCCCTCACTAGCTTTGCTGCCCTTCTCTGGACACGCTCCAGCACCTCCATGTCCTTCTTGTAGTGAGGGGCTCAAAACTGAACACAGAATTCGAGGTGTGGCCTTACTGGGGCCACATACAGGGGGATGATCGCTTCCCTACTGCTGCTGGCCACACTATGTCCAACACAAGCCAGGAAGCTCTTGGCCACGTTGGCCACCTGGGCATGCTGCTGGCTCATATGCAGCCGGGTGTCAACCAGCACCCCCAGCTCTTTTTCCACTGGGCAGCTCTCCAGCCACTCTTCCCCCAGCCTGTAGCGTTGTAGGGGGTTGTTGTGACCCAAGTGCAGGACGTGGCCCTGAGCCTTGTTGAACCTCAGACACTTGGCCTCGGCCCATCGATCCAGCCCGTCCAGATCCCTCTGCAGCCCCTTCCTACCCCTCCCGCAGATCAACACTCCCACCCAGCTTGGTGTCCTCTGCAAACTTACCGAGGGAGCACTCGATCCCCTCATCCGGATCACCGGTAAAGATACTAAACAAACTGGCCCCAATGCTCAGCCCTGCTGAACACCGCTGGTGACCGGCCGCCAGCTGGATTTAACTGCATTTCGCCACGGTTCTTTGGGCCCAGCCATCCAGCCAGGTTTCTACCCAGCAAAGAGTACACCCGTCCAAGCCATGAGCAGCCAGTTTCTCCAGGAAAATGCCATGGGAAACGGTCTCAAAGGCACTGCTGGAGTCCAGGTAGACAACATCCACAGCCTTTCCCTCATGCACTAAGCGGATCACCTTGTTATGGAGGAGATCAGGTTGGTCAAGCAGGACCTGCCTTTCAACAACCCATGCTGACTGGGCTAACTGGTCTCTTAGTTGTCCTGTACGTGCCACGTGATGGCACTCAGGATGCTCTGCTCCATAAGGTTCCGCGGCTCAGAGGTCAGACTGACAGGCCAGAAGCCTCAATGCTTCCAACAAAGCTCATGCGCAGAGCCCACAGCTGTGGGGGTCCCCAAAACGCTTGTCCTTGGAGATGCCCACGAATACTCTCACAGCCATGAACCTCCATTTGTCTCCTGCCCGTGTGTTGCTGGCTGGATTGTTGAGGGAGCCGAGGTGCCTTTGTAGCGGGCTCCTATGGAGCACCTTCAGTGCGGTGCCGCTGCAGGGCAGGTTTCCCGGGCTGTGGGAAGGCCCTGACGGGACGGGGCAGAGGGAGGCCCTGAGAGGATGGGCTGCTGAATGACCATGAGGGGCCAGGTGGTGGGGCACCTTCAGGTGCATCACGGCAGCTGGAGGCCCTGAGGGGATGGGGTGGCAGGAGGCCATGAAGGGACGGGGTGCTGTGGAGGCCCTGAGGCGACACAGTGTCAGGAAGCCACGAGGGGATGAGTGGCAGGAGGCTACGAGGGGACGGAGCAGCGGCAGGCCCGGAGGGGACGAGGCGGTGGGTAGGCCCTGAGGAGCTGGCGTGGCAGGAGGCCATAAGGAGCCCCAACGCAGCCACCTCGTTCCTTGCCACCCTGCTTGTGTGGTGCTTCCCCGAGGTGTCTCCCAGCCCTGCGGCAGAGCCCTCGAGGCCTGGCCTCAGCAGCATGGTGGGGGAACCAATGTGCCTAGGCCGGCCTGGCTGGGGGAGAAGAAGGGAGTGGGGGCCCTCAGGGGCACATCCGCTGGGTGCTGCCGCCGAGGGGCAGTGGGCAGAGGCAGGGCTGGCGGCCAGCCCGGGCCCCCGGGGGTGCCCAGGCCACGGCCCTGTGACCGAGACAGGCGCAGGAGCAGGCGGTCCCCATGTGCCGTAAGAAGAGCTGGCGGGGAAGGCGAGCGGCCTGGCTGAACAGGGAGATTTTGCTGGGACTCAGGGAAAAGAGGAGAGTTTAGGACCTCTGGAAGAAGGGGCAGGCAACTCACGAAGAGTACAAGGATCTCGTTAGGTCAAGCAGGGACAAAATTAGAAAGGCCAAAGCCCAGCTAGAGCTCAGTCTGGCCACAGTCGTAAAGGATAACAAAAAATCTTTTTACAAATATATTAACAACAAAAAGAGAGGCAAGGCCGCAGCTTGAATACTGTGTTCAGTTTTGGACCCCTCACTACAAGAAGGATGCTGAGGTACTGGAGTGTGTCCAGAGAAGGGCAACGAAGCTGGTGAGGGGTCTGGAGCACAAGTCTTATGCGGAGCAGCTGAGGGAACTGGGGTTGTTTAGTCTGGAGAAGAGGAGGCTGAGGGGAGACCTTATCTCTCTCTACAACTACCTGAAAGGGGGTTGTGGCAACGAGGGTGTTGGCCTCTTCTCCCAAGTAACTAGTGATAGGACAAGAGGAAATGGCCTCAAGTTGCGCCAGGGGAGGTTTAGATTGGATATTAGGAAAAATTTCTTCACTGAGAGGGTGGTCAGGCATTGGAACAGGCTGCCCAGGGAGGTGGTGGAGTCGCCATCTCTGGAAGTGTTCAAAGAACGTGTGGATGTGGCGCTTCAGGACATGGTTTAGGGAACATGGTGGCGCTGGATTAATGGTTGGACTTGATGATCTTGAAGGTCCTTTCCAACCTAGTGATTCTGTGATTCTCCTATTCATCCTTTTAAGCCAGGAGACTGGGTTTATATTAAGGCTTTTACAGGTGAACCCTTGGAAGAGAAGTGGAATGGACCCTTCCAGGTGCTGCTAACAACCTTCACTGCTCTCAAGATTAAGGAGCAATCAGTGTGGATTCACTATTCAAGGATTAAGAAGGCTTCCCCTCCATGGGTGATAGAACAACAGGACTCTTTGAAGTTAAAGATAAAACGACAAAATGTAGAAATACGTTGTGTTTATTGTAAATTTGCTAACCATGAGTCCCATTTGTGAAGTGATTTACTGGGATCGGAATACACATCTAGCATTGAGCCAGTGTTACCCAAATTCTAAGCAAGAGTGACTGTTGGATGTGTACTGAAATGCCTAGAGATTCTAGACAGACACTACCTCTAATAGGAGTTCCAGTTCCTGTTAACATCTCTCTATTTAATAATCCCCACTATGGGATAGGAGATGATAGGAGTACTTGGTGGCCAAATCTTTCAAAAAAAAAAAAAAAAGGGGGACAGGTTGAATTATCGGTCTCTATTATAGATCTTGATTCCAATTCTTCTATTTATATATATGGTCCAGGAAACGATTCCATCTCTTCACATGATTTAAAGTCAGGAGACGATGGATGTGGTGATTCTACATATATAAATGAACGACTAGGTTCATAGGCTGTTTTCCTGGTTGTAATAGAACGGCATCATACTGGAGACCAACAACACCCCATGTGGCCCTTTTGTCCCAGGAGGCCTTGGGAAAACGCCTTGCCATACTTGGAAGCTGCCAGGACGCGGCCTCGCCACCCTACAGTCTGCGTGGTGCTGCTGGGAGAGGTAACGGCTCCCGTCCAGGCCACCCCCAAAGCCTCCTGCACCTCCGGCAAGGCCGGGTGCAACCCCGGGCAGTCATGCCTAGCCCAGCTACGACAGCAGCAACCTATCTCGTTGGGGTGGCAGGATAAGCATCGCTCTTGCTGGTCGGGGTCTGTTGCTGCTTGCCTCCCTGAGATCAAACCCATCTGATCTTCCAGCAAGGCAGCAGGCGCCCAGGGAAAGGGGGACCCTGGCTGTGGAGGCCTGCGTTTACACACGACCGCCCTGCAGAGCGTGCGCAAGACAGGCGAGCGGCTGAGAGTGCATCTTGCTTGCTTTCTCCCCTGCAAAGAATATTTGCCCCCGGGCATCTGTAGAGGTTTTCTCCCCTGCATTCATTGCCTGGGAGCCCAGCGAGGCTGCTGGCTGCCGGCCCGTTCCTCAGCTCCCGCCTTGCTGCTGCAAAGATCGGCAGAGGGCAGGGCAATCCCACCAAAGGGTGACCGAGGACAACTGCCAGGAGCCAGGGCGTGCCACCGCAGCGCCATAGGTGGCGGCTGCCTACGAAGAGGAGGCCAGGGTGCCCAGCCGACCTCCTCCCCGAGGAGGGCGCAGCCAGCCGGGCAGGGGCCTGCCAGAAGATGGGCAGCGTGCCAGCGAGATTGCTCTGCCAGTTTCTGGGGAGCGTTCCTACTGTGCAGTTACTCAGAAGGGCAAAGTGAGCTTCCTCTTGCCAGCCACATCCTATTCCCCTCTGGAGCTTGGGGAGAGAAGGAGGGCCCTGTGGGAAGGATCTCCATCAGAAAATCCTAGCGGAACCTACATGGGCTTGCAACCTACCAGCCGCAGTGATGAGCGAAAGTACGCCGAGAGAGTTCCTCTGGCAACAGCCCTGCTAGGGTTTGTCGCTAGTAAGTCTTGCATTCAGAGTTTAGAAGCTCATTCACATGTTCTGAAGGCGCTCGCATGAAGGAGAGGTAGAGCAGATGCACGTCAAGGCTCGGGTCCCATCAGAGCCTCTAACGATGGCACAGATGCAGCTGGCTTGAGACACTAGACTGTGGAAGGTGTGTGTGACCTCAAGCACTGCAAGTAAAGGCAGCCCAGACGACAGGCTGCACGCGAAGCTGTGAAGTGTTGCTGTGTGGCTGGGAAGTCAATATAAAGCCCTTATGGCCCCTTTTCCCCAAAATCTTTCCTGCCAAACCACAGGCGCCTGTGCCCACAGGATCCCCACTTTTGGCATCATCGCCAGTGCTGATGCCCCGCTGAGGAGGTACAGGCCTTCTGGCTTATGCTTTTGCTGTGCTACAAGCGAGGTGACTTTGACCCGGTGCACTTGGTCTCCTTGCCTCTTTGGACTGTAGGATGAGAGGCCTGTGGGGAGACTGCAGTCTGACCCACTGGGGCAAAGGGGAGAACCCTGGAGGATGAAGAAATGGGCGCCCGAGCAAGGACCGGGCAGAGAATGTGGGTGAAGAACGTGGCTGGAGCCATGCTCAAAGCAACGCATGCCCATAGTCCCGACACCTGGTTTGCCGGCTGGGGGAGGCCCCAGGGCACGGGCACGTGGCAGCGTGTCACAGGGCCCTTTGTGACCCGCCCGTCATATGGGCACTGGCGGTGACGCAGCCACCCCACAGTGCCCGGAGCACGCGACGGGACAGGACGGGACGGAGTGGGGCTGCGAGGAGCCCCTGCGCAGCCACCTCGTTCCCTGCTGACCCGTTTTCGCGGCGTTTTTCCGCGGCGCCTCCCATCGCTGCGAGAGGAGCCCTCGAGACCAGGCCTCAGCGGGATGGCAGAGAGACCCCCCAGCGTGCCCAGGCTGGTCTGGGTAGCGGAAGAGGAGGCAGAGAAGGAGGAGGAGAACGGTGCTGGCGCTGCCCCAGCATGGCAGCCTGATGAGGTGGAGGCGGTGCAGCCACTGCAGGCGGGTGAGTGGCTGAGCTGGGCCACAGGGCTAGTGGCTGCAGCCGGCTTGGCCCCATCCCATCCCCCGTGCACATCCCCAGGGAAAGAGGGCACGGGGCTGTTCCCCAGGGCCGGGCTCCGGCCATGCTCCATCCACGGGGCACCCCCAGCCCCAACCGGCCCCCAGAGAGAAGGGGGTCAGTGTCCCCAGCATCCCCTGTCGCGGGGCTGGCCCTGCCAGGGAAGCGTGGGGCTTGGCTGTGTTCTGCAGCCTCTCGCAGCCCCTCAGCTCTGCCTGCGCTCGGTCTTTGCCACACCCAGGCTGGGACGTGACAGAAGAGGAGCAGGAGCAGGAACACACGGGTGCCCTCTTGCAGAGCAGAGCACAGGTACCTGCAGCCATCCCCGCCTGGGCTGGGCCTGCTCTCGCTGCTCAGCCGAGCACCGCTGTCGGGGCACTCGCTGCGTCACCCCTCTCTTCCCCGCCCTTCTTTCTCCTGCAGACAGTTTTAGAACCCCTCAAGCCCACGGAGCGTGAAGACACCACCGTCACGGCTGTCGAGGGCACAGCAGACTCTGACCGCTCTCATGCGGAGGCTAGTGCTGTGGTGCTCGAAGTGCTTGCGGACATTGATGCCTCCAGTTTGGAGGACGTAAGTAGCCGGTGGCCGGGGCTCGAGCCCCCCGGGGGACTGTGTGTGCCCTGAAGCCGGGTCCGCTGGGCACCTGACAGCCTTTTAGGCCAGCACAGTGTGGTGGGAAGGGAAGCACTTCTCGGGGGACGCTGGGGAAATGGCTCGCGCCGGCAGCACTCCAGCTCTCAGCTGTGTCTCCTCCAGGTGCCGAGCCTCGTGAGGTCCATCTACCAGTGGCTAATGTCCAACACGGGTGTGTCTGCCGAGCACAGGCTGGACAACGCCCTCCTGCAGCTGACCCAGCTGCACCCCCACGACGTGGTGGTGACGCTCCTGCGCTCTGCCCCATCCTGCGACAGGTACGGGCCCACCTGCCTTCAGGGCTCAGGGGTCTCAAGCTCTTAGAGCCCATCGGCCTGTAGAGGCCGGCCGTGCGGGCTGCCGGACAGATGGAGATTTTCAGGCCCCTCCTGCCCGTCCCTGGGCAGAGGCAGGGCTGGTGGCCAGCCTGGGCCCCGGGGTTGCCCAGGCCATGGCACTGTGGCCGAGACCCGCTGACACAGAGCTCTGGGCCCACAGGGCTGCCGCGACCATGTGGAGGGCGATGGTCTCCAGGGGCAGCACTGCAGGGAAGGTGCTGCTGGGGCTGCTCCGCGTGCTGGAGGACTGGCCGCTGCACAGCACGTCCACCTCCGATGGGGACAACACCAGCGTCTTTGCCGTGGCCGTGAGTTTCTGGGCCAGGCCTTTGCTCACCAACAGGGTTGCCTCTCCAGGCGGCTCTCCATCCTCCCCCGCCACTGCATCGCCCTGCCCCACGCTTTGGGCTGGAAACCGCCCTGGCTTAGGGGCAGGTTGAGGGGCAGCCAAACCGGGAGCTCCTGCTGCGCCTCCCGTGGCCCCAGGCAGTGCCTGAGCCTCACCCTCCCACGCTCGGGCCCCGCCACGGGGACATCTCGGCACTGAGCGCTGTCTCTGCGTGTTTTGTTTTCTGCAGGCAACCAGGGCACTGTGGCAGATCCTCTGGCTGCCCAGGTGCCCACAGCTGAACACACATTTCCCCCGCCTCTTCCTGGCTCTGCTCTTCCAAGTTTTGTTCAGCACGGAGCAGATGCCGGAGGAGGTGGATACCTTCTGGAGGAGATGCCAGCAGGAAGACTGCCTTCCCACCAACCCCAACAGGTGCTCCATCCCAGTCCTCCCATCCCCCCATGGCCCCGCAGCTGGGGCCAGGGCCCCCAGCGTGACCTGGGCGTTGCTCTGCACACAGATTTGCAGTGCTGACCGTGAAAACACTGCTCTGCTGTCTTGACTATGATGATCTGGTGTTAGAAATTGAACGTAAGCGTGGCTGGGACATGCTCCTCAACACTGAGACCCATCACTACGCGATGGGTCTGCTGGCCAGGTAAGAGCCCCCTGCTCCCTGCTCCCGCCGCCATTTCTCCTCTGCAGGTGGGGTGCCCCACACAACCCCCTCGGTCGTGGCTGAGAGGGACTTGTCACCGAGGGATGGCCAGGCAGAATGGAAAAGCCTGGGAGAGCTGCGGACCCAGGAGCAGGCACCTCCCAAAACGCCAGCATCCGCACCCTGTGGGGCCTGGGCTGACAGCACAGAGCGGGGGGGGTCTGTCTGCAGGCAGCCCTACCGAGGGCTGCCCCCTGGGGCTGGGCAGGATGCCCAGAGGGCCAGCGGCAGAGCCATGGTGGCAAGAGTCCCCCGTGGGCAGGAGGGGTGTTTTGCCAGTCTCCTCCCCAACAGGAGCGTGCTGGTGTTGGGCACTGCCTTTGTCCTGGCGAAGGGTGGTGGGGAAAGACCAGGCCTGTGTGAGTCTGTCCCGAGAGAGGTTTGCCCACCCTGCTCAGGGTCGACTCTGCCTTCTTCCCCCTGACAGAGAGATGCGCAGTATGCCGAGCAGCTGGCATTACTTGGCCTCGCAGTACCTGCTCAAGCTGCTCCAACACAACGAGCCACGCTGGGAGGTTGCTGCCATGGCGTTCCTTGTCGAGGTGAGCGTGATGGTGAGCGCTGCCTCGCTGAGCGGCCTCCCACCACTCTGCCCTCCTGTAGCCACAGCTGTGGGGGGAGCCTGGTCACAGGAGCTGGGGCAGAGGGTGGGCTCTGCTGCGTGCCCTTGGCCCCTTGCTGCTGGGGACCAGCTGTGTTTCGTAGCCGCCTTGTGCCAGCTCTCGCTCTTTCACCTCAGAGTGGCTCCTTGGAGGACGAGGTATCGGAAGCTGCTGAGGGCTGGGAGGCACAGGGCAGCGGGCGAGCAACCTGCGCCCAGTGCCCCGCAGCGCAGGGCGGGGAACTGCTGCCTTTGGGCTCGGCTGTGTGGGACGGTGCCCATGCCCCGTGCTGCTGGCCGGACACAGCACTGCGTGGGGCTGGGGTCCTGCCGGCCGGGCAACCATGTCACTGCTCTGCGTCTTTCAGCTCCTGGCCTGCCATGACATAAGGGTATGGTGCGACCGCTTCCTGCAGCTCGTCCCAAGGTACCTGCAGAGTGAGCGCAGAGTCATGCGTCGCCTGGTGCTCAGAGGCCTCATCGTGCTCTGCGGCACACCCTTGATGGTGAGATGGGGGCAGCCGGCTGAAGCCGTGCTTGTCAGCGTGGGGCTGGGAAAGGGGTGCTGGGTAACACAGTAGCGACGACTTGGCTCGGCTTTGGGATCTGTGGCTGCGGCTCCCAGCTCTCTGGCCTCGCCGTTCACCTTGCCTGAGTCCTTCGGGGCAGGCCTTTGGTTTTTGGGCCCCGAGGCGACAGCGTGGGGTCGATCTGCCGGAGAGGTTTTGGCAGCGCAGCCTGTTACGGCTTCACAACAAAGCTTTGTGTTCCACACAGGCCAAAAGAATGCAGTTCCTGCTGGGAAGGCTCACAGAGCTCCTGGAGGATGCAGATGGGGAGCTGGTCGGGATGACCCTCTCTGTGCTCGGCATGGTGATCCGGGCCATGGACATGCCGATATGCAGCCCCATCGCTCTGCAGCTGGCTGAGAGGCTCCAGCCGCTCTTTGACAACGTACGGCTTTGTGCTGCCCAGCACGGGCGCTGGGTGCTGTCAGGAAACCTTGTGCCCTGTGGATTGTCAGAGCCGTGCCCACGTGGGCCCGGAGCAGGCGGTGCTGAGCTCTTGCCCTCGTCCTTTCCACCAGGTGTCCAGCTACGTGCAGCTGCTCTCCATTCACCTCTTCCGAGATGTGATAGAGTCTGTAGCGGAGGTGGGGAAAAAGCCACTGAAGACGCACGTGCACCAGAGCCTGCTGCCACTGCTCTGCCACTTGCATGATGAGAACAAGGGCGTGGCAGAGGTGAGGATTTCTGACGTGCCGCTGTCCCTGTGGGAGGTGGCTCGGCTGCCTCTTGCCCTGGCGCCTCTCGCACTGCAGCGCTCCGGCCTCCTTCTGGCCTTGGCTGCGGAGCAGCAGCTCTGGGGGACCTCTGTCCTGCTGCCCCAGCAGCACCAGTTCCCGACATGGGGCTGGCCCCACTCCCCTGCCCAGGCACCCGAACCCACCAACGGGCGCCTTCCCCAGCTGCTGCACCTTCCCGCCAGGGGCCAGGAAAGGCCCTGAGCCTTGCTCAGCTCCGGGGACGCAGGTCCTGTGCCCTGGGCAGCGGTGCCATCTCCCAGCCTCTGCTGCTCCACAGGCCTCTCGGGAAACCCTGTTGCAAGCTACCAAGTTCCTGAAGAAGAGGAAGCTCTGGCAGCTGCTGAAGAGCGGGCAGACGTGGGCGGTCGGCGAGTGCCTGGTAAGGTTGGCCGCAAAGCCCCAGGCCCAGCCTGGACAAGACCCCTGCCCCCGATGCCCAGTGTATGGGGCTGGCAGCTTTGCCCCTGCCCCCTGCTGCAGCCCATCGCCAACAGCCCGTACCTCACACGGGCTCCCTTCCCTGGGGCGTGCGGCCCCACGGGTTCTTCTCCAGGCTCCTCTCCCTTCCGGAGCCCTGGGGTGCTGATGGAGCCCCGGCCCAGCTGGGAGCACCCAGCCCCTGTTCCCTCCAAAGCCTGGCACCAGCCGGCTGCTGGCTGAGGATTGTGGCTATCCTGGCTGAGGAGGCCAGTCCTGGGCGCAGGGACCGCCCGGCCAAGGGGGAGAGCCTGTGCCAACCCTTCCCTCCATCCCCTTGCGCTCTCTCCAGCTGGCAGAGCGCAGCAGCAGAGCAGACGAGTACCTGCGCCAGTCCCTGCGCTACCTGCAGAGCTCGCAGGAGTCCATGCGGGAGGTGGCCGTCAGGTTCATTGGTAAGCTACGATCCCCCGGGGGTCCCTCCCTGCCCCGCTGCAGCTCGGCCCCAGCCCCGGCTGCTGCACCAGCAGCTGGGTTTGGCCCAGAAGCTGTGGAGTCCCGACTGGCCGACGCGGGGCCAGGGCGCCCATGGGGCACCCTGCCGCCCTCACCCACCCCTGCCCTTGGGCGTCACGAGTGGGGAAGGTCCTGGGCTCAGCCCTGCCAAGGGCCGGAAAGCGTGTTGCTGGGCTGATGTGGGGCAGCTGCGCTGCCGAGGCTGGCGGGGTTTGCAATGGGCTGTGTGTTCCTAGGGCTGGCCGGGCGGCACACGAGGGGTCAACAGGAGAAGCTCCAGACCATCTACGAGGGTGAGTGTGGGCAGCGGGTTGTCAGCAGGGGCTGGCGGGAGGAGGAAAGACCCTGGGGAAGGGAGCTGCCCTCCCTGCCCTGGCCAGGGAGGGCTCCGCTCCCTGCACGCACAAAGGCCGGCGTGGGCAGAGTAGACAGAGGTTTCAGGGCCACGTGGGGAGTTGGTGGCCAAGCACCTTCCCGCTGATGCCTCTGGCCCCTGCTCCCTCCTGGCCGTGGGAATAGCTGGGTGGAGTGGCCCTGGCAGGAGGGGTTCCCTCTGGGTCCCCCCAGATCCAGGTTCTGACCTTGGCTCTGTTCCTCTCTCTTCCAGCCCTTCAAGGCATGGCCAATGACTTCAGCCCCTGCGTCTCAAACCTGGCAGCTCAAACCATATTGCTGCTCAGAGCTGTAGAGACACAGCCTTCCTCCAGCTTCAGGCTGCAAGACCAGCTCCGCAGGGCCTGGAGGAGGCAGCCTTCTCTCTGCAGCAATGGCTGGCTGTGCTGCTGGAGCTCTGTGCAGAGCTGATCCCCAGAGCTCCGTGTGCTGGGGCCACCTGAGCCTGTGGGGAAGGCCCGGAGGCTCCTGGCCTCTCCCTGCCCAGGGGACTGCTCTTCTCTACGAGCGCTTTCTTTCAGCCCACCGCGGCAATAATAAATCCATGCTGTGATCCACGGAGGCCCGGGAGCATGAAATGGAGAGCACAATTAATGGCTTTTAGACCTGTGTATCTTCACGCTTTCTATGGTGAACTGAACCTAACAGGTGCTGCTGCCACCACTGCTTTTTTCCTCTGGTGGAAAAAAGTCAGAGAAAAGCAAAAAAGCAAGCAAGGAAGCGATCCGATTTCTAGGCTGTTCTGTAGGCTTTATTGCTGTAGCTCGTCCCACGTGTGACATGCTTTCCCAGCGCAGGACTTACTTGGCCATCCTCTGGTGGTGGTGAGCAGCACGTGAATGGCTGTCCCTGCAAATCTGGAGCTGCTTCTCTTCTGCCCATCTTTCTCCTCGCAGTGGCTCTTGCTCTGGTCCCTAGTGTCCCCAGGGCATTGGGGAAGAGGAGAAAAAGGGTGCCGGTGCTCAGCAACACTCGCCCAGGGCTGCAGTGTGGTGGGAAAAGGGGCCAGAAATCCCTTTGCGCTTTGCTGCTTCTGCCGAGTCCTAGAATCACGTAGGTTGGAAAAGACCCTTAAGCTCGTCTCATCCACCCGTTAAGCTAGCACTGCCAAGTCCCCCACCAAAGCGTGTGCCTAAGCACCCCATCTACATGTGTTTTAGAGACCTCTGGGGATGGTCACTCAGCCACTTGCCTGGGCAGCCTGTTCCGCTGCTTGACAACCCTTTTGGTGAAGAAATGTTTCCTAATGGCCAACCTAAACCTCCCCTGGTGCAACTTGAGGCCGTTTCCTCTTGACCTAGCGCTTGTGGTTACTTGGGAGAAGAGACCGACACCCACCTCGCTCCAACCTCCTTTCAGGGAGTTGTAGGGAGCGGTAAGGTCTCCCCTGAGCGTCCTTTTCTCCAGGCTAAAGAGCCGCTCCTCACAGGATTTGTGCGCTAGTCCCCTCACTAGCTTTGCTGCCCTTCTCTGGACACGCTCCAGCACCTCCATGTCCTTCTTGTAGTGAGGGGCTCAAAACTGAACACAGGATTCGAGGTGTGGCCTTACTGGGGCCACATACAGGGGGATGATCGCTTCCCTACTGCTGCTGGCCACACTATGTCCAACACAAGCCAGGAAGCTCTTGGCCACGTTGGCCACCTGGGCATGCTGCTGGCTCATATGCAGCCGGGTGTCAACCAGCACCCCCAGCTCTTTTTCCACTGGGCAGCTCTCCAGCCACTCTTCCCCCAGCCTGTAGCGTTGTAGGGGGTTGTTGTGACCCAAGTGCAGGACGTGGCCCTGAGCCTTGTTGAACCTCAGACACTTGGCCTCGGCCCATCGATCCAGCCTGTCCAGATCCCTCTGCAGCCCCTTCCTACACCTCCAGAAGATCAACACTCCCACCCAGCTTGGTGTCCTCTGCAAACTTACCGAGGGAGCACTCGATCCCCTCATCTGGATCACCGGTAAAGATACTAAACAAACTGGCCCCAATGCTCAGCCCTGCTGAACACCGCTGGTGAACCCAGAACCCAGAGCTGTGGGAGTCCCCAAAACGCTTGTCCTTGGAGATGCCCACGAATACCCTCACAGCCATGAACCTCCATTTGTCTCCTGCCCGTGTGTTGCTGGCTGGATTGTTGAGGGAGCCGAGGTGCCTTTGTAGCGAGCTCCTATGGAGCACCTTCAGTCCGGTGCCGCTGCAGGGCAGGTTTGCCGGGCTGTGGGGAGGCCCTGAGGGGACGGGGCAGAGGGAGGCCCTGAGAGGATGGGCTGCTGAATGACCATGAGGGGCCAGGTGGTGGGGCACCTTCAGGTGCATCATGGCAGCTGGAGGCCCTGAGGGGACGGGGTGGCAGGAGGCCATGAAGGGACGGGGTGCTGTGGAGGCCCTGAGGCGACACAGTGTCAGGAAGCCACGAGGGGATGAGTGGCAGGAGGCTACAAGGGGACGGAGCAGCGGCAGGCCCGGAGGGTACAAGGCGTTGGGTAGGCCCTGAGGAGCTGGCGTGGCAGGAGGCCATAAGGAGCCCCGACGCAGCCACCTCGTTCCTTGCCACCCTGCTTGCATGGTGCTTCCCCGAGGTGTCTCCCAGCCCTGCGGCAGAGCCCTCGAGGCCTGGCCTCAGCAGCACGGTGGGGGAACCTATGTGCCTAGGCCGGCCTGGCTGGGGGAGAAGGAGGTGGCAGGGGCCCCTCAGGGGCACGTCTGCCGGGTACTGCAGCCGAGGGGCAGTGGGCAGAGGCAGGGCTGGCAGCCAGCCCGGGCCCCCGGGGGTGCCCAGGCCACGGCCCTGTGGCTGAGTCCAGCTGCTGACACAGAGCTCGTGTCAGCACCCAGCACGACCGCGTGCAGGGTGACGCTCCCTGAGCACGGGATGGCAGCGAAGGTGCTGCCTTCTGCACATCTTTCCTTCGTGCAAACAAAACCCTGCAAGAGGTGAAACAAGGATCTAAAATAATTACAAAGGCTAAAAATGCCTTTCCGGTAGAAGTTAAATTAAAGCCCGAGGCCAGACCAGTTCGAATCAAGCAGTATCCCCTAAAGAGGGAAGACAGAGAAGGGATAAAAGGGATAATTAATGATTTTTTGCAATTCGGGTTGTCGGTAGAGTGTGAATCCGAGTAGAAGACTCCTATCTCGCCAGTGAAAAAGCCAGACGGGAAGAATTACCGTTTAGTGCAAGGTTTAAGAGCCACAAATAATATAGTTGGGGATTTACATCCTGTTGTGGCAAATCCTTATACATTACTAACAAAGATAAAGGAAAATCAAAACTGGTTTACCGTTTTGGATTTAAAGGATGCTTTTTTTCCTGTTTGCTGCTTGCCAAAGAGAGCCAGAAAATTTTTGCCTTTGAGTGGGAAAATCCCGCTAGCGGGAGAAGAACCCAGCTAACTTGGACAGTGTTACCACAAGGGTTCAAAAACAGCCCGACAATTTTTGGCAACCAGTTAGCTGGGCAACTTGAAGGATGGAATCCACCATCTCCAAATGGGACAGTATTACAATGTGTAGATGATTTATTGGTTGCTACGACAACTAAAGAAAGAATGTATTCAACCGACTGTTAGTTTGCTGAATTTCCTGGGACTGAGCGATTACAGAGTATGTCAGCAGAAAGCCCAGCTGATCCAGACACAGGTAACCTACCTCGGATACAGGATTTCCAAAGGACAACGAGAGCTGGGGACAGAGCGAAAGGAAGCCGTCTGCCGAACACCAAAGCCAACTACCGCAAAGGAATTGCGGCTCTTTCTTGGAATGAGAGGTTGGTGCAGATTATGGATTTATAATTATGGGGTATTGATGAAACCCTTGCATGATTTGTTGAAAGGAAGCCCTTCACTGTTAGTTTGGACTGGGGAAGCAGAAAGAGCCTTTGAATTGTTGAAAACTGAATTAATGAGAGCACCAGCCCTCAGACGTCCCAGTGTGTCCAAACCGTTTTGGCTCTTTTCACATGAAAAACAAGGCGTTGCTCTGGGCATATTGGCACAGCGATCGGGGCCATACAAGCGGGCAGTTGCATACTTCTCTGAACAGTTAGATGAAGTAAGCAAAGGTTGGCCCAGCTGTTTGAGAGCCATAGCAGCAGTAGTGCTTAGCACTGAAGAAGCCCGCAAATTGATCATGGGCCAGAAGAGAACTGTGTTGGTGTCACACACGGTTTCAACAGTGCTGGAACAGAAGGGAGCACATTGGTTATCACCCTCCCGGTTCCTGAAGTATCAGGCCCTCTTAGCTGAACAGGACGATGTCAATGTAGTAACAACTAGCATTGTAAATCCAGCATCTTTTCTCAGTGGCGAAGTCACCGAAGCAGTAGTCCATGACAGTCTGGAGACACTGGAAGCAGTTTATTCCAGTCGACCTGACTTAAAGGAAGAACTGCTGGAGGATACCGAAGAAACTCTGTTTATTGATGGAAGCGGTTTTGTGAAGCAAGGACTTCGTAAGGCCGGTTATGCAGTAACCACTACTTGTAAGGTAATTGAAGCTAACTGAAGCTAAAAAGGTCACCCAAGGGTACCTTTTTCCATCTGGCCTGGGTCTCCACGCTGCAGAGGAAAAGCTGGCAGCACATTTTAGGAGAAGGACTCTCAGGTCAGCTCTGTGTTCCTCTAAGCACCCTGTGCAACTCTTTTCCCACCTGGCTGGATTGGAGCAGCTCTGATCCCCACCATGGCAAACTTTAGCCCCCCACTTCCCTCCCTGCGTGCTCACCCTCCCTCCATGCCACTCCACCACCACGCCTGTGGTGCCACGCCTGGAGGAGCTCAGCCCTCCCCTCAGGTAGGTGCCATGTCAGAGACGTTACGCGCGGCCTCAGGCGCTCACGTTTGCGTGGCACGGTGACACGTGGCACGTCCCCGCGTGGGACGGTGGCTCTCAGTCCACGGCTCTCCCAGCGGGCCTCTCCTCTCCTGGAGAGCTGGCCTGAGTGACTCCCCAGGCACCGCAGGAACCCACAGCCTCACTGCTCCCCCACCACGTAATCGCCCTGTGGAGCCCTTTTGTCCCAGGAGGCCTTGGGAAAACGCCTTGCCATACTTGGAAGCTGCCAGGACGCGGCCTCGCCACCCTACAGTCTGCGTGGTGCTGCTGGGAGAGGTAACGGCTCCCGTCCAGGCCACCCCCAAAGCCTCCTGCACCTCCGGCAAGGCCGGGTGCAACCCCGGGCAGTCATGCCTAGCCCAGCTACGACAGCAGCAACCTATCTCGTTGGGGTGGCAGGATAAGCATCGCTCTTGCTGGTCGGGGTCTGTTGCTGCTTGCCTCCCTGAGATCAAACCCATCTGATCTTCCAGCAAGGCAGCAGGCGCCCAGGGAAAGGGGGACCCTGGCTGTGGAGGCCTGCGTTTACACACGACCGCCCTGCAGAGCGTGCGCAAGACAGGCGAGCGGCTGAGAGTGCATCTTGCTTGCTTTCTCCCCTGCAAAGAATATTTGCCCCCGGGCATCTGTAGAGGTTTTCTCCCCTGCATTCATTGCCTGGGAGCCCAGTGCGGCTGCTGGCTGCCGGCCCGTTCCTCAGCTCCCGCCTTGCTGCTGCAAAGATCGGCAGAGGGCAGGGCAATCCCACCAAAGGGTGACCGAGGACAACTGCCAGGAGCCAGGGCGTGCCACCGCAGCGCCATAGGTGGCGGCTGCCTACGAAGAGGAGGCCAGGGTGCCCAGCCGACCTCCTCCCCGAGGAGGGCGCAGCCAGCCGGGCAGGGGCCTGCCAGAAGATGGGCAGCGTGCCAGCGAGATTGCTCTGCCAGTTTCTGGGGAGCGTTCCTACTGTGCAGTTACTCAGAAGGGCAAAGTGAGCTTCCTCTTGCCAGCCACATCCTATTCCCCTCTGGAGCTTGGGGAGAGAAGGAGGGCCCTGTGGGAAGGATCTCCATCAGAAAATCCTAGCGGAACCTACATGGGCGCTGCCCCAGCATGGCAGCCTGATGAGGTGGAGGAGGTGCAGCCACTGCAGGCGGGTGAGTGGCTGAGCTGGGCCACAGGGCTAGTGGCTGCAGCCGGCTTGACCCCATCCCATCCCCCGTGGACATCCCCAGGGAAAGAGGGCACGGGGCTGTTCCCCAGGGCCGGGCTCCGGCCATGCTCCATCCACGGGGCACCCCCAGCCCCAACCGGCCCCCAGAGAGAAGGGGGTCAGTGTCCCCAGCATCCCCTGTCGCGGGGCTGGCCCTGCCAGGGAAGCGTGGGGCTCGGCTGTGTTCTGCAGCCTCTCGCAGCCCCTCAGCTCTGCCTGCACTTGGTCTTTGCCACACCCAGGCTGGGACGTGACAGAAGAGGAGCAGGAGCAGGAACACACGGGTGCCCTCTTGCAGAGCAGAGCACAGGTACCTGCAGCCATCCCCGCCTGGGCTGGGCCTGCTCTCGCTGCTCAGCCGAGCACCGCTGTCGGGGCACTCGCTGCGTCACCCCTCTCTTCCCCGCCCTTCTTTCTCCTGCAGACAGTTTTGGAACCCCTCAAGCCCACGGAGCGTGAAGACACCACCGTCACGGCTGTCGAGGGCACAGCAGACTCTGACCGCTCTCATGCAGAGGCTAGTGCTGTGGTGCTGGAAGTGCTTGCGGACATTGATGCCTCCAGTTTGGAGGACGTAAGTAGCTGGTGGCCGGGGCTCGAGCCCCCCGGGGATTGTGTGTGCCCTGAAGCCGGGTCCGCTGGGCACCTGACAGCCTTTTAGGCCAGCACAGTGTGGTGGGAAGGGAAGCACTTCTCGGGCGACGCTGGGGAAATGGCTCGCGCCGGCGGCACTCCAGCTCTCAGCCGTGTCTCCTCCAGGTGCCGAGCCTCGTGAGGTCCATCTACCAGTGGCTAATGTCCAACACGGGTGTGTCTGCCGAGCACAGGCTGGACAACGCCCTCCTGCAGCTGACCCAGCTGCACCCCCACGACGTGGTGGTGACGCTCCTGCGCTCTGCCCCATCCTGCGACAGGTACGGGCCCACCTGCCTTCAGGGCTCAGGGGTCTCAAGCTCTTAGAGCCCATCGGCCTGTAGAGGCCGGCCGTGCGGGCTGCCGGACAGATGGAGATTTTCAGGCCCTTCCTGCCCCTCCCTGGGCAGAGGCAGGGCTGGTGGCCAGCCTGGGCCCCGGGGTTGCCCAGGCCATGGCACTGTGGCCGAGACCCGCTGACACAGAGCTCTGGGCCCACAGGGCTGCCGCGACCATGTGGAGGGCGATGGTCTCCAGGGGCAGCACTGCAGAGAAGGTGCTGCTGGGGCTGCTCCGCGTGCTGGAGGACTGGCCGCTGCACAGCACATCCACCTCCGATGGGGACAACACCGGTGTCTTTGCCGTGGCCATGAGTTTCTGGGCCAGGCCTTTGCTCACCAACAGGGTTGCCTCTCCAGGCGGCTCTCCATCCTCCCCCGCCACTGCATCGCCCTGCCCCACGCTTTGGGCTGGAAACCGCCCTGGCTTAGGGGCAGGTTGAGGGGCAGCCAGGCCGGGAGCTCCCACTGCGCCTCCCGTGGCCCCAGGCAGTGCCTGAGCCTCACCCTCCCACGCTCAGGCCCCGCCACGGGGACATCTCGGCACTGAGCGCTGTCTCTGCGTGTTTTGTTTTCTGCAGGCAACCAGGGCACTGTGGCAGATCCTCTGGCTGCCCAGGTGCCCACAGCTGAACACACATTTCCCCCGCCTCTTCCTGGCTCTGCTCTTCCAAGTTTTGTTCAGCACGGAGCAGATGCCGGAGGAGGTGGATACCTTCTGGAGGAGATGCCAGCAGGAAGACTGCCTTCCCACCAACCCCAACAGGTGCTCCATCCCAGTCCTCCCATCCCCCCATGGCCCCGCAGCTGGGGCCAGGGCCCCCAGCGTGACCTGGGCGTTGCTCTGCACACAGATTTGCAGTGCTGACCGTGAAAACACTGCTCTGCTGTCTTGACTATGATGATCTGGTGTTAGAAATTGAACGTAAGCGTGGCTGGGACATGCTCCTCAACACTGAGACCCATCACTATGCAATGGGTCTGCTGGCCAGGTAAGAGCCCGCTGCTCCCTGCTTTCGCTGCCATTTCTCCTCTGCAGGTGGGGTGCCCCACACAACCCCCTCGGTCGTGGCTGAGAGGGACTTGTCACCGAGGGATGGCCCGGCAGAATGGAAAAGCCTGGGAGAGCTGGGGACCCAGGAGCAGGCACCTCCCAAAACACCAGCATCCGCACCCTGTGGGGCCTGGGCTGACGGCACAGAGCAGGGGGAATCTGTCTGCAGGCAGCCCTACCGAGGGCTGCCCCCCGGGGCTGGGCAGGATGCACAGAGGGCCAGCGGCAGAGCCATGGGGTTGTTGTGACCCAAGTGAGGATGTGGCCCTGAGCCCTGTTGAACCTCATACAGTTGGCCTTGGCCCATCGATCCAGCCTGTCCAGGTCCCTCTGCAGCCCCTTCCTACCTCTCCAGAAGATGGGCAGCATGCAGGTTTAAATGCTCTCGGATGTGCCAGAGTTCCTACTCTTGGCTTAAAACCTGTGTTATTTGGGGGACAGGGAACAAGCCCATCCTGGATAAGAGGCAGGCAGCGCAACCCTGCTCTGGCAGCTAGCCTGACCTGTGCGGAGGTTCCCGAGAGCAAGTGCAGGAGATCCAGTGCCTCTTGGGCTCCAGCCCTGACCTGCTTTGCAGGAGCTCAGTCCCAGCTGTGCTATGTGCAGGTAACAGTGTCTTGTCAGCAGTAGGAGAGTGGGCTAGAGGCAACACCAGGAGGAAGGCTGCAGCTTGGACCTGAAGCCTCCATCCAGGAGATGGGGCCAGACACAAAGACCTGCAGCGTCTCTCTAAGGGCCATCCAGCAGAT
The DNA here is from genome assembly GCF_964289735.1 of Phaethon aethereus. Taxonomy (NCBI): domain Eukaryota; kingdom Metazoa; phylum Chordata; class Aves; order Phaethontiformes; family Phaethontidae; genus Phaethon; species Phaethon aethereus. The sequence goes on from NC_138580.1 coordinate 43,236,519, forward strand.
GGGCTGTCTACCTCACAAGTATGAGGTCCACACAGGAAACAGCACCTGAGATAAGCTACCTGTTTCACAGGTCCAAGGTCCATCTCGAGATAGAGGCATCAATAAACACACCCTCACAAAGCTCAGGCCAGAACTAGGTGCTCAGGGCTGAGCCGAAGCAAGTGCAGGGCCCAGGGCTGGAGGATGGGTCCCAGGTGAGCTGTTCAGGGTCATCAGGACCCATTAGTGCCCTCAGGGGCCTAACACTTAGAGCAACCCAAGGTTTGAGTATGAGGCTTGGACTACTCATTGCCTCAAGGGTTCAGCACTGGTTGGGGCTACTTGAGGGTTGAGGGGAGCCGCATGGTGATGGTGCCCATCCCTGTGTGCGGTCATGGCCAACTACGTGTAACATGTTTCCCTGCACCTCTCTTCCAAAAGTGGAGTTTGTGGACATTTTCTGGAGGTCATCTGCTGGTTTAGGGAAAGAGGAAGGGCCAGGTACCATGTTTGTAGCGATGCTCAATCAGAGCTCAGATTAGCTCCAACACTTGGTATCTTTGCTTCTGTGAAATTCCAGGCGCATCTAGGTCACCAAACTTTGGAAAATGTTGTTGAGTGGCCAAGGCTGACTTGCTTATTCACTCTCCTAGGTGCTTGGCTTTCAAGGGTCCTTGGCACTCTCCTAGTGAATGCACAGAGGGGTTGCATCCCCTGGAGATGCTCTTTCGCCTTCCCAGCAAATGAGCAGGAGAGAAAAGCCAGCTTTCCTATCCATGAATTGTAGCCAGAGGAATGAAGCAGATGAGTGTCCAGCTGTGCCACCAGCGCAATGTGCCAAAAAGCCGACCTCAGGTCAGGCAGGGCAGGCTGCACCTTCTCGAGGGGCCTTGGGGAGGCTGGGGTGCAGTGGAAGGCAGAAAAGTCGTGAACCCACAACACAACACAGATAAGCAACCTTCTTTCTGCAGCCAGCAGCCACACTTATAAATAGCAGGACGTTTCAAATACCCGAATAAGCAATTTCAACTGCAGCTGGTTTTGCCACCCACGGGGTGGTTTGGTATCCATGCCTGGAGGGTGTGCTTCTTCTCCAGCTTGCCAAGTGTGTCTGTCCGCCGCCGCCAGGCCAGGGTGCTCACCGTGCTCTGCAGGGCTCTGTGCTTTGCCTGCAAAAAATTCTGCAGGACCTGCCAAGCGGGAGCAGGTGGAAAGCCTGCCTGTGGGGACACATCTGCAAGTGTCTCTCCATGCTGGGAGGGTTGGGGATGGGCTTTTACGGGAAAGCCTAGTGTCTCGCCTGAGCACGTGAGCCCAACAGCTGGAGCTTTGAGAAGCAATTTGAGATTTAAAAAAAAAAAAAAAAAATCACAGGAGGCAACAATACCAGCAAGTGCCTAAGGATCCCCAGCCCCACGCAACCTGCCTGTCAGGAGCCAGGCACCGCCTGAGAGCAGAGAGGGGAGCACGGGGAGCTGCAAACCCACACCTGTGTCTTCTAGGCGCTGCATTTGGGGAGAGCTGTGACACCTAAAGGTCTCTCAGGGAGAGACAGGGCAGGACCAGTCCTTTCCCTGGTGCAGTCAACCCAGGCATGGAAGGGGAGTAGAGAGGGCCCCTTTTTCCCCAGCTCCAGCGGACACAAGGGCAGAAGTGGAAGTGTGCAGCAAGCCTTCAGGGTCCAAGTTTGCACCTTGTTTCTCTGCCAGGGGCTGGGGGGGTGAGAATTTGGCTTCTCGCCCTCTTTGGAAAGGGTCCAGCTGCCTTAGGAGAAATTCCTCACATAGCTTTGCTGTGAAGAAAGTGCTGACCTGTTTGGGGGCGTTTGCTGAGCAAGTGAAGACGAGCCAAAGGCAGCTCGTAAGTCCTGGGAGAAAATGGCCCGTTTTCTCATCACCTGGGTTAGGCAGCAGGTCAGGCTCTTTGGGGAAAGCAGTGCCTGGTGGCAGCTACTTTGTGTGCTGTAAGCAACTCCACCAGGATCCCCTGGTGCTTGTCTTTGCATGCTGCCGGGGAGATGCTCTGACTATAGCCGAGAAGCTGATGGTGCCACGCCATGTGGTAGGTGAGTATTGGAGGGTGAGCTGGCAGCTACGTCCAGGCACTGGGGCCACTTGCCCAGAGCCTGCCTGTGGTGCTCTCTGAAACCCCACCAGTCCCAGGGGTGAGACCCCAGAAACTTGTGGGGAGCTGGAGTCTCAGGGTGGGGATGAGGTGGGTCCGAGAGGGCAGAGAGGGAGGCATTTAGCTATGGTAGGACTTGGGGGACCTCTTGGGATGCTGGGAACATGCACAGGACAGAGGTATTGTTCCTTCATCGTAACAGAAGCAGGCTGCTGGCACTGATAACTGCAGTGCCAGAGCATTTAAACCGGAAGCAAGTGGCTGGGGGAGAACACCTGGTCTGGCCTGATGGGAGTGGCACAAGGAACGCAGCTAATGTTCAGTACACTTCTGAAAATGCCAGCGGGAAAATAAACTGTGTAACTGCAGTAAATAAGGAAGGCAAATCAGATCCCCTGCAGTGCCAGGAGAGCAGCCAGCGCATGCCTGGGCAATGGAGCAAGGGCAAACCTACAAGAGCTCCCTCACCAACACCAAACATCTAAAGCCAGATACTTAGGGATTTGAGGGGAGGCTGTAATAAGGGCACACTTCAACTACCCACGTCCAGACTGGATCGAAGTGTCAGGAGACAAGATGTAAGGATAAAACTTTTAATGGTGCCATCCCCCCAGAAGCAGTCTGAGAACAACCAGGAGAAGATGCTTTTCCGAATCTGCTCTTGCACAGCACATGGGGCTTAGGTTGAGAGGGTCTAGGCCAGCTGTGATAAACACTTGGTTTTAATTTTATGGTAAGGAAGAGCAGGTTGAATAAATCCAGCAAGTGGTTGTTCGATTTCAAGACAAGAGAACGTGTAAAAATGAAGAAATGTGTCAAAAAAGAAAAAAAACAGGCCAATCCCAAACCTCTTAGCAGTGTGGTCCAGAAAGCCAGGGGCCTCCAGCCTGCCTGGAGGCTGTAGAAAAATGCCTTGTTAAGACCCTCAGTAAAACATGGAGCAAAGAGCAAACAGGGCAATCCCGTAAAGCCCTCACACAGCTGATGGGAAAGAATGGGGAGAACAGGAAAAAGGTTGATGCTGAAGAGCAGAAGGTCTGCCAAAAGAACAGGAAAGCTGGAAAATCTAGCAAGTCAGATACAAATGGGAGAGCAAGAGGGCTAGGAGGAGGCTTGAGGACTATCCTGCCAAATGTGCTCAAACCAGGGGTGAACAGCTCAGCACATCTACTGCAGGGACCGGGAGGTGAGCAGGGTGCACAGGGATGGGATGGCCACAGCAGGCAGGTCTTTGCCCTGGGGGCATTCCCACCTGGCACCCATCCCAGCTCATTTTCCTTCCCAGACAGGTGGGAAGGGCTCATAAATTGGGATAGAAATCCTGGTGGGGTTATCCTGGAGAGACAAGCTAAATGTTGGGCAGTCCTGGACAGCTCAGAGGTGGCCAGCACCAGCTGGGACAGAAAGGGATGGAGCACTTTGACTGTCAGCAAGCACATGATCAGGTCCTACTGCTACCCTGTGCAAGGTGGGTACGAGGATCCTCAAGCATGCAGATCCGTGGGAGCAATCCTTCCTGGTGGCCAGACCCCCCTCCCAGGCTGCGGGAAGCCCAGCAGCTCAGTGCATCCTGGCATGGGGCACTGGAACAGAACCTCAGGGTGACCAGCTGTTGAGCAGCCTGGAGTGGTCCTGTCCGGCAGAGCCAGCCAGTACAAGCTCCTCTGTGGGGAGCTGGGAATTTCCTCTTCCCAGGGAGGAAACAGCTCCTATTTTGAGTCTTGCTGGAGCAAAGGATTTTGATTTGGGTTTTTTTTTTTTTTTTTCCTCCAGCTGAGTCAAAGTTGACCATTCCTCGCCAGGGGAGATGCCGAGCGCAGTCTGGGAGAGAGGAGGTGACAGCCTCCAGGCTGCTGGGAGACTCCCCAAGAAAGCAGCTCTGCCACATGCCATGACCTTCAGTTTTGGGGCTGTTGGCTCTCGGCATTACCTCCACACAGGGAAAACACAGGCATGCTTCACCACCCACACAGCATTGCCCAGGCCTCGCTAGTCCCTCCTCCAGCCACCACCCTGCACTGCGACCCGTGTCCTCCTGCCTGCATCCTGCTCCCCGTGCCTGAGCCAGAGACAGCCATGACTTGCAGCCTGCCAGCGCTGTGCCTGGCAAGCTGATGATGATGCTCCCTCCCCTCCCTTTGGGGGAAGGCTCTCCCCCAAAACGGCAGCTTGGGCTCAGCCCCATTACTGTGCCAGACCCGGCTCTCTCCTGGAGACCTTGTTGCCTGGCCTGATTTCAAGGCTCTCCCTTGAGCAAGCACCTGTCTGTCAATGCAGGAAGGAGGAGGAATGTGCTCTTTTTCTCGTGTTAAAAGTAAACTGCTTTTCAAGAGGTCTCTCTGAAAGGGCTGGAGAAGGGAAGCAGGAACCCGGATGAGTTTGCTTGCTCTGTGGCTGCTGGCCCCGCTCACACCAAGCAGGGCAGGTGGGCGTTGATTTGAACTGCACTTTTGGAGGGAAAACAGGGAGGTGGGTGTGTGAGCAGAGCTTGCTGGGGCACAGTGCCTGCAGGCAGGCCATGCGAGGGGAGGGAGAGCGCTGGGCACCCATCCCAGCCGGGAGCTGGAGGCTACGGGTGGCTCCCACCAGCCGCAGGAGGTACATGGAGGGGCTGGAGCTGGCAGCCAGTGTGTCCCAGTGTGGGAGGAATCCTCCCTTGCATGAGCAATTCAGGCATCACAGCCCGACCGGGGCGTTTGGCAGAGCTGGGGATGGGCAGTGCTCCTGGCGAGCCCCAGCCCTGCAGTGGGATGGGGGCTTCGGCAGGGCGTGCAGTGGGTAGGGGCAGAGGGGGACCCAGTGGCCTCCCCTCAGTGGATGATGGGGGCACAGGCTGGCACACATCCCCATGGGCGACAAGAGGTGCTGCTGGGGGATGCCGCGAGCCATCGTACCTGTAGTCATCACATCAGGGATATTGGTGGGGACATGCCTGTCCGGGGTCTTTAGGACTTGTTCGTGACCATGAATTTCTCTCCTGCCTTTCTAGCTGGTACTATCCACCTCCCCATCCTACCCTGGCAGCAAGCACTGTGGCTGGGGACAGAAATGCCTGCTGGGATCTGCTCTCAGCCGCTCCCCGCTGAGCCTCAGCAAGTGCCCCCGATGATGGTGGTGCAGGCTGTGGTGAGTAACAGCTCTGCATCCACCTCGTCCACCAGCTCTGTGAGCGTGTAGCCCTCCATCATCCCCCCCCTCCACCCCTCCTCCCCTCCCAGAGCCCCCGCCGGGTGCTCTTGCCCCTCAGGCAGCTGCTCCGTCCCCTCCATCATTGCAGATGCTCCTCACCCCCTTTCCAGCGGGTCCCTCTGAAGCTGTGGGGGACCAGACCTGCACCTCGTACCTGGGATATGGATGTGCCCAGGTTTCACGCAGCTCCAGAGCTCTGCCCTTCTTATCTTCCACTGGCAGTGTACGAGCATGACTGCGCAGCGGGAAGGGAAACAAGTGCCATTTCCCACAACCAGCCAAGAGGCAGAGACCCAAGGGCAAGCCGCCTGGATGAGGCATGCGAGAAGCATCCGCCTTGTCCCCTTTCCCATGGAATGCTTCTCTTGGTCCTTCTGATGTGTGCTGAGGTATTGATTTTCCCCTGGAGTGGATGAGTCACGGAGAAGCTGGGAGGGAGCGGGGGCTGCCGGGACACCCCAGGTGCCTGTGTCCTGTGGGGGAGGCTTGCATGGGAGGGGAGCAGGCACTGCCCGGGGGTGCGAGCAGGGAGCAGGAGGGATGCACGTGGTCCAGGGGGTTGGGGCTGGCTCTCTGCCTGCTGATGCTGCATGGGGCTCCCCAGCTGTGGGATAGGAAGGGGGATCTCTCCTCTGGTCCCCCTCCTCCTTCCCTGGGGAGGAGGTTACTGTGTGCAGGGGGGTAGCTCTCAGCGTCGTCTCTGCTGAATTAGCGGCTGTGTATCTGCTGGCTCTGGAGCAAATGCTCTCGCTTGCCCTTCTCTCTCATGCGTCGCTCGGCTTCTTTACTGCTGATATCCAGCTTGGGAATGGGCCAGGCCGTCTCCATCATGTTGTGACTCCACCAAACACGAGCTCACCACAGCCAGGACGTGGCCAAGGCTGGGGTCCCCTGCCCACCCAGCTCTATGTGCAGGGCTCCGGGCTCTGCGGTGGTGGTGGGGCTGTGCCACATGATGTGGGGGGCTGCAGACAGGAGTCTGTCCTGTCCCTGCTGAGGCAGGAGCTGATGGTGTGGTGGTGCCCTGGCCCCAGCTCACCTCCCTGCCGAGCCGCAGCAATCTGCGCTGTCGCGTCCTTCTTGCATTCATGGGAGGGATGCAGTTGGGATCCAGATCCTGGAGCACTTCTGCTGCCGGCCAGGCCTCCGGCCGCCCCCATAACACTTCCCTCTGCCCTCTGCAGCCCCTTGCTAACGCGTCTGCCAGATCTGGCTGCTGGGGCCAGGCACAGTGCTGCTGCACTCCCAGCCTCGCGGCACCCCAACCTGGCTTAGCTCATCCCCCGCCTACATGGGTGGGTAATGTGCTTCCCACTCAGCCAAGCTCTTGTGCTTGCCAGCTTTCCTCTTTTGGGGGAATATCTGGATTTCCAATTATTCCCACTCCCTGTCTGAGCTCCTCAAGTCCTTCCCGAACGCCCACCTTTGTGGCTGTGCATGCTTCACCTCTGGAAAGGAGGGATGCCTTTCGCAGACCAAGATGCTGCCATGTCTTCCCTTGCCAGATCCTCACTGAAGGTATCAGCTGGGTGTCCCTTTGCAGTGGAGATCCCTCCTGGACCAGCTCCTCCACCACTGCCCACCAGCAGACACAGGCTTCTGAGCTAGAACAACGATGCGGCAGAGAGATGTGAAACTGGCTGGTGCTGGTGGTCCTGAGTGCTCACACCCAGGGGCTGCAGCCTGGAGAAGGTGGCTTTAACACGGACAAATGGCACGTCAAAGTGGCAGGACTGGCCAACGTCCACCGCTTGGGGGTTGGCACAGATGGGACAGCCCTGTCTGTCGGTGGTTTTCTGCTCCCTCTGCTCGCTGCAGCCTTTGTTTTTCTGCATGGATGGTTGCCAAATATTGCCCTTTGCCTCTTTGTCCCTTATTGCCCCCCTGCCCCAATCCTATGGCTCCTGCTGCTCCCCAGCCTCCTCGCTAAGCCCCCTGCAGAAAAGCATGGTGGCAGCAGGACTAACCCCTCTGCCCGCAGCCCAGCTGCAAGTCACGGGAGCATCTCAAGGCAACCGTGCACAAGCAACTGTTTTTTCGTGGTTGCGATGGTTCACGGTGTCTGCTGGCATCCCCACCGCTCCCACGGCACACGGGTCATGGCTCCTCCAGCCGCCCGGCAGCCTGGGGACATGCTGCCTTTCACAGCAGAGGGCCAGCCACTGCGCCAAAGCCGCTTCGGGAGGGGGACGTGGACGCAGGCCATCCGTGCCAGCCTCAGAATGACTGCCAGGGACGCGCCTGGGCTGTGGCAGCCAGCGTTTCCAACCCCTCCCCTCTGCCCAAAGGAGGGAAAAAAAAGGCCAGTCGTCCCGCAGGGTTGCCAGGGTGACATTTTTTTGGCCGCCACGCTGTCCCAGCCGCCAAGCTGGCAGGGGCTGTGTGCTGGGAGCTGGGGCAGACCCTCTGTCCCCGCACTGGGGTGCCCCTGCCTGAGGCCACCCAGCAGCACGGGACCACCAGTTGTGGGATGCAGCCGGGAGGGAGCGGGTGGGAGCCAGGCGCAGGGCTGGGGGAACAGGGGGACCCTGGAGGAGCCGTGCAGAGATGTAAAATGACAAAGCTTTGCTGGGGTTTGAAGCCTGCGGGGCAGGAGGGCCTTTTTGGCTGGGGTTTGGGAAGTCGCGGCTGCGAGGGGCCAAGCCACCATCGGAGCACCGCTGGTTTCCATTTGGTCGGCTTTCGAAAGAGCTGCCTCCCTGGCGGCGTGTTCCCCCCCGCGGCAGGCAGTGTTTGTTTGCCTGGGAAAAGATGAGCCTCATGCTCTGTCCTTCGTGGCTCTTGAACGTTAAAGCACAGCGGGAGGAAATTTTACGATGGGAAACTGCCCTGGTGTCAGCCAGGCGCTTTGCACGGAGGTCTGCTGGGGGGAGACGGCCCCAACAGCAGTGTGGCCGGCACCAGGGCAGAGACCCGCTGGCGGTCACAAGGAAGGCAGGAGGGTGGGCAAAAGGTGATGCCCTTGAACCCGCCCCGTGTCTCTCCCTGGAGAACAAGCACAGTGGGAGCTGGGGGAGCACGGCCGGGCCAGGCAGAGCCTGGAGGTGCGGCGGGAGAAAGTCGGGGCTGTAGAGCAGCTCCACATTCACCTGCACTCTGGTGCTTGCGGCACCCAGCAGCAACCTGCTCTCACTGAAGCGCCAGCTGCGTCGGTGCATGGGAAGGTCCGGGCAGGCGGTCAGGGTAGCCCCGACCCATTTTGCACTTCCCGGCCCACGCGGCGCTGATAACGATGGGAAGGGCGAGCGCGCGTTTCCTCACTGAGCTAGAGCAATGCCCGGAGCAGCCGCCCCAGAGCTGCCCGTGGCCTCTCCCACCCCTGCCTGCTCCCATCAAGCCCATTTAAAAGCCTTTGAAGAGGCCGCTGCTATTGGGAAGGATCATTTTCTGTTTTCAAGGAGACTTTTCCAAGTGCCATCCTTGCCCCAGGACTCTCCTCCCACTTGCTCCACGCTCTCTGGGCCCAGTGCCACCGTGACTCCTCCTGCAGCCCATCCAACCCCTCCAAAAACCCTGCGCGAAATGGCAGCCCGTGACTCAGGGCCACGTGTTGCCTTTTGTGCAGCTCAGGTACTCGGGAAACCCAGCGTCTACCTGGAGGAAAGGAATCCAGCTGCGGGGGGAAGAAAGGAGGGGGTAAATCACTCAGCATCCAGCCGGGAAAATGTAAATTTAACAATCCCAACCACGTGAAATCATTCTGCACCCAAACAAAAGGCAGCTTCGGTGTCTATTCATTGCCCCCAGGCTGGGGTCAGGGTCTTGCCTGCCTTTGGCTCTGTGGTGCAAGGCATGGTGAAAAGATTTATAGCTAAAAGGTGAATAGCGATAGCGTGCACCTCTGCAAGCAGGGAGCCGAGCAGCTGGATGTCATGGTTTATTCTGCTAGATCCAAACCGTGGCTTAGACTAAACACCGCCTCTGCCCTCAGTGAATCACTTCTAGATCCCCTGGAAGTTTCCAGGGCTTGGATTTCAGAAGCTTGCTGCCGCGGGGCACTAAAATGCTGTGGAAGACAAAGCAAGGTGTGGCAGGTTTCATGGGGATTATCCTGCCCTCCACGGGGCTGGGGCTGGAGGGAGATGAAAGCTGGCGTACAGATGGGAGATGAAAGGAGGTGGAAGCGGGTGGCAGCAGCAGCTTTAACTCCTTTCCCCGCACGGGAAAGGTGAGGTGTGCTGCTGCCCGGGCTCCAGCACACCAGCCCTCTGGCAAGGGCTGTCCCAGGAGGGAGCCCGGGGACCCCCGGGGACCCCCAGGGACTCCCGTCCTGCCAGGCTGGGCCGGGTTCATGCATGAGCAGTCAGAGCAGCAGGGGAGGCTGGTGGAGTTCCCAAGCCCCCCACGTGCAGTGGGGAAGAGGGAGGGGGCTGCTAGGGTGGGGAAGGGCCAGGAGAGGAGGGCGTGGGGTGCCTGGGTGGGAGCACCCTTCTCGGCTTGGTGCCCCCGGGGCGGGGAGAGGGCAGAGGGGAGGCTCCCTGCTTCCCTCCCCCGTTCAAGGCCAGGCCTGGCCTGCGAACCGCCACGGGCGGGCTTGGCGGGGCAGGTCGGGCTGCGGTGTCCTTCGGGAGGGGACGCTGCTCGGGGGGGTGGGGGACGGGCCAGGACGGGCCCCCTGCAGAGCCCGGAAGCCCCCGGAGCGGTGAGGGGAGGTGTCCCAGGACCCCCCCCTCCCCCGGTTGCATGAGCCCGGCGGCGGTGCGAGCCCCGGCCCCGGGGGCTGAGAGCGGACTGAGCCCCGGCCCCCACGCGCCCGCTCTGCCCAGCCCCTCCCCGGCCCTCCCCTCCCTTCCCCGGCCCTCCCCGGGCTGCCCCTCCCCTCCCCGCCCCCTGGGCCGCGCCGAGCCGAGCCCAGCCGAGCCGAGCCCAGCCGAGCCTAGCCCAGCCGGCACCATGCGCCCAGGGTGAGCGACGGGGGCCGGGGGGCACCGGCATAGCGAGGGGGGGCCGCGGGGACCCCCGAGCTGCCGGGGTGCCCCCAGCCTGCGGGAACGGGGGGCAGCCCGGGGTCGGCCGGAGGGTGGGTAACCCTCGCTCCCTCCTTCCCTTCCCGCAGGTGCCCCCCGTGGCGGCTGCTGCTCGGGCTCTTTGTCCTGCTAGTCCCCGCCGCTTCCCAGGAGCCGGGTAAGGTGCGCGGGATGTTGGGGAGGGGGGTACCTGCCGCCGTGCCCGGAGTCCCGCGATACCCACCCCTCCCCATCCTCAAGCCCCCTGAACCCTGGGATGGGCGGTCCCGCTCCCCAGTGCGCGCGTGGGGTTGCACCCCTGGGCCAAACGCTGCACCCAGCCCTCGCGTAGCAGTCCCCAGAGAGAAGGGTGATGGGGGGAGCATCCCCCCACGCACCCCATCAATGGCCGCAGCGCTGGGGTGGTGGGGTTGGGGTCCCCGTGTGCTCCATCTCCTTGACGGGGCAGCGGGGAGGGATGCTGGGGAAACGCTGTGCCGGGCAACCCCGGAGAGGGACGCCTGGCTGCAGCGCCCTTGGAGGCTTCACCGGCGCGAGGGCGGTTTGTCTAGTCCATTCTGGTTGTGGGACGGCCGGGATGGCATTGCCCCAGAGTGGCCGAGCTCCATGTGTTAGCGGTTTCTGCCGCGCCTACAGAAGTCCTCCCCGTGACTTCGTGTCCTTGGAAGCGTTGCGAGCGGTAGGAAGCCTCAAGCGTGTGCCCCGGGGATGCAACACCTCCCACACCGCTCGCCGGCCTTCCCCGGCCTTCGGGACTCTGCGAAGCGGCTCACTCATCTCGCTCCCAAGCTGCCCGTGCCCTGGGAGAGGGGAATTCGGCGCTGACTCAGCTTTCCAGCCCTTCTTTCCCCACGGGGCACGCGAGCCGGTTCTCCCACTGCCTGAGTGCACAAGCTGCCTATTTTCCTGGTGAACTTTAACTCCCCGCCGGGGAAGCTTCCTCCCGGCTGCCCAGCCGGTTGAAAGCCCTCCTCCCCTTGCAGCCGGTCTCTGGGTGCGTGCCCAGCGCCAGGCGGCAGAGACGCGGGGAGGCTGCGGTGACATGGGGAGATCCCGAACCCACTTGCGGCCCAGGAGCCCTGCTTGCAAAAGCAGCCACGTTGCAAGCAGTGATCCAAAACCGGGTGAGGGTGGCTTGTCTCTGGGGTGACATTCTGGTTGTCTTCGGCTCGCGCTGAGCTTGCTGGCACGTTACGAGGCATGGCTGGTGCCCCTCTCTGTCATCGTAGGCTGGGTGAGACGTGTTGGTAAGTGGCTGCCCTAGGTACAGGCAAGCTGGAAGTTGGACAGGCGCTGGGCTGTGAAATTGGTGGATTATTTACTGGAGCAAGGCTTCATGTCATCTAGGAACAGCTCGGGCACGACTGCATGGAGGCTGGCTCCGCTGGCGGCTGGGTCACGTCACGGAGGGGAAGAGGGTGGCCTGGGCAGAGGGGGTGCCCAGAACTCCCAGAGTGTGTCTGGGAACACTTGGAGAAACTCTCAAAGTGCCCCGGGCTGGGTTCGTGACGCCGCTTTCTGTGGCGTGGGTGCCTCCCCGGGGACTGCGGGAACAAAGCTCCTCTTGGAGGTCTTCAGAGATGGGAACATCATTCCCATGTGAAATCCTGAATTGACTATTTTAGGTCCCTGGAGACCATCCAGCACGGCCAAACTGAGCTGGAGGGCCGGGAGCTGGTTTAACAGCGGTTACTCAGAGCTATTTGTGCCCTTCCTACCCTTTCTCCACTGGTGTCCCAGCTCCCGGCACGGCATTGGGCATGCAGGGCTGGCAGGGACCCTTTGCTGAGCAGAAGCTGCATCCCCCCACCTTTGAGCAGCCACGCTGGGGGACCCCAAGGAGATTTCACATGGTGTGCAGAGGGGTTAAACGTTGGGGGAGCACCGCCGATGCCGGTCACCGCTGGCAGGGAGGTGCCCGTTTCACCCAGCTGACTTGGCCGTCTCCCAAAGGCAGGCTGTGAATCAGGTTTTAAAAGAATTTGCAAGAGGGTTGGTGTGGCTTTTTCTTTCTTTCTGTCTTTCTTTCTGTCTTTCTTTCTGTCTTTCTTTCTGTCTTTCTTTCTTTCTGTCTTTCTTTCTGTCTTTCTTTCTGTCTTTCTTTCTGTCTGTCTTTCTGTCTGTCTTTCTGTCTTTCTTTCTTTCTTTCTGTCTTTCTTTCTTTCTTTCTGTCTTTCTTTCTTTCTGTCTTTCTTTCTTTCTGTCTTTCTTTCTTTCCCCTCCCTCCCCTTCCTTTGGTTCAATGTCCAAGGACTGCAGGGCCTGTTCTGCCAGCGATCCTTTGTGGTGGCTTCTGGGGAATGTTTGCTCTGAAGGCTGTCCTGGCATGGAGATAACCTTTCTGTTTATCTGCTTGCCTTGCAAATTTGGGGGCTTAGCTGCCCGGAGCTGGTCTTACCTCTTACCGCCAGCTCTCTGGTATTCCTCAGCAAGGGCACGTAGCTGCACAGGGGATGAGGATGCTGCTGTGGGATCGGTCCTGAGAGTGCGGGGGAATTGGGGCACGTGTAGTGCTACGGGTGTCCCCTGTGCACGGGGCAGCAGCCTAGGCTGTGTCAGATGCTGGGGAAACCCCCATTCCAAGGAGGGGGGACAACCCTGGGACAGGTCCCTGGAGATGGGGGTTCCCCAGCATTAGGGATTTACAAAGCCGGCTGGGGTCAGCCTGATCTGGTGGTGGAGACAGCTGGACTTCATTCATCGCTCACGCTGAGTTTTGCTGCATCGGTTCGGAGCTGGGATGGGCTGGTACATTGGGGTCTTGGCTGGTGATGATGAGGAGGATGCAGGCAGCACCTGGGAAGCCGAGCTGCCTCCTCCTGCTGTTAAACACAGCAGGTGCCGGAGCCGCTTGCTGCTGGTGTAGAGGCTTGTGCCTGATTTTATTTCCATCTTCCATGGCTGGTCGGTCTCGATGGCTGGGATTCCTTGCAGGCACGTGCCTTCAAAGATGAAACGGGTGCCGTGCAAAGCGATTTACAGCCTGTGACATAACTGCTTTGGCATCGGCGCCTGGGGATTTTTGACAGGTGGATCGGAGCTTTTGCAAAGATTATTTTAAGAATTTCTTCTAAAAGCTATGAGAAGGGCTGTGGGGAATCGGCCCTGGGCAGCACCCACCACCATAGGGAGAGTTGGCACCTCTCGGCTCCGACAGCATCGTTTGGCTGCTGAGGCCCCGGGGATGGGCTGGAGCAACTGAGGAGGATGCTGCTGTGCTCGGGAAGCTCTGCGGGTTCTTCACCTCCTTATCAGCTGGCGGGATTTTTGTTTGCAAAACCTTATCTGGGCTGCCGCTCTCTGCCGTGGGAGCTGGTGGGGAGGGAGAGCCACCCTGGGCTGCTGGCAGCTGGCAGGAGCCAAGCCTGCGGACATCTCCCCACAGCACCGCCGGGTGCTCCTGGGTCCATCCCCTGGACCCCATCTCTCCTGCCCATACTGAGGGGGAGGCAGTGGAGATGAAGCAGCCCTGCTCGGATGGCACTTTGGGGCTGGAAAATCATTTTAAAAAGAGACTGAGTAGTCCTGCAGAGCGGCTGCACTCCCAGGCAGGAGTTTTCTTTGCTTCCCTTGATGCAAGCAACATTTTCAAGCCCCGCTCCTAATTTTCTCAGTGGTTTTGCAGCTCTGTACCTGGACTCGGTCCATCCACGGCATCCTTCTGCCAGAGCTCTAACTTGATTTTAAGTTTCCATGTTGGGCAAGGGAACAACCCAGGTCTCTCCTGGCCCTGTGTGGCCGCGGGTGCCTGGGAGCTCCCTCCCCACTGGTGCTTGTCCCTGGGTGGACGGAGAGCTGAGCTGCTTTTCCCTGTGGCCGCTGGAAGGTCTTGCACACACACTACCAGATCCCAGAGAAATGGGGTTTTTTCTCTAAATAGCAGCCTCTTTGTAGCATAGCTTCTTATTTTATGTTAGCCTGCAGCTGGAATAACCTCTTCTTGCAGTGTTGATGTTGATACAGTTTGGGTGCTGTTAAATAGCAAACCTGTGCACTTGGAGAAGGCAGAGGAACACATTTTGCAATCCTGTTTCAAGCATTACCACATGGCTTAAAAAAATCCCCCAGCAGATAACTGTGCTGCTGGGAAAGAGTCTTTTCTCTGATGGGAGGATGTCACCGCTTCTTTTTAAGGAGGCAGGAGTGTGTGGAGCCGGGAGCGAGCACGGTGTGTGAGGACTCATCTGAAGCTGCATCCTACTGCGAGCACGGAGCCTGCAGAAGATGCTGAGGACCCGGGCACGCGGGCAGCACGGCCACTGCTGTTTGCAAACCAGCCTCCTGGGCAGCCCAGGGGGTGTCTGATGGAGCTGGGATCTGCCCTTGCTCTCTCGGGAAAATGAGGGAAGGCTGTTCTCACCTTAGCGTGTGCCATGGGATGCCACTGTTGTGTCCTCTGGCACATCTGGGGCTTGTCGCAGCAGCTCTGGGAGGAAGCTCCCCAGCACACGGGGGCAACCTGCTCTTCTACGCAAGCCCAAGGCGTCTCAGCCTTTTGCATCTGCAGTCTTACTAATGTACCTTGTGTCTTGCTTTATCATAGAATAACAGAATGGTTTGGGTTGGAAGGGACCTTTGAAGATCACCTAGTCCAACTCCCCTGCCATGGGCAGGGACATCATGCAGGAGATCAGGTTGCTCGAAGCCCTGTCCAAACTGACCTTGAACACTTTCAGTGATGGGGCATCCACAGCTTCTCTGGGCAACTTGTTCCTGTGTCTCACCACCCTCATCATTAAAAAATGTCTTTCTTACGTCCAATTTAAACCTACCATCTTTGCTTAAAACCATTGTCCCATGTCCTGTCACTACAGGCCTTGCTTAAAAAATCTCTACGACTTTTCTTATAAGCTCTGCTAATATATTGAAAGGCTGCAGTAAGGTCTCCCCAGGGCCTTCTCTTCTCCAGGCTGAACAACCCCAACTCTCTCAGCCTGTCCTCACAGCAGAGCTGTTCTAGCCCTTGGATCGTTTTCGTGGCCTCCTCTGGCCCTGCTCCAATAGGTCCATGTCTCTCTTGTGCTGGGGACCATGGAGCTGGACACAGTGCTCCAGGTGGGGTCTCAGGAGAGCAGTGGAGAGGATGAGAATCACTTCCCTTGACCCACTTGGCCATGCTTTCTACCTGCTCTAGTTTGTGGTCTTGGTTTAGGTTTCTCCGCCATGGACGTACCCCCTTCCTTCCGAGCACTGCCTAGAGGATGGGGATCTCGGGTTCCATTGCCCAGCTGCATGGGAAGCCCCCGGGTCCGTGCTGGTGTGCGACTCAACAGTGCATCCTTCCTGCGCTGGCGTCCTCATGCTTCTCACTGGGCTCCCTCCCGCTGCCCGCGGGCTCCCCGGACCCTCATGGGCATGACAGACGGGCATCCGCCACAGCAGCTCAGCCGGGCCCGAGCAACTCTCCAGTTCAGTGAGGTCCACGCAGAGCCCTGTTCAGCCAGGAGAGATGTACCAGAGAGGTGGGTTCAAGGAGGGGTACGTGCCCCGTGTCTGGAGAGCAGAGGGAGAAGATCCTCCGGCTGCAGGCCACCTTCCCGTGTTATTTCAGCTAATGCTTCCCTGCCTCGAGAGCTGCTCTGGGCTTGGGGCTGCTTCGCAGAGGCGGCGTCTGGGAGGACGGAGGGAGAGGGGGAGCTGGAGGAGGGACGGAGCTGTGCGAGCTGCTGGCGTGGGGCTGGCAGGGGCTGCTTCACAGCTTTGCTGGTGGGGGCTTGCCTACAGCTCGCTGCTCCTGCCGATGCCAGACGTGCGCAGCGCCGGCTTCCCTCCTGCACCAGTCTGGTCTCTGGCGACTGTTAGGGATGACGGTCTAAGCCCTGAAATAACAATCCCAGCGAGTGCGCTGTGTCTCTTCCAAACTCCGAGAGTTTACCAAGAAAAGAATTAATTCTGGCATTTCAGCAGAGTTCAAAGCGCTGAAGGAGACATCTGGGATTAAGTATCGGATGTATATCAGCAGCCCAGAGGTATGGGATTAATAAAGCATTTTAATGATCTTCTAGCATATCTGATGACATTTGAGAAAGTGTTGGAGATGAATCCTTTCCAGGGGCGTCCTGCGCATCTCTCCGGCTGCGCGTGCGGCCTGGAGGCAGCGTCTTCTGCAGCGGATGGGGGGGCTGGTGCTGGGCTGCACCTCGCCCCATCGCTCCGTCTCTTCTCTGCTGTCCGTGGGGTGCTCCCGCCGGCTCTCCTGTCCTCCAGCCACGTGCCTCATCCCGTGGGTACCAATGCATGTGGAGCAGCGGTGCTGCTGCCCTCCGGGAAGACGTGCCATGTCTTGCTGAGTGCAGGGGCTCAGGGGAGGCACTGACGGGTGGGAGGTGGTGGAGAAGAAACCTGCGACGGTGTTGGCTGGTACTAGATCCCCTCGAATAATGGGGAGTGGGAGAACGTCCCTGACTTTGTGGATAGAGGAAAGTACATGGTAGCAGCACATGTGTGGTTTTTGGCTTTTAATGCGGGGCTCGATTAGCCTAGAGAGCTTGTTGCCAAAAATATAATTGAAGCAAGGAGCTGAACGGGATTAGAAAATGGTTTGGACATTTGTACAGCTAATGGGGGCTTCCGGCGTTGCCGTCATGTGGATTTGGAGCCACTGTGAGAAACATGAGAGCGCAGGCTGCGGGCGTGGGGAGAGCTGGAGCGGGCTCGAGGGCAAAAATGGGTCGTGTTGGGTGGGAGTGAGTGAAGAGCGGAGAGAGAAGGATGCGGTGGGGGAGAACCAGGGAAACTTGTGGCTTATACACTCTGGGTGATATTTGTCCAGATTTGGGTTAAAACGGAGTTGCTCAGGCATTTGTGAGTGTCTTGGAAAGCTTGGCTCCCCTATCAATGAGTGAGAAGCCTTTGTTGAAGAGGAAGCCATCGGGTATCTTGCCGTGACATTGCAGCTTGATGTCTTGCACCCCGCCGGTCGCCGGTCGCAGGGTTGCCCATGGGCTGGGTGGTGGCTCGGCAGCGCAGCCGGTGGGTTGACTCGGTGGTGCCGGGCACGTTTGCCAGCTCTGCCCGCGCAATTGCGCATCTCTGCATCGTTCAGCGTGTTCTCTGTTTCTCAGCTCAATTTCCTTTCCCGCCGGTGTGTGCGAGAGCGGACGATGGGCCGAAAAACCTCAACAGCCTTGAGGCGTGAGCCCAGTTAATAAAGCCTTCGGGGGTGAAGGGGTGGTTCCCGCAATCCAAAGGTGGGGTGGCTTTTGCCTCGCAGCAAGTGCTGCGGGCTAGCGAGGGGGGAGCAGGAACCTTCCCCCCCGGGGGCTGCAGGATGGGGTTGCTCTGGGGACAAGGCTTCGGAGACTTGCTGTGCTACCGACCCCGACCGGCAGCGCCGTTTGGCAGGAGCATCCCCGGCGCCGGGGGCTTTCTCAGCAAGCAACATCTGGTCCGGAACATCCCGTGTCTGCTGGTTTTCAGTTGAAAAGGATGCTTTTGTGGAATTTTTATTGCTTTTTTTGGCATTGCCTCCCAACCCTTTTCTAAGATGGAAATTGGTCATTAGTGAATTTTATTGTATTTTCATTTTATTCCCAAACTCAATCTGCTGGTTTCTTCCTCCCAGGGGACTGGAAGATCTGGCTGTTCCTCTGACCCCGTCCCCAGGTTGTGGGAGGCTGTTCGAACAGCCTGGGGTGGGAATTGCAGCCAGGGCACCTGGATTCTGCAGCTCGCCAGCCCAGCATCGCCAGCCCCGTGCTCTTCCCACCACCACCGCTAGCATAAATCTCCCTCAGCCCGATGGCCCTTGAAGCTATCTCTGATTTTATAACTCATAAGTAAAGCCACCTGCCTCCCCTCCAGTAAACGCTGTAGTCAAACAAATTATTTTTTTTCCATCCTCCTCGTTAGTCTGTAACTTAATTGAGTCGGGGATTGTTGACTTTGGGATAAACGGCACCTTTTCGATAACCCCAGATAAGCTGGCAGTGCTTGCTGGCTGCGCCCATGCTGTGGATGGTGGCCTGGGTCCCATCCGCTTTCCTTCCAGCCCGGCGGCGTTCCCAGCCGAGGCAGAGCCGTGCCGGGGCGCATCTCCCAGGGAGGCAGGTCAAGGAGGTCCGTGTTTAATGGGTGCACGAGGCTTTGGCCATCGCTCCTGCTGGCAGGTCCCAGTCTGCCGCTGTCGGGTCAGGGGCTCCGTGTTTGTTCTTGTTTACAATAGGCTGTAATTTATTAAACTGGTGGTGATGTGAGATCGGGGAGGGCCAGGGGTTGCCAAAAGCCGGAGAGATCCCCCTGGTGCCGATGTGGGACCTGTACCTCTGGTGAGACGGGTGGTGCTGGGGTGTTGCACGTTCTGCTGTGCCCACCAGCAGCGGGATTAGCAGGGTCTCCAGGGAGGGGGTGACATGAACCCTTCTTCTAAGCACCTACGGTGCCAGTTGAAGGGGTGATGCATGCAAGTCAGGGTAGCAAGGCACCCACTGGTGTGTTAGCGTGAAGGTGAAACAGTGTCTTGTCTTGCTCTAAACGAGCTCCCTGGGGCAGGAAGGCATCTTTTTGGCTCAGTCCTTCCCCTCTGGCCTTGAACTGCTCTCCAGAGGGGCCAGGACCCCCGTCTTGGGGAAACCTCGGCAGGGGGCTGGGTACGGATGGAGAACCTGGGCTCTGCCTTGGTGCTGAGCGCACAGCCAGCCTGGCCTGGGGATGGCAGCCACTCCTGAGGTTCCTCGCCAAACCCCAGCACAGGGTCATGCACCCACTCCCTCCTGGACAGACCCCCTAGGACACTTGCCCGCTCTCCACATCATCCCCAGGGATGGAGTATCCGTAGCTGCTGTCCCTCCCTCCCTCTCTTCGGGTAGGGGGCTGTGCGGCAGGGGGAGAGGGCTTGCCCACGCTTGGGACCCACGGGTGACACAGAGCCCCCGGACACATCACGTTACCCTCTCCCTGATGCCAGCATCTCTCCAGCCGGGTCCTGAAACAGGCAAAGGGCTTGTAGTGGCTACTCTCCCACGTGCCAGGACTGTAAGCCTTCAATCCAGCATTCGTTAGCGTGTGCTCATGATTAATAACCGCTTGCCTCGCTCACGAGGTGAGTTTGCGCTCTGCTCAGGGTCATTCTCCCCGGGGAGGGGACGGGCTCTCTCGGAGCCATGTTTTGTAAGGAGATGACCTCCCGCTGCGTTGGGAGCGGGGGTTCCCGCCCCAGAGCCCCGGCGTGGAGCACACGGCGTGCCCGTCGCCCTCCCGGGAGACGCTGGCACCAGCGAGTCTGCCAGAGAGGCCAGGTCTGGCACCGGCACGGACCCTGTGGCTCAGCTCCCCGCAGCCTTGTCGAGGGAGATGAACCCTTTCCAAGAGCGTGTCCTGCGCATCTCTCCAGCTGCGTGCGCAGCCTGGAGGCAGCATCTTCTGGGATGGGTGGGGGGCCGGTGCCGGGCTCTCCTTCCCCCCACCGCTCCATCGCTGGGGTGCTCTCACCGGCTCTCCTGTCCTCCAGCCACGCCGCTCATCCCCCGGGTACCAGCGTGCGTGGGGCGGCGGTGCTGCCGCCCTCCGGGAAGACGTGCCTGGTCTTTTTGCGAGCCTGTGCCCGGAGGAGGCACTGATGAGTGGGAGGTGGCGTGGAAGAGATCTGCAATGGTTTTGACTGGTACTAAATACCTTTGAATATGGGGGAACAGGCGAAGGTCCCTGACTTCGTGGATGGAGGAAGGTGTGTGGCAGCAGCACGTGCGTGGTTTTTGGCTTTTAATGTGGGACTTGATTAACTGGTTGTTATTTCTGCAGCTGCTTCAAGGACCTCTGCGCCCGGGGCTTGCTGTTAAATCACTTTGCGGGGACAAGCCCAGCGCTCCGGTTCCCAAGGGCATCCTTGGGGCACGGGGACGCCGGGGCTGGCTCCTCAGGAGCGAGTGCCGCAGCCCCGCCGTGGGCCTGGAATGCAGCCGTCACAGGGCCGCTCCTGGCGGAAGGGCGAGCTGTCCCTGCGCGTCCCCATCCTGTGACCGCACTCGGGACGGCCTCTGGCCTGCCAAAGCCCCTGGGCGGCTGGAGGGCCGGCCGGGGGGTTGCGCTCCGGATGGCTTTTTGCACGGACAGTTTGCATGGGGTGATGCAAAACCGATGGGGTAGAGGACAGCGGCACCGTCGGGGCGAGCCACTTTCCTCTGGGTGACCTGTCCTGTATTTCCTCGGGGTGGGTGGCAAAAGGGAAAGCTGTGGGGTTTAGGTTTTGGCCTCAAGAAGAGGAAAAGGTGCCCGGAGGGAGGTTTCTAACCTCTTCCCACCAGGTAAACAGGGCACCATCTGATAAAAACATGTGGGTTTTTATTTTAAGCTATTGAATCTTCTTGGTGGGGAGACAGAGACATTGGGCTGTGAAGGCAGAGGGAGTCGGGGTGTCCCAGCATCCCCAACGTGTGCGGTACCCGGTGGGCTGGGGCAGGCTCCCTCCATCGCTTTGCAGAGCAGGGCAGGAGGCAGAAGGGGTTTGGCACGTGGCATCCGCTGCAGCCGCTCGACGGCTTGTGCGGGGGTGCCGCTCGCCGAGGTCAGAGTTTGATCTCGCAGGGGCTCCCCAGGGCTGGGCGGGAGACTGCGGCGGCTGTAGTGTGGTCCCCTCCCCGCCGGGATGCGGGCGGGTGGTGGTCCTGGTTCCCGCTGGCTCCGACCCGGCGTTGGAGCTCAGGGGCAGAGGCATCGCTCGCTGCCAGCCTGCCCCAAGAGCACCCAAAGGAACGGGTCTCCTCATGGCATCCGGCGAGGCTGCGGTGCCACCCTGGGTCCAGCTGGTCGCCGGCTGCTGCAGGCGTTGGTGGCTCCTTCCCCACCTTCTCCTCCTTGGGCTCAGCCGAAAGAGTTAATGAAACCATTTGAGAGGGGCCCCCAGAGGCAACTGCTGGAGGTAATAATCTTCTTTCGGCTCTTTTTTTCTTTTCCCCTGCTAATTGCGGAGTTGACATCGTCCCCTCTCATGAAAGGCTCTTTTGTCGGCTGGGTTGCTGGGCAAAGCCCGGGCTTGGCAGCAGGTTGCAAGACTCGGGTCCGTCTCCTGCACATCCCTCTCCGGCGGCAGGTAGTGAAATGGCTCTTTCAGCGACAGCGATGTCCCTCCCTCCCTGGCTCCCATCTGAAAAAAAAAACCCCAAACACCAAACCAAAAACAAACCTACAAAACCCCCTCCTTTTAGCCAAGGGCGCCCGATTTTCGCCCCGGTTCCACCTCGCAAGAGGAGGGAAAGGTCAGCCAGTCTAGACGCTAATCCATCAAGTGCTGTATTTCTTCGCCCCGGGTGTCCTAGCAACAGGATTAATGCAGCGGCGTCAGGCGGACATTGGCTGGGTCCTGCTCCATCCCGGGCCGGTGGTCCGGATGCGTGCCGCTCCGCACGGCCGGGCAGGGGGGAGAGCCGGGCTGGGCGCCGGCCCCGCTCCCGGCGCCTGCCCCAGGCTCCACCAGCAGCACCCACTGGTCACCTTCAGTCCAGCGGCAGGGAAATTTGGGGGACGGGTAATAAAAACAGGCTCACGGACGTTTTGGCTAGCCAGCGTCCACCCAGGGGTGGGTGAGGCGCTGGTGAAGCGTCTCTGCCCCCCACCGCTGCCATCAAGCCTGGTTTGGGGAGCGCGCTGTGGGGATGCTCCGTGGCCAGGTACAGCCTGCCTGGTCGCGCCAGCTTCGCCGCAACCACGCCGGGACCTCGGGACAGCCTGTGTGGCTGTAAATCTGACTCTTAACGGTGGAAAAATGGGTCTCCCAGTGCAACCTCTGCATCCCGCTCCTCGGGTCTCCCAGTACGTCCGCAATGGTCCGGCTGCGTGAGCCCTCGCTTCGCAGGGTTGCTGTTAAGCTACCAGCACCTCACTGGCCTCGGGGTGTTGCTGATGTGTTTTGGAGTGATGAACCACAGTTGTGCGAACACCAGTAAAAACCAGTTTGCTTGGGCAGGGGGGAAAAATGTTTCCCACTTCTTTCATTTTGCTGTTTAATCTTTTAATCGCGCTGTTGCGGTTCAGTCTCTCGACGACCCCCGTTTCCTTCCGAGTGTTGCTGGCCATGCTTCGCTGCCTGTGCCTGGCTTCAGGGGTGCAGCCGGTGACAGCGTTTGGCACCCGAATGCCTGATGGGTGGTACCCCAGTGGGTACCGCAGGGTGCTGCTGGGTGCCGCGCCGCCGGAGCCGGCCGTCGGAGCCCCCCGCATACGCAGCGTGGAGGCATGGGGCAGCTGCCCGCTGATAACATTGTCCCATTTTAATCTTTTAAGCCCTTCCTCTGCTTTCCCTGCGGCCCCTTCCGGGCTTTATCCTGCCCTCCCTTCCTTGCAGAGGGGCCAGCGAGCGTTTCCCCCGCGAGCCGTGCAGGCCTTCGTCCGTTCCTCGCTCCCCCCCATCCCGTTGCGCTCCCACATCGCTGAAGAGGCGGGCGCAACGCAACCTCGCCTGGCCAAAGGCTGTTTAAAGAGCAAAACCTGGGTTTAATCTTCGCCCTGCAGCCCCGTCGCCGCTCCGGCCAAGCCAGTGATGGAGAGGAGCCAGGGGCAGCCGGGTAGCGACGCAGCCCTGGGAGCTCCTCCCGTTCTCAGCATCCTTAAAAGCGGGGCGCCGGTCCGGTGGCGGGGCTCACCCCCGCAGCCGCCGGAGACTTCCACGCTCCGGCTGCCGCCTTTCCGCCCTGCAAGCGGCCACACGCTTTAATTAGGCGAGGTGCTGGCGGGGCTCCAGGGTTGGGAGAAGGGGGGTTCGTTCCCCCCAAAGCCCGGCCGGGCGCTGCGGGGACAGGCTGGAGCTTGCCCGGAGTCCCGTAGCGTAGCTCCTACTGCCTACGTGGGGTTTTTATTTTTCTGCAGCTGGGATGGGTTAAGTGGGGTTTTAGGAGCGGTTTCTTTTCTCTTGAGTACTTAAAACAACAACAAATAAAATCCCACCCCAGCGAAAGAGGCCGATGATGCTGCAAGGAAGGGAAGACGTTGCTCTGCTGATTTATGGGGCTTTTTTTATCTTTAGAGGTCACTGCTAGCATTTGTGGAATTGGCCTTGCTGCAGGAAAAACTGGTTTCCAGCTTTCCCGTTAGGAAGAAACTTCTGCCATCGTGTAATTAAAACGCAGAGAGAAAAAAAAAAAACACA
The DNA here is from genome assembly GCF_964289735.1 of Phaethon aethereus. Lineage (NCBI taxonomy): Eukaryota > Metazoa > Chordata > Aves > Phaethontiformes > Phaethontidae > Phaethon > Phaethon aethereus. The sequence goes on from NC_138580.1 coordinate 43,259,856, forward strand.
CCAATAAATCCCAGAGCAGCTGGTTGTGGTGCTCGTAGCCGAGTCCTTTGGCGGCTGCGTGTGTCCCCTGCCTTGTTCTCTCCTTGACTGCGCTGCCTGCAGTCCGTGGCAGAAAAAAAAAAATGCACTGTTTTTGCCCTTTTTCTGGTCTTTCTGGCACATGAACCAGCCTGCAAAAAAAAAAAAAAAAAAAAATCCACATTTTGACCATGGGAGTGTTTTAATCCATCTTGAGGCAGTTTCCAGTATGTTTTATCATCTTATCTGGCTGGTGCCGGCACGGGGCTGGACTCCTGGTGGGCTGGGGAGGTTGGGACGGTGCCTCCCCCTGCCCATAGATGAGAAGTGATGGGTCCAGCTTATCCCCATTACAGCCCCCTTGCAGCGACTGCCTGCAGGGGCTCATCCCGGGGGTCCAGGGTCTCCAGGGATGCCCGAGCTTTTTAGGAGGGAAGGAAAACCATGCCTCTGTGGGATTATTATGTGGTTTTTGCAGTTTGGTGCCAGGCTGAGAAAGGACGTGCTGCATAGACTTGGATACTCAGGAGGAGAATATTTTTTCATGCAGAGAGGTGGATGATGCTCACTTGGGATGAGGGAGAAGACTCCCTGCTATCCGGGGCACCTTGAATCCCAAGCATGGAGCAAAACCATCCTTAAGAGCCTTGTTTTTTAGGGATGACTAAAAAGGAGGTCCCCGAATGACGTACCCCATGCGGCTCGCCCAGCCTTTCCAGCCCGCCCCCCCTTTGAACCCTGTGGTATGTGAATTTTTGCTGGTGTCAGAGGGTCGGCGGCAGCAAAATCCCTCCCGGTTAAAGGGTGGGAATACCAGTGTGTGCAGCTTGGGATAATTACCAGTTGTCAGCAAAACAATAGTGGCATTGTAGGGCAGGAGCGAAGTGAAAGGGCCCCCGTCTTGAGCGTAATGTTACTTTTCTATTTACGTTGCCATAGTCTTTGCTGAGAAATGGCCCTATTCTCTCTAATCCTCCTCTTCAGGCATGCCTGCTGGTTTTTTTGTGTGGTTTGGGGTGTTGTTTTTTTTTTTAACTCTTACTATCCTGGAAAGCAGCTTGCAGTGACCCATCTCTGTGGCGCTGTGCCACGTGGCCGTCCTGTGCTGGTGGCCCTCGGCTGGTGGCGGTGTGCCCGTGGGCTGGCCGGCTTTGCTTTGGGATGCTGATGCCGGGGACATTGCCCCGCCATGGCAGCTTCCCTGTGCTCAGGAGAGGGAAAACCTGCTCCTGAATCCCCATCCGCATGCGAGCAGGAAGCCAGTTTACCCCCATCCTTGTTCTTGACATCTGTCACATTATACGAGGTGCATTGAAGATACTTATTGATGTCATATTTTTATCTTTAAAACCAAGTAATTTGCTGGAGAAGGGAATAATTGGTCAACCGATGGCTTTTGGTCCCCGTCTCCTGCTTGTACCGAGGACTAGCAGATCTCTCGCCCGGCGTGTTTGGTCGTTGGTTGGAAAGGGATGATGTGTTTTCTGGCATCATCCAGGTCCTGTTGGCTTTCCCCAGCGCTGAAGGAGGCTGAGATACCTTCTCTCCACTTGCATGGAGCAGCAAAGTAGCCACTGACAACATCAACCTGTTTGACCCCCTTTAATGTCCATCTCCCCCCCTTTAATGTCCATCTCCCCCCCTTTAATGTCCATCTCCAGTGGTGCTTGGATTTTCTCAAAAGATCTAAATTCTGCTGCTTAAATACTTTCTGTGCCAATGGAGACACAGATTGTCATCCTGGTAGGGAGCGGGGGATTTCAGCCTTGGCTGACATCAAGTTGTCATTGCTCAGCTTAATTTCAAGGCTTTCAACTGATTTGTTTTCTCCTTAGCACTGGGACATGTGCAGCCGGGTAGGTTCAAGGGCTGGACGACACTTTCCCTGTTTAAGTGGCCCCTCATTCAGGCTTCTAACGAAGGTATTATGTAGCTTTGACCTCAGCATCCACCCCCAAAAGGGTCTGATGGCCATCTCACCCACCTTGGGGGACTGAAGGCCGTGGCGAGGCCTGGCACGAAGCGCGGCGCCCGGCAGACAGCCCGGGGACGGGTTGCCAAAGCAGGATGGCCCAGCTCGGCTGCCTGGTGCGGAGCAAGCTTCGGAAAGAGCAGGGAACCGATGCCAAAGTCAGCAGCACAGGCGAGCGATTGTCTGAGGAGTGCAGAGAGGTGGAAGGATCGCGGAGCGGACAAGGGGTCTTATTACAAGCGCAGCCGGGGGCTTCCGGAGGCTCCAAGCTGAACAAAGTCCCCTGCGCTGCAGGGCGGCTGCGCTGACAAGAGCGAGGCTGGTTGGACGAGCGGGAGGTTGCAGCTGAAGTCCAAAACCAAAACCCCCTCCCGGATCCCTCTTTTCCTTTCCATTCCCTAGCAAAATAGTATTTCTCACCACCTGGCCCCGCAGCAGCTGCGTGAGCTTGGATTTTGTTTGCTGTGAGCCGCACTGAGGATGAGGGTCATGAACTGCCGGGTGGGTTTCCCTCGCCGTAAAGCTGCAAAGAGGCTCCGTAAAGCATCCACAGGCTGCGGCGGTTGCCTCTTGCGGCAGCACGGACCAGCTAGCACCCGGCATCCCCGGCTCACGGCGGATGCAGTATGGATGCTGTACTGCGGGATGGATGCTGTACCGCTCCATCGTAGCTTCAGGTACTATTTTGTTTGGCAGCTCTTCTGTGTTTAATCGGGGGTGGGGGGGAGGGTTCAGCTGTGCTGGTATTTTCCTCTGCGCTAAAGTCCTGAAAAACATTTGGGAACGGGCAACTCCCAGCTTTTGTTGTGCAGCCTTCAAAGCTGGTGCAGGGTTACCCTCCGGCAGTGCTCCTTGACATCGGCGGCTTAACATCCTGGCACGGTCGAGGGGTGGGCAGGGTGTCCCGTGGGCCCTTTCGCAGTCTCTCTTGGTGCCCAGCCCTTTCCGTGGCGGGGAATACGCTCGTAGGAGTCACGTCCCGACATTTTGGGCCTCGTTGGCTCCTCTGCTGTGTGATGCTGGAAGAGTTCATTTGAGCGCTGGGGAAGCGTGCCCTGCCTGGGCAGCCTGTCTTCCTCTTTTGCGGTTTGCTTTGCGCCAACAGGCAGGTTGTGATGGCATTGAATGGGCTCGTAAACCCTCCGGTCCCAGCCCTGATCTCCCTCGTCCCGTGGCACGGCATCCGTCCTGCGGCACGGCATCCATCTGCGAGCCGGGATGCCGGTCTCTCTATATTTCTAGGTAAAAAGGTGCCTGGGAATAGGGATGCACTTCCCGGCCATAGACCTGCTCAGTCCCTCGCAGAGATGGGAGCTGACCCCCGCTCCGGTAACCGGGATAGGCCCCCGTGCCTGCCCGGACGGTGGTCGCGGGCGCTGCCGGAGCCCCTTGGCTGCGTGCCGGGGCAGGAATGTCAGGAACGTGATTGAAATTCGGGGCTTTCCCAGGAGCGTGGCTCAGTGTGGCTGAGCTGGGTCCTTGTTGGGGGTGAGTCGGGGGGTGAGTCTTCCCCCTCCAAGGAGCAATTAGTCTGCAAGGTGATTTATTAACGAGGCGGAGAGTGAGTGAAGGGTCGCATTCCTTCCCTCGCCTCCCCTTGCCTTATCTCCCGGCTGTCGGTCGGCCCCCGAAGGAGGCGAGTGATGGGAGGCAGAGCCGGTGGCCCCTGTGGAGGCAGGACGGGGGGACTGGTGGTGGGACTGGGGGCTACAGGTCACACCGAGCTCACCTTACCTTGTAAAGACCTCCTTGCAGTCTTAAAGTCCTCCCTTGGGTTCAGCGGTGCCCAGAGGTTGATCGCCCCTCTCCACCATCCATCCCCTGGGGTGGCCAGGGCACCTCACGGGTGGCCAAAGTCCCCCCAGCCCCAGCTCCCTGCCCCGCTGCCTTGTCCTCCTGCCCGTTGGGATGGGGAGAAGGGGACGCCGGCACCCCTTGGCTGTGCCTTCTCCAGCGCGGGGCTCCCGCTCTTCGCCGCCGGGTCACAAGTTACAAGGCAAACTCGAGATGCTTTCGGTGAGACCTGCCCCTCGGTGCGCCGTTCCCCGGGGGCTCGGCCCCCGCGGGTATTTTTAGCCACACTTGGAAGGAAGGCTGTTTGCTTTGCTCGCCCGGCCCGCTGCCGTTGCCCGCATAATTTCCCATCAGGGCCGACAAAAATACTCTTTAGACGAGCAGGACAGATGCCCCAGCGCAGCGGGTGCCTCTGTCTCTGCTCAGTTCGGGTGCGGAAGGAGGATGCAGGTAAGGGCGGGGGTCTGGGCACAGCCACCCTTCTCCCCTAGGGTTATTTGATGGCTCCCCGAGGCAGTCGTGACATTTCCACAGTTTATCTTATCGAGGAATTTGCTGGGAGGATGTTTCTGTCTCTCCATGAGTAAATGTTTAGGAACGCTGCGGTCCCGGGGGCTCAGCGGTGTTTCGCAGCCGGAAGCAGGGGGAAATGCTGGCCCGGAGGCAGGTCCCGGCAAACTGGCACCTGCACCATTTTGGGGGCCAAGATGGGTGCCATCACTCATGCCAGGTCGTCCCCTGTGTGTCCTCGTCCCCAGCCCCTGCCTTCCCCCTCCCTGGCTGAGTGCCCGTCCGTGGGCTGGGTCCCACCGTCTCCCCCGGGGGCTGTCTCCGCATGGGAGGTCAGCAGCTTGGGATGTGGCAATATCCTCAGCGTGCGTCTCGGTGAGGGCCTTTTAACTGTTGTTTGGGCTTTTAGATGAAGGATGGATTAAAATCCCAAACACCAATAGCATATATAGGTACCATCTGCCGCTGAGTCGCCGAATTTGTCTGCTCAGTGCACGAGTGCTCCCGCCCCCAGCATTTTGGCTGTGCTGGTGTCAAGGTGCGGGCTCCGGGAAGGTCGTGGGGCTGCACGGTGTGTTTGCTGTCCAGGGCTGACCCCAGACATCCTTCCTGCTGGTCCCAGGGCGCCGTTTCGTGGCGTAGCCCCCAGCCCCAGCTGTGTGTGGGCCCGTGCGGCTGCTCTGAAGGGACCGGGGACATTTTTAGTGGTGGCCAAAAGCACGAGGGAGTTTGCAGCCGTCCTGCCTGTGGGCTGGGAGAAGTCAAGGCTGGACTTGGCAAACAGAAGATGGATTAAAATAGCCCAGTAATGGGCAAATTTGTTAATTAAAACCCCTGATGGTTAGGGGAGGCTCCTCGGGAGCTGTGCCATGGGGATGCTGTGAGCTCCATCCCTCCCTGGCTCAGGGCGCGTGGCTGAGCGGGGGGTGCCCTGGGGGGCCTTTCCCTCTGGCTCAATCTTATGGCAGCGGGATCTGCTGTTGGCGTTACGGCCCCTTCCGCAGCTGCGCTTTTATCTTTGTGGGCTCAGGGCTTCTCGCTCGGCACATCTCGGACCCGGGGTCCACCACCGGTTTGCGAAGACCTTGCCTCGAGGTGCGAGCAGGGGGAAGAAGGAAGGGTGCAGCTCCCTGCCTGCACTCTGCCCGCACGCTGCCCGGCTGCACCCTGCAAAAACCGCTGCCAGTCCCTGCCCGGACCTCGGTGACCTGGGCTCGTGGCCAGGATAAGGCCACCGGGATGGGTCATCACCCAACCCCGATGGGGTGCAGTGAACTGGGTCTCCTGAGGATGCTTCCGTGCTCTGCTCGGCCTGAGGCTCCCTCTGCTGTCCATCCCTCCATCTGTCTGTCTGTCTGTCCGTCTCTGCCTGCCCGGCTCTTACTGGGGGGGTCCGACCTTGGACTGTGGAGGGGGTGATTTGCTGCGCCGGGCTGGGGCAAGGTCCCCGTCCCCTCCCAAAATGTGGCGGGGAGAGCAACCCGGAGCTGCCCCCAGCAAGAGCTCGGGACGCGGGTCGGGGACGTGGCGCACGCTGCAAACCCCGGTGTGCTCTTGGCCAGGTTTGCTGTCCCCGGCCACTGCTGGTACGGGGACAAACGTGGCCAGGTCGCTTGAAACCCACTCACTTGGCCCCACTTCAGCCACTGAAGAATAACATTATTTAACCGCTGATGGGATGCTGCGGGTCTGAAACCCGCGTGACAGGCTTCTTTTTTTCTCTTTACTTTTTTTCTCTTTCCTTTTTTCCCTTTCTTTTTCTTTTCTTTTTTCTTTTTTGCCTCTTTTTCTGCCTTTTTTCCCCTCTTTTTTTCATCCTTTTCCCTCTTTTCCCTCTTTCTTTCCCCGCTTTCCCCTTTTTCCTCTTTTGTATCTTTTGGATCTTTTTTCTTTTCTTTTTTGTCTTTTTCATAATTTTTCTCTTTTCCTCTTTTTTTTCTTCTTTCTTTTTTCTCTTTTACCTTTTCCTCCTTTCTCCTTTTTCTCTTTTTCCCCTCTTTTTTCTCTTCCCCCTCTCCTTCCCTCCCCTTTTTCTCTATCCCGTTTTTGCTCTCTCCCTTTCCCTCTCTCTTCTCCTTTTCCCCACTCTCCTTTCCCCCCTCTCATGTCTTTTCTTCCGGGGCAGGACTGAGCCCGCAGAGAGCAGGGCAGCCTCACCCCCCTTTTCCGGAGGGACCAGGCTGCACCGGCGGATGCCGGACGGCAGTGGGAAGATGCAGCCAGCCTGTTCAGGAGGGAACTGGGACCAGATTGAGGGTCCAATTTTGCTTTTAAAGACGTGCAAGGTCACGATGAGCTTCCGGCAGCGTCCCCTGGAGCGTACAAAGTGCTTTTCGGGAGCCTTTAGCCTAGAGGAGGCTAAAACAAGGGGTTTCCCCTGCTCTGCCAGCAAACCAGCTGCCACGGCTTCTCTTTGGGGAAATACTTCTCTAAAATATTTCAGCAGCTGGTATGTTCCCTGTGCCTGCCCGGCCGCTCAGTCAGGGGCAGAGCGGGGCACGCTGTGTCGAGATGCTCTAGTGCCACCCGTGCCACCAGGCCACCCTCCGAGCCCTTTCTTTGGAAATCCCGGGTCCCTTATTTTGGGACGCCCCAGTCCTGGCTCCTTCCCCGGGAGCCGCTGGCGCAGAGGTGTTCAGTGAAACGAAGATCATTGACTTAACGAGGGCTGGCGGCGGCGGCCCCGCACGCGGGGAGGTCCCGCGGGATTGCTGCTTTGCTCTGCTCCACTATCATGAGCTGCCAACAGAAGGCAGAAATTGGATTTTTTTTCTGGCTGGGCATCGTGTCTGCACACGCTTGGGGCACCCCAGCATGGTGCCGCCGCCGAAACCCTCCTGGCTGAGACGAGGCAACTCGCTGGGGCTCGTGACGCTCCCCCCCGGCTCCGGGAGCTGCCCTGGGGATGCCGCGTGACTCTGGGGGGGCTTGGGTCGCATCCCCGCTGCAGGCTATCAGCCCGCTTATCTCCCCCCAATTTGGGGGAGAGGCTGTGGGAACACCAAGCTTTCCCATCTGCCCTCCCCAGCAGTGGGAGAGGAGCAGCAGCCGCCGGCATCCCCCTGGGATGTGCCGAGGACATGGAGGGGGGGTCCCGCACCCTGCCGGGACGCCGCACCCTCGCCCCAGGGGAGCAGAGCCGGGCGCAGCGGGGCTCCGTCCAAACACGCCGGGGCGGGTTGGCAGCCTGGCTCCTTTCTTTAGGTTCATGGGAGCACATGAGCTGCGGGAGGGGCCGTATGGAAACTCTGACATACGGACAAAAACGCGTCCCGCGTTCGATTAGTTGTGGGCTGTTCCACAACGCGCGCCCCTAACAACATCAGTCATGGGGCAAGCCTATTAGCAACAGTGTCCTTGCCGTGCCAGCTACCATTTTAAGGGGAAAACACACCTGTTTCGCTTAAAAAGTAGTGTGGGAGTCGTTGCATAAAGAAGAAATAGACATCTGAGCATTCATTTCAGTGCTTTTTCTGAATATTTTTAAACTGGAGCATCAGGAGAGTTACATCCCTTCCCCGCTCCACATTGCAGGACCACGTTACCGCAGACCCATGGCTTTCCCGGTCATGCAGCATCCTGGCTTGAGGGAGCCGAAATTGTCACCTCCCCGTTAATGTCCCGTCCCTGGGACACTTTTTGAGCCATGAAGGTGACTTGCCCAGTGTCACAGCAAGAGCAGCATGGCAGTCCGGTCCATGGGCGTGCTCCATCCCTGCAGGGCACCGGGGACTCGGTGGTCCCCAGGAACGGGGGTCATCAATCTCCAGAGCGGGGCAGCGCTGAGGTGGGAAAATGGGAGAGATAAGTGGATTTGGGGGAATTTGTTTAAGCTGAGGCGAAGAGCAACGGAATTTTTTGGGGTGTGGGAGAGCAGCAGCGCTGCCTGGGGGAGATTTTCATCCCAGGCTTCAGGGACCACATCACTTGAGTGCTCGAGGCTGCGATTGCTCAGACCTCCTGGCTTCGAGGCGTTGCTGACGCATGATGCTCACAGCGGGGGGGGGTCGCAAGCGCTGCCCTCGCTGTCCTGGGACAGCACCTGGGGGGTCCTGGCCCTGTAACCGAGCCGGGAAAGCGGCTTAAAAGCACTCGAGTTTTGGGACTTGTGTTTCTGGCCGGTGGAAATCTTGGGAAATGTTTTCTCCTTGTTCTGTTTTGCTCTGAGGTTATAACCTTTCCCCAAGACCTGGAGCGGGGGGACCTGTGTGTCCTACCGAATCTGGGCATCCATGGGGACCGTGTCCATGCGTGGCCCCCTCATGTACGGCTCTCGACACCGGTAACTGAAACGGAGCCACCGAGCAGGGAGAGAGGATTTAGGATTTTCTGGGCAGGAAGGAGTTAAAAAACCGGCAGCGGCAGCAGCTGGGACAGGGAACAGGGTGCGTCTGAGGGCTGGCTGGGCTCCCAGAGGTTTTGGGGGGCTGAGGTGGGTTCCCAGCCGGGCGGCGGGGTCCCCGGGGGGCCGTGCCGGGTGCGGGGAGGCTGGCGCTCGGGAGAGGAGGGTTTGGCCGGGCCGGCGGCGCGGCCACTCCTCCCGCTGCTCCGCTCTGGTCTGAAGGGTCGAGTGTCGGAGCTGGGGAGGAGAGCGCGATGTGAGTGCTCCGGGTGTCTGGCCGGGGCAAAACTCCTGCCTCTTCCCTCCTTTCCTTCCTCCGGCCTCTCCGTTTCGCTCTCCGAAGCAACGGGGCTCGTTTTCCCTTCCTGATGGCCCTGGCCCCACCTCACTTGGGATTTCTGCTCCTCCTGGCTTGCTGCTTCTCCTCCTCTGAAACGCAGCTCCTGGACTGGATTTGGGGCAACACGAAGACCACAGGAAGCCCAGCGGCTCCCGGCAAGGGAACCGCGGTGCCGGAGCCGCTCGCCTCTGTGGCAGCTCCCGCCCCCAGCGCATCCCCAGGGACGTGGGATGGCCGGGTGGTGGGGGACGTCACCACCCCGCAGCGCCAGGAGCCGGATCCCGGCACAGCAGCACCTGCGGGCGAGGGGACCGTGGGCAAAACCACCGAACGGTGGGGCAGGAATGCCACGGGGCTGTTGGAGAGCACGGCACGGCCAAGCATCGCTCCTCCCCACAGCACGTCACCTGCCCCTGGCCAGGATGCGGCCAGCAGCTCCACTGAGGACCCGCAGCTCCTGGGGACGGGGACCACCGATGACCCACAGCTCCTGAGGACAGGGACCACCGAGGACCCACAGCTCCTGGGGACAGGGATGACCAAGGACCCACAGCTCCTGAGGACAGGGACCACCGATGACCCACAGCTCCTGAGGACAGGGACCACCGAGGACCCACAGCTCCTGGGGACAGGGATGACCAAGGACCCGCAGCTCCTGGGGACGGGGACCCCCGCAGCGATGGGGACACGGGTGTCCTTGCAGAGACCGGCGGGTCCCTGGCCAGGTAGTGCCCCTTTTCCTTTCTCACCAGGTGACAGTACCCGTGAGCAGGCGGTGCCGCCCTGGGACCCCACAGCCCAACCGCCCCGACACCGCCATGGAGCATCGCCCGCCCCGCCGAAGCTGCGGCACGGCACCGGCCACCGGCGGCTGGTGCTGGCTGGCATGAACGGGAGCCAGAGCCCTCTTTTGCCTAACAGGAGGGTGGCTAACGGTGTGGATCCTCCTCTTGCCGATAATGCCGGTCCTCTCGAGTTTGATTTACTAACCGCCACTACGCGACTCTATGGTAGTAGCGGCACGGGGCTCGCATCCTTCTTACCCGGACTGATGCCGTCGGCCGGCCGTTGCCTGCCCGTCCCGACCCGCCTGCCCTTCTGCAGCGTGCTGGGCACCGACCGCTTCCGATTACCGAATTACCTCCGCCACAGCAGCGAGGTGGAAATTCGGGCGGCTTTGCATGAGTGGGAGGGGCTGCTTGAATCGCGGTGCCATCGCTACGTGGAGTGGTTTCTCTGCTTGCTCCTGCTCCCTGGGTGTAGCGCCTCGGTCCCCGTAACCCCCCCGCCGTGCCAGGGCTTCTGCGAGGCCGTCAGAGACCTGTGTTGGATGCACTTGGCCGGCGGGCGCCTGCCTCTGCCTTGTGACTCTCTGCCCGAGGAGGACGAAGGGTATTCGTGTGTCTTTATTAATGCTTCTGCAGGTAATGTGGCTGGGCACCGTCCATGTGTCTGTGTGTGTGTCTCCCCTCCCCAGACACCCCCCAGGTTTTTAGGCGCCAAGGGATGCTTCTGCTTTGTCCCCGTGGGATGCTGCCGAGTCCAAAATCGCTTTCCATCCAGCCTCAGCTTCTTCAAACAGGGACCACCAGCGGGTTTGGGCTCCCTCCGCAAAGCACCACCAGCCCCTCCTCGGGCTGTTTCGCCGCCGGTGAAACGCGGTGGCCAGGTTAAAAGAGGACGTTCCGGTGGCCAGGACAAGAGGTGCTCCGCGGGCGCATGGCGCTGGCGTTCATGGCCGCTCTGCAGGAGCCGCAGCGCACACCAAAGGGCTTTGGGGTGCCCATCCTGGGAGCGGGGCGCTTGCAGAGGCAGCAGCTCCCCGCGGGGACAGGGGAAGGACCAGGACGCCGCGACCACCCAACCGCAGCAGCGTCTGGGGCCGTGGTGGTGAGGAGGCTTCAAGGTGACCCGTGCCCACATGGTCCCCTCTCCCAGAGCGGCCCTTTGCCTCGGGGTTAATGATTTACCCAACGGCTAATGTTTGATCCCCCCCGCGTGGCAGGCAGGAGAGGTTACTTCGCCTCCGGCTTCGTCGTTAGGTGGTTGTGACCCTTCTGTGTGTCAGCTGGGGACCGAGACGTGCCTCTTGGGCAGGGGGGTGAAAGGAAGGGAGCGGGGGGCATGACCGGCGCTCGGAGAAACGCACATCGGGGTGTGAGAGCGAGAACACAGTTCGGGATGAAAGCGGGAGCGGGAGCTCGCCGCTCCCCCCGCCGAGCCCTCTGAATGGGGCTGTGTTCCCGTGCCGGCCCCTCGCGCCCGCGGGTGACGGCCCGGGGCTGCCGACCAGGCGGGGCGAGACGCCCGCTGCTGTCAGAGGGGCGATTTAGCGGGGGGCCGTCAGGCAGGGGTCGCGCACGCGGTCCCCTCGTCATCAAAGCGGCTCTGTTCGCCGGCCCACCCCGGCGGGGATGCGGCGGGACCGTGGGGTTGCTCGGGGGGAGGCACGTGCTCCCGGATGGGCAGCGTCGGGAGAGGGTGGGGGACGTGGGGACTGTGGTGCACCCCGTGGAGTGACTTGAGATGCTCCCGCATCCCGGGGGTGCCCTGCATCCCCGCCGGGATGGGGTGCGCGGGCCCACGCTGGCAGCCCCGGCTTGGGCCAGCCAGGAAGACCATGGCAGAGCGGGAGGGGGGCTTGGAGCATCCCTGCGGGCTTTCCACTGGCCACAGAAGCAAACACCTGGGTCGCTGTGGCCAGAGGCGTCCCCGCGGCCATCTCATGCCCAAAACCGCCGCGGCGTCAGCCGTCTCTGGCTCTCTGTGCTCCACGGGGGGTGCTGCCGGTTGGCCGCAGGGAGGAGAAGGTGCAATATTTGGGCTCTGGGTACCCTTTGGAAAAAGCAGGCATGGCGTCGAGAAGGGGCACTTGGCTTTTGCACGGGAGCGGCCGTTTGGAGGGGTCTCCCCTTACCCCCGCGGCTCCCCAGGCCCCAGCCAGCGTCGCAGCCCTGGCCGCTGCCTCTTTACATGTCGTGCAGGGGATAGATGTGTCCCCATTCGCTTTGGGAAGCGCCAGCACCCGGCTCCCGCCCCGGGCTTGGGGGCGAGCGGCATGTTTGGAGAGGAGGGAGGATCCCAGAGGCGGCTGAAACACCAAGGGGAGCGTGGTTGAAAATTGCATCGCTAACAAAAGCTTCTTTCAGGCTGTCCCCCGCCATCCCGAGCCCCGGGGGCAGACAATGGCTTGTCTGGCTGCCGAAATTGCAGCGCCAGCTCTCACACCCGTGCAGACCCCCAGGAGGAAGCTCTGATTTCCTCTTCCCTTAAAGCTGCTGTGAATTTGGCCTCTTCCAGCCCGAGATAAGCTCCATCCCCACATCCTGGCGTTTGCCGTCGGCTTGGCCACAGCCGCGTTGCCGCAGGGTGGCTGGGGCGGCTGGGGACGGGGCGACTGGGGATGGGGCGGTGGGAGCGAGCTTGTGGGGTCCCTGGGCACGGGGTGTCTCAAGGGTGGGTGCCAGGCTGGGACTCGCTGCGGGTGCGGGGGAGCCCCGCTCGCTCACCCCATCATTTTTGGTGCAGGGCTGCACACATCTGGGCGCGAAAGGATGCTGGGCTCCAGGATCCGGAGGTGCCCACGGCCGGCGGGGCGGAGGGGCTGCGCCGAGCCCCTCACCTCCAAGCGGGCTGGGGATGCCCCACAGGGAAGCCTGATCCCGGCGCAGGGCAGATGAAGGGGTTAGGACTGGTGCAAGACCTGGAGGGAGGTTTCCTCCCAGACGGGTGCTCAGTTTTGGGGTGCCAAGCTTGGGGCTTGGGGGAGCAGGGTACAGAGCACAGACTAGTTTTGGAGCAGCAGGCTCGGGAGAGGACCAGTGGGTCTGGGGTCTGGCAGAGAGAAGACTTGCCCCCACCTCTAATGGGTGGCATTTCTAACGTCCCCGCTGCCTGGGTCCTTGTCACGGGGCTGGTGCTGGCATTGGGGCTTGGCAGCGGGAGGAGGCTGGGGACGCTCCGCATGTGCAGGTACCCCCAGGCTTTGGAAAAGTCACCCAGGTTTTCATCTCCTCCCACCATCCCAAGAGACATGTTTTCCTTCCAGCCTGGGCAAGGCTGGGCTGATTTCTTCTTCTTTCTTTCCCTGTCCCCCCTGCTTCTTTTTACTTTTTTTAAGAGCTCTGGAGGACAATGCCTGGCTCCAGAGCAGGGTGGAGGTTCCTGGCTAGTCCTCCTGGGCCCAGCACACCTCTGATAACCCCCCATCACTCACGTGAAACGCCAGGGATGGAGTTGGGGACATTGAATTGTCTCGACTCCTGCTCCTGAACTTAGGATGGGGCCAAAATTGGCACCTAGCACCCATTCCCAGTGAAGAACCCTCGGCCATTTTGGAGCTGGGGTGGTTGGGTTTCCGTGCTCCCGGGAAACGCGGAGTTAAAAAGCACCCGGCCCGCTCGCTCCTATCGAGTTGGCACCCGCCCGAGCGGTTGACATAGGAGAGGAGGAATCCAGCGCCCGGTGTGTGGGCGATGAGGATGTGCCTGCTGCCAAAACAACGGGAGCTGGCGTACAGAGGCCCGGCTCGCCCCGGCCAGATGTTCAGCTGCGTCGGGCAGGAGAGACCGTCCCAAGTAGAACTTCCCCAAGCGGCTTGAGAAAAAGGAGCCGGGAAAAGGAGGCGAGCTCCAAATTGAGATCATCTGCGAAGCCGACGGGGCGCGCCGGCTCGAGCCCCGTTCCCAGGGTGTTGCAAGGGGATGGTTCTGATTTATTCCCAGCCAGGGTGACCCTGTGAATTTGTCCCGGGGATGACGTGAGGGATCACCATGACCCCGTAACGGGTACAGATGCAACACACTTCCTCGCAGCACCGTGGCTGTTCAGCATCCTGGTGCTCCGGCAGCATCCCCTGCTGCCTGCACAGGCATGTTGCTACCGTAGGCAAGATCCCTTTGGCTTTATCCCATCTCAGGGATGGCCCAGCTGTGGTTGGAGGGCCAGCAGCAGGGAGTGGGTAGCATTTGGGGAGCTGCAACCAAACGGTGTGGTGGGAGCAGCTCGAGGAGCATTGCTGCCTTGGCCAACCCGCAGCCTGAAGGGGCCCTGGGGAGGGCGAGCAGAGGGAGCCGCTGAAGAGCGGCATTTGGGGGAGGTATGGCCAGTGGTGTCCCCCTCAAGGTACCTTGCTGAGGGTGGCCATCCTCGCCGGGCCAGTTGTGACCGTCCCTTTTCCCTTCCCCTTGCAGAGAACCTGAGCACCGAGGTCAGCCTCCTGGAGCTGATCGGAGACCCCCCGCCGGAGGAGATCCTCAAAATTTATGGCCCTGACAACAACCCTGGCTACGTCTTTGGCCCCAATGCCAACACAGGCCAGGTGGCCCGGTACCACCTGCCGAGCCCTTTCTACCGGGACTTTTCCCTCCTCTTCCACATCCAGCCCACTACCCCCCGGGCCGGCGTGCTCTTTGCTGTCACGGACTCCTCGCAGAGCATCATCTATGTGGGCGTCAAGCTCTCGGAGCTGCGGGCGGGCAAGCAGCAAATCATCTTTTACTACACGGAACCGGGCTCACCAAGCTCATACGCGGCAGCCACCTTCACCGTGCCCACTTTGCTCAACCAGTGGACACGCTTTGCCATCAGTGTGGAGGAGGATGAAGTCATCCTCTACCTGGACTGTGAGGAGCACGAACGCGTCCACTTTGAGCGCTCCCCAGATGAGATGGAACTGGAAGATGGCTCTGGGCTCTTTGTTGCTCAGGCTGGAGGGGCTGACCCAGATAAATACCAGGTAAGGCCTTGGGTCACCCCAAGGAGCATCTCCAAGAAGCTTGGGTGAGGCTGGAGGGTCGTGGCTGTTGAAGCAACAGCCCAGAAGACAAAGCAGTGGCCACACTTCGTGTATGTCACTGGGGAAGGAGACACTTGAGATGGAGGGGGGGGGAGATGGCTTGAGATGCTACCAACTTTATTGTCTTGGGTCTCACCAAAGCAAAGCTCCCAAGAGGGGCTGGCAGGAGGAGGTGGGGTTGTGCTACAGCAGCCACTGTCACCCGTACCTTTTCCAGTAAACGCACGGAGCCTCTTCAAATCTCCCCCTTGTTAAAAATACCCATCTCCTTTGTTGGAGGAGCTGGTTTGGCTGGTAAAATGTCTCTCTTAGCTGGAAAAAATGCTTGGGCTGGAGCATATCTTTGTTGGCTGACGTTGGGCGGTATCTGCAGGAAGACTTTGGAGAGCAAGGAGAGAAGGTGATAGCTCAGCCTGTGATGTGAGCGTGACTTATGTTCTAGATAAGGCTTATGGAAAGTGTGGGGAAAATGCCCAGCTGACACGGAAATTCCCCACGGTACTTGAGGAGAATAAAGTTCAGGATTGCGCCGCCGGGTTTCTCCTGGGTTAAGCATGGTTTGCCCAGCAACAGAGGCTCTGCTGAGTGGAGCAATGCTTTTCCCAGGAAGCTTTGCAAAGCACGTTTCTGAGCTTAAGTAGCGGTGCTACCGCAGTCCCAGTTAAATAGCTTCGGGCAGAGAAAGCTCCCCCAGGAAGGGGTTAATGATTGATGGGCTAGAGACTGGTTTGCAGTGGGATGCGGGTTGGTCCCTTGAGGTCTCAAGAGCTCTTGAAGAGCAATTTTTTGCTCTTGAACATGCTGAGAGGGGCCAGGTCATGGCCGTGGAGGAGCTCCTCTCCCCAGCTGGAGAGGGTTTGGCACCATTTGGACAGCAAAGCAACAGCCCAGAACAGAGCGAAGCGCTCCTGCCTTTCTAGCAGGTGATGTTCCTGAGCTTGCCAAACACCCGATCCCACCGCCCGCCCCCGGTTTTCCCATGGGGAATAGCCGGCCATCAAGGGAAGGAGGCTGACGGCCTGGGCTGGCCAAGAGGGGAGCGGGGAGCGGGGGCTTGGACGTCCCATTGGCATCTGACTGCCTCATGGTATTTCCATCGCTGACCAGCCCTGACTCGCGTTATCTGAAACTAACGGGGCATCAAGCTGATTAAAACCTGGCCCTCGGTCAAGCCGCAAGACGAGCTGCTCATGGGCAGCTGGAGGGCTGCTGGTTGGGTCTCAGCTGGCATCTGTGCTTCTTCCCAACTTGCCTTTGTGTCAACGGTATGAAACCTGGAGAGGCAAAGCCTGAAGGTAAGGCAGAAGCCCCTGGGACAGCAGGTATCAAGGGGGCTACTGTAAATGGGGTCTCAGCTGGGATCTGGCAGGAGGGTTGGTTTGCAGCTGGATGCGTGGTAAGACCTACGGTACTGCTGCCACCTTTATTGGGGTAAACAGGATGCAAAGATCCTCAAAATTTATGGCCCAAAATTTAGAACCATCCCTCATGGGGATGCCTCGGTCCAGGGCTGGAACCGTATTATTTCTGATGCCTCTGGCAAGCCCCAGGACCGGGAAGGCCAGGCTGGAGTGTTGCGTTTATCAAAGCTTGGGCTTGCTGCTGGTGCTCAGTGGGGAGGAGAGGGATGGGTTAGAGCTGGCTGTCACCAGGGCGAGCAGCTGGAGGGGGTCACAACACACCCAGGGGGGGCATTTGCTGTTGAGACGGATTTATATTTTTTTTAAATTACATATAGGTAAAAACCCAATAGATTTAAATATAATAAATATGGTATTTATTATATACCTATAATATATTTATAATATATTTATATTATAATGTCCTAGCCAGCCTGGCTGAACTACAACTGTCCCTGGTTCTTATTTACTTAAACCCATCGTGTTTCCTGAGCTCAACTCTCTTTCCCGGACGTGGTGCGCTGTGCTTTCAAGCGAGCCCAAATATTATTTTAGGTGTCTTGCCCGGAGAAGAGACACAGAGCGGGAGGTATCTGCTCTTTCTGAGCTCTCTTCCCAGCGTGGTCCCTGGCATCTCCCTGCTGGGATCAGAGGGATGGACATCATCCCATCCCCGCAGCAGCCCAGCAGCGAGGACCTGGGCTGGGCTCGGAGATGTGCTGGGGGTGACCATGGGAGCCGCAGGGTTCAGGCTGGTACCCGCACACTCTCCCTGGCCCATACGGGGATGCTGCCCTCCCGGCCAGCAGCAGTAGCTGTGCTACGCGGCTTTGTGTGGAGGCAGCATCCTTGGGAGGGAATTTGTGGCGGTTTCTTGTGTAAACAAGCGTCTTGGATGCGCGCAGCACTTGCAAAACCCAAATAAATGGTAAGGAAGTGCGGATTAGCCTAAGAAATACAAAGCCAGGGCTGCGGTGGCCTGGGACCGGCCGGCGGCGCTTGCCTGGGGCAGAGAGCCCAGCTGGAGTCCTCTGGAGAGGGGGAGTGAGGAGCATGGCCAAAACGTTGCTGGCTGGCTGGATCCCGGCCACCACCTCCACTTGGCCTGCCCGGTGCCGGAGCCGGCACGGGGCTTTTTCCCACGGCTCACCGAGCCGTGCCAGCGGCTGCGAGGGTGAAACCTCGCTGTGCCGGGATGCCTAGACATGGATGCTCGCGTGGAGAGCGCGCTCCATGCCGGGCGAAGCAGCCTGACGCGCATGGGGCGCGCAGGGAGACGGCAGCCGGGCGGCTCAGCCGTGGGGTGGCTTGCGGCACACGTCTGTCTGTGGCACACGTCCATCCGTGACACACGTCTGTCCGTGGCGCGTGTCCACGCATGGCAGCCCTCGGCGTGGTTTCCTTCCAGGGGGTGATTGCTGATTTGAAGCTGCAAGGGGACCCGCGGGCGGCCGAGCGCCAGTGCGAGGAAGAGGAGGACGACGCCGAGGAGGTGAGCGCCGGCAGCCCGGCTGGGGCAGGCTGGGGGGCTGCCACCCCATGCTCCCGGCTCACCCCTCGCCCCTTCTCCCTGGGCAAACGCAGGTCTCTGGCGATTTTGGCAGCGGGGCAGAAGGTGGACACCAACCCTCGGGGAAAGACAGGGTGAGTTGGAGCCCGCGGGTGTTGCACTCGGCAGCAGGACCGCAAGATTTTAGGGACGAGGAGGGCTGGGTACCCTCCACGGTCGTGGTCCTGGGATGCCTGATGGGGTCCCAAAAGGAACAGGCACCGGGAGGTGAACGGCACCGTGGTGTCCCCTTCTTGTTGGCACAGGGTGTCCCAGGGCTGGTGGATGCTGTCCCCGTGACCTCTCCCCCCGTGGCAGCGGGCGGTGGGCCGAGGAGCGGCGGGGGCTCCCCGCAGCAAGCCGAGAGGACCAGAGCGGAGGAGACGCGGCGGGTCTCCGCGGGAGGTAATGCCAGCAGCGGCATCCCCAGGGCACACCGGCAGGGATGTGGCAGGGTGGCCATACCTGAGCACAACTGGGTCCCTTTTCCCTTCCCGCAGGCACTGGCCCCAAAGGCGAAAAGGGGGAGAAGGGCGAGCGTGGCCTGAAAGGGGACTCGGGGACCGGTAGCATCGTGGGGATGGGCAGTGTCAAGGGTGAAAAGGTAGGTGAGAGGGGGGATCCCAGGGGCTCGAGGATGCCACCGACGTGTCTGCGTTTGACACCCGCTCCTCTTTGTTTCTATCCCGCAGGGGGACAAAGGAGAACTGGGCGTTAAGGTGAGCATCGCTGGGGGAGCCAGGGCAAATCCATGCCGGCCTGGGCTACCGCCCCTGGGGACGTGCCACCCATCCCATTTTCCCTCCCTAGGGCAGTGCCGGATTTGGCTACCCCGGCTCCAAGGGCCAGAAAGGGGAACCGGGTGACCCTGGCCCCCCTGGGACCCTCTCACGGCACACCGATGGCTCGGTGGTGGAGCAGGTCACCGGTCCCCCAGGGCCACCGGGGAAGGACGGAGCCCCCGGCAGGGATGGCGAGCCTGTGAGTTGAGCCTCCCACCCCTCGGGTATCCCCTCTCCTCCCACCCCTGCCTGCCTGCACACTGACCTCTCCCCTCTCTGCCATCCCTAGGGCGATCCCGGCGAGGATGGCAAACCCGTAAGTGGGGTGATGGGGCTGGTGGGGTGATGGGTGCGGGCCACCCACTTGCCTCGCCACCTGCTGACCCCCCACCGCTCCCTTTCGCAGGGCGATATGGGGCCCCAGGGGTTCCCTGGGATGCCGGGGGAGCCCGGTCTGAAGGGGGAGAAGGTGAGTGCCGGCGCCGGTGTCGGGGGACGGCACACGCCGCTGCCCCCCCTTCTTCTGACCGGCGG
Organism: Phaethon aethereus; assembly: GCF_964289735.1. NCBI lineage: Eukaryota > Metazoa > Chordata > Aves > Phaethontiformes > Phaethontidae > Phaethon > Phaethon aethereus. Next base: position 43,278,894 of record NC_138580.1, read on the forward strand.
CTGGGCTACACACAAACCATGCTCTCTCTGTGCCAGGGTGACCCAGGCGTGGGGCCGAGGGGACCCCCTGGACCACCCGGTCCCCCAGGACTGCCAGGACCCTCCTCCAAGCACGACAAGCTGGTGGGTTCCCCCTGGGACAGGGGCTGGGGGGGGCATGGAGGAGCGGGATGCTGCTGCCAGCCCCTGGGCAGCATCCCTGCGCCGCCGAGCACCCCAGCCCTGGATGCCGGTGCCTGACATCACCCTTCTGCTTCTCCCCCAGACCTTCATCGACATGGAGGGCTCCGGCTTCGGCGGTGACCTGGAGAGCCTGCGGGTGAGTGCGGGTCCCCTCCTGCCAGCAGGGAGTGGGGGGACACGCATGGCCATCGTCTCTGCCTTCTCTTGTAGGGTCCACGAGGGCCACCCGGTCCGCCAGGGCCACCCGGCGTGCCCGGTTTGCCTGGGGAGCCAGGACGGTTTGGGATGAACCGCACGGACCTTCTGGGACCGCCAGGGCTGCCGGGCAAGGATGGGACTCCTGGGCCTCCGGGGCCAGCGGTAGGTCTGTGGGATGGCCAAGGGGACCCATCCCAGGGCCACCCCACAGCAATGGGCCTGTAACTGCCCCCCCGTGGCAGTGGGGGGCTCTGTGCCCACCAGCCCCATGGGGATTCCCATCGCTGGAGCGAGCTCCTGGGCATCTTGCAGGGTCCTCAGGGTCCTCCTGGAAGAGACGGGGCAGCCGGGCAGCCGGGGCCCAAAGGAGAGCGGGTGAGTGTCCCGCGTCCCCCGGGAGCACGTCACAGCTCCCCCCTCGGCAGCCGGCACCCCGGCACACGTCCGGGAGGTCCCAGCTCCCTCCATCCCTGAGCTGGAGAGCACCACCCTGCTCCTGGAGCAAGGCAGCTTCTTCTCACCCTCTTCTTCCTCCTCCTCCCCAGGGTGATGTGGGTGACCTCGGCCTCCCCGGTGCGCCAGGACCCAAGGTACTGTGCCCAGGGCAGGTTTCTTGTGGGAGGGGGTCCCACATGCATTGCAGACTGGAGGCAGGGATGCTGCTTGGGGGGACCACCTCATGCCAGAGCAGGGAGGGGGATGCTGGTGTTCGGGTTCCTCCCGGAGTGGAGCAGTGCCGCGGCTTGAGGATGCGTGGGGCCGCCGACCATGCCTGGGATGCTCACCGGGCTCCAGCCACCCTCGCTTGGCTCTGCTCCAGGCGCTGCCGCCTCGGGAAGCGGGCAGGAAAGCCAAGCGGAATGTTTCAAGGCACAGAAGAGGGTTTGCTTGCTGGGTTTTTGGCTGCCCACACCCCATCTTCTGCACGTCGCTCCTGCCTGCCTGCATGAGCTTCTTTCCACCCAGCATCCCCGAGGGTGGGGGTAAAGGCTTGCTGGGACGCGCACGATCGCCCTCGCTCCCTCGGGGGCCGGGATGCCCTTCGCGATGCCCCGTGCACTGCAGCCTGAGCTGGGGGCGAGGGTTAAGGTTTCTCAACACTGCCGACACCGAGAGGGTGGATGGGGCGGCAGCGGGCGTAAGGACTGAACCTGCCTCTCAGAGACCCATAGCAAGGGTGCCCGTGAGCATCGCCCCTCGGCGCTGAGCTGTGCCGCGGCATCGGAGCCAGCGATGCATGCAAAAAAAAAAAAAAAAAATCACATTTATGATTTTAGACGAGCCTCTGGTGGTCACAGTGCGCATTGCACAGGGAGCCGGGGCTGTGCGATCCCCCATCCCACAAAGCCCCTCTGCTCTGGAAACAGGGGAGCATCCGAGCCCTGTCCCAAGGGGCGGTTTGGGGATGCGGGAGGGGATGCGCTGCCTCTGTTTTTCAGGCTCCAGGCGGGGACCGTTGTCACCTTGTCTCATCTGTCCCCTTTTTACTCTTGTCCCCGTTGCAGGGCAGCAAGGGAGAAACAGGACCAGCAGGAGCCCCTGGAGAAATGGGCTTAGCTGGCCTTCCCGGGCCCATCGGACCCCGAGGGCAGCCAGGGCCCCCCGGCCCCCCGGGACCGCCAGGGCCGGGCTACGAGGCTGGATTTGTAAGTGGTCACCCCTGTGGTGGAGTGGTGTGATGGAGCCGGGGGCAGACGTGGCTCAGTCCCTTCTCCTCCCCACCTAGGGTGACATGGAGGGCTCGGGGCTGCCGTTTGCTGCCGTCTCCCCTGGACCACCCGGACCCGAAGGACCACAGGTAGCTCCGCTCCCACTCACCCCTCCCCTCCATCCTGGGCTCCCCGGGGCATCTCCCACCATCGTGTCCCCTGCCATCACCCCACGCTCATGGATCCCTTCTTACTGCTCGCAGGGCGTGCCGGGACTGCCGGGGTTGAAGGTGAGGAGATCTTCAAACACCATCCTCGCCCTTTGCCGGAGCCCGCTGCAGGAGCCTGGCTCCATCCTTGCAGGATGCCCATGGGGATGCTCCTGCTCTGACACATCTTTCCTTGCAGGGGGAGGTCGGCAGCCCTGGGCAGCCCGGCTTGCCGGGACCGAAGGTAGGAGCGCCGAGAGGTCAGGACGGGCTGTGTGTGAGCCTCTGGGGTTGGTGGAGTGCTGGGGAGGACCCCCGTGCTCCCCAACCTGGGGCTGCCGGGAGGATGCTCTGTACTGCATCCACGCCTCGTTGCAGGGAGATGCCGGTGTGCCCGGCGTGGACGGCCGCCCTGGCCTGGAGGGCTTCCCTGGACCGCAGGTAGGAGCATCAGCCCCCCCATTCCCAGAAGCCCCCCGCTCGCTGCAGGCAGGGCACCCTTGCTCACTGCAGGGCCACTTGCAGCAGCTCCATCCCCAGCAGCCAAAATCCATCCCCAGCAACCAAAATCTACCCCTAGCAGCCACAATCCATCCCCCCGGTGCCTCCCACTGTTCCCCCGCCCTGGGACCGGGCTCACCGCGTGCCAGAGTGCCCGCATTGCTTGTGACCCCATCCCCATCAGCTTGCCACCCTGCTCGCCATCACCTCCACCCAAAAAGCATCCCCCCCCCGGCTTGCTGCCTGGACCTTGCAGGCAGCGGGGGGGTGGCCTGAAAGATTTTGCTGAGCTGCAGGCAGGAGCGGGTCTCCGCTTGTGAGCCAGGGTCGGGCTGTGCGTGGTGCCACGCGGGAAGCTCACTGCTGCCTGCTCCTCCTTCCAGGGACCCAAAGGCGACAGAGGCAGCCCCGGCGAGAAGGTACGTGCCACCAGGCTGGGGACGGGGACCGGCCAGCAGTGGCCCTGGGGCTGATGACTTGTGTCTTCCAGGGTGAGCGAGGCCAAGATGGTGTGGGGCTGCCTGGCCCCCCCGGTCCCCCTGGTCCCCCCGGACAGGTTGTGGCTGTCTCGAGCGAAGATGTAAGTGATGGCTCCTGGCTTCACTGCGGCTGGAGGGAGCTAAAACTGGGGGTGTGCGGGGGGCCCTGCCCAGCACCCATGATGCAGGGGGACCTCTGACCTCTTCAGAGCAAAGATCAGGTTGAAAACCCAGTTTTGTCTCTTTTTCCAGAAGTCTTTGACGGCTTTGCCTGGTCCAGAGGTAAGTGCCCCCCTGCCATCCATGCCCACCCCTCAGCAGTGCCGGGTGGGCATCTGGTTTCTTGGAAAGGGAGGGGTTGCTCTTACAAGCATTGCTGCTTCTTTCCGCAGGGCAGACAGGGTCACGCCGGCTTCCCGGTGAGTCAGTGGCAGGGCTGGGGGCTGCAGGGGTGGCCCCGGTGAAAGCTCTGGGCACAGTTTGGTGGAACCTCTGGTTGCCAGTCCTGCCACGCTTTGCCGCAGCAGTGCTGGGGTAGTGGTGATGGAGGATGAGGTTTGGGGTCTACCTTTGGTGGGTCAGGGCTGACACGGGCTCTGTGCTCCTCCCTGCAGGGCCCGGTGGGACCGAAAGGTGATCGGGGGTCCTCTGGTCCCCAGGGCTCCCCAGGTTTGAAGGTAAGTGCTTCGGGCCACCTCTGCCCTGTTGGGGTGGTCATGCTTCTGGTCCCCCATCCTGCCTGGTCACCGGGTCCCAGCAGCAATGCCAGCCCTGCCGTGGCAGGGAGCCCACTCCCTCCATCTCCCCTTGTGCCCCCTCCTCTCTTGCAGGGGGAGAAGGGGGAGCCCGGTGTCATCATCAGCCCCGATGGGACCATGGTCACTGCGAAGGTGAAAGGAGAAAAGGTGGGTGCGCTGCGGGAACGGGGGGGCACGTCCCCTGCGACAGGTGCCGGGTGGTCCCAGTGGTGATGCCCTTTCCCTCTCCACTGTCCGCAGGGGGAGCCAGGGCTGCGGGGACCGATGGGACCCTCGGTAAGTCACCACCACCATCCTCCTCATATCCCACTGGGCGGGATGGGGCTGATCCAGGGCAGAGGGGGGTAGGGGGTGCCCGCACTCTGAGCACCCTCATCCTCGTCTTCTCTCCCCTCCAGGGTCCCCAGGGACGAGCAGGGATGAAGGGAGAGATCGGCTTTCCGGGCAGACCCGTAAGATCCGCTCCCGGTTTGTTTGTCCCCTCAGCCATCGCCTCCTCCACCGCGTCCCCCCACCCCGTTTGCACCTGCCGAACCCCAAACCCCATCGTGTCCCTGCGGTGCTGAGGGGTAGGGTGTTGCCGAGGTGCCAGAGGTGATGCCGGGGTGTCACCCTGGACCTGGGCGGGGGGCAGGGACGAGGCTCATCTGTGCTGCTCATCCGCAGGGACGTCCCGGCATGAACGGGCTGAAGGGCGAGAAGGGTGACCCCGCGGATGTCAGTGGCGTGCTGGGTTTGCGGGTGAGCGCTGCCACAGCCCCCCCGGGCTGCTGGCCCAGCAGATGGGGGGACACACCGAGGGGCTCCCTAGGAACCTAAATCCCTTCGGCAAAGGACACGTGCCTCCCTCTTTCAAGGGTCTGGTTGCCCCTCTGGAGCAGGGCATCACCCTAGTGCCCCCGCCACAGGGACTGTCCACTTTGCAGGACCCTGACACATCTTCTCTCCCCGCCGCAGGGTCCCCCGGGACCCCCAGGTCCCCCAGGCCCCCCCGGACCACCTGGCAGCATAGTCTACGACAGCAGCAATGTGAGTAACAACATGGTCACCGCGATGGGGGAAGCTGAGCGCTGGTGACCGGGTCCTCCCAGTGTCCCCTGCGTGGTTGGAGGGGACAGGGCACACTCCGCTGGCATCCCAGCCAGGGCTGGCACATGGGGCTGCCGTCAGCATCTCATTGAGGTGGGTGTCCCTGAGGACGCTGCCATCTCTGCAGCCGCTTCCTTTGCATCCCCGCAGGCCTTCAGTGACTCCGGCCATCCTGCGCTGCCAGCCTTCCCCGGTATGTCCCTTGGAGCGGTTTGGGGACCCCTGGCAAGGCAGAGATTTGGGGCACCCTCCATTAGAGCTGGGGCTGGGATGCTGTGGCGCTGAGATGGCATCTCTCTGCTGCTCCCCACAGGTTTCCACCAGTTTCCAGGACAGAAAGGAGAGAAAGGCGATGCTGGAGCCCCAGGACCCCCAGGTGAGTGACCGGTCCCCACAGGCAGAGGTGGGCAGAGGGTGGCTCACGCCCACCCTGGCTCTCCTCTCCCCAACTCTCCACAGGCCACTTTCCCTACGATCCGAGTCACTTCAGTGCCAACCTGCGGGTAAGGCCTTTACCTGCTGGCCACGGCATGTGGGGCCGGCACCTGGCATGGTTTGGGGTACCGGGGTGCACCCTGGCCGCTCACCCTAAGGCTGTGCCATCCCACAGGGTGACAAGGGGGATGCAGGTCCCAAGGGTGAGAAGGGTGAGCCAGGCAGCACCCCACTCTACGGTCCCAGTGTCTCCGGGCTGCCGGGACCTCCAGGGCCCCAGGGCTACCCTGGGCTGCCGGTGAGTACCCCAGAGCGCAGGGGGCGAGGGGAGAATGGGGAGCAGCATCCCCAGGTGCTTTGCTCCAGGGGCGTTCTCTCACACTGCCTAGGGTCCCAAGGGGGACAGTATCATTGGGCCACCAGGACCTCCCGGACCTCAAGGCCCCCCTGGTATCGGATACGAGGGGCGACAAGGCCCCCCTGGCCCTCCCGGGCCACCCGGTCCACCCTCCTTCCCAGGCCCCCACAGACAAAGTGAGTATCTGTGCCCCCGCATCCCTCCCTGCCAGCCCTGCATCCCTCTCTACACCCCCCGCACCCTTCCCCGTGCCCCAGCCCTCTCCATCTCACCCTTCTTCCTCCCAGGTATCAGCATCCCTGGCCCCCCCGGACCACCAGGACCCCCTGGACCACCAGGCACCAGCGGGATGTCCTTGGGGGTGAGTTGGGGCTCTGTGGGAGGGGTTGCCCACGGGCTGGCCGGCCGAGCCCTGAGCCACCCGCCGGGCTGTGCCCGCAGCTGCGTGCCCTGCCGACGTACCAGGCGATGCTGAGTGCCGCGCACGAGCTGTCCGAGGGCGGCCTCATCTTCCTGACTGACCGGCAAGAGCTCTACGTCCGGCTGCGTGGGGGCTTCCGCCGGGTGCTGGTGAGTGGCGGGGGGGGGGGGAACAGAGAGAGCACCCCATCTTGGCTTGCGCTGCCCAGCTCTGAGGGGATGCAGGTGGCATCACCCTGGGGTTTCAGTGGCATCTTTTGGGGATGCTCGATCATCCTCCCCCACCCTTGCACAAGGAAGAGGAGAGGGGGGTGGCTGGGATCTGATGTGACATGTACTTGCAGCTGGAAGAGCACACCCTGATCCCCAGCTCAGCTCTGGTGAGTCCCCTGTCGCCCATCCTCATCTCCATCCATCTATCCCCATATCCATCCATCCATCCATCCATCCCCATCTCTAGGCACCCAGCCAGCCATCCCCATCTCCATCCATCCATCCATCCATCCATCCATCCCCATCTCCAGGCACCCAGCCAGCCATCCCCATCTTCATCCATCCCCATCTCCATCCATCCATCCCCATCTCCATCCATCCCCATCTCCACTCATCCATCCCCATCTCCATCCATCCATCCCCGTCCTTAATCATTCTCATCCCTATCCAAGGCAGCACCAACCTGTGCCTGTCTCTCCCTCCCTCTCCAGGACAACGAGGTGTACGACAAGCCCCCCAGCACCCACTACGCCGGCCCACAGCCCCCCCTCCAGCCCCACGGACCCCTGCACCCTCTCCGTAACCACGGTCTCCCACCCACTGCCCGACCCTGGCGCGGGGATGAGGTGGTGGCCAACCAGCACCGCCTTCCTGACCAACCCCTGCTCCACCACCAGCATGAGCTCCTCAACAGCTACTACATCCACCGCCGGCCAGATCCGGCCCCCGTGGCCGCCCATGTGCACCAGGACTTCCAGCCCGCCGTGAGTGCCGTGTGCCGGCTGACGGGAGGTGATGGTGGTGGTCCAAGCCATGTCCCTCAAGCCCTGTTGTCCCCTCTTGGCAGCTTCACCTGGTGGCCCTGAATGCCCCGCTGAGCGGCGGCATGCGCGGCATCCGGGGCGCAGATTTCCAGTGCTTCCAGCAAGCCCGGCAGGTCGGGCTGGCTGGCACTTTCCGCGCCTTCCTCTCCTCCCGCCTGCAAGACCTCTACAGCATCGTACGCAGGGCCGACCGCGCTGCTGTGCCCATTGTCAACCTCCGGGTACGTGCGTGTCCCCATCTTCTTCCCGACACCCCATGAGCTCCAAGGGCTGCAGAGCATCCCAAAGCCCCCATCCATCTGCAGGGCAGTGACAGTGGAGCATCCCCTCCCCGGGGGTGGCTGGAGCTCCTGTGATGCTCTTGGGGTGCAGGCAGGGCTTACCCCCCTTTTCCCCACACCCCTCCCAGGACGAAGTGCTCTTCAGTAACTGGGAAGCCCTTTTCACGGGCAGCGGGGCCCCGCTGCGAGCCGGCGCCCGCATCCTCTCTTTCGACGGCCGGGATGTCCTGCGGGATGCAGGATGGTGAGTACAGGATCGAGCGATGGGGAAAGAGGGGAGTTGGGGTCTGGACCATGGGGGGTAGCGGCAGCCCCCCACCTTTCTGCTTTCCAGGCCGCAGAAGAGTGTCTGGCACGGCTCAGATGCGAAGGGCCGGCGCCTGCCCGAGAGCTACTGCGAGACGTGGCGGACGGAGGAGCGCGCTGCCACTGGCCAGGCTTCCTCGCTGGGCTCGGGCAAGCTGCTGGAGCAGGCGGCCAGCAGCTGCCAGCACGCCTTCATTGTCCTCTGCATCGAGAACAGCTTCATGACCGCCGCCAAAAAGTGACACCCCCTCCCCATCCCCTGGGTACCCCACATCTCCCCGGGGAGGGTCGGGCCAGCCTGCACCCCGGCACCCCCGTGGTCCTCAGCCCCTCCATCTCCTGCCCTCGCCCCACAGGGTTTTCTCCTCCCGCAGACCTGAAGCCAAAGAGTATCGCCATCGCCCCTGCCCTGGGTCGGCAGGGGCTCGCATCCCACCCGGGGCAGGGCAGCCATGGGCTGGCTGCCTTCCTCCTCCTCCTCTCACTCCACTTCTCTCTAACCCTTAATATTTAACCACTTCAGCTTGCATCCACCACCCACTCGGATGCTCTTTTCGGGGTAGCTGGGCAGGAGGATGCTCGGCAGGGAGATTTCAGCACTGCCATGCGGTGTGCCCTCCCAGAAAGCCATGGGGGGCAGTTCTCTGACCCCCCCAGCCTCACACTGTCCCCACCAGGAGCTCGGGGCTGGACCCAAATCCCCATCGCTGGGGTCTTCTCCAGCATCCCACCCCAGGCAAGGACTATCCCGTGGCGATGCTGGGGCTCCCCGCGATGGTCTCCGTCCTCCCCAGGTACGGACCATTCCACTCAGCCTCCCACCATCATCTTCACCTCCCCCCCCCCCGGCCTCATGAGCCCCGGAGGTGGGTCTGGTGCCCCCCCATCCCCGCTGTGCCCCCCACCCCGGACACAGCCGCAGCCAGACCGGCGCATGGACCAGGGTGATGGGGTGGCCCAAACATGGGACAGGTGTGCCCTTGGCGTGTGATTACGTGTATGTGTCGAGCACGTGTGGTACCGAGGGCAGGCACCGCCATCACCCCCCTCCCCGTGCCACCTTTGCTGCGCTCCAAGGGCCAAGGCGCAGCAAAGCTGGGTTGAAGTGGTGTGGGCAAATCCAAGGTGCTAAAGAAAAAGAAAGAAAAAGAAATCTGTAACTAGCTTTTTATTATTGTTACGGAAATTATTACCATAAAAGCTGTGCGAGTCACACAGTCTATTTCTTACAGTCTACTGTATTTTGTGTAATTAATGCAATTTAAAGCCTGTGGATCTTTATATTTTTTTTGTCAGTTGTGTCCTATAAACCATTTTCTAAAGGCACTGAATAAAGAAATGTTATCCTCTTGTAGCCTGGCTCCGCACGGTGATGGGGAGCTGGCGGCCGGGAGGCTGCCTGGACTCCATCTCTATCCCTGCGTGGTACCTGGTGGTGGCAGCCGCGGGCATCCTGCCCCTGCTCTGGTTGTGTTTGTGGCTGGGGAGGGGCACAGCCCCGGCCCCCATGGAGCAGAAAATGGGTCCCATGGGGTATGTCCTCAACGGGCCAGCGCCAAGGACCGCCAGCGGGACCGGAGACGAAGCACATGGTGATGGTGATGCTCACTTTATGGAGCTGAGACCCGGCTGCGGTGGTCATGGTGCCGGTGCTTAGGCTCGCACGGCACCCGCCTCTGGGCTCTTCTCCTGCGCTGGCACCTCAGCGGGGAGCTGGCATGGCTCTTTGGCCAGGGCCAGCTCCGCCTGCTGCTTGCGGCGGCAGTGCCGGATGCCCGTACCAATGGCGGCCACCAGGTAGACCACGGCCAGCAGCATGAAGTAGCCGAAATACACGTAAAACTGCAAGAGAGGTGGGGAGAGCGCGATGCTTGCAGCCCCCCCGCTTCATCCCAAACCATTAGAGGACCAACTCCATCCTAGGGGCCCCCCATCCCTACCTGGGGATGCACAGACAAACCGAAGCCCCTCTTGTCAGCCACGATGATGGTGATGATGGTCTTCAGCACAGTGGCGAGGAAGGTGTTGATCCCGAAGACCAGTGCACAAAGCTCTTTGGAGAGGGAGGTAGCGATCTGGAAACTGGGATAGAGGGGGGAACCGGTGAGCCCCCAGTGCCAGCGCAGCTGCCGGGGCGGGAGTGAGTCCCTGGGGGTACCACGCACACGGCGATGGGCACCAGGAACTGGTAGGAGCCACGGAAGAGGACGTAGGCAGCGTAGCACAGCCAGATGTTGCTGGTGGTGTTCATGAGCAGGAGCAGCCCAGCCTGGAAAGCCGTCACCACCCCAATCACCAGCTCCGACCACAGCGTCCAGCGGATCTTCACATAGCCGGCAGCGAAGGAGGCGCCGGCCCCTGGGGAGGGGATGAAGGATGCTGTGAACACCTGGCCAGCACGGGACCACCTTGCATCCCTCAGCCTAGTGATGCTCATCTCGCCTAGTGATGCTCATCACCACTGCCAGACCACCCCCCACAGCCCCAAAAACGCCATAAGGACCACCATTCCCAGGGGAAGCAGTGGGATGGGGGTGTCCCCAGCCCAGGCAAATGTACCCAGCAGCGTGGAGGCGGCGTCCACTCCTCCATTGTACACCTGGCAGTTGTCCGTGGCGGGGTAGATCTCGTTCCAGAGGATCTGCACGTAGTACAGCATCAAGTAGTAACCGGCTGAGTTGAAGACCCACCACAAGGACCAGAGCCGGAGCTGTGGTTGCCTGGCCAACGCTCCCACCTCCTGCAGCATACGGCACAGCACCGCCTCCCGCCAGCCCCGCGTCCCCCCACCGCTGTCACCCCCGGCCATCTTGTCCAGCTCGGTGGCTGCAGCCCCGTCGCCAGATCCCTCAGGCCGGTTGAAGAAGAGGCTGCGCCGGGGCCGCTCGAGGAAGAGCGTGAGGACAAGGCCAAAGCTGACAAAGCCCAACGAGACGTAGTTGAGGGTGAAGAAGGAGACATTGCCAAAGGTGACGCAGAGCTGGCCCAGCACTGAGCTGGTGAAGACACCCAGAAGGACGGCGGAGCGGGAGTAGCTGGCCATCCGCTGGTAGCGGGACGGTGCGACGAGGGAGAAGATGTAGGAGGAATAGGCAATGCGGGCGGCCATGGTGATGCTGTAGAAGAACTCCATCAGCTGCATTGCCAGGATGGAGGTGCCCAACACCAGCAGCAGCCAGATGGAGATGTGGCTCAGACTCTGCAGCACCAGCACCGGCTTGTAGCGCAGATAGTCCGTCAGCAGGAAGATGGGCACCAGCACGGCCATGTAGGAGTAGGTCAGCACCGGCATGATCACGTTGGTCACCTGCCACATGTGCAAGGAGGGGCTGAGCACAGGGCACAGCACCACCAACACCCAGGGGACAAGTTCCTGATGCCCCCGGCCCGGAGGAGTGTGGTTTGGGCAGGCATCAGCTGCCGACCCCCATGGCAGCACCTCCTCGGGGAGGAATGTGGCCTGCGGCGCGCTCGGCCGGGGTCCTGGCTGAGCCTCAGCCCCCTTCTGTGCCGGGAATGCGGCATTCCCACGGACAGAGCAGCCTGCTGGGACTGGGGCCAGCATCCCTTGGTCAGGGACAACGACCTGCAGCCCCTCCCCGTCTAACCCCATCGCTGCCAGCAGTCCAGCGCTGCCCAGCCCCGTGCCAGCATGGGAGGGTCTCCCGAAGGGGACGGACGGGATGGGGCTTCTCCCAGCCCGACGCCCCCCTGCCCTCCCAATGGCTGCCCAGGCGGGCAGAGGTCAGACATCGTCCCCCAAAATCAGTTTCCATCCTGGCGACAAGGTCTTACGCCAGGCAAAGTTGAGCCTGGGACTGAGGGGACAGGGTGACCTCGCAGCCCAGCAGGACAGGGATGTGCTGCCTGGCAGACCCACGCCGCGCCACCTTCTCCCCCCGCCAAAAAGCACCGCCACGTCTCATCGGCTGCTGCCTTGGTCGGGATGCAGCACGCCTGCACCCCAGGACTGCGGGAGGGTGCTCCGGCCAGCCCCAGGGTGGTGACTGTAGCTGGAAAGGGGGACACTGGGGATGGGCTGCCCGTGGCTCACCTCTGCCTGCGTGAAGTTCGCCCTGAGGAGATACGGAGTGATGAAGCTCTCCCCGGGCCGGATCTGCGTCATGAAGCCGTAGAAGCAGAGGTAGAAGACCTGTAGTTTCCAGCGCTGGTCCGGTGCCGTTTCCGATGCCGACTTTTTGGCGTCGTCATCCTTCTTGGGCATGGCTCCGCCGGCTCTGCAGCGGGACGGCAGCGTTATCCCGGGGACTGTCAGCTAAATGGGCTTTGCTGGGCCAGGCAGCCCCTCTCTGGCCACAGGCGCTCTCCGATGCATCAAAAGCCACGTCGCTGCAGTTTCTGGGGAGAAAGCAGTATTTGGCATGGGCTCAAATTCCTCCATAATAGCAAGGGAAATAAATACTGCTACCTTCTCCCCAGGAGATGTTCTTGCAAGAAGAAAAGCAGCCACGCGTCTCGCTGTGCAAAAGCCGGGGGGGGCCATTTCGGGCGGCATTTGTAAATCCCGTATAAAAGAGCCTGGATGCACGAAGCGCTCGGCTCTGCAGCGGGGTGTGTTTGGCTCCCGTCACCTCGCCTTTCTCCCTATTAAGAGTCAGTGGGGTTTTACCCCCTCCCCTAAATGAAGCTTTTTCTCTGAGCCAGGTTAGTCCGCTGCAGGCCTGGGGCAGACACCCTGCGCCGGGGACGGTCCGGAGAGAGACGGCAGCGGCCGCGGGGACCGTGCCGATTGTGAAAGCGAGTTAATGTGCACACTGGGCGCAGGGCCACCCATGTTATACATTAGCTGGGCGGTCGGCGGGACTTCAGCCGAGCCACAGGCAAGCGGCTGCCCCTCGGCTCTCCCCCTGTGGGATGGGACGCGATGCTCGGGCGGCATCGCCCGGCCTGGGGAGAATGCAAAATGCCACGAGTTTCACGGTCCAGAGGGGGATTAAATGCTCAGATCCTGAGGTCTGGCTGCAGGAAAGCTGGCAGCACTGCGGAGGCCTGATTAGCTGTCACGGGATGAAGGCAGGGAAGGGAGAAGGCCTGGGCGTCCTCCCAGTGCTCCCCAGTCCCACGACAAGTCACTGACGGCACTTTCTGAGCCATAAAAATCTACGTGTGCCAATCCACGCCACAGGAGCAAGGTCTAGAAACCCGATTACCCTGCTAACTGCAGAACAACTAATCATGGTCATTAAAAAGTAAGTCCATGGTCCCAGTCTGTGTCTTCCCGCTGCCAGACTGTGCGGCGAGACTGGGGGGCTCATCCTGCAAAAGCCCCGCCGGATAACACACGCAGGTGACAGGGAAACAAGCCAGCACCGGTGCTGGCATAGGAAAGCCGGTCGCGATCGAAATCAAAAGCGGCAGCAGGAAGCGGAGTGCCAGTTCACCCCCGCGAGGACCAGCGGCATTCCCATGGGATTTTGGCGCCAGCGCCTGAGCATCGCCAGAACACAGGCATCCTGGAGCTCACAGCTGGGCAAACAGTCCCTACCTCTTAAATAGGTCCCTGGGGAGCGGGGCAGGGTTTCAGCGTTCGCTCACCACCGGCCAGCTATTGCACCAGCTTTGCGTGCCGGAGGGAGCACCACAGCCGCCCTGCTGCACTGGGAAGGGCAAGGAGCAGGGGCTAAACCCCCGCAAACGCCTGCCCCAGCACCACACCGTGCTGTGCCCACCCGGGGCCCCTGCCAGCCATGACTGCCTGGACTATGCCCCATCACCCGCTCACTCCGAGCCGGGCTGCGGATGTGAGCGATCGTCACCTCCAGCAGCCGCTCTCTGCGGGGCAGCCCCCGGCCGCATGCGCCGGGACCCCAGCGGGCTTTTTTTCACCCTCTGCTCCAAACCCGCTTTGAGAAGCGGATGCTCCTCATTTCCTTTCGTACCCATCCAGGATGGATGCACGTGCTTATCCCTGGCCCACAGGAAACCATCCACGTTAAACCGGGGATGCAGTTCTGTGCTGCTGTGTCCCAGTGCCACCGTCCCCGGGAGCACCGGCTCCTAACTCCTGGCATGTCTGTCCCCACACATGGGGGGACCCCAGCCCCGAACCCATCTGGACAGACCCAGTCTCACCTCTCAGACCACCTACGGAGCTGCTGCCACGCAAGGTGAGAAGGCACAAGTCCCTGGGGATGCTCCCAGCTCAGTGCCATCATCCCTCTAATGGGTGCAAGCCAGGCGGAGGAAAAGGAGCAGAGCACGGGCCATTATCACCGTGTGAACCTGGTTATCGCCGGGTTATCATGGCGTGACCTTGACGAGGGATCGCCGCCACGCTACGCGGTTGTCAACTTGCGACCACGGGCAACACAGGTGGCACAGCTCCCCGGGGACCCACGGCCACCACGGTCTGGGGGGACAGCCCCGGGGGGACAGGGGAATGTTTGCCCCACAGCCACATGCGGGTGGCACAAAGGGGACTCTGCAGAAGCACGACACATGTTGTGGGGACTCGCCGAGCGGGCAGGGGATGGGGGTGCACGAGCCCGTGGGGCACCTTCCCCAGAAGAAGGTGGAAAGGGAGGGAAGCTTCCCAAAATCCACTCTCGCCCACCGTGCGGGCACCTCTCTGCCCCCCTCCCCCCGCACCCAAGGGATCGGGGGTGGTTTGGGCTGCGCGTTGGAGGCGGGTGTCGGGGGGAGAGGGGTGCGCGGCACCAGCTCACCATGAGACAGGGCACCCTGCGCACCCGGGGGGCACCCCACATCCCCGGCACCCCGGGCACCCGGGGGGCATGCCACGTCCCCGGCACGCCAGGTAACCCAGGAACCCCAGCACCCCGGGGACACCCCACATCCCCGCTACTCCGTACCCCCGCTGTCCGGACCGTACCTGCGGGGCGGCGATCCGCACCTGCCCCGCAGCCGCCGGAGCCGCAGCCGCAGCAAGCCCAGCAGGAAGAGGAGGAGGAGGAGAAGGTGGAGGGCCCTCGGGAAATGTAGTCGTGCCCCATGTGCGGGGCGGCTGGGGGACTACAAGCCCCACAGTGCAGCGGGCGAAGGAAGGGGAGGAGGAGGCAGAGGAAGAGGAGGAAGAGGAGGAGGAGTTCGGCCACCCCCAGCGCAGAGCCCCGGCTGCAGCCCGTGGTTGTGTGTCCGACACGGGCGGAAAATCTCTCCCGAAAAACAGCGACTCGGCATCCTACCCACCCAACCCCCGGAGGGGCAGGGCAGGGCAGGGCAGGGCAGGGCGGGGAGGGGAGGGGAGGGGAGGGGAGGCACCTTTCTCCGGCTCCTCCCCGCTGGGCTCAGCTCCCCGCCCATCTACCGCCGCCTCTGGGCTGCGGGGCTTTATTGCCCTGCGTCCCGCCTGACTGGCTCGGCAGCACCGCGCGGAGCCGCTGCCCACCGCCTGCCCGCCCCCCCCCCCCCGCCCCGGGATCTAACGCCTCCCCTGGCCGCTCCCCGCTGCCCGTAGCTGCCTGCATTTATTTCTGCCCTCCATTTTTTACTGGGGCGGGGGGAACGGACGGGACGGGATTTGTTACCGCCTGGGCTGTGCCGTGTGCCCGGAGGGTCTCGGACCTGCCGCTGCCCGCCGGGCTCAGGGCAAAATTGCCGAAGCCCCTCTCCCCCCAGAGCAGCCCGGCAGCAGCCCCCCAGGATGCACTTATGGAGTCAGACCCAAACATAAAGCCAAAGGGTCCTGGAGGCAAGAGGCAAACTTAGAGGCAAACTGAGTGGAGGTGGAGACCCTCGAGGAGCGGGCCCGGGGGCTGGTGCCCCCATCTCCCAGGAGGTGACACATCTTCTGAGAGCATTTGCTCTGCCCCTTTCCCTCCCTCTCTCTCAGCACTTATGCTGCCAGAAGCAAATGCAACCTGACAGCGCTCGGCTGCTCCGCTGAAATATTTATATGTTCCCGCCTGGAAGCGCAGCAGCGGGATCCCACATGTCCGGGGATTGTCACAACCCCCAGCCCAGGGCTGTGAGGGGTCCAGGCAGATGCACCCCAGCCTCGGGTCTTCCCACCCGGGGGCCTCCCATCTCATCGAGCCCCCCCAAAACCCACGCAAAGATGCTCATGACCAAACCACAGTGGCGGGAGCTGGACCAGTGTTTATTTCACTTGGGTTTTTCTCCTCCTTTTCTCAGCTAAACGGATAGAGCCAGAGTGTGTTATTTAGGTGGGGGACATCCCAAGTCCTTTCTTAAATGATGAACTGCAGAAGGGGCCAGCTCATGTCCTGTCCCAGGCGGGTGCTGGGCCTGGGGAGGATGGCAAGACGACAGCAAAGGTGTCCACAGGCTCCCTGTGCCCACCATGTACCTCCCCTAGGCAGGGGCACAGCCCTCGGTGGGACCCATCTCTCTGTCCCTTGGCAGTGACAGGGTTGGGTCCCTTCCTTGCATGCAGCAGGACCTGGGTGCAGGAGCACCCCAGGGTGTGGGTCCAGGGTGATGCTCTGCACCCTGGAGGCACGGGTGGGCATTAATGACCCCGAGCAGCATCACTTGAGACCCTCACCCAGCCACTCCAGTGCGCATCCCTTGGCAAAGGGGCTAGCCACTAGCAGCCCCAGCCGCTAGCCGGACTCCTCCCCGCCTGGGATAGCACCCAGGGGTGCAAGGCGCAGGGTGCTGGCGGCGCAGGGCAGCCCAGCCTCCCATCGGATGGCCCACGCCGGGCCCGAGGGCTGCCACCCCCCTGTCCCCAGCTGCTGGGCTCGGGGCTGGGGCTTGGCTTCAGCACGAAAGATGGGGCAGGGGCAAGGGATAGGTTAAGGGTTTGAGGCAGGGCCGGGCGGGCAAGGGCGGGCAGGCAGAGACCGGCAGGGCCGGGCAGGGCCGTGGGGCGGGCAGGCAGGGGCAGGGCCGGGCAGGGCCGGGGGGCGGGCAGGACCGGGCAGGGCCGGGGGGCGGGCAGGGCGCACCCGCTCGAAAGCGGCTGCCGCCTCCCTCCCGGCTCCCAACTCCGCCGCTCCCCTCCTCCTGCCCAGCCCTTCCTGCCCCTGCCCGATCCCTCCCCGCTCCGCACAGCCCGTCCCTGCGTCGCTCCGTCCGTCCGTCCGTCCTGGGGCAGGTAGGGGTTTGCCGTCCTCGGGACGTTGTTTTTGGGGCGGGGACGGCTCGGGGGGCCGGGACGGAGCTCCCCGTGCCGGAGGGGCTGCCCTCGCCCCCCTCCGGCCGGGTCCGTCGCTAGGGCGGGTGCCCCACGCGGGGACCCAGGTGGGAGGTGGTGGGGGTGGTGCCGGGGAGGGGGGCACAGCCCCTGCGACGAGAAGGCGGCTCCCGGTGCGGCATCACATCGGGAACCAGCCCGGGAGCGGGAGGCGAGCACCCTGCGAACCCCGGGTGGCTCCGCGGACCGGCGGGTCCCCCCGGTCCCCCTCGCGAGGGGCTCCCCGCCATGCCCTGCGACGTCCCCGGCCTGCGCCTCTGCGAGGCTGCTGAGAGTTTTCCGTCGCTGCCTCCCAGCCCGGGATGCTGCTTGGCTCGATGAGGGCTGACCCCTGCCCAAACAAACCTCAGACCGCTGTCCCCATGGCCCTGGCCCACAAGCGGGGCGTCCCCAAGGGAGGCAGCTTGCCAAGCCCCCTGCCCGCCCGCTGCAGGGGGGACGGGTGCTGGCAGGGGTGCTGCGTGGGTAAGCCTTGGCCACTGGCTTTCGGGCGTGAACATCCCTCATGATCCCACTGGTATCGGTCGGGTGGTCGTTTCTGAGCCCTAGCTCCAGGCGTGCCAGTGACCAAGCACCCACCGAGCAGCTCATCGGTGCTCCCAGCCGGGGCGGATGCAGCCCCAGCATCAGTGCCGGGGGGAGGAAGGGTGCCCAGGCCATGTTTTCTGGAGCACATGCCTCCAAGCTTCCACTGCAGTTGGGCAAATCATCTCCTGGGAGCCCATATCCCCAGCCGGGACTTTTCTGTCCTTCCTCCAAAACTGGGCCAGGTCATCAGCATGTGCCCTGAGGAAGCACAGGGTCCCCTGCGCTGGGGGTTGCTCCCCCCTCCCCACTGGAGCCATCACCCCTCATTGCATGGAGCTGGGTCAAGAGGGGTAGGTTTATTTGGGTATCGCCCCTGGGGCAGTGGGAAGCATTTATTGCCCAGCTCCTCCCAGCAGGTCCCCCTGGGCTCTGGGTGAGGCCTATGCTGACCCATCCTGGGGAGGGGGGGCCCATGCCACCCTCCCCACAGCCCTGTGCAGCATCCGCCAGCGGCTGCTGCACTGCAGAGCGTCCCCACCCTGGTGCGGATGCTGCATGTCCCCCCGGGAATGGCGCAGAGTCCCGCACCACAGGGCATCCTCCACCAGCTTGCAGCACGGTGGATCTGCCCCAGATGGGGCAACTGGGGGCCATGACACCCCAGGGGTTCCCATGGTGCTGGGGGTGTGGGGCAAAGCTGGGTGCTGTGGCCCCACGGCGCGGTGCAGTCATCCCAGGTTTTCCCGGCCTGCAGCGGCAGATGGTGTGCGCTCTCCATCCTTGCAACAGGAGGGAGCATCTGCGCATCCCGAGGGATGCGGTAGCAAGGAAGCGGGTGGTCCTGGTGGGAGATGCACCCGACAGGGCTCTGTGCCAGGGTCTTCTGGGGGCTGGGAGGTGGCCAGGGTTCTCCAAGGGTGGAGGGGATGGGTAGCAGCACCCAGCAGACCGTCTCTGTCTGTAAGCAAGCAGCCTGGGGATGGATGGAGAGCCCCATAGGAGGTGAAGGCAGCACCCAAAATCTCTGTGACCTATTCCGTGCTTTCTAGGAGCACTTCCATAGCGGCCTCTGGGGAGATGCGAGAGGAAAACTCCTGTCTGAGCTCGCTTTAAATGATGGCTGCGGAGGCCCAGCTCTGCCGTAAAGTTCAGGGCAGGCCTGTGCAGGTGCCGAAACCGCTGCCGGACACTGCTGGGGTGGGTCGAGTGATGCTCAGCCCCTGGGCTGCCTGAGCCCTGGGTCCGTGGGGCCGTGGTGGGAGCCTCCAACCCAGCTTACTGGGTACAAATATAACCCCTGGCTGCTTTCCCTTCTCTTTGCAATGGCGCCAGGAGAGCGTGGGCTTGTTTTGGGGCTGGAGCCGGCTCCTACCCGGCCGGTCGGCACGCATGCTTGGCAAGGCTGGGGTGCTGCAGCCACCCCTGCATGCATGGTGTCCCTCCCACGGGGCAGAGCCTGGGGAGGGGGATAAAATGTCCCCAGTTCCCCGCTGGCTGCTGCAGGGCTGCCCCCCGCTCCAGGGGCACGGTTCAGGCGGCTGCCGGCAGTGCTAATGGCAGCGTTTCCCCTTGGCAGGAAGTGCTGCTTCTTCTGCTAATTGGGGAGGTGAATTAACGATGCTGAGATGTGGCCGGCATCCCAACGTGGCACCCGCCCTGCACTGAGGCTGCGGGGACACCGGAGACGGGACGCGTGCCAGGCTGAGGGACAGCTTTCGTGTCCCCAGGGTGGACCTTTCGCTCCCAGCCCTGGGGCAGTGATATCCGGGGCAGGGACAGGAGCATCCTTCATCTTCTCACTGCGTCCTGGTGCAGCGATGCCCGTGCCCACTGGCACGGCTATGGGTCAAGGCTCTCGTCTTTCCATGCCACAGAAATACATCCACTTTTCATCAGGTTGGCAGGCAAACTGGTGCTGGCACTTCTGTGGTTGTCTGCAGGGAAACCAGAAAGAAGAAAAACTTTTTAATACAGAAAGTCCCTCCCTTGAGTGTCCCTGAAGGGCTGCTCTCTGATGAAGAGCGAATACGGGATTTTCCAGTAGGCAGGTTCCCCCCATTTTGGGAAAAGCCCATTGAGTCTCAGCATGCGGATCAATGGGGAACCCTTTACAGGAGCTACAGATGGTTGGTGGCTTCCTAAACGAAGCAAGCTTTCAGGAGTGCAAAAGACAAATGCTTTCCTCCAAAAATGGCAAAACAAAGCGCTTTGTATTTTCCACCTTATTTTTTCGGTTGCTTCTTGTCTTTGCTGAACCCCAAACTCCAGCCTGTTTGCCGGGCAGGCTTTGTGACGAGACTCGCAGGAAAGAAATGCCATTCCCCAGCTGGGGGAATACATTTCTAGCCCTCTTTGGTCTGACAGCAGCCCATCACCAGGGTCTCGTGGCATGTGTCCCCCGGGCCTTGCCGGGGAAGCGTTGGCATCGTGTCCACCAGCCTGGTGGTCGCATGGGGTGGGGAAATCCAGTGTCGACCGAGGAGGAGAAAGAGGGTCCGCACGTGAGGGCAACTAGCTGGCGTCTCCCAAGAAGGGGTTAATCCTGGAGCTGCAGATCTGGTATCCTATTGCTGGCAGCTTTGGGTAAAAGCTTTTTTGGCTTGGTTTCAAGGGCATCGGCGGCGGGAGGATGACTCATGCATTCCTGCCACCAAGGAGTAAACCCTCTTGTCCAGACTTTCCCAGCCCAAGGTAATGGTTTCCTGAAAACCCAAGCGCCCTGGAGGGCCCCGGTCTGCTGGCCCTGGGGTTTGGGAAAAGCTGCTTCCCAGCACTGCTAGGACCCACCTGTCCTTGGGGAATCGGGGCAGCGGCATCTCCGGCAGGGGTGCTGGGTGGTGCTGAGGCACGTCTGTGGGCGTCCCCGGGATGGGGACCTGCTACAGCGGGCGCGGGGTGACACGGTGCTGCCGCAAGTGCCAGCACAGCCGGCCCGCACTCGGCTCAGGGTGGGAAGGGAGTAGGGTCTTTTCTTAAAAGCCATTGAATGATAATAACTTATCCACAGACTGCCGCAGTCTCTCCAGGGGTGTATCTGCTGCGGCATAGACTTATCCACAGTTGCAGTCACTTTGAGGTGCACCTGCTCCAAAATGGCCGTCTCCACGGGCCACACTACCTCCAGAGATAAATCTGCTCCAGTGTGGCCTTACCCATAGTTCCAGTCCCTCCAGGAATGTACCTGCACTGTTGAGGGCTTCTCCATGGCCACACACTTGTGCATGACCTCATGCACAACCACTAATACTTCAAGGTGTACCTGCTGCAACATAGACTTATCCACAGCCACAGACGCTTCGAGATGTACCTTCTCCAGCGTGGACTTCTTGTGCCACAATCCCATCAGAGGTATACCTGCTGTGGCACAGACACAGCCATGGCCACCGATGCTTCAAGATAGACCTGCTGTGGCATGGGCTTACGCACAGCCACAGACGCTTCGGGGTGTCCTGCTCCCACATGGACTCACCCACAGGTCACAGTCCCTTCGACCGGAGTTCACAGTGGAGTTCCAGCCTGTCCAGTACAGCAGCACAGAAGCAGCAGCGATGCCCCGGCCGCCTGCCAGCCCAGGCGCATCGCCATGGCTGTTATCAAAATCTTCCCAAAATCTTGCCAGACGATCAGCAGCACGGCAGCAGCGAAAGCAAAAAGCAGCCACTGACGAGCTCTGGACTCTAATATACGTAAGGAAAGCAAGCCCATGGCAAGCACAGGGGCCTGGCAATTAGTAGCTAAACAGCAATAACAGCTATAAATTCTATCTAGCACATTCCAATCAAACCTGTCATTATCCAAACCCTTCGTGCCCCACGTTGGGTGCCAAAAAGGACTGTCGTGGTTCAACCCCATCTGGCAGCTAAGCCCCACGCAGCCGCTCGCTCACTCCCCCACGGTGGGACGGGGGAGAGAATTGGAAGAGTAAAAGTGAGGAAACTCATGAGTTGAGATAAAGACAGTTTAACAGGTAAAGCAAAAGCCGCGCACGCAAGCAGAGCAAAACAAGGAATTCATTCACTGCTCCCCATGGGCAGGCGGGGGTTCAGCCATCTCCAGGGAAGCAGGGCTGCATCACGCGTAATGGTTTCTTGGGAAGACAGATGCCATCACTCCGAACGTCCCTCCACCCCTTCCTTCTTCTTTGTCCCAGCTTTACATACCGAGCATGGCGTTACATGGTGCGGAATATCCCTTTGGCCAGCCTGGGTCAGCTGTGTCCCCCCCAGCTCCCCGTGCCCCCCCAGCCTGCTTGCTGTAGGCCAGCACGAGGAGCTGGACTGTCCTTGACTACTTAGCAACAACTCAAAACATCAGCACTTTATCAACACTTTCTCATCCCAAATCCAAAACACAGCCTGACACCAGCTTCTGTGAAGAAAATTAACTCTACCCTGGCTGAAACCAGGACAGAAACGTAAGGGACGTGCTGGTGGAAGCGGAGGTAGCAAACGCCCTGCGTATTCCCAACGTTGGCTCGCAGAAGCCCTTCTCATCCGCGACGTGTGTCTTTGCTCCTTGCGTGGTTTGGAACTCCCCCCGCAACGTCTTTGTGGTGAACGTCGGGTGGACACAGGACTCACGGACACACGGACCCGCAGCCGGCATGGGGCTGGGGTGCTGCCTTGAAAGCCTTGTGCAAACACCCCATGACGTGGCTGCACCTCTGGTTGCGACATCTTTGCTCCATCGCCCTCGCAAGGATTTTGAGGGGCGGTTTGCTGCCGGGCAGCCGAGTGCCTTGCATCGCGTCGGGGCGCCTTGTTCGGAGGCTCCGGCGCAGCCTGACTTTTGTCCGCAGGGCAAGAGCCGCCAGGCCGGCTGCGCCGTCACCTGCCCAACGCCGCCGGACGCGCCTCCGCGTCGCGCCGCGCAGGGGACTGGCCCCGGGGGTAAGGAGGCAGGAGCGGCCCCGCCGCAAGCCCGGGGCTGCCCAGGGGACTCCAGGCGTGACGGTGGTGTGTCCCTGCCTGGAGCAGGCCAGAGGGGTCGGGAAAAGTTTTGAGGTTTCAGGGTGAAATTATTTCATGCCAGGCAGCCTAATTTGGCTCTGGGGTGACACTGCTGGGCGCAGGAGCTGGACCAGAGACCTCCAGAGATGCTCACAGCCTGCATCTCTCCGTGTCTCTGGCCTTCCTTCAAATACGGAAACGATTCACTACTTAAAGGCTTTTATTTGGCCGATAACATGAGGGCAATGTTTCGGGGAGCTGCAGCGAGGAGACCACAAGGTGTCTGTGAAACGAAGCCCTTCCCTGCGGCGGTGCAGCTCTGCAGGGCAGGCAAAGCCCCTCCGCTGTGCTGTGGTTGCCCGTGGCCACTCCATGGCACGCACCTCGGGAAGGTTGGGAAGCTGCAAAGCCCGAAGCCAGTGGGCAAAATCCATACATTTCTAACATCTCCTAGCTTTGGGGGGATTCTCCCGATCTGGCTGTGTTGGACGCTTTGTGTCAGGGGGGAGGATGCCCTGGGGGACACCCAGAGTTGGTGACTGCCACGTGGGCAAGGGGACCCCACTGCTGAGGATGCGGTCGGGATGTTTTGCTGCAGGCTGTTCCAGCGACCGGCTGACCAACGTGCTCGGTGAGCCCCTCACCTCTCCTTAGGCTGGTTTGGGGTTGTTTTCCGGGGTCAGAGTTTCAGTGTCTGCTGAAAAATCCACTTGGGGGGACCTCTTCAGGCACCTTGCTGGTCCAACTGAGTCCGTGACTCAGTTTCCCCACCATGTTACCCCTCCAGTGGATTTTGGACACCAGCACGTGGCAGGGGATGGATGACCGAGGGATCTGAAGTTGCCTATTTTTACTGTACAGCTTGGGTGGCTGCGGTCCCCGAGGACACACACCGATAGCTCACCCTCTCTCTCCTGGGACATTTCCTTGCACGTGGGCTCCACGCCGGGGGTCTGGCTCCCCAGGCAACTGGTGGAAGCGATGCTGTGCCGTGCTGACAGGCATTATGCCTCGGCCAGGGCTTCACTGGGGTCTGCCTCCCACCCATGCTCCTCCATCAGGGGACCAGGGTGCAAACTGTGCCCAGATGCTATGCGTCCCAGCCCGTTCGGTCTCGTCCTTGCCCTGGGTTGCAGCCTCCTCCTTTCAAGCATTTATATGAGCTAACGTGTCTGTTGTCGACAGCTCTCCCTGCCATGGCTAGAAAACAGCCCAGAGTTTTGTGAGTAGAGCTGACAATATCTGGCAAGACGTTTCTCCCTTGCAAGTACGCAGCAGTAGTTTTGCCAGCCCTTAAGCAAGGGAAGAGGGGCAATGATAAGGAAAGGATGGAAAGGAAAAAAAAAAACAACCCAGGAGAACAGAGGATGGCACCAAATTTGCTGATCTACTCGCTTTCAGTTGCCTCTGGAGCAGAAGGAAAATTAATTGGGGGGGGTTGGCTGCTTGCGAACAGCCCCAGGAGCAGGACCGGGCTGTGCAGACCCTGGGGTCTCCTTGGGCTGACCTCTGCTCTGGGGTCTTTTGGGCAGAAACACCCTTCTGAAAGGCACGGTGTGGGCTTGGCGATGGATGATGTCCCAGGGAGCTGCTGGTGGCATCTGCTGCTGGGGCTCAGCTCCGGCTCGGGTGCTTTGACATCAGCTGGTTACATCACTCCTAATCCTTTTAGCGATGTCTAGGTTTTGGAGAGAGGATCAGCATATTCGGCTCTTCAAATCCCATCGGGAGGACCCAAACTAGCCTGCTCCAATGGATCTAATTCCCGTCCTTCCCGGAAGGGTGTCCATCACACCCCGGTGGCTGCTTCTAAGGCTCCCTAAGTCCACTAAGGACTTCTCGCGTGCAGCGAAGCCTCAGCCCTTCATGGCCGGCAAGCGCTCTGAAAGTTTTAAAAGCCCCCAGCTGTGGTTTTCCTCAAGGAGACACCGGCTGTCTCCCTGCGTAGGGCACTTATGGCTTAGCTTCCTGTGACCTAAATAAAATACCTGCTTGTCCCAAAACCAGGTTTTCACTGGGACAAGCCCACGGCACTGCCTCCTCTGCCCATGAGGATGCCGGGGTCCCTCCAGACAGGCCAGATGCTGCTGGCGTTTGCCGGAAGAGGGAGGAAAAGGCGAAAAGCCGAGCTTCCCCGCCTCGCCAACCGATTTGTCCTCTAGGAGATTAGTCTCCTTCCCTGGCTTACAGGCAGATTTGTGGCTGCTCCATCTGCTCGAGCCCAGCAGGTCACCGGGTGCCGGGGAGGAGCGGCCGGAGCCCAGCTGCCTTCCCTGCTCCCGGGCATCCCGGGCAAAGCCAGCCCTGGGTTTGCACCCTGCGTTGGGCGTTTCTGGCTACATGTGCCGGAAAGGAGCAAAAAACCTTAGAGCTATGTAGGTAAAAATCCTGCTTGCGATGTGGTTTCGCCCCAAGGGTGCTTGTCGATGGGACTGATGAAAACTGTGTGGGGCAATGGCAAGATTTTTTAAGCTGTTGTTGGCTGGTAGAAAACCTTGAGGATGCTTGAGAACCTCCCCTTCCACCCAGGATGCTCCCAGGGAGATGAGTGTCCTCTAAACCCCCCTTGGCCTTTGGGAAAGCAGGCAGGTGGGTGGGTTTTCCCTGGTTTTCCCAGGCTAACCCATGACGTTCCTGTCAGGGCTTTGGGGATAAATGGGAGGACATTTGCTGGCTCATGAGCACTTTAAAACTACGTTTTTCCAGAGGGGAAAACCAGGAGGGGATAGGGGCGATGTGGGGCTCTCCCCTCTCCCGCTCCGTTGCTCCCATCACGTCACCAGGCGCCGTTTGAAGGTAGCGAAGAGGCTGGAGATAAGTTAGGGAAGAGCTGATGACAAGTGGGCTTGCGGAGGCTGGATTTATAGGGACTGACTGAACTAGGTTTGTGGAAGCCAGGCGGGGGGGCTGCCGGGTGATGCCGGGGGCCGGGGCTTGGGGCTTTGCCGGGTGCCGTCCTGCTCCCAAGGCTGTGGGGACCGCAGGACACGGGAGCCTTTGCCCGTGCCCAGGTCTCAGCCAAGAGCAGGTCTGGCATGCTGCTGGACCCAGGAACACGCTGCCTTTTTGGCAGGCATGGGGCCGCATGGGCCCCCCCCAGGGACGCTGCTGGTGGGGCAGCTCTCAGAAAGCACCAGTTTCTCTTCTAAAGTGGCAGAAAGTCACAAAGAGGGGAGCGGCGGGGGGTGGAGGTGAGATGCTGGGATGCCAGTGCCATCCCCATCCCGTTCACCCACCGCTGCAGAGCCCGGGGCGGGACCGGTTTCAGTCCCTCGTCTCCGTTCTCCTTCCCTTGCCGATTCACCAGGAATACCGGCGCGGGCTGCCAGGTGTCAGCTCGGAAATCTTTTAACTTTACCTCGTCTCCCCAAATGGACAATGTCTCCGCTCATTAGGTACCCGCCCAGGGGCCAGATGTCAGCTCCGCTCATGGCTTTTCTCAGCTCATCTCTGCCGAGGCTCTTGACGGCTTTCGAGCGCTCAGGTCCCATCACGTCACGCTGGCTCCTGCCCGCGGGGCTGCCCGCTCTGCCTGCCCGGCGGCCGTGCCGTCCCGGCGGCGGCTCGCCTACAGCTCCCCCACCTCGGGCTCACCACCTCCCCGTCCCGAGGAGTGGGGTTTTGAAGGGTGTTTTGTTAAAAGGCTGGAAAATAACGGGCACCGGTGGCACACGCGTGGCATGCGTGTGTGTGCAGAGCTGGAATTGGTTTTCCTTGCCCGGGCAGCGCCTGGGAGGAGAAGCCATCTCTGAAGCCTGCCCTTTGAGGCTGATGCATCCCGACAGCTTGTTCACTGGGACATTAAAATCATTGCCTCTCTCTGCGTAAAACACCCAGTAAGGCAGATGACGGGAACGCAGGTCAGGGGAGGATCGTTCTTTTCCCTGCGCCATGAGCGGCGGCACTGAAAAGCCCAAGCAGCAGAGGAAAGCGGATCCCTGGGGCGCAGGGGCTGCTGCACCCCATCTGGGTGGGATCCGGATCCCCCCCTGACAGGATGGGACCGGCAGCCTTGGGGACAATGCAGATGGGAGCCACCTTGCTAAGGTTCCTATCTATAAGGCGTACGATAGCGCAGGGACATGGTGATGCAGTGGGAGAACATCCCCATCCCACCCGGTGCATCCCTCACCAGCCGCACAGCATGTTTTCCCAAAGAGCTTGAGTTTTCCCCAGGGGGGGCTGCAGCAAAGCAAGAGGACATCTGCAACCTCTCCATGCTCTCTGCAGACCTCAGGCCCCACACAGGTGCCCCACGGTCCCAAAGGCAGGGCCAAGCAAGGTGCCCTATGGGCACAAAGAGCCAGCACTCACAGGTAGGGGGAAGATGAAGTCCAGCTTGGCTGGCTGCGTTTGCAGAAGAGGCAGGCTGAGTGTTGGAGCAGGCTTTTTAATTTTTTTTTTTTTTTTTTTTTGGTGGGTGGTATGTAGTAGGGGATACGGGAGGGCCAGGTATTTGGGGTGGTGCAATAGGGCAGCATGCCAGGGTCCTGAGGGGGCTCCTTCTGCGTCTCCAGCCCACTGTAGGCACGGAGAGGGGGAGACTCTGGGCAGGGCTGCTGAAAATCTGGTTTTGCCTGAGCAAGCTTTGCTTTGAGGGACCCTTAAAAATGGTTCCTGGTGTGACCTGCTGGGTTGGGCTGGGCAGGGTGCCCTGGACACCCACCAAGGCAGTGCCAGGGGCAGCCCCCATGCCCAGGTGCCGCTTTGGATGCCCGCAGATGTCCTCAAGACCAGTGTTCACCAGCTTGCTCAGCCTGAGCAAAAGCAGGGGAGTTGTCACAACCTCATGGACCGGGCACAGGACCAGCTTACGTGTGGAGGTATCCATCATCTCACCTCTGAGAGGCTGGGCAAGCCGCACACAGTTCGGTCACCTTTGCGTCCTATTGATACCACGTGGTCAAACCCTCTTCAGAGAACATTTGGCCACATCTCCATGATTCCTCCTTACCCACTCAAGAAGAAATGCTGTGAAATTTCAAGCCCACTGGAACAAGGTGGCTGAGTCCTCCAGCATGCACGGGCGGCATCAAGCTGAGGGTGCTACCGAGCCCCTGGGGACTGCTGTCCTGCGTGGGGTCCATGCTCCTCAGCGGGCTTGGTTCCTCTCTAGGGTGAGTTCAGGATGCTAAAATGTCATAGTCTACAAAGGTTGATTTTTGGGGAGACTGGCCACATCAGTGCATGGGAATTAATTACATCCTCAGGTGGTTTTATCTGGGAGCGATAGGTGTGATTTTGCTGGGATCTGGACACCTCTGCCGCTCTGCTGTTCGCAAGCGACTCCTTCGGCATCCTGGGTGACCCCTCGTGAACATTGCTGACCAAATTTGTTAATGGGACCTAATCCATGAGAACTAGTGGACGAGTTGGCCATGCAGGGATGGAGCTGTGCTCTCCGCTGCCGCGGATCAGGAGACCAAAAGCTTCTGGTGTGATAAGCTTGCTGGTGTCTTTCTTACAGCACCAATGCATGTTTCACTGGAGAGAAACAACCAGGAAAAAAATTAATTGGTGATTCTCCTTGTACTGCCAGAGCAGACACAAGGTGCAGGGTCTTTAGCTGGAGAGAGGATTTGGGAGATGGTGGTGAAGGTGATAGTCTACCTGCAGACCAAAACATTGCTTGTCCTTAAGCTTGTGATGCTGTCATTTAAGACAACTCCTGACTGCCTTGTATGGGTCACTGATGAGCAAGATCCCGCTGTTGTGTGATGTGGGGACACAGGCAGCTGCCAAAACCAGGGCCTCTTCGGCCGTGGTGGTACCTCTGGATGACCTGGCAGAGGTCTTCTGGAAACAGCCCCACAGGAGGTGTCAGGGGATGCTTAAAGCAGCTGTGGTCAAGACGTGCTTGAGGCTTCTGCTTGGAGGCAGCTTTTGGATTACTTGAGGTGCAGTTGTACCCGTGCTGGGTCTGAGGTTTGTCCCCAACGTGGCTCCAGCCACGTGTAGGTATGTCCATACCTGGAGGTGACCTGCACCTTAATCGCAGAAAACGCTAGTTAAGTGGCTTGACAAGCGTGTGCTTTGATCGACCTGCTCCTGTGCATCTCAGGGGGCTGCAACACATAGAAATACCAGTTTTTGAGACTGGCTTGCAATTCCATCTGCACCAAACATTTAGAGGAACAAGCTCTGCTGGAAGCAGGAGTTTTGGTGCATGGGCGTGCACGTGGTGCACAGTGCAAGACCATGGGGTCGTGGCTGGGAACCTACTGTGCAACACGTTAGTGTTAAGGGCAGAAGCAGAGCTGCTGGGAGATGGACCAATATTTGATTAAAGAAATTGCTGACAAATTCTTGGATGACGCATTTCCAGAATGCTAAGCCTTGTCTTGGGCTAAACTCAAACCTATGGCTGGAAGACAAATAAAGGTTTCCTTCCTCATGAATTCATGGGCCGTGTTGCTGTGCATCACTGCTCTGCACCTGCGCAGGCAGCGGGGAGGCAGGACATGCCCGTGGGGCTGGGGTGGAGGGTCTTGCATCTGCACCGGCTCTGGGGAGTGGGACGGGGGCTTCCTTGCAACCCCTTGTCCTTCCAGCACCTTGAATCCTTGTCTGAGCCTCCTCGTTTGTGCATATTTTGATGAAACTGGTGTGTGGTCGGGATTTTTCCTTCTTTTTCTCAATACTGGAATCGGTGAACAAAGTTTGTGCTAATCAGCATTAAAAAATTACCAAAGATTCTTTGGCTCAGGGCTGTTTTACCTGTGCGCTTCCCTGTCCCCTGGGTTGCCCAGACCCACGGTGGTGGTGCCGGGAGGATGCTCTGGTGGGTTCCTGGATAGCGGGGCTGGCTGGCACCCCAGGGTGCTGAGATGTCATGCTGTCTTCCAGGTCCTCCCCTGCCACCTCTGCTGCTGACCCCCAGCCCTCTGCCCACGGCCTCCCCGACGTGTCCCCGCTGCTCCTCCAACGGTGAGTCGCAGTTTGCAGTTTGGGTTTTCCATCCTTTCCAATTTTTTTTTGCTATTTTGATTTGGGGTTTTTTGTTCCCCCTTTGTCTTTTGAGAGTCCATGGGGAAGGATATTGTGATTGTTAGTTAGTGGGATTTAAAATATATTTTGCTTGTGTAGGCTCAGTGGAGAGTAATGAAGTTCCTCATGGTCCATCCTGGGATCTGTCCTGCTTGCAGGTGACACCATCTGGGGATGCAGTTGCTACCTTGGAGGACATGGCTGCTGTTCAGAGAGACATATAGGGTATTATAGGGAAAAAAACGTTAATTCTGAGAACAGTCGGTCGCTGAGAGAGGCTGTGTCATCTCCATCCTGGGAGGCTTTCAAGCCCCAACGGGATAAAGCCCTAGACGGCCTGTCCCGATCTTAGTGCTGATGTTGCTGTGAGCAGCGGGCGGGACCGAAGGCTGACCTCGGGGGTCCCGTGGGCTCCCCTCCCACTGATGGGCTCCTTCCCACGGCAGCGGCGTCAGCCGCTGGTGCCCAGGTCTCCGGGGATGAACACGGTGGGTGCTGAGTCACTGGGAAGAGGAAGGTCTCCCCTTACAACACACGACCAGCCCCGGCGTGTCAAGAGCAGCACCGGGTCCAAGCAATGAGTGGGGCCTGCAACTCGCCCACCCCACAGCCCGAAGGATATTTTAGGCGATGGAGAGGTTTTTCTGCCCTCTGGTGCTCAGCTTATTAACGGCTCAGGCTGCTCGATTGATTTTATTGATGGGTAGTGCATGCCCCAGTTAACTTATTGCAGCAAAAATAAAGCCATAAAAATAGCCCCGCGCCCATGTCACGGAAACGTGCTGGATTATTTCCATTGCTGTGGTGGTGAGATTTCTGGATGAAGGAGGCCCCCGGCTTGCGCTCCCCCCGTGGGACCAGTTCCCACAGCCGGACCACTGGGCTGCGGGCACCTGGGGGGTCTTGCTGGGGTCATGTCCTGGGGACCCCCTCCTCCACAGCCCGGCTCTTTGGATGACTCCCCTTGGTTGACGCATGGTGGGACAGAACCTGCCGAAACCTGCTCTGAATGTAGAGAAAATTATAGGCAGGGCTTTGCTGCCTGTCCCGTAAACAACCCAAAGGTTTGACTGGCTCCCGGTCGTTATGTCGTGTCCGTCCCCAACCTAGACCATATTTTGTTTCTCTCTGAAACTCCCTTTTCCTGCACAGCAAGCTGCCATCGCGTGTCCTTCCTCTGCGCTGTGCCTAACCTCGGCCATGTCCTGGTCTGCAGGCTTGTGCCGCGGACCCCCGGTTCCCGCTCCGTGCTCAGCATGCCCTTTTCTGGTGCAGCCGGACCCTCCGAGGAATCGCTCTGGAGCCTGAGGCCAGCCTGCAGGGTAAGGTAAGGCGAGCTCAGTCCCTTTCCAAATCCTGTGGGGTCTTTGCAGCTGCACCGTGGTCTCCCTTAGGCTATGAAATGCCTGCAGGGATGCCGGGGTTGGGCTCTGCAGAGAGAAGTCCTGCTGCACCGCAGGGACCCAGCTCCGCCTGAGGGGCAATGCTGCGGCGTGGGAAAAAAATGGGAAGGAGGTTTTGCTCCCTGCATGGTGCAATCCTGCTAACAGGGCTTCTATGAGAGGTGTGTTTTGCTGCTGGGACCTCTCTCTGCCAAGGGGCAGGCGCGGTCCAGCATCCGTGCAGGTTGCAGGTCCCCCATCCTGCCACCTCTGCCCTCGTTGCACTCAGCCGCCCACTTTCCACCGTGTTGGTCACAGGGGTCCATTAAAATCAGCTGAAGAGCTAAGCTGGGAAGTGCATAGACAGGGTCATTTTCATCATCCGCTCTGCTTTTGTTACTAAAATAGATTTGCTTTGGCCTGGGGCCATCGCGTTGTCCCAGGCATTGACTATTGCAAATGGACAGTGGGGCAACATTTTCCATTAGCGAAGAGGAGGACATGCATCTCCGAGTGAGAAGACAGCTCCATAAAAGAGAAATGTTGTAGCGACAGATAAACCCACCTCTCTTCTCTCCCTTTCTTTTTAAAAGTGTCGCTAATCCCTCTTCTCTTCACACAAAACCGTGGGAGAGACCAGCCGGAGCAACACCCTATACCTGCGACAAGATGGTGCGTTTTGGAATAAGGAGATGGAGGGTTCCTCAGAGGAGCTGCAGGTGACCCAGTAAGGGGCAGCAAGTGTAGAACTTGCCCAAAAACCTGCCAGGAGACTTGTCCAAGGTCACTGGTGATGTGGTGGGTACCAGTTGTGCCTGGCCTTGAGCACGCGTTGTCTGAGGTCTCTGCCGTCATCGTCTGTGGCTCCTGTGTGCTATGGGCAGCCTCTTACAAACACATCCATCTGTAGAGGGTTTTTGGGAGGACACAAGGAAGCTTTGGCTCTCCTCCTGGTAGCTTGGAGGCCATGAGCTGAAGGAAGCATGCACCCAAGAGTGCATCCTGGGAGGGCTCTGCCTCTTCCCCACTTGCTGGCATCTCCCTGAGCACGGCAGGTCTTGGGGAAGGGCTCCCCATTGCCAACCCCTGGAAAACTGGGACATGTCCTTGCTGGGGGGACCGAGTGTCCAGCCTGGGACCAAGTTCCCAAACTGTCCTCCCACAAGTGCTCATAACCCCAATCTGTCCAGCAAGTGCGTTTTATTCTCTGCCTTTAGTGAAGAGACTTTTCTGCAATAAGTGGCTATTAAAGCATCATTTGGATGAACATCACAACATCCCACAACTCCCACATCCCTCCAGAAAGGTCTCCGACCTCATTTTTCTGCCTTCCCACACTCCCTGTTCAATGTCCCATCCCTTCTCCCAGGCCTGTGCCTCGGTCCCTCTCCCACATCCGCAGGCAGGAGAGGAGCCTGGTGCCCAGCTCTGTGCAAACCAGCAGCTTCTGGCTCAAAAGGCAAAGCAAGGTGTGGTTTGCATTTTAAGTGCTAAGCCCTCTTCAAGGCTGTGTCTTGGACCTCTTGCCCCATGGGATTTCACCCTTTAAACTCAGAGCTAATCATGCGTGTGTAGAACCATGACAATTTTATAGAAAACCTATGGGTGTGAGGGACACCTGGAAGAGGACTCTGTTTTTGGAGACCACTTGGCACTGCGGAACTGCTGCTGCATCATCTCGCATACAGGCGATGCGACGAGTGGTCACTGCTGCTGCCGGGGGCTGGCCACGCTGTGGGGCGAGCAAGGTTCTTGGCTGGGAAGAGGGGAAAAGCCGGCCATGGTGTGGCACGAGGCTGCACGAGGTGGTGGTGGGGACATGCCCACCAATAGCAAACGATTTCCCAGTTTGACCCTTCTGCTTAATCTGAACTTGAAGGTGAACGAGCAAAGCTAACGGCATCGATCGGGGCTGCGGCTGATGAGCACCGTGCCCTGCGGAGAGCTCGGCCCCCAGCGTCGGGTCCCTTTCTCACCCTTTTTTTTCCTGCCTCCCCTTCACGCCTTTCCAAAGCCATCAGTCAGAGCGGGGCCCGGCGCGGCACCCCGCGCCGCCGACCTTGCTGGGGGCCAGGGGAACGCCATATAGGCGCCCGCGGAGAGCCGCCCCGCTGTCTGATGGGCTTCTCGCAGCCGCGGCCACCGCTCCGCCGCCGGTCAGCCCGGCGTCTGCTTGCCGTCAGCGCGGGGTGCGGGGAGGCACGTGCTAAAGGCAAAGGCGTTGGTACCGATAAAGCCTGTGCTGTGCGTGAGGAGGTACGTTGCCTGTAGGTAATGCAGTTTTCTGCCGCGCTGCACGCCGATTCTCCTGACTCGAGGGGTCTGATGCCTTAACAAGCAGCAATGCGCTGATGGTGTTTAAGACTCGGCACGTAACCTGAAGCGTCTCCGCGCTGCTTTTAGGTCTTTAGATAAAATTGCCGTACGACCTGGCAAATTATACTTCTGTGGGCCTCTGGGAAACAAAACCTGAGCAGAGGTTGGAAACCTAGAGCTTGTCTTGGCTAATACGTAGAAAGCTCCTTTTGGGGGAAAGAAAGATGACGCGCCTTCCCTCGGTATCTTCCGTGCTGTAGCCACAGATTTGCTGCAGCTGAAAATAACAAACCATTTTAATCTAAGTATTGCTTGTTCTGATCTTTTAATCCAGCTTGCTTTCTCTCGGCAGAGCAGCCTAAAATTATTTCTCTGCCTGCCTCTCTATTATATAATTATTCAGAAGATTACTTGGGAGCCAGATTTCGCTGGGCATCGCTGGGGAAGGATGAGGGGGCTGTGAACGGGGAGCTGTGGGGCTGGAAGGTGTGGGGGGGTTCTCCTCTCCCCTTGCACGTTGGCCGTCGCAAAATGCGGGGGGGGGGGAAGCAATGAGCTGAGCGCTTTTGGCTATGTCCATAGTTTGCATTTGAGTATGGCAAGTTTTTCCCTCTGCATGTTTTTGTTGGAATAAAATGCCCCATCGTCTGGCTGGTGACTGGAGAAGTGTGACCCTCCGAGCCAGAGAGGATTTCTGGTGACACCCTGCACTTCTCTACACAGCTTGGGGCGTTTTATGGCTGTACTTCTGTCCTTGATGGCAGCGTGGTGAGACAGCCCGGCCCCGGGAAGGACATGGAAATAGGGACTGGGCTCCTGGTGCCTCCCGTCCCCGCACAGAGCCATGTGCGGGGGAACGGCTGTGGCGGAGAACCAGCTGCCGGGCTGGGTGCCGGGTCGGGACGCGGTGGTGATGCCCAGAAGGCATGGAGGTGGCCAGAGCTGTGCTTTCTCATCAAAGCCCAAGCTCAGCTGCTGCTTCGAGGAGCCTTTGGTGTTGCCCATAGACAGGAAGGGCTGGAGCCCTCGGATGATGGGATGGCTGGGGACAGCTGCTCCGCAGAAGTAATGCTACTGAAATTCAAGTGCAGATGCCAGAGGTAGATGCACCTGGGGCTTCCCGTTGGCAGGGGTGATGAACAAGCGTATCGCTGGCACGACAAGATGGCACAGCCGAGGGATTTGCCAGGCAGAGACTCAGACTGCCAGAAAAACACAGTTTCTGACTGGCATGACCTATGGGCTTGAGCTTTCATGGGAAAAACAAGAGGATTTGTTGGGCTCCAAAAATTCCTTTCCTCCTCCCCAAACTGAGTGTCCTGATTCCGATGGGCCGGTACCTCCAGTTACCGAGAGAAGGCCAGCAGCTGCCTGGCCGGTGGACCACGGCTGGCTGGGATGTGGTGGCTCAGGGCTGCTGTCCCCAGGGAAATACAGAGCTGGGGCCAGGAGGGACCCCCAGCGTCAAAGGCAGATGCTGGGAGATGTGGCTTGTCTCGCCTTGCTCCACGGGGCCTCGGGGACCCCTCTGGGGCAGAACACGCTGCATCCCAGGATTGTGCTGGGTTTTAGGTCCAGCAAGCATCTGTGGCAGGTGGAGGGACTTTGAAACGCCCATGGAGCCTGGCATGGCCGTGCGGTGGTGGGAGCGGGTGATGCCCGCCCAGAGTGTGCCAGGCTCCCTCCACCCGGCGTGGTCCTTCTTCCGAGAAAGCTGTTTCAGCAGACCCTCTGCCTCCAGAGCGGGAGACTTGTCTCTTGGAGCAGCTGGTTGGTGCAACCCCCGTGCGTTAGCCGGGAGGGCAGCGGAGGATGGGATCAGCCTGGAGGGGGGTCAGGAGCAACGCGAGGGCATGAGAGAATCTTTTTTTAGTGGTGGAGCAGTTGTAACACATCCCCTTCCTCCGAGGCTCAGGGTGCCGGCTGAGCTCTGGGGTCCGCAGCCTGGTCCTTCCCTCCGCTGCTGCCGGTGCCGCGATGGATGGTTTAGCACAGCCCATCACCAGCAGCCAAATGTGCGCTGCTGTACGCCCTCCTCTCCCTCCCGGAGGCTTCATCCCCGGAGTGGGTGGGCAGGCACCGCTCTGCCGGTACCCTGGTAAAGCATTGCCAAATTTCCTCCTGCACACAGGCAGCGCCCCAGTGCTCGTCTCGTGCCCAAGCTCCTTTCTCCTTCATGTTGAAAGCGTTGGCCGGTTCACCCTCATCGCCTCGAGGCAACGTGATTTGCTCAGTGGCCTTTAAAAAAATAAATGAAAAAAAAAAAAATCAAAGCCCACTGAAATGACAAGAACATCAGCGGTGGGTGCATCCCCTTTTCCAGCAAACCAAGGGATTTGGGAGAAAATAGGTCACGTGCTCTTCATCCCGTGCCACGTGGTGGCCCTCCCAGGGCCAATGAGGTTGGGAGCCCTCTGCGCCGTGTGGCGAAAAAAATCACTGGGATTTTTTTTTCCCCATAGCATTTTTCATCCTTTCCAAACGTGAAAAGACCGGCCATCTGTCTGGACCCCTCTCACACCAAATCGGCACTAAAGCGGCTCTTTGGGGAAGGTAAGAAGATTTAAAAGGTTGTGTTGGTGGAAGACCACCTGCTGCGCGCAACTTTTCCTACGGATGAAAATCAGGGAAGAATCATGAAACGAGTCGGGTCTGGGGCTCCAGTATGGGTTAAAAGAGCTTTGAATGCTTAAGAGCCATCTTAAGTGAATCTCTTGTAGAGGAAATTTAAGTCTGTGTCGAAAGGGAGGTGGGATTATGGGAGAAAGAGGTGCGCGAGCGAGGGGGTTAGTTTAAGTTAACAGCTGCTCCTCAAGTCTCTCCTATAAAATATTTGCAAAAATATCTTTGCAAAATGGTTTTGCAAAATATTTTTGCAGAATTCTTTAGCAAAATTGTCGTTCTCTGTCACATTGTGTGCTTTATTTTACTAAAATTCAGGTTTGCCTGTGTCTTGCAGCTAATGCTAAAGATCATCTCCCCGGGTAGGGAAGCGTCCACTCTGCGTCAACCCGAATATTCAGCCATTCCTAATTTGCGTGATTTACGGTGCAGGCTTTGGGCAGCGTCGTTTATGTACGCGCTCAGAGTGGCACAAATCAAATTGCCTTAAAGAAATTGGTACTAAAATAACATGGACGTTAATCACGTCTTAGTCTGGCAACGTAATAAAAACCCCCAACCCTATTTGATTTAATTTTTACCTTTTGGTTCTGTTTCCAGTAATTTTTTTTTCCTTGCGCCGAGGAAATTTGGTTCGGAGAGAGGAATACCTTTTAATATGAGGCTCGCTTTGTTTCCTTTACAGTTTGCCATCAGATAACCATTTTACTCAGCGTGGCTAAGTTCTTTCTGATACCGTTGCATTTCTGTTGCATTTTCTTTGGTTACACCATTGCTTTATAAGTAGAAAAGTGAAATATTAGTTGCAAAGGTTATACAGGACTTAAATGCTGTTGAAATCAATCCCAAAATATCATCTCCTTATTTTAAAGGGAAAATGTTCTCGGATGTATTTTTCTTGTAATCTGAGTTTGCCGGGATACTGTAATTTTAATGTGAACCATATTAGAAAATCTTATTTTATTAGTCAGAAGTCACATCCGGCTTAAAAATAAACCAGAAACAGTGGATCAAGGACGTTGTGTTTAAGTTTCCATAAAATGATTGACCTTTGTTTTGACAGATGCAAAGACAGATGCTAGCCTGCATTTTGATACAGAAACCAAACCCCGAAAAGCAGCAGTTTTTCCTAATATCTGGGGTTTTGTTTTTAATCCAGAATTCCAAAATAATTCGGTAATATTTCTGAAGCCCTTAATCTCAGACTTTCCCCTTCTTTGATGGATTAATTTATATAAACATATTTAGTACTCTCAGATACAAAAGCAAATTTTAAATTCTTTTTTCCTGGGAAATAACTGTAAAAAAATGTTCTGTTAATCTTGCTGAATTAAGAGGACATTTCTTTCTGAAGAAAACCGATCATTTCGGGGTGGGGAAGAAAAGGCTACTGACGGAGACTAAGGGAAAAACAACCCCTTTAAAGTGGTTTACACACTATTTTAATGTTCATATTGCAAGAGGCGCAAATCCTGCCTTCCAAATGCGTTAGAGCGGCGGCGGGATTTTAGCGCGCGGGATCCCGGGACAGGAATGCTGTCAGAATCGTGGCGCGGGATGCGCGGAGCGGGCCGAGCAAGCCGCCTCCGCAGCGGCCACCGCCGTGAGGTGGGAGCGGAGGGGTCCCGGGTGCCGGCGCGGGGAGACCCTCCCCACCTCGCAGGGCGCTCTCCGGGGTAGCCCCCGACGATGCTTTCACCCCCCGTGGGTCGGTGGTCCCAGGGCCGCTTTTCTCAGGCGGTGATTAATTTTTCCTCCAAGTCGTACAAGTGGGCTTGGGCGAAACGAGTGTTTGCCGGGCGGCAAATGGGAGCGGGCACCTTGCCGGCGGCTCGCTGCCGGCCAGCGTGGCTCCCTGCGGCAGCGGGGCTCGCGCCCAGTGCACGGGGACGAGCCCGAGCCCGCCGGCGGCCGAGCGCTTGCAGCCTTGGCTCCGATCTGTAGCGAAGCGGCGCATCCGCTTCGGGTAAGGCAGAGGATGCTTTCCCGGCCCCGGGACACGCTGCGCACAGACCCCCTGCTCCTGCAGCGCACGGGTGGGCAGCAGCTCGCATGGCTTGAGTTCGCCAGGCCTCTGCAGCTGCTTTTTGGCCAGCTGAAAGGGAAGGTGAATTTAAAGGCAACCCCGATGGGTGAGGGCTGTCCCCATCCCTGTAGCGAGCATCCTTCCGCCTCTCACTGGCCCTGGAGTTGCGATTAGCGTACGCACACGTATCTGGTTTGATTTCTCTCTTTTATTCAGGCTTTGCTAAACGAGCTGGTGGGAGGCGGCGGGTGCCAGCGCAGGGCACCCCGCTGGCACCGGCCCCGCTCCACCGGCCCCCGGAGCCGCCGCGGTACCGCTCGCACCAGAGGCAGGTCGGGGTGTCGGTGGCACATCCCGCCCTGGATTTCGGCAGAGACCGCGGGGTTGGGACCACTGCAGCGGCTGTGCCCTTGCGGCCAGGGCCAGGTTTGGGGACAGGGATGGTTGTGGTCCCTTCGCCAGCAGCCCCGACGCCCGGCCGAGCAAATTCACCGATTCCCTTGCCGGTGCGTTTCGCTCAGTGTTTAGACCCGAGGTTACAGAGGACCTACCGCGGGGAGAAGGAGAGCGGAGAAAGCAGCTCTCCTTGATTTTAATCGGGGTTGAGGTTTAGCTGAAGTGAAAACAGATCGGGAGTGACAGTTTTGGAGCCTGCTGTCAGGGTCTGAGCGCAGCGTGGCGGCGATCCACCCCCGGCCGCCGAGGGCCTCCGTCCTCCTCACCGGTCAGAGCCGGGGAGAGCAGCCACCGCCGAGCGTGGGATGGGGACCACGCAGCCCGGCTCCACCGCCGGCACGGCTGCCGGCTGGCTCTGTCACACGCCGCCCCTGCATCCTCCTTCCTTGCCGTGCTTTTCTCTGGGGGCAGGGGCAGGCAGGGCACGGCCTTGCGGCGGCCACCGCACGTGGACCCCCCCCCGCCCGCTCCCGCTCTGTGCAAATGGAGCCTTGGAAAGGGAAGGGTGGGGTTAGTGCTGCATCCTGACCGATCTGCTCGGTCCTGGCCGAGCGGTGCTGGGTTGCTTCTCCAAGGACAGGGAGACCCCCCCGGGGCCTCCCTTCCCTTGTCTCCCCTCAGTCTCCCATTCCCAAAGAGCATCTCTGGCTGGGGTGAAAGTCACGGGTTGAGGCTTGCAGAGAAACAGGACAGGCGGAGCACTGGGTCCAGCCCTGAGCCTGGAGGAGCCGGGAGGTATGGGGCCAGGCTGGTCGTGGCTCTCCCGTCGGTCTCGCTTGGTCCCCACTCATTTTCCTAAACGTGGAGGGGACCAGGAGAATGATGCTATACCCAGACTGTCCCTTATCTCCCCAGTCCAGGGTGGGGAATGGGAAGACCTGCCTGTTTCCCTATCCCTGGATCAGGGGCGGCCAGGACCTACGCCAGGTGCTTTGAGAAATTTGGTGGCATCCACGAGAGCAGCCCCCAACCACCCCGTCTTTCATCCTGCACAGCCTGGCATTGGGCTGCCATCTACTTTTTTTTTTGCAAAAAATTAAATCAGCAGCTAAATCAGTTGGTTTTTGTAGAGCTTGAGCATGGTCAAAATAACATGCTCCTTGTCCATCTTGACTTGGCACCTCCTGTTTGCCTCCCTTGTGCTCCGAGTCGGTCTGTCTGTCCACTGGCGCCTGGACAGACCGCTCCAGGGCAGCCCAAGCGCTGTGACCCTCATCCTTGTTTCCAGGGATTGGAGAGAGAGAAATGGAGATGGGATGAGATGAGGCAGTAGATTGCTTGGATCTCGGGATGAAGGGATTTGTGGACTGCCCCCAGAT
Source organism: Phaethon aethereus (assembly GCF_964289735.1). NCBI lineage: Eukaryota > Metazoa > Chordata > Aves > Phaethontiformes > Phaethontidae > Phaethon > Phaethon aethereus. The sequence goes on from NC_138580.1 coordinate 43,318,524, forward strand.
CAGTAGATTGAAAATGGAGGGAAATTATTGGGATGATGCTGCCTGTGGGATTAAAGCCAGGGCAGCCAGCAGGCTCTGGAGGAGGGGAATGAGGTGGGTTTTGGAGGGGGGTGGGGTGCAGGATACCTGCTGCTCCGAGCTGCAGAGAGATGTTCCTGGTTGCATCCTCATCTGTTTTGAAGGACACACTGGAAGCGGATACCCCCGGCCCCAACTCTTCCAGGGCATGCAGCGTGATGGACCAAGGTGGAGAGAGGGATAAGGGGACAGGAGGTCACGTCCCTGCTGGCTGGATCAAGACAAATAGCGGTGGTGGGGGTTTGGTGCCTGCTCTGCAGGTTTTGCAGCCATGCATGCATCGGTGCAGCAGTGGTGTAGAAACAGGACGGGCAAAAGTCTCGTGCTGGTTGGGTCCCTTCATCCCTTTTAGGTGAGGACTGATTTACCCCCTTGAGGTTATGGTTAAGGCTGTGGAGTCTCCGGCACAGCAGCAGGACAAACGTGCCTGTTGCTTTCCGCTTGCCCGAGGCCCCGGAGGTGCTCTCCTCCCAGCTGCCCCCCAGTTAGAAGGATGCCAGGAGTGTGCCTGGAGCTCTTTGCAGAGCTGTGCCCTCTCGTTTCCAGGCTGCTGGAAGACAAGCTGCTTCTCCTCCAGAGGTCCAGACAGCTCCCTGTGGACTCTCCTCCTTTATGAGCAGTCGGCATGGACCTATGGCCATGAGCATCCTTTTTTTGGGTGTCCTTTGGCCTTCCCCTGAAAAATGGCATGTAAAAACTGGCACATAGGGGACTGCTATCTGATTGCCTCACCCCTCAGTCTCTGGAGGGGTGCGTCTCCAGTGCTGGTTGCACTGGCATCTTTTGGGTAAGACACAGGTTCTTCAGCCTGTGCAGCTGCACAGCCCCAGCCGAGCATCCCTGGGGCATCTGTCAAGGCATCTCCCGGTGCCAGGCAGCATCTCCTGGCTCCCATTCCTTAGCCCCTGGCTGGGTGGGGAGGGGAGGAAGGCTAAATCGGGTGCATTGCTAAAGCATGACCAACCCTGGGCATAGCTCAGTGTCAAGGTTATAAGTGCAGTTGTCCAACAGATATGAGCTTTATTTGCAAATATCCAAATGTTTGTAAGATTTAAACAACGATGACTGGCAGAATGACATTGTCACCAACAGCACACAGCTGTGGGGAAGCTCTTTTCCAGTGCCTGACCCGGACCTTCTTCACTGCAGTTTAAGCCCCTCACTCAAGACCATTGCCTTGTCTCCCACCATGCTCCTGTCCTGTGGAGCCTTGGTTCCTCCAGCCCTTCCCCGTGGGCCATATTTGCTGGCCCCAGGGGTCTGGGGTTGCTCTGTGCCTGCTGGCTCTCCCCTGAAGACCCACCTCGTCATTCTCGGTTTCCTGCTGCAGATCCTGCAAGTTGAGTCGTCGCTCCCAGCCATTTTCAGGCGGATGGGCAGCTCTTCCTCCGTTTCTGTGCGCTTAATCGCACACAGCCAAGCTCGGTGCTTTGCCTTGCTGAACTGCATCTTATTTTCTCCGCTTTGCCAAGCTCGCTTTGGCTTCTTGCTCTGCTCTCCACCTGGGTTGTCCCTTCTCAGTTTAACAGGAGTGCCACTAATAAGTGTTTTGGGGGGGTTAGAGCATTTCCCAGCCCTCTTCAAACGGTCTCATCTGCCCCAGGCTTCCCTGGACCTTTTTCAGGACAATGCCACGTAAGATGGTATTAACAGCCTCATTGCTGCCACCCCCGGACTACCAGTTAGGGCATTTCCCCACTCTGCGAAGGCTCATTCCAGGGGCTGTTTATTACCGGTGCTTGCAGAAATGCTGGATGAGCTGCCCCGGCTCCCTCCACGCCACACGAGTTTCTCCATTCTCCAGCGGCTCGGTGCAGCCGCGCTCTGCGGCACTGCTAGTGGTGTTTCCCGTGTCCCACTTGCACGTTCAGGGGCGCAGACGTGGAGCGCGGCACTGAAACAGTCATCTTCCTGGTCTCGGCGGTGCAAGGCGGTGCCTTTTCAGCCAATTCATGAAAGCTTTGGGATTTTTTTCCTGTCGCTCGGATGCTGCAGCAGAATCCGCCCCACTCGGCAGCGCCGAGCCCCGCGGCAGGGTCCCGGCTGGGGCTGCAGTGCAGTGCTGCTGGCTCTGCCTTCCCGAGACAGCCAGGGCACCTGGGCTGAGCGGAGACCAAGCCAACGCTTGGTCCTCGCTGGTCCGTCAGCAGCTCCTCTGGGGCCCTCACTCCCCAGCCCTCTCCAAAACATTGGCTTGGGCATGGAGGGACAGACAATACAGGAAAAAAACTGTAATGGATCATTTCTATCTGTTCTTTAATCTTCTGGCAGAGCAAAAAGCTGTGATCGAGAAGGCAGAGTGACCTTCCTCATCCCAGGAAATGTTATTTTCTCAGCACGCAGGGTCTTGAGTCCCACACCCAGCACTTGCTCACAGACATCTGAGGATGCTTTTGGTCACCGAGTTGTAACAGACCCAACTGAGCATTGGCAAAGAGCACTGGCTCTCATCACCTCACGGGGCGAAATTTCTGATGTACTTAAGCAGTTTGACATTCACTGAAAATACTATTTTTATTGGCAAATGGTTCCAAATGGTGAATTGGAAGGGGCTGAATTAAAGTGCATTGCTCCCATCCACCCACCCACCCGCTCACCCCAGCCTTCCAAAAGCAGTTTTAACTCTCTACAAAATTGAAAAAATTCCTCGAAGACCCATTATTATTCCAAGCAGGGTTATCTCAGCTTGTCAAGGTGGTGGTTTAACAGGTTCAAGTCACTGATTTTGCTCAGGGTCCCACAGTCAGTGAGCCCTGACACCAAGCCCAGACAGTGTTTTCTGGGTTGCACAAGAGCATCTAATAGGCTGCTCCGACTGAATTGAATCTCCTTCACTGGTGTGTGTCCAATCTCTGCTCGCAACACAGCAGCAGCTCGTGTGAATGAGTGCAAATTCTGTATCCTATAGATGTCTCCAGATATATATCTCAGGTATGGCTACCTACGTTTCCCCTAAACCTGGTAATTAACACAAAACTCCAAGTTTTGTCTTCTGCAGATGCACCAGGGCAAGTGGCAGGTGTTATCATCCTGCTGGCTTGTTGTGTGGGATGACCTTGTTACGTGCAAGACCTCCATCCTGGGGTGATCGGTAGGGAAGAGCTGCAGCTTCACTCACTAGCCTTCACACAAAAGAGTGCAATAACGGCACCGCCATTGCGACAAAATCGGTCGTTCTCCTCGGACCGGGCTTGCCGTAGAGACGGTGGAGACTAACACCATCTGACATGCAGGGCCCGATTCTGATTTCATGCGTGGTTGCACATCCATGCACCAGCCGTGCCAGGGTTGCACTTCTGTGGGCGGCTGCTGCTGCTCTTGGTTAACTGCTGAGGTGCAGCAGGCTGCGACGGACCGCACAGGGCTCCGAGGATGAGCAGGGGGTCTCACTGCACATCTCTCCCTGGGCTTCCAGTGTCCACCGGCTGCAGCCGGGGGTTTGTGCTGCTCTTCGTTGTAGGGACTTGCCAGCTGTCCTGGACCGTGCTGGAGGTACGTCATGCTGCGTTTCTCTTCCTCTTGGTTTATCAGTCAGGTCAGACATTGCTCTGAAATGCATGAATGCCCACTGAAAGCCTACAGAAGTAAGGTGGGTTCAGCAGAAGCAAATGAGACTGGTTCGCCCAATGCCCCAAGCAGGATGCACAGCCTGATAACAGCCTGTGGGTGCCCCAGGTGAAGGAGGAACCCAGGAAAGCAGCTGGGAATTGCCTGGAGGGGAGGGCAGGCTTAGCACAGCTTTGGGCTGGCCGGAGAGTAGAGGTGTGCGTTCGGCTGGGCTGCAGCTGAGCCCACAGCAGTGTGGCAGGGCTGGAGCTATGGGCCATCGAACACAAGCCTGCTCGTCAGAGGGCAAAGGAGCTGGGGAGAAAGCCATGCTGACGTGAAGGGTGGTAGGAAATGACTGTTTAGGAAATGGAGAAGAGCTCCCAAGAGCTGCATCCAGCGAAGAGGTTGGTGGGAGAAGCAGGAGTTAGAAGACCACCTGAGGCACAGCGGTATCAGAGGCGGCAGCAGGGGAGATTGCTCTCATGGCCCTGGCACTGAACTTGTGGGCAGAGGAGCCAGAGAGCAGAGAGGGAAGGGAGGGAGCAGAGGGTCCAGAGGAAGGCACATTTCCATCCCCACAATGGTAATTGGGGTAATTGGCATAGAGGCGAGCAAGACTGGAAGAGCCCTCTGGTGCACACGAACAAGGAGGGGAAGGCGGGTTATAATTGCTCGTCAGGAGCCAGCGAGTGACAGCCTGGGCCATGAGTGGAGACATCTCACCCAGAGAAGAGCAGGGAAATGGGAGCAGGTGACCAAGAATGAAGCCTGCAGAAACGCTTGCTGTGAGGGCAAGAGCAGAGACATTTGTCTCCCGTGACGCTTGGAAAGATCAAGGGCAGGTGAACCAGGGATACTGCTGGCTGATGTACCCAGGTAGTATGGAGGCATCTTTTTTTCTTTTTTGGTTAGAGATATGTAAAATATTCCACTGAAGCTGGAGAGTGAGCGGAGGAAATGTCAACCAAAATTACAACAGTTGTGGGAAAATGGCAGCAGCTGGAAATGCAGTTTTATTGTAAAATGGCATTCGGTGTCACTCACTTAGGTGGTGCTACTGTCCCCTCACGGCTTCATCTTTTGACAGCCAAAGACCGCCGGTGGCCGATGCGTCTCCATTTGGAGCTTGGGTTTAAGGGAGTGCTTGACTTTGGTTTTTTTTCTCCTCGCTCCTTCCACCCCCATCCTGACCTGGCCACACTGCGTTTTCGTCATAATCCTGAGCTGGCTGCATCGCGGTGCTTCCCAGCCGTTAAAACGCAATGCTGAAAATCGCCGGATTAGGTCTTAATGGCAGGATCAAGCTGCCGGGAGATGAGTGGGTAGAAAGCTCCTGCTTACGCAGGTGGACAGGCAGTGCTCCTCGGGAAAGCAAGATAGAAAGCATAAAATGTTAGAAAAGCAGCTTCTTTCCTGGCTTCCCCTGCTTTTCTCTACATTTAGCACCTCTTTCAGTTTTCAAGGGTCAGAAAATGCTGGCCTGAGTTTTGTGAAGGGGGTATTGAGAGGTCAGAGGTATTTAAATGTCTCCTCCCTCCTTGTCTTGAGTGATGGACTCCCTGGCCAACAAGTTAATCCCCAGCATGAAAGTCTGCCAACCACGTTAGAAATCTGGGATGTGCCATAGCGTATTGTGCAGTGTGCTGGCAGACGCTGAAGCTTTGTGGTCATCTCTAACACCCAGCTTTCTTCTGGTGGGGCTCGTGAAGCACCGAAGAGCCCGGGAAGCGCGTTGGATGTTTTTCAGGGTGGCATTGCCATTGAGCAACTGCCCCGATGCTCCAGGGTAGGGTCTCGGGGGTGATCGTCTGGGCAGGTGGCACAGCATCCATGTACAGTCCAGTGCCCCGGCCACCTTGTGCTTTACCTGCATGGACTGGCAAGGGCTATTGGCCAACAAGGCACCAAGGTGTTGGTGTTTATCAGCCTGAACTGACCAAAGCTGTCAAGAACGCGTGGTTTTCTGGAGGCCGTGTGATGGGCAAGGGGGGTGACAGAGACTTTCTTCTTTGAATTTGCTTGGCAGTGCCTGTGAACTTCCCATCCAAACCTTTCAGGGAGGGGATGAGTTATGCCTGTGGGACATTTTTGCTCCGAATTGTTCTCTGTTTATTTTTGGACAGCTTGATCGAAACATCACTGTCCCTCAAAACAAATACCTAGATAAAGCCATGAAATTTGATCTCTGTAATGCTAATGAGAATATACCATGATAAGATCTACCAAAGAAACTCTACCTTGTGTGTCTGTCTTCTGGCAGGACCTTCAGTCCCACAGGCACCAGGGTGACTTCCGTGCAGATAGGAGAGACCCTGGCGTTGGGGTCTGCAGGCAGTAGCAATACTAGTGCCAAAGAAAGAAGAACCGTTTTGTGACGGAGATAATTTGTGGAGAGCCTCAACCACCTTCTCCAAAACGCAGGCTTCCCTGTCCCAGGCAGGGGGGGCGGTGTCGGGGGAGCTGCCCCCCCAGTACGGCAGCAGGCGCCTTGGCTGGGCATCTGCTGGGCGTTTACAGAGGAGGCATAGGCAGCGTTTGCTGGACTCACTCGCGCGCGGCTAACGTGCCCGGGGACCCCAAGCTCATGCATGGGAGGAGGAAGAGGAGGAGGAGGGCTGGCTCCAGCAAGCATGGAGCCAGCAATGTCTCCTGGCCCCTGCAGGGACACTGGCTCTGCCCGAGCTCAGCCGAGCCCCCGTCCAGAGGGGGCTGTGGGGATCCCAGCATCTGCTTTTCCAGCTCCTGTTTGGAAACCAGGCTAGAGAACAAAGTCCAGCCCTGAGCTCGGTCTCCCTCCCCTATTCTGCTTCAGATGCTGTCTCTCATCTGGGAGATGATCATGGTGTTAAATTAATTTAATACACAGTGTTCAGAATTCCCCTAACTAGAAGGTTTTGCTCAAATTTTAGGAGAGTGTCAATATTTGTGAGGTATCAGCAAGCATAAGTGCAAGAGTGCCATTAGGCAACGGCTCCAACCTCTAAAAAAATAGAAACGAGAAAAATTGGAGTGTGCGTGTTTGTGCGTGGGGAAGAGGATACCTTCTGCTGTTCTAGGTTTCCATTTTCCTTCCTCTTCTCCTTCTTCTCCTTGGTCACTGGTGTCTGAGCTGCTTTTTCAGACATAGGGAATTCCTAATTAGATTAAGGAAATTTCCTGGAATTTAATACATTTAAGTCTCAAAACCCAGGGAGAAGGAAGAACTGGATTGCTCTGAATACTAATGACGCCTCCTCCGAGCAGTCTCCCAAAAGGCAGCTGGATTTAAAAGACCTATTTATTCTGCAATGGGATCATTCTTTGGAAAGACGTTATCCGGCTGTTTTGGGGCAGATCAGCACCGAGCACCGCGCTCCCCGCCCTGCAGAGCTCCCCTTGCTGCAGTGCGAAGACATTTGGCTGCTCCCCGCGATGGCCGTGCGTGGGAAGATGCTGCTCCGGTCCTCTGCTTGTGGTTGTCCAGGCGTGATGCTTGGCAGGGCCTCGCTTGGCTTGCTGTGCAACTTTCATTTCGGGGCCAAACTCAGCTCCTCTGTCTCCTAGTCCTGTGTTTTCGACCTCCGCGGGGCTGCACCTGCTTTGCACTGGGTTGGAGCGGGGCTCTGGATCTACTCTATTCGTTGGACTGGATGTAATGGTGTCCTCAGGGCTTTCAAGTAGATGGACAAAGAAGCCATTTCGAAGCTGCTGTGAACTAGGCAGAATACGACGGTGAAGAGGAAGGGTCCAAGATGGGTCTCTCTCCAGGCAGGGAATGCTCTGAAATGCTCAAAATGGCGTTTGGGGGATAATTTTTCCCAGCCCTTTGTCCGTGAACAATGAAGGCTGTGGAGGGAGGCACGCGCCCAGGGTAAATGCCTCGTCTCTATTGTTCCCATCTTTTCCATTGAGCTTACGAACCCCCGTATAAAAGACTTACCTTTCGCTAGTATGATTAAGAAAAGGCCAATGTAGCTTTTCCGCTCACTGGAGCATGAAGCGTGTTTAATTTAATAATGCTGATAAATCTTAAAGCCAGGAGCATTTGGCTAACACATGACCCACTTTTTCAATCAATTGGAAACATTTACATAACGGCCCGATGCAGGGATGCTCCTGTGAGGGATGCGGAGCAGGGGATGGCAGACACCTTCGCAGTCAACACTGCTCTTGTAGGACGTTTTGGTGAGAGCAAAACAGCGAATTTGGCCGGTCCGTAGCCAAGTCGTGACGCACCTCATCGGGACTGCCACCTCTCCTCCTGCCGCAGGGATGTGCCTGGGTTTGGAGCACCTCAGCCACCCAGCTGGCCTTTGGGGTCCACCGCCGCGGTGGCAAAGCCAGGACTGCTGCAGGGTCCCACGCTCGCCTGCCAGCTCCCACGGCACGCACCAGCTTCAGGGGTGGCTGCAGTGGTGTGGCAGCTTTTCTCGCCCTTTCCCTGCGGCAGGGCTAGCTTGCTCCCGGGGCAGGATGTCCCTGGGGATGGCTGTCCCCCTGAGCGGCGGGGGCACCTCCCCTGCGCAGGCACTTGGTCTCCTGGCGCATCACTTCTCTCTCACGTGGAGCACGCAGCAGCACTGGCCTCCACAAGTCGGCACGACCGTCCTTTTCGGCATTGCTTTCCACGCGCAGAAATCAGCATGGGGTTAATCAACACAACCAGTTATTTATCTTCCTCTATCGTTTGCCCGCAGTGGGCTCGGTCTTGAAAGAGAAAGTTCCTGATCTCGTACATTGTGTGCGTCAGCCCATCCCCCTTACTCTGGTCCCCAATATTGGCACCTTCTTCCTCTGAAATATCCTCCTCTTCCCCACCCTTAACAGTGCCTTTTGGCTTGCCGTCTTCAACACATTTCATTTCTTACCCTTGTGAGGGTTTTACTTTTTTTCAACTGTAACATCCAGCGGCCCCAGGATCAGTGTTTGCAAGTGGGTTATAAGTAACCTCATTCCCAGTGAGGTGGTCTCCCGTTAGCTCGGTGGGAACACCATCTCCCTGCTAACCATGCGGGTTTTACCCATTTTGGGTTTCACAATAAACTCTGGAAAAGGTTTTACATCAAACCCATCTCCCAGCCATGATTTGTGCATTGCTGCGTGTTCATTCATCCCGACTGCCTTTTTGCATTAAAGTAATACTTGAGAACTCATTTACCCCCCATTTTTTGGTCATGTAAGTCCCTGCCTGAGCAAAGGAAAATGCCAGATGCTCATGACCAGGATGAAAAATCTCCCATCTGATATATACTGAGGGATTAAATAACATGGGGGAAAATTGCTGCAAATCTCACAGTGTTGCACGTAGAAGGATGCTGGTCCCTCCTTCTGCGACGGGACCGCTCTCCCCATGCAGTAGGGCTGCAGAGGCATTTCACATTCCCCGTCCTGGTGCAGAGACGCTACTGAGGAGGCATCAGGAAAGAAAAGGAAGGTTTTGTCGCCGTTCTGCCATTTCACCGCCACCACCACCACCCCCCCCCCCCCCGCCTTCAAAACATCAGTGGTGTTTTCCCTCTAGAGGGCAGAGGAGGAAAGAGAGAGAACGGGAAGGGAAAGGAACGTGACAGCACTGGGAAAACTCGGAGAGGTTTCGTTAGATACTTGCAAAGCATGAACAGCTGGAAATGGCGTGGTCCTGAGACGCAATGCCCAGCGAGAGTGCTCACAGGTCGGGATGAAGACGCAGATGTGTGGCAGCCGGGACACCAGCTCCATCCCGCTCTGTGCTCCTGGAGTCAGACAGACATATCCTGGTTATTGAAAACCTGGCTTTTGATTTTCCGAGTGCCCATTCACACCTGAGATGGTGAATTTTGGTTTGCTAGATAGGTGCCCCAGGTCTTTTAACGTCCCAGTTCAGCCACCGGTCTTTGGTCAGGCTGCTCCCTGCCCCTGCGTCCACATGCGCAGCTGGGCACTGCTGCTTTTCGGCTCGTGCAGACGTGGGCTGTGCCACCTCGGGCACTTCAGCCTTCGCTCCCGCAATGGCTTTTGCATGACCCGGGTGGCAAAGCCGCAGCAGAGCTGCAGGCTGCTCCCGGGCTTGCGCCCAGCATGGTCCCATGGGCGAGTGGCCAGCCCAATCTGCACCCGCTAAGGTGCTCAGCCCGTGACATCTCCCCGCAGCTCTTCCAGCCATGGCTTTCCCACACCCTGCTGCTCTGCAAGGGCTGCCCCATACCGAGGCGCCTGCCTGTTTTGAGAGAAAACCTTTCCCCTCTCTGTCCCCAGGTGATACGGCCGCGGTGCTGTCTCCTTCTGCAGCGGGGCTGCTCTCCCGGCTTACACACGTCTCCCGTCTCCCGGTAGGAAATGGAGTCGAAGGTCTCTGAAGGCGGCCTGAACGTCACCCTCACCATCCGGCTGCTGATGCACGGCAAGGTAAGGGTCTCCCAGCGAGGGGCTTTCCTCACAGCCCCCTCTTCTGCCTCCGCTCCGGCTGCCCCCGGGCCCGGCCGGCTGACAGCCCCGGGTGTGACGGGGAGGCTGGCACGGTGCTCCTGGCCCCTCGCATGCCTCCCCCCACCCTGTCCTTCTGCTGGGGACAGTGTGCGCCAGGTCTTTGCGTCATTATGGGGTCGGGCTGGATTGTCTTCACGTTTTGTAATGTCAGCTCCTTTGTGTTTGACTTTTTTTTCATAGGAAGTTGGAAGCATCATTGGAAAGGTAAGGACGTCTTTTAAATGAGTACTTAATGCTATTGCCCGCACCATGTGCTGCCTGTGGTGTGGTAGATGCCAGACTCCTCTTCCCTGTCACGCCCTTAAATTTTTGGTGTGCATGAGCTCGTTGCCGCATTTGTGAGACACAAATTATGAGACACCCACAGAGGGACCAAAGGCCGTTCCCCTAAAAAGAGAAACCAGCCACCAAACTTACCTAGTGCCGTTTCCAGCTGCTTCACTAGGGTGATGAATGGGTGTTTATGATTGTGTTGCCCTGACATTTTAATCAAATAGATTCATTAAGAGAGACTAAAAAATGTCATGCAGGCCCATTTAAATTCGCAGCACTTGTCTCTGAGGCTGCAGGACACCATTTAGTTTGTGCAGAAAAGCTTCACGAGGTGCTCTGCTCCCTGGGGCTTGCCATGGTGGTTTGGAAAGTCCTGGCTATACAGAGTTGGTTTTTCAGTGTTTTTAAAAGGCAGGTTTATGGTGGCAAAGATTTGTGGCACGAAAACCTTTCCCCTATATCCTTGTGCCTTATTTTTCCATCAGCCTGTCCAGCCCTGGAAAGATTCACAGTTGTACCTGCTTTATATTTGGATATAAAGATAGTAGATTTCTCTATAGATACCAGATCAGAAACTGCCCTTTGAAGCCACTCTGAAGTTCCAGCTTTTCTCAGCATCGGATCAGTTTCTGAGCTTTTTCCGTGTACTTTTGCTCCTAATGGGAAATGTAGAAAGGGAGGTGGAGGCTGCAGTTGTGCATTAGTAGCTGTTTTGTCTGTCGTGTCGTACAGACACAGGGAGCAGAGCTACGACGGCTTATACCCTCAGCTCTTCAGCTGACCAGCACACGGGGATGGAGGGCCAGGCATCGCAGAGCTGCCCAAAGGTTTGGCTATGTGTTGCCACGTATTAGAGAGATGCGTGTTTGGAAGGGTTGTTTTGAAGGTGGAAGTCTTGAATTTTTAGTAATAGCCTGTGTTTCTGCTTCTTATTTCAGAAAGGAGAGACCGTGAAGAAGATGCGCGAGGAGGTGAGCAACCCTGCTCTGGAGAAGGATCTGTAGGAGAGGAGAGGAGAGGAGTGGGAAGGGAAGGGTGTTGGGCTGTCCTGCCCAGCAGCGTGCAGCACAGTGGCCAGAGCTGCCCATTGCCCCGTGTGATATGTGCAGTAACTCCCAGGGTCACGACACGCAAGCTGGCTGTGCCCAGAGCTCTTTGGTCCAGGTTTCTCACTCCGTACTCAAACAAACCCCCATCACATTTAATGGGAATTTTCCAGAGCCAAGAATTTGCTCTTAGCGAAACATTGAAATTAAGTCACTCCTAAGATGTTTGAGTTTGTCCAAGGTCTTTGTGCCTGCAGCTACCAAGGAGTTAGCAAATCAGTAAGCAACACTCTTCGTTTTACAAGCAATGATCCCGTGATCTGGTCTTACCTTGACCGTGTGGGTTTGCATTGCACTAAAAGACCGAAGGCGAATGCTTGGAAACCCTTTATGAGGGTCAGGGTAAGACAGTGCTGGAGGCACCACGGGGTGCAGGGACGGGAGTTTTTAAGGTTAGATGGGATATTGAGAGGCTGGCACAGAGGATGACAGGGGACGAGGCTGGGACAGGACCTGACCCAGAGGAAGGGCTGCGCCTCCGGCTACATGCCTGTGGGTTGCTTGGCTGTGGCTATTCCAGGGCTGCCCTTCTCTTTCCAGAGCGGGGCAAGGATCAACATCTCGGAGGGAAACTGCCCTGAGCGAATCGTGACCATCACTGGCCCCACCGATGCCATCTTCAAGGCTTTCGCCATGATCGCCTACAAATTTGAGGAGGTGAGCAACGTGAGCCCTTTTCCCCAGGAGGGCAGAGTAAAAGGGTCTGCATCCAGACCCTTGGGTGGCACCAAGCTCAGCCAAGCAGAGCTCTGGCATGCCCACTGCTGGGGCCATCAGTGCAGATGGGCCTGGGTACCTCCAACCCATAAGTGCCTGCCTGGACTTGCTTAACTGGTACAGGACCTTGGCACAAAACCTTCCAGGCATCTCTAACTAGGCAAGAACTGAGCTTCAGTGAACTGTCCCAGAGGTCTCGCAGTTAATCAGCTGCAGGGATGCGCAGTGATGCAGCTGCAGACAAAGACCAGCCACAGTCTGGGGGACATGACCCCTCTTTTCTGGCCCAGGGCGTTTGGGTTGGCCTGGATGGCAGGTGTCTGGTCAGGTACCAAGCGCTGATGCATTGCACTCTTCCTCCCCAAGGACATAACCAATTCAATGAGCAACAGCACTGCTACCAGCAAACCTCCGGTGACGCTGAGACTGGTCGTGCCGGCTAGTCAGTGTGGCTCGCTGATCGGCAAAGGAGGCTCCAAGATCAAGGAAATCAGGGAGGTAAGACAGAGGTGATTTTGTTATTGCATGAAATCGTAGCTCCTTGGAGCTGATCTGTGACCAAGGGGGAGCTGCCTTGGAAAGGGGGACCCTTATGCTGCTAGCATCATGCACCAGGTTGCTTCCCAGGATGGTCCTGCTGACGTGGGGGCAGCATCCGTGGGACCTTGCTGGCGTGCGGATGCAGGCAGGGCCCGCATCCGAGCTCGCGTGGGGCGGCGCAGCTCTCGGGAGGCGCGTGGCGTCTCCAGGAGCTGGAGCTGGCTGCAGGGAAAGGCATTCAGCTGTGGGATTTCTCCTCCTCTCTCTTTCTGTCTCCAGTCAACAGGTGCTCAGGTTCAAGTGGCGGGGGACATGCTGCCCAACTCCACGGAGCGGGCGGTGACAATCTCGGGGACACCCGACGCAATTATCCAGTGTGTCAAACAGATCTGTGTGGTGATGCTGGAGGTACAGTCTGTGACAAAGGGGGTAAAGTACATAGGAAAAAAACCCAGCTGGCACCACAACAGCGCTGGGAGCTGTGGAGCGTGTCTCTCGTACCCTTCACCATGCGTTGTCGGACCACTCATTTCCTGGTACCTCCGTTTGAAACCTACCCAGTGTGTTCTCCCCACCATCTTCGTACGTTGTTTCTAGAGTCCCACACTGGAAACCTGTCTGGTCAGGTGCCCCAAAGGAGATGGCTTGTGTCGTAGCACAGGGTGGCTTCAGGAGAGAGGGGTGCCGGGTGGGCTGGCACAGCCGTAGCGTGGTGTCCCAGCAGCGCCAAGGGTGCCGTGGGAAGGGGACGGGGGCTGCAGCCACTCCACCCAGCGCCTGCTCTCCCCTGCACGGGGCTCGCGGTGCCCCGTGAGGACCACGGCTGGGAGGAGGAGGCCAGTGCATCGCCTGCGCTGGGGGACCCAGGGCTAGGAGCGCAAAGCCGGGCTCCAGTGAGGCACGGTGGGAAAGGTGCTGAGGAAGGCTGGTGGAGAGCAGGACCTGTAGGGCACATCGACGTGTGTCCAGGGTGCCGTTCTCTGGGAGAAATGCTGATGAGCAGAGCTTGAGTGTCTCTGCCATGGAGAGATGCTGCTGTACCAATGGCTTATTGCTAGGGGTGACCACAGCTGCATGCCCAACATCCAAACCTGCCATCTAAGATGGGAGAAGCTCCAGGAGGAAACCCCTCGGGACACAGGACGGTGACACCCTCCGCTCCTGGTGCCTCCCAGAGGTAGACAAGCACGGACCGGTGTCAGGCCCCTCTGCCTTGCTGCACAGCCCTTTATTAACGGCAGGGAAGAGCGTGTTTGCCACTGCAAGAGCGTCAGATGAGGATGCCAAAGCTTGGTGGAGGTGAAGCAAAACCAAATGTAAGCAACTTCAGTTTGGCAGCAGCTAAGGAGGAATTGCCACGAGCCACGTTACTGCTGGTAGTGATGCTCAGGCGGGTACGCTTTGCTGCCAGAGGAGTGCGATTTTAGCCGCACGGTGACCCCAGGTTATGCTCTGGACTGCGGCAGAGGTGTGGGCCTGAGGTGGTGCTTACAGGCGTGTTACAAAGTCTTCGGTGGCTGCTGTTCTCACTGACCAAACCAAGGGTTGCTGCTCCTCTGTATGGCTCAGCAATGGGAAAGAGAAAAAACCCATGAATTTTCTTGCAGTCTGAGATCTGGGAAGTCCCCTGACTTTAACAGTTCACAGAGATGCTCCTTATAACCTTTCTGTCTTAAATTATCCTACCACAGAAATCCTCGCTCGTCCCCTCTAAGATTTGCAATGCAATAAAAGAAAAAGCAGGTTTGTGATTATAGAGGCTGTGCTTTGATCGTACAACCTTCCTGCAGACCTGTGCTTAGCAGGAAGATTTGGATATGTCACTTGGCTACAAGTAGACGTCTAGAAGAATGTACAGAAAAAATGAAGAATTTTTCGTGAGATAGCGTAATTTATATTGCCTATCCTTACATAGCAGTAACTGGGTCATTTCACTTTGCGTAGAACCAGGAGGCTTTTATCTGAAATCTCTCCTGATCCCTAGAAACCTCAAAATCTCTTCTATGGCCTGTTTGTTATGTTCAAGAGAAAACCGACGGAGAGATAAATTGGGTGAGATGATCCCGTGCCTCGCGCAGAGGGACGCATCGCTACAGCTTGATGTGTGTCACTACAGCTTCTGCTCGGACCTACGCACAGCAGCAAGGAGCAAGACGTCCTGTCCAGCCGCAGCAGGGGTGCCCTGGGGCACGCTGCCGCAGGAGGAGGGCTGGCCGGTCTTCCGCTGCTGGCGTCTGGCTGGCTGCTCATGCAGGCTGCCACCACCATGCAGCTCCAGGATAAGATCTCTGGAAATGCTGGTGTTGCCATCGGAGAGGGGTTTCCAGCCCCTGGCGCCTCCAGAGTTCAGCATCCTGGCCAAAGCAATCGCTGCCACTTGTCCCACCAGGGCATGGGAGGTCTTGACCACAACGACAGTGCCTTGCAGCATCCCCTGCGCGGCCATCCACGTCCCAGGTTGGATGGCGATAGACCAAGCCAAGGCTTGAAGGCGACCCTGTTCCGGCAGTGAGGAAGATGAGAGGCGTCAAAGAGCTTAAGCATCATGCTGGGTCACTCAGACAGGCTGCTCGCGCCCTCCGATGCTCACGCTCACGACGCCGTGCCACCAGCTCCTGGTGCTTGGCCGGGCTGGTGCAACTCCAGGGCAGGCTGTGGATGTGCAAGAGCTCTCAGGCTGCAAAGAAATCCACTGCACGAGGAGGCTCATGGCATCCGGGGATGAAAAGCCTGGTCCGTGCGTGTACCTCCCCATCTTGCTGCACCTTGAGGGTCTCCTTGGAGTGTTTTGAGGAGGGCACTGCATGCCAGTGTCAGGCTCGAGTCTAGACCAGGAGACGCAGTTTGCAGAGAGCAGAGCGAAGGCAAGGAAGGCAGCGGAAGTCTGGGAAGTGATTTAGTGGCCCACGCCTTGGCAGGGGATCTCCTGTGCCCCAGGTTGTCCTCATTCATCCATTAAACGCTGATTTCCCCCGTGTCCTCCTGTCCAGAAACGCGGTTTGCCCGGTGCGGGTGTTGCTGGCGGCGGCCCCGGGGGCCGTGCTCCGTCGGGTGCTTTCTAACGCTCTTTTTGCCGCCGTTTCAGGAAAGCTGTTCTAATGTTCTCTCTCCCTCTCCTTGTCCCTTTTCCTAGTCCCCACCAAAAGGTGCCACCATTCCCTACCGCCCAAAGCCCGCCTCCACCCCTGTCATTTTTGCAGGTGGTCAGGTAAGAGCCGACCCGCTTGCAGCCTCCACTGCCAACCTCAGCCTTTTACTGCAGCACCAGCCGCTGCCCGTTAGTGCACTCAGGTTTCTTGCCTTCTGACTTGCATGGTGTCATCCCATCCGTTGCGCGCCACGGCAGGTGGACTGAAAGCTCTTTGCAGAACCTCTGGCAGTTCGCAAGCCCGGGCGGACGGCTCAGCTCCTGCCATGGATGCTGGAGGATAAGGAAAGGGCCAGCCCGGGGAAAGAGGGTGTTAGCACTACCAGGCACTCATGCACCAAGGAAAGGCCGGAGTTTGCTCCACTAGGTCCAAATTCAGTATTTGCCGACAGTTACCAGTGCGAAGGAGAAAATGAGAAAAGCCTCGTTGAACAAGAGGCCATGACCACGCTCTCACAGTGGCTGCGAGTGCTTATTTTCTGGTATCTCCAGTCCAATTAAAAATAACTTTGCATAGTTGTAATTGATCCGAGATAGGAAGGGCTCGTCCCAGCCACTCCAGGACCGTGCTGAGCCTCTGCTCAGGGCAGCCTCCATGAAAGGGTCATCCCCGTCGCTGGTGCTCGGCCAGTTTGGGGTGCTGCTTCCCTCAAGAATGCCGTAAGCTCTGCTGCAAAGCTGGGCCTCATCTCTGCCCGCAGGAGAGCCTGCGTTGCATTGCCTTTGGGGACATTGCGCAGGCTCGCGGTCACGATGTGGCGTTTCTAGCAACCCTTGGGAAGCGGCAGCAGATTTTTCTCTTTGCGGGGTAACCATCGCACGCACGTGCCACAGGAGCTGGCGGTTGCTCTGCAAACCAAAATCAGCTCCCACAGCACGTGGTGTATGGAACAAGAGCAGTTGAGCAGTTGAAGAGCAGTTGCTCTTGAAGAGGGGACTTGAACCATCGCTTTTTCCACCTCGTCTGCTCACCTCGCCTGGTGACCGAGGTCCTGCCTGTAGATGCCATCATGGCATCCCCGGTATCTGTCAGGACGGGTGCTTTCCCAGGAACGCCAGCAGCCAGGCAAAGCCAGGACTGGGAAGCTACAATCCGTCCAAAGCAGCACCGCACAAGTTATTTCGTTTCTCCCCAACCGTAATAAGTAGCAGAAGGGCAAAGCGAGGATGGGAACCAAGCCCAAAGCACAGGCTATTTCAGGCAGCGGGCTCAATCAGCATCTCTGAGTCATTGCCAGCATCGGGAGGAGTGTGCCGTCCGGTCTGAGCAGCCGTCCTGGAAAAGAGCTTTGAGTCCAGCTGCTTGGTGAACTTTTCTTCTCAAAAGGGAGAGTAAGGTGGAGGTAGCGCTTCTCCTGCTGGCGAACGGTCGGTGTCTTGGAGAGAAGCGACGTCGCGGGAAGCAGCGACCGTCTCTGAAAGGGGAGCTCTTCCCTGCCGCCCCCGGGAGCGCTGGCGAGCCCGGGGGCGGCCCGGGGGGGTGGCACGGGCGGGTGGGCAGAGGATGGCGGGTGACGGCACCGCGAGGTGGCTTGTACCTGCAGGAGCTCCGCGGGCCGAGGGACGCGGTGGCCAGCGGCAACTGCCAAAGGGGTCAGCCCCATCGCCCGCCTGCGACGTCAGCCTCTGCAGAAAGCCGGGGCTCACGCAGGCGGGGTGCTGGCAGACCTGAGTTGCTTCTGTCCAAGACACCTTCCTGCCTTTAATTAGCGTGTTCTCATCGATAGCTCTGATCAAAAAACGACGACCAAATTAAACCGCCAAAGAGCGAAATTTTTAGAGCAGCCCCTGCCGTGTGCCCACGGGCACACCGGTCCCCACCGCGCCGGGATGCCGGCAGGCGCGGGGACTGCCGCTTCTGTGCGCAGGGCTTTGCCAGGGTTTTGGGGGGTTTCCTCACCAAAGCGCTTTGCTGTTTGCAAACGATGCGGCAAATATGCAGAAGGTTCAGAGAGGTTTTTCTTCTTTTTCTTGGCTATCTTTACTCTCCCTTTTAAAGCGTTATCCATCTCTTTTGCCATTTCTTTCAGAATCATCTGAATAATGTGTCAACCAGTGAGATACATTTTGCTAGCTGCTTAAGTCCGAAATACTGGGCTCTCTAGTGTCTGGCCGTAGCGGTGCTTATTTTCAGGTTATTTACAAAAGAGAAAGGATTGCTAGAACTGACGTTAAAAACACTAAATACTTTGCCCGGCAGAGATCTGCATGGATTTGTCAGTTATAGCTGGTGGGAGGCATCGCAGTGCAGGCAGCCTGTCCCTGAGCCCTCTCCACGCCTGGGGAGACATCAGGACCGTGCCGCCCAGCTGGCTTTCTGCACGGCAATGCCTTTTCCCCCAGCAGAGCACTGGAATATACTGGGTAGATGTAACGCTTGTTAAGAGTAGCGCACCTGGAAATACGGAGAGACTCACTGCACTGGCTTTGCTTTCCAGGATCACAGTTAGGCGCGAAGGGCAGCGGTGACGTTACCGTGCATCTGCTACGCAGATGATGGTGGTTTGATGAACGGTTTGATGAACACCTGTACAGCGCAGCCCAGTCTTCCCGCTCCATGCAATTCTGGCACCTTTAAAGACCAGTTTCCTTTCGGAAAAGCCAAACCAAGCCCAAGCCCCCCGAGTTAGGTAGCTCAGCGTGCTCCGGCTTTGATCAGAGGGGTGCGTCTCCCCCCCCACCAAGGACTCGGCGCTGCCCCAGCGAATTTGATGCAGCCCGGGGGGGCTCTTCCCCCCAGCCATGGGGATGCGCGGGGCAGCCGCTCGCTGCATGGAGGGTGCTTCCCTCTCCCCCTCCTGCCTCAGAACAAGCCGGTTAAGTAAAAATTCAAGATCCCGCACCCCGCTTTCACCGGCCGCGCAGCGAGGGGAGAGGTGTGCCAGTGGCATAACGCTCAGCTCCCCGTGCTCAGTTATTTGGGGTGCCATGGGGTCCCGGGCAGAGCAGGGTGGGGGCTGAGCCCCTCTTCAGCCCCTGCAGTAACAGCAGTTACCCCACGCCAGGCAGAAAGGAGCAAACCCCAGGACAGCAGTCCCCGCAGAGAGGCACGGGGCTTTGCCGCTGCATCCTGCCAGCTCTAATAACATGTTTTTTTTTTTCTTTTGCAGGCCTATACAATTCAGGGACAATACGCTATTCCACACCCGGATGTGAGTTTTACCCTAATTTTTCTTATACCCTTTTATGTCACCTGCATGCTACTGTTAAGTCACATAATATTAATATTAGACAATAATATTAATAGCATATTTTCAAAGTAACTGGCCGTGTGTAGTATCTGTAATACCTTCAATAGCCTTTCAACCTGTTAGCACTAAACTTTATTAATTCTGAGGACTTGGCCTGATGCTAAATTGTTTGCATTGTTCAGTGCTATCCCTTTGTTCTGAGAGAAACATTACTCCATGCATTTTGTGCCTCAAAACAATCAAAACAAGAAAAAAAAGGAAAAAAAAAAAACTTTCCCCTCTATTTCCCCCTTGTCCTTAAAATGTTGGTAAGCCAAGGGCTTGTTTAGGTGCCGAGTGCCTTGGTGGGGTGGGGAGAAGCCAGAGCTCCAGCGGTGCGTGGTTTCTTGCTTGAAGCCTGGGCAGGCGGACGTGCCTTTTTGGGGGTCCTCCGCCGGGTGTCTCGGAAGCAGATGCTGAGGCTGGGCAAAACGCCACCGGCGTTCCCCGGAGGGACGGAGAGGATGGCCGCCGGCCACGCTGCCGGATCTCAACCTCGCTGAGGGCTCCGCACCTCCCCGGGAGAGCTGGGGCCCAGAGCGGAGCCGTCACCCCGGGTTTGACGGCTGTCTCGCTGGGTTTGGCTCTCCGTCGCCCGGGGGGGCATCGCGGGCACGGTCCCCGCTTCGTCTCGCACGCCCTGGTGCGGAGACGAGCGCGGCTCCGGCGGGCGGCACGGCCGGGTTGTGCCCATGCTGGGATCCCCCGCACGCGCCGGACCCCCGGGGGGGGTCAGGGAGCCACAGCGTGTGTGTGGGGGCACGTGTAGGGAACGACTGCGGGCGTGTCTGTGCGTAAAGGAACCAACAGAAGTAGAAAACAAGTCTGTTTTAAAGGATTTCGCTATGAAAGGCGGCGGCGAAGCTCCTTGCTGGCAGCAGACAGCTGCTCGGCTTCTGGGGTCGTCACGGCTGACACGTGCCGGGGAGCTCTGGGAAAAAGCTGGGATTTTCTAAATGTGTTTCAGAGGGGATAAAATACTCGGCGAGTCCCACTTTGGAGGCCCCTTCTCGCTGGCACGCCTGTGGGTCAGGGGTCCGCGGTGGGGGCTGAGCACGAAGTGGCTGCGGCTTAATTGTAAGCAGCGTGGTCTGGGTGGAAAGTCTTCTCCAGCCACCCCATGCACGGGAAGGGTACGATGTGGCTCGGCGTTCCTCTTTCTGGTGGGGTATTAAATCACAGGATTGCTTTTTGCATGCCTGAGAACGGGGCAAGGCTGTTCCATACCGCCAACGCACACTCCCCGGGGGAAGGGTTAGGAGCCGTAGGCTGGATTTGGATCTTAGGAGCAGTGATTTCACCCAGTTCAGTGGGCTGCCTTTCCATGCAACACCAGTATGCATGTGCTCTGAATAGCTGGCTGTGATGGTTGCTCAGAAATGTTCTTAACTGTGTGCACTTCGCTTGTGCTCCCTAAGTGGAATATAAATAAAGACATTGCATATTTAGCGAGGGTAGATGAATATATTATTTGTCTCAGTTTTCCTTTGCAAGCAGTGGCAACAGCTTAGTGTTTTCCTGGTTATTATACTCCTCTGATTGACAGGAATAAAATTCATTTAATACGTTTCCTGGCTGCACTCTGCCCTGCTCCCAGTAGATGTGCTGAGACCTGGAAAAAGTCGTTCGTACAGGGGCCATGTGTTCTGCCCTTACTCTCACAGCTCTCTCGCAAGGATCGGTCATTTTAAACACTGTTGGGTGCAGAAACCGGTCTTGAACATGATTTTAGGGCATTGCCCTTGCTCTCACAGGTGTCTGTGTTTAGTGGATGCCTTTTGCAGACCCGGGGTTGCAGAGTGGGCAGAATTTCTAACGCCAAAGCTAAAATGTGAATGCCTGCCTTGATTTTGTCACCTAAGAAAAACCCCCAGGTCAGCGAGAGTTTTGGCTGATGAAGGGCTTCAGCACGGCCTGGGTGCTCGTAAGCCCTTCGGGATGTGACGCGTCGCTACCTGCCTTTGCGAATTTTGCAGCGGGAGATGAACGGCGGCCACGGCAGCCGGCAGTCAGGGGCGTTTGGGAGTGAAATAAATGTCAAGCGCAGGAAAGCTCCCAAACCGGGGCATCGCCCCTGGGTACGCACCCGGCTGGCAGCCGATCAGACGTAACCGGCGTTGCTGTGGGTACCGGGTGATGCTCGGGGTGGCTGTACGTTGGTCTCAGAGCTGCTGTCCCGTCCTGTCCCTCCCAGCGGTGCCGGCGGGGACACTCCCCTCTGGTCTGCGGGGAAAAGCAGAGTTTGAAGAAATGGTCTCAGTTTTTTAGGGGTGTTTCACGCGCTGCAAGCGTTCATGTAGCAGCTTTCACTCTAACGTAGCTGTCCTCTCCTCTTGCAGGCTTTTTCATTGCTGTAATTATGGCTTTGTGCTAAACACCACTATCCAAACTATGTCTTCAAAATATGCTGGGTCAGTATTAGAAAGCATTTCAGTGTCTGCCCCGTCGGGCGAAGCGGGACCCGCACCCCGGGGCAGGCTCGGAGCCCAAGGGGCTCTGCCTCCCCGGTGCTCCTCGGCAGCGCCGCAAAGAGGAGGTTTCATCTGGAGTCCTGCCGGTGGGACCGGTCGCAGCGAGGAGCTCCACAAAAAGGGTGCGCCTGGGTTTAATTCGGTAGGAAACGGGATAGTTCTTAAATTAAAAAGCAGTGGATACTGATGTCCCTGCTACCCGCAGGAGCGGTGGCGTGCCTGGTCCTATCCAGACCTGACTGTTTCGGCAGGAAGCCGCTGTAGTTTCGGGTAACTTTCCGCGCTGCGCAGGGAGGGGTGCGGGCGCACCTCTTCTCGTGGGATGGCAAGACCTCTCCCCGAGCCAGCGGAGGCTGGACATCCTCACGCCGCTGCCGGGCTCCCCCGGGCACCTCTCTGGGGACTTGCAGGCGTCTCCCCTCCCTGCTGCCTCCCTCCAGCCTCTCCCCCGGTGTGCTCAGCCCCCCGGGTCCGCTTCCCCTCACCGCTGCCGGCCAGACCTCCCCGTGCTCCCTCCCTAGCCACGCTGCAGGAGCAAGGAGGTTTTTGAGTATTGTTTCCCCCAAAAATGTGGAAATTGTAACTCCTCGCCAGGGAGGGGTGGGCGCAAGGAGCGGTTTGCGTTTGGGGTCGATGCAATCCTGGCAGCCCTCTGAGCACCTGTGAAACTGGCGAGCCTCCCGCTCGCTGCTAGACCTCAGCCCAGTTTGTTTTGTTTCCTTTTGTTTTACTGTTTTGTTGTGGTTTTTTGGTTTGTTTTTTTTTTTTTAATCTGGAGCAGTGAAACAGAGCACAAAATGTATTCCAAACAAACTCCTCTCTATGCAACCGCTTCCTGACGGGGGTGCGAAAAGCTACCCGGCACGACAAGGGATACAAGGATCTGAAATACCTACTGGTCATGGCTGAAGCCCATATTTCCCCGCACTGCTAAGGCGTTTGTGCTCGTAACGAGCTGGCGTAAGAGCCGCAGTTTGTCCGTCTCCCAGAGGCGCTTCCCATCGGAGGCGCAGCACGAGAGCGTTTGCTGCGGGGGCAAGCGGTCACGATGCGGCTCCAGCAGCACAAGGAGGGGCTTCTGGCTGCTGGCACACGATGGCTGCCAGCCTGGCAGTGCCTTTGAGACGGCTCCTCTGCTCTAAAGCCGCCCCGAAGCGAGCAGCAGCTCCTGGTCGCGGGTTGCGAGGACCGGGAGGGGAAGGCAGCGGCTGGAAGCGCCGCAGGCAGCAGCCGGCCGCGCGCCGAGGCGGCCGCTCGCTCGTGGCGAAGGAGCTGAACCCTTTGACGAGGGGCGGAAACTAAGAATGGGCTTCTTGCTGGTATCGTACTTCAGACCCTGACCAAGCACTTCTGAAAAAGATTTGGGCTTTATTGCATTTTACCCAGGCCAAGTCCTTCTGCTAATGTTTTTGCCATGTCTCACCATGGCTTCCTGGTTTGGTTTTTTTTTTTTTGGTTTCCTTTTCTTTTTTTTTCCTTCCATTATAATTTCGTTCTTGATTTTTGGTGTGACTTGTTGTACTCTATGACAATAACCTTCTTAGCTCTAATGTCCCTCCTACCCCTCAGCAGTTGACCAAGCTCCACCAGTTGGCTATGCAGCAAACCCCCTTTACTCCCCTTGGACAGACCACCCCCGCTTTCCCTGGTACGTACCCACACGCCCTTTCTAGATATCCTTCTCTTCTTACCTGTAGAGTTTCTCTCTCTTTCTAAACTCATGCTATTTAATGGAAGCAAGCAGGGCAGGTAAAACTGAAGTTGCAATGGCCATGGGGAAAGGTTAACAGGGAGACTAGACAGAAGTTTGGGGGTTCCGGTCCTCACAGGCGAGCTCTCAGCCGCTAACCGTGCCCGCCTGGACTGCTCCTGCGAAGCCACGCTTACCTGGCTCCCAGCTCTGCTGGCTTTCCCAGCAGAAGCAACGAGCGCCAGTCTCCCATCCTTCCCCACCCGGAGGAGGCAGCATCCCCTGCCGCGTGCTGGTCCGGACCCCGGTGGGACACCCCCGCTTTCCCGAGGGGAACGGCTCGGCACCGGCCGGGGATGCTGCCCCGGGGAGCAGTGCCGAGCCGGGCGGGACGGCAGCCCTGTGTCGGGGAGAGCGATGGGAAGGAGCCGCGGCCGCCGGGAGCCGCGCTGACGGGAGGACAGCCAGACGTGGCTCAGCGGCCACGTCCCCAGGGCTGGCGTGGCAGTTAACGCATTTCACGGTGACCTGGGAAGCAGATAGAGCGCAGGGGATGGAGATATTTAAAGTACCTTTGTTTACTCAGTGTCAAAGTGCCGGTTGGAAATGCCTTTTCTGACAGTATGTTCATCATATTTTGAGCTTCCTAGATGAAGTGACATTGCTTATCTCCTCGAAGGCAAAAGCATTAAACCTGTTTCTTCTTTGCTCTTCAGGAGAAAAGCTGCCCTTACATTCCTCCGAAGAAGCTCAAAATCTGATGGGCCAATCATCAGGTAAAACACAAAGCTACAGGGAAACGAGTAGGCTTCTGTTGAGATGTATTTCTTGAACAGGACTGTGCCATTGTTGTGCTCCTAGAAAAATTGCGCTATTTGTGGAGAAGACAGTAGCTTTTCTTGGTGGGCAGGGAGAGATAGGGCAGTACCGTGCCTGCCGTTCTCCGTCGTACAGCATGTCAAAAGAAAAGTGCCTGTAGTTAATTGCCTAGTTTTTTTGTCGTTTGCTTATAACTGCCACCTGTGTAACAGAAAGACACCAGAGTCATCACCCTTATTTTTTCATTTAATGTTGCATAAACTTTGCTCAGAGACAGTAGAAAAGTGTCTGTGGGAACAAAAAAAGGCACAATTTTAGCCATCTCTAAGCCATTCAGGGTAAGCTGCATTTTTAGCGGGACAGGACCCTGAGGAGCCAAAGCACGGCCATAATCTTGGAGAAATTTTGATGTCAAATGTCCCACACATTCATCCATGCGTGCCGACCGTGCTGATAATTTATAACCTACCGTTGCTTAGAGGAGTCATCCTGAGACCTGGTGGCTCGCAGGCGATGTGAGCCAGACCTCCCCCGGGTGCACCGGGCACGTGTGTGATCCGCGGCCGGCCGGCTGCCTCGCGCGCATGCCTCGAGAGAGCCCGGGGACACCGCCTAACTGAGAAAGCAAACGCAGCCCAGGCAAATAGACCCCACAAGACTATAGCGAGTACAGATTTCACGATACCAGCCGGCGCAGCCTTGTTTTCCGTGTGCCCTGTTTTGCCCTTGGCAACCACCCAAGGGACCAATCCTGCCACGTTACAGCCGTGGCGGCTGCATGTGCGTATCGGAGAGGGAGGACCTGGTATGCTGAAACGAACAGTCTCCAGGTGATGGAGAAGGACGTGGCCATTCCTCGGCGGCCGTTGCGATGCAGGGGTGGTGCAGTACCGTGGCACTGCGTGCCCCGAGGGCTTTCAGCAGCGCCCATGGCATCTGAGTGCGGGGCGGGGGACCCTCTCTATGAGTCTGAGGAGCTTAGCTTGCATTTCCAAAGATCCCTGGGTGCCTCAGCACTGCTCTGAGCCCATCCCCAGTGCTCTGCTCCCTTCAAAAGACGTTTTCTGCCATAGTCAAGCTGCTCGTGAGCTAAGCCTTGTAACACATGGCTGAGAGACAGGGACACCCGCACCCTGAGGGACATGTCCTTGTGTTAGGGGCAGTCCACCTTCCCCCGGGCTGCGAGAAGGCTCGGTGTGAAACCAGTTTTGGGGCACCAGCCCAGGGCTGGTGAGATGTCTCCTTCAGTGCAGCTATGTAAAACCTGAGCAGGAGCTGTTTTGTGCAGGCTTTGGCATCGGTACACCTGGTAGGGGTGAAGGAGCGCGTAAGGCTGCTGAGTGGAGGATTGCAGCCCCCTCCCCTGCATTCCCCCTCCTCTGTGTGCTCCTGGAAGAAAAATACGGTAAAGAGACCTCCTGCAAGCGGTACCCAGGCGTTGCGTCTCCGTAAGGGAGGTGCAGCTGGGAAGCTGCATTCAGGAAAGCGCAGGAATCATGCACGAGTGCATCAAAAATAGCCGATACTCTCCTTTCTAGGGGTGATGCTGAAATGGGTTTGCAACGTAAAGCTTCATTTTAGTATTCTAGAAATCTTGCCTCGACAGTGCCAGTACTCAGACAGACATCAGTTCAGACCTGCTGGGTTTTAAAGCCGCCGCGGCTCTCACGGTGCAGAGGGCTTCGATGGAAATGCAGACCAGCAAAACTCGGCCATTGCTTGCAGCGGCTGCTCAGCACAGTTACGGCAGCGGCACATTGCCGTGTGGCACGAGGAATTTGGTGCTGCTGCTGCCTTGTGTTGTAGCAGCCCAGCACTTCCAGTGCTTCTTTACTCTGCACCTCCTTACCCCCTTCTTGCCTCGGAAACAGACCTTGCAGTCTCTCGTCCTCTCACACACACTGTTCTTACAAGCCTTCGTCAGTAGGTTATATCATACGGGTAAGGGTTTTTTTGCAGTTACTGCAAGTTCTTGTTAGTCACCAGACAGCTTCTCTCTTGCAGATCTGACATAGGACATCCCTGCTTCAGCATTGAGGTGATTTAATATGGAAACCTGTGGGAGAGGCAAGCTTCAACCTGGCCCAGGAGCGTGATGGCATGCTGTCCTCTTACCTCCGGAGCTGCACGCACAGCGTAGCCTGCTGGCTACGTGCTGTTTGCCGTGCTTTCCCTCGGGAGTAAGAGGGACCATCAGTCCCAGGTCCAGCTAGCGTGCACGTCTTAGCAGTCTGCCTTAAATCCAGCATTGCAAGTCTTTGGGGCTTTAACTTGCAAAGTGCTTTGCAGGCTGCCCTGCACCAGGCCGCCGGATCCCCCGGGGAAACCGGTTTTGGGGCACCAAGCTGCTGTCGTAACCGAGCGGCTCTGTGCCGCTGTGTCCGGAGGGGGCTGGAGGGCGCGTGGGCAGCCCTGCCGCTGGCAGGCTCTCTGCCTCCAGGGCTGGGTTTCCCAGCCAGCACGCTGTCTGCTGCTGTGTAGAGGAGGGAAGGTGCTTTTCCCACCTCTGTCAGACCCTCCCCAGCGATGCTGCATCCTTGCGGTGCAACGCACCCTCCTCTGAAGCCATTCGCGGTGGGAGGATGGAGGGTGGGAAGCTCATGGCCAGCCGGAGGGGTGCAGGGGAAGGTGGCACCCAGCTCCGGCAGAGTCAGGTAGCAACCGTCTTCCTCCTCCTTGTACCAGAGTGTGTGATCCCCTTCCCCTCCCAGCCCCGAGCAGGACGCAGCCTTTGCAGTGTTGACTGTTGCGGGAAAGCAGCGGAGCTCCGCCGCGCTGCCTCTGCAAGCTGTAACCATTTTCCCTTGCATATGCCCAGGTTTGGATGCCAGTCCCCCGGCCAGTACTCATGAACTCACCATTCCCAATGATGTAAGTAAATCCAAGTGCTTCCTCGGGGGGTGTGTGTGTGTGTACACATGTATATAAATATGTGTGTAAAGAGAGAGAGAGAGAGAGAGAGAGAGAGAGAGAGAGATAAAAAAGCTGCAGGCATATGACTTTTTGTTAAATATGTTTAGAGATGCCCCTTCACGAGGTTCACTCAAGCCCCGCGCAGTCTGTTGGAGGTCAGCCTGCAGCGTAAAGCACCCATTGGACTTTACCCCCTTGGTAGCTTTCTTAGGTACCATCCTCCTTAACGCTTCTTTTCCCTTTCCGAGTGAACTCAGTGCTCATGAAACATGCCCAGTTGACAGCACTGGGCAGGGGAAAGAGCTCCCGAGCCAGCCCTGGTTAAACTAAAATTGCTTAATCTAGCACTGGCAGATGTGAGATGACGTTTCAGCTCAAGCATAGTTACCGGTGGGAGGGAGGGGGTTGAAAAGGAGGTAAGTAAATAGTGTTGCTGATGCCACAAAGTGCCACACAAGCGTCTGAAGGGTGGTGCGTCTCGCCTCAGCCCTGGTGGCAGGCAGCTTTTGGGTCTGCTGGAGGCAGATACATCGCGGTGAAGTGGACGTTGGACTGGGATATTCGCTGGGAGGAGGCTGGAGTCACACTGGGCGCCGAGCCGTGCGAGGAGGGTGCTCAGGGATGCTCGGGTGGGAGGAGGCGGGATGGAGAGCCCAAAACAGCCGGCACCTGGACCCAAGGGTCTCGCTTCCGGACTGGCCCACCCGTTTCCATGGGTTGATAACCAGACTGCGCTCAAATCAGGATCAGGGCAAGCCAGGGCGTGGCTTCCAGGCTCTGACCCTGGAAGAGGACCTCTCCATCACCTACAAGCACCTTCAGCCCACCCTCATCAGGAGTTTCTGGGTCGAGTCTGGCAGCTGTTGCCACTTCTTCCTGCTGTTCACCAACACACGGCAGTGCAAGGGAAAGGCAGCAAGCCTGGCTGCAGCTCCTGGGCACCTCTACTCCTCCAGGATGCATGCCCAGGCCTCCTTCCACCCGGGACGTGGCAGTGAAACAGCTTCTGAGCATCGGCCGGCTGAAACCCTCGGAGACACTTCACCCCAGGGCCAACTGCCGTGGGAGGGCTCTGCAGAGGGGCCCGTGGGAGATGGTGGCAAGGCTGATCCTGGGTCTGGTTCTGTCTGTCCAGCAAGGAACCCGCTCCAGGAGGCTGCGGGAAGCTCTGCAAGGACTCCTTCGGTTGCAACAGCTGCGTCTGTCGAGAGTGGGGGACCGTGGCCCTGGCAGCAATGACAGCATCTTCAGCAATGTCAAGCGATCCTTTGCAAAGGGCCTTTCCTCCCCTTTAAGGTGCTGAGGGACCGGCTGCAGGAGCCGGGAGCACTCAGAACATTCCTTCACTAAAAGCCCAGCTCTCATCAGACCTGTGCAGCGTGAAATGTCATCGCCTGCATCTTTCTGCCTGATGAAAAATGCCTCCTTAGCTCTGCTTCCTGTTGTTCTAAAGGCTCTTAAACACTCGGCTGCCACCTTCCCTGGAAGTGGTTCATGTTTCTTAAAGCAAAGGGTCTACAGTGGCGTAGATCAGCTTGTGGTTGCGCTGCAGTTCAAGGAAATCTGATGATATCCATCTTGTCGCTCCTCTGACTGTCAGGAGAAACTTGAATGCTGTGCACAGACGCTTGGATGTTGCTGAACATCTCTCCAAATAGGTTTGTCTCCTTGGATCTCTCCAACAGGTTCCTAGCTGTAAGGGGTTTTCATTCGCTGAAGCATGTCTGAGTTGTTTCTGTGCCATGAAGACCAGGATGGGCGGCTGTTGGGCTGAGCTGCTGCCCCCGAGATATTTGATACCCTTCCAGCATGGCAGTGGGGTGTATCTTCAGGTCCGTATGGGACAAATCACTACAGTAGCCCCATGGTCTGACAACAGGACGAGTGAACATTTGGCGGAGTAGTTGTCTCCACTTCTACAGTGACAGAAATCCAGCAGCTGACAAGATGAATGTCACGCATATAAAATTCCCAGGTGCAACCTTGGAAAGGAGTTCAAATGCTGATGGCCAGGAAAGGCATGCAGAAACACCTCATGCCTGTGCTGGTAAAGCTGGACATGTCGGTGTGTGTCACCAAGCTGTGGAGCTGCTTGAAGGAACCATAGTTTGACGCAGAAATGAGTGAGAGCAAAGATGAAGACCGCTGAGGAAATTCAAGCCATTGAGGACCATTGAGGAAACTCAAGCCTCCAGCTGGCTCTGTTTTTTTCACGAGAGTGTGAAAGACATGTTTTTAAGTAGGATTCTCCTCTCCTGCAGGTGCCGCAGCCATGTGGTGCTCTCCTGCCCGTGGTGCGCACGCCAGCAAGCCCTTGCATTGCACCGAAAGAGCTGAGGGGGGGACAGGCAGCGAGGGTGTCCCAGCGGGGTAGAAGAAGTGTGGGATGGGGTGAGCACTCTGAAGCTATCGATGGTGTGTGGCTGCACCAGCTGATGAGGGGGCTCTTGGGGTTGGGCTGTCCCCCGGGAAGGCGGCAGGCTTGTTTTCTTCTGGTAACGCGTCCTGTGTAACCACCTTCAGGTTTGCCGTGATTGGCAAGTGTGGGTCACAGTCTGAAACATGACTTACTCCCATCCTTGCAAAACACCGACCAGTCATTAGACGATGACAATTATTATTTCCGAAATGAGCCTGGTATAACACCTCGCCCTTCTTGAAGCCCTCTGAGATGCTGGGCATCCTGTGCGAATAATTGAAATTTGCCCCGCAAGGAGGAGGGCAGGGCAGGCCGCTGGACGTGTCCTGGGAGGACCACGCTCGTGTGCAGGTGGGATTCACCCCCAGGCTGTCCCTCTCCTGTTTTCATGAGCATTAAGGTCACTCATGCCCCAGGGCAGAGGGAGGAAGGCTTCTGGCCGGCGCCATGCGGTTGTGCTCGCATCCCGCCGGTGACTGCCAGAGCTGCTGCTTCTCAGACGTTCCCTCCGTGCTTTTTTTCTAGCTAATAGGCTGCATAATCGGACGCCAAGGGACCAAAATCAATGAAATTCGGCAGATGTCGGGAGCGCAGATCAAAATCGCCAATGCCACGGAAGGGTCATCGGAGCGCCAAATTACCATCACAGGAACCCCTGCAAACATCAGCCTCGCGCAGTACCTCATCAACGCCAGGTGAGACCCCCCCGCCGGCCTCCACCGCCTCCCGCCACGGCCGAACCCACCCTGCCGACGTGGTGGGAGCAGCACTCGCTCCCGGCACTGCGGGCCGGGAGGGGCTTCCTTGAGGCCGGCTGGGACGGATGGTGGCTTGCTGAGACCTCTGAGCAGGGACCAGATGTCACCAGCGGGACCTCTGCCCCCGGCTGGCGCTTTGGCTGGGGACTGGGAGCCGCCTCGCTGCCGGCGGAGCAGCCGCGGGTTGCGCCGGTCGCCTGCTCACCTGCCACCCTTGCTCAAGGATTTTGCTCCTGGGTGGGCAAAATGGCCGCCATCTTTCCCTGCGGACGAGGCAGGGGACAGGGACAGGGACGGAGCTGAGCCGGTGGTGGGGAGGCATCGCTTGGGACCCGCTCGCTGGGACCCCAGCATCGCTTGCTGCCACCTCAGAACCTCTTCCGCGTGCTTCCAGGCCTCCCACAGGCTTTCTTCCATCCAGTGAAAATAATCAGTCCAATAAACACACAACATGGGAATGGCCTGATTGCTTCCTTTTCATGCTAACAAGCTTGGCGCAGCAGGACTTCGCTGGGGCCGAGGTTTCCCAGCGCCGCCCCTGGCCGGGGGCTGATGCCGCCTGTGCCGTGGGGGAGCGGGGGTCCGGCAAGCGACGGCAAGGAGCGCGTGCAGGGGCGGCGTAGCTGGAGAGGGGTCAGGGACCGGCTCCATGCAGGCAGCGAGCCGTGTCCGGGGCGCTCGCACAGACCTGCTTGGCTCTGCCAAGGGGAGACGCGGCCTTTCGCTAGCTCGTGCCAGCCCAGCACGGCCGCGCCAGCCAGGGCCGCCTGCCCATCCGTGCCCTCCGCTGCGGGCAGGGTTGGTGCCGTGCCGACCCGCTGCCGGCACGGGCTGCGCGCGGCTGCCGGCAGGGTCCTGGGAACGGGGGGCTGCCGGCGGCGACTCCGACGTTTGTTGGGGTGTGGGCTGCGAGCACCGGTGAGGTCTGTACGTGTTTTCTCCTCCTTGCACCCAACCCACCTCAGCCCCGACCTGCAACAGACCTCCACCATCCCGTCCTGCCCCACTGCCCCTCTGCCCACACCCATGGCACCTCTCCAGCCGCTCAGGAGAGGGACGGGGCCGGCCCCGCGCCTGCGGGCACGGCCGAGCGGCTCTCCCCACAGCTCCTTGCCAATCCCCCCCCCTCCTTGAGACAAGAGAGAGAAAGAAAAGAAAAACGAGCGGCTCTTCCTTCCTGGGAAAGGCTGGCTGAGCTGCAGCCGGTGCTGCGGCAGCGGCAGGGGTGACCTGGTGGCGGGGCAGGACGGGGCACAGCTCAGCCTCTCCCGTAGTTTCAAAAACCAGAGCAAATTGGGGGAGCTGGGATGGCTGCCTGTCCTCTGCAGGAGGGATGCCGTGCGCCGGGATGGCTCCTGCCAGCAGCCCTGGTGGGTAGCACCTCTGCCACGGCGCGGTGCCCGGGACGGGCGTTACCTGGCGGCAGCAAGGAGAGGGGAGGCAGCCAGCCATTGAGCTGGCTCTGTGCTCCACCCCGCCGTGCCCTCCACGGGGACCCCCGAGCCCCATGTGCTCAAGCCACCCCAGGGATGCTCTGCCCCCGGTCTGAGCAGGGCACAGACAAGAGGAGGAGCGCTGCCCCACAGGGTCTTCGTTTTCTTTTCTGCTCCGGTGATTAAGCGCTTGTTTTTGTCTCCCCCCCCACCCCTCTCTCTGCCCCTGTCTATTCTAGGCTGACGTCTGAGGTCACTGGAATGGGCGCACTCTAATTTCCACCCACCATCCTCCACTCCGCACCACCCGACCCTCTCCAGCCACCGGCACTCCACCCAGCCTATACTGCCTGTACATTTACCGTCTTCCCTTTGCCTCCACAGATACTCTTTTTCTTTACTAACGAATATATATATATATATAAAAAAATACACATGCATATGCACACACTGGAACGTTTCTTTACGAGCTCCTTACTGTGCTCCTGAGGCCGCTCCCGAACTCTTTGGTTATGGTCCTTCTTTTCAGCGTACGGTGTTATTACTTCATCTGCTTTTTTGGGGGGGTAGGGGGGGTATTTTTTTCCGCTGGCAAGACTTCAGAGGATGACGGGGTCTCTAGTGTCAGTCTAGCGTAGCTACTTACATGTTTGAGTTGACGTTGGCGGTACTTGCTGTAGCCTATGGACGTGTGATGCCACCCAGAGCTGTGCGTGCTTCAGAGTACTCACTTTTCTCACCGTTCTTCCTTTGATGGTCCTGCTTAGTTCGCTTTGCTTGTCCCGGCTCACCTTTGCGACCTCGCATCCTTGCTCTCAGGGCAAGGCATAGTTTTCACCCCGTGGCGTTTGGGAAGCAGAACGTGCGGGAGCCAAGCCAACGCGCATGCACGGGTTCACCCCCAGACTTCTCTCTTTGCAACACGGCAGGGTCCAGACAAGCCATCTTTCATACTTGACGAAGGGAATCACACACACACATGCACGCGAATGGTCCTCTTTTTTAACTAACAAGCAACTGGAAGTGGGAAGGATTCAGCTGTACGGGCTTCACATCCCCAGGGGCCTTTGAAAGCACTCTTTTGACAATCCCCATGAGTAAAACCTTTGGACGATAGCTCAGGAAGCTCTGTGAGCCGGCTGTGTTTGTCGCTGTTTGTGTTCAATAAATGTCTGTGCAGCTCTGCCACTGATGGGCTCCGACTGTTCTTCTCCTGGGTCTCCCCGCCA
Source organism: Phaethon aethereus (assembly GCF_964289735.1). Taxonomy (NCBI): domain Eukaryota; kingdom Metazoa; phylum Chordata; class Aves; order Phaethontiformes; family Phaethontidae; genus Phaethon; species Phaethon aethereus. The sequence continues at coordinate 43,351,341 of NC_138580.1, forward strand.
TCTCCAGCCCCATCCTTCCCTCTGCATCCTTCCGCACCTTTCTAGCTGTTTGGAGAGAAGGTGGGGGTTGCCCACAAACCCTTTTGTAATTAATATTTTATTTAGAGAAGGTCCCCATGAGCGGTGCACTTCCTGCGTGATTCTAGGCTTTCTCTTTTTAAAAGGGAGAGTACTTGGCTTACATAATGCTTTGATTTTCCCTAAGATCAGTTTACAAGTTGCAGTACGACAAGAAACATCTCTCACTGCCCCCTTGTCTGGACGGATCTGCCATGTCTGTGCCCCACACCCTTCCCCAAGACCCTCTATGCCCAGCCCTGCCTTCTGCTTCCAGGCTTTACTTCTCTCTCCTACCTCTCAAGCGGGGAAACTAATATATTTTCCATGAATTAATTTCCTACTGTACAAAATGTATGGTACATGCTTTTCCCACGTTGCAAATGTTCATGATACAGCACATCCCCAGGCAGCTAAAGCAGCCGCACAATACATTTTTGCACCGTGCCACATGGGAAATATATTGTTTTTCCAGGTGAGCTCCGAGACCTTTCCCTCTCTTCCTCCCCTAGTGCTGGCAGGCACCGCTGGCAGCTGCCCCCCTTTCTCCTGCCGGGATGCCGGACCGCTTCTCCTCCTGACCCCAAGGGCTGGCTGCCTGGCACTCACGAGGGTGCTCGGCGCTCCCCCGGGCGGCGGCGGGAACCCCGGGTGATGCCACCGCACCAGTGGAGCCAGGGATGGGCGGGGGCTTAGGGGCAGCTGCTCGGTGTCTGGTGGGGACGATCACGCGAAAGAGCGAAGGGAGTGAGTTTGCTTGGGCAGGGCGGTACGTGCCTGCTCCCTGCGTGTATCAGGCAGCATCGTCACCTGGTACGTCCTTTGGGGTCCATTCCCCCAGCCCAGGAGCCCACCGCTAGCAAAGCTCCAGAAAGGTGGAGGTGGCTGCCAGCCCCTGCCGCTGAGCATCAGCGATTCGCTCAGCCCAACACCCACGCGTGCTCAGCTCTCTGGAGCATTTCAAGCCTCTGCATTTAAAGGCTCTTGCAGCTCCTTCATAAGATGCTGCTGGCTGCCGACCCCCTGCTCTGCTCTCCCTGGCATTTCGGATTCAGCTGTGCTTTTCAAGTGGTCCAGCAGCCAAACGTGCTCGAGAGCATCCCCTTATCCCCCACCCGGGGGAGCGCCGGTGCTTTGGGCAGTGCTGGAGTCCACTGACTCCATGAGTACAGGGGCTCAGGTGGAGCCGGTAACCACCCCCAGCAGCATCCCCCCTTGTATTTGTGCTGATGCTGGAGTAGGACTGGGAGCCCAGGCACCAAATGCTGCCCTCCTGCAAGTTGCCAGCGGGCCAGAGCAAGCACAGAGCCACCTGCCAAGGTGGTCAGTCCGTTGCGGGCAACCGGCACTCCTCATCCTCTCTGTTCCTCACTCCAGTCCAGCCCAAGTATTTTTCCTGTTGAAAGAACAAAATACCAGTGTGAGAGACCCAGCATGAAAATAACCACCCATCGGCATGCCAGAGCCACCACGGCGGCCTGGGTGGCGAGCCGGGGCGCGTGCCAGCCCGCCAAAGCTCCACGTCCCACGGCCACCACCCCCAAGCAAAGCGATGGCAGCCAGTGGCCTGGGGCGATGCCCCCCTCGGCGAGGGACAGCACGCGGAGGGAGCTGTGGCTCAGCTCTCCCACGGGGCTGTAGGACAAGCCGGAGCACGAGCAGATCCCGTAGGTGATGGCGGCACACGGAGGGCAGGCCGGGTGCGCGGCAGGAGCGGTGTGAGCCTCTGGCACGCAGGCGCCGTCGGAAATCGGCAGCGGCACTGTGCTGACCAAGACCGAGAAATCCACCACGAGACATTGCGTTTCTGGGGTCCGTACACCTGCCGGGCACTTACGCCCTGAGGAAGGCCTGGGACCTTTTCATGGCGAATTGCCGTGAACGTGGAAATGGCTTTGTACGGCGACCTGCGGTTTCCACAGATCGCGGCTGCCCTTGAGTTTCTCTGTGCGTGCGCTGAGCTCCCTGCGCTATTCCCCACCTCCACTGAGACATCGCTGCCCAAAATAGCAAATGCCAGATTGGGTCTGCCAGATGCAGCCGAGCTCAGAGGCTACTGGAGAGGAGGATCAGACCGTAGCAACACCTCTACACCCACCCCCATGCCAGCAAACCCGCAGACCACATCTCCCTCTGGGTACCAACCCCAGCCCAGCCCGCTGCGACACGTCCGTCACCCAGCGATGCCGTGCCTGCCGGTGAAGCCGCCGCAGGCACGGAGGGTGAAGCAGGGAGGTTGGATAGAAGCATCGCTCTGGTGCCGAGCGGGTACCCGAGCCGTCACGTCAGGCCACGCGCGGCAGCAGGACCCGGGCTGGCGGGAGCGCGCCGGGGAATGATGCACGGGGCCGCAGGGGGACGGTCCCAGCAGTAGCGACCACCTTCCAGGAACACCACGTCCTTGGCAAGGAGCAGCGGGAGAGTCCCACCAGTCTTCCAGCACCTAGATAAAAGGCAACGCTGCTCGGGCCATGGTTTTTAAGGACTGTTGCCGAAATGTGCCGTCAGGGAGGTCGGAGCACGGGGCTGGGTTTTTTGCCCTCTCCCCGTGGTGTTTCAACTCGCTTTATCCAAATGACACCTGGTTGCCTGATCATTGAATCTCGAGGTATTTCCAAGGGACTTGAGCAGGCAAAGGAGCCTCGATGGACAAAACCCATCCTAATTCTGCTTTTTGCTCTGGTACAGCATGCTTTTTCATTTTAGCTATCCAGGGACCATTTATAAATAGAAAAAGCCACTTGAGCAACTCTAGCTGGGAGATGCCAGCCCTCCTGCAAACGAAGCCGGGCGTTTCTCAAACTGGGCATGCAAAAAATGCAGGACCCCTACAAAGCAAATGCTTATTCGCCTCCCGTTGCTCAGGAATCTCCTCCTCAGAGGAGGGAGAGATACAGCCCGGGCCACTGCCTCTCCCGGCTCTGCATTTAGGGTCTAGAGGGAGCGGGAAGGAGCTGAGCCGCTTGCTGTAGGGCTGGAGAGGGGGGAGCCTGCGGAAAACGTCGGGTGGGATCCCGCAGGACAGGGCGCAGTGAAGAATGTGGTTGCACTGGCGCGGCTGAGGCATCCCTCCTTCTGACATTACCCGAGGCTTTGACTTCGCAACTTCTCTTTGGGGTCGCATTTCCCAGGTTATTTTGCAAACTGGGAAAAAAAAAAAAAGAACAAAACTCCCGTGTTTAAGTGGGAATCTAGCAGCTTATCCATCCCCATCTGGGCTTGAGCAAGGCCTGAAGAAAGAGGTGGTTAAACAATTGCAGCATCTCCTGGGAACATGTTGATGACAACAACAATAACAACAAAATCACAAGGAATGTATCAAACTTGGCTTTGATTTCTTTGGTAAAAAGGAGATTTGCTGATTTCTTTGGAAGTAGCCTCAATGTTTTGCTTTTACTTGCGATAGGTCTTGGGTTTGCATTTTATAGGAATTTAAAATGCTCCAGTGATGCATCCACGGCTATGCCACTGGGAAAAATATATGAAAAATCACATCTCTGATATTGGAGTGAATATTCAATACAAGGTGAACGTCCAAGTTAATCAACAGAATAGATTTAATACATTGCTGTTCTCTCTCAAAGCAATGCATTTTATCCAGGCAGAATGATTCAACATTTCTGGAAGCAACCGACTCAGTATTACTCAGTCAAGCTCTTTGGGAACGTGTTATTTTGTGGGAAACCGTTACTTTGGCAGGGAAGTATTGGTTGGATGCCTCCCCCTGCCCCTGGAGCGCGGTAGCTCTCCGTCAGAGAGAGGCCAGCTGAGGTTCGTGAGCCCCTTGGGCTTCCGCTGAGGGTCTCCACTCCCCCTCATATCCTTCCCAGGTCATGATCCCAAAATTAAGTGTTTGGGGTATTGTTATGTGCATTTTTGTTCCTGGAATTTGTATTTGCAAATCTGGCGCATAATGGGGTTGAAAAAAATAGGATGTTTCCCCTAAGGGAAAGTGACTTTCACCAGGGAGACTCTTTAAATTTAATACTCTCTTTTAGCTGTAATTCAGGGTTTTTTATGTATTCACGGTAGTCACTTTTAATTACGCTAATTTCAAGCTTACGGTCCATTAGCAAGGGTAATTTCGCCGCCCCCGAGCTGGCAGAGGTAGGTTTCCGGGGGGTCGCTCAGTGCTGTGGGAGGGGTGACTCCTGGACCTCGTTTTCTCCTTGGCCACGGGGTGGACGGATGGTGCGCGCTCGGCGCAAGCCCTTTCGGACACCTTTCTCGCGCCGCTTTGCAGAAGGTGAGCGCCCAGCAGCCCATCTCCCCTAACCCCAGCTAGCACGTCCCCCGGCCCGGGCCCCCCAGGCTGGTCACTAGGTGTCCCCCTTGACCAGCTTTTGGCGTTACCCTGCTCCGGCCGGGGCGTGGATGTGGGGTGCTCCCGGTCTCTGCTCCATCCACTCGCAGAAGACACGCCGCGCTGCCGGACGTCAGAAAGGAGTGGGTGCTTGTGTGTGCCTGTCCTCACCCGTGGCATCCACCGAGCAGGCAGCTGGCACTGCGTCCCACTGTGGGAAGGGTCCCATCAGCGCTGGGACCTTGCCCATCTGGGCAAGCACGCATGGCTAGCAGCTCCCTCGGGTGTCCCCATGCTCTCCAGTTACACCGGTGGCACCGAGGGATGGGCTTGGCTGGCCCAAGCCCGTTCGGTCTCCCTGGCCCGGCATTCTGCAACAGAAGGACAAGGTTTTGCCGGAGAGGTCCCGAGGACCTCCAGCCCTCGCTGTCCCCGGGGAGGCCGGCGTGTGCCGGCGGGGAGCACCGCGCCTGGGTTCGTGGCACGAGCGTCTGCAGCTGGCGCGAGCTCAGAGCTCAGGGTGGAACGACTTGCAGAAAGGTCACGGGCTGGGTGCAATTCCCCTGCTCCCATGCTGGATATCACGGGGAGCTGGGGATCTGCCGAGAGGGTTATTTTTGCTTTCCCTTCGAAAAAAATGCAGCTGTGGATCTTAATACGCTGTGCTATGCGTCGAGCCTCAGGCCTCCATCCAGAGGGTAACGTGGCAGTGACTTTTAGGAAGTACTGAATGTACCAGATGTGCAACTCCTTCAACTCCAGATGTGCAGCCCTCCCTCCCCCTCCGCCTCAGCACAGTTGTCCTGCAAAGAGGAACAAGAGACACCAGATTGCTCAGAAAGCATCCCGCAGACTAAATCTGGCCAAGTGTGAAACCAGACTGGCTCTGGATTCCCACACCCGCGTTTAGGCAGTTTAACCGCAGGGAAGTCACTTCCCAGAAATGATGCTCGCGCCGGCTCCACACATGGGGAGCAAAAGCAGCTAGGAGATGAGCGAGATAAAAACGGAGTGGCAGGAGAAGGCTTCGTTGCTGAGCCCCATGCTGAACTGTTCCTGTTTTAAAATCGGTCTGTTGCTGATTTAAAACACACGTGCTGTTTCTAGAAGGAATTGCTTTGATCCCGAAAGGGAAAGCCGGGATGTGCATGAGGACTCGTGTGTTTGAAGCACTCCCGGAGCGCTGTATTCTGGTTCCCTGCAGGGCAGCATCTCAGTGGCGTTATTTATTCCTGGAGGAAAGCCTGTGTCTAAGAGCATTTGTGTCTGGACCAAAACGGGGACGAGCGACGCTTGGCGCTGGAGCCTCTCCGGGTTTTGATGCTTCAGACGAGACTTTGGGGTGCGGGATGCTCCGGGAAAGCGTGGGCACGGTGGCATGGCAGCGGCTGGCCACCAGCCAGCTGGCAGCATGGCCAAGCATGAAGAGCTCGGGGAGAGTGGGCTGGAGGCATGTAGCAGCATTACCCCCGAATTCAGGGTTGTGTGTGTGGCTTAGGGTCAAACCGCAGTGGAAATCCAACAGGATTTCCCAGTGCAAAGGAGAGCAAGATAGCTTCATGGTGTGCTCATCCGAAAGCCGTCATTTGGTGGCGTGGGGTTTTTTTCGTGGGGTCCTTCAGGGAAGAGCTCCCACCCAGCCACTGCAATGACGTGACCAGAGGCTACTGCTGCAGCCGGTGCTGCGGTTTTCCCGAGGGACATTGCTGTACGCTACCCAACACGCAGCCGTGCTCCCAAATCTCTTACAGGAGCACGGCAGAGGAACGGTGCACTGCTGCTCACTGCCTGTAAAAAGCCTGTTAAAGATGCAAACCTGACACCCCAGAGAAACCGCCCTCTCTGTATTTAAAACAAATTTTCAGCTGCATACTAATATGTCTTTTCTTCCCTCAAGGAGATTTCCCCTCCAAATATTTCAGGCTGAAATACAATGATTTCAAGACACACGGGATGGTGCAGCACATCTTTAAATGCAGCAATGCTCAGAGGGGTTTTTTTGACTGAAGGAAGCATTTTCTCACGTGCATGTGCTCGCGTACCTGGGGTGCAAGATGCAGTCCGTGATGCTTGTCCCCGCTGCGCTGGGGCAGCCTGGGGCTGCATGACCGTCTCTCCTTGTTGGCCAGAACACGGGCAGGGTTGTGCTTTCTTTCCCTCAGCGCAACACCGAGCAGAAAACCTACTCACAGGGTTTCTGCTGTTCACAGGTGGGGCAGGGGTGTGTGCCCTTCCCCACGGCTCCTCTCCCGGCTGTTGGCTCCTGACCATCACCCCAGCCCCTCGATGCACTTGCCCTTGCCCGTCGCCCCCAGCCCTCGCTGCCCGGGCTGATGGGAGCCAGCAGCACCAGCTCTTCTCAGTCACCGTCCTCGCAGCCATATTTGCGGGGCAGGGAGAGGCAGAGGTGATGCTCAGCCCAGGGTCAGCCCACAGCATGCGGCACGGAGCCGAGGCAGTTTCCCTGCACAAAGCCTGTGGCCTCGCTATGTTTGGGTGGCTCCTCTGGAGCTCCCAAAAAGCTGCTCACAGCACCCAGTGAGAGCCCACAAGGCAAACCCGCAGCACAACGGGTGACCACCTCGGTTCCCCCGGCAGTCCGGGGTGCTCACGTAGGATATGTCTGGGTGTGGGCTCCAGTGGCCAAGGGAGGTTTGTGTTGGTGTAGCAGAGCTCAGCCTGGGCACGGCTTGCCCAGTCTTGGCCTTCGGGGTGCAGGTGATTTCAGCATCACGCTGGAGAGTTGCGTTGTGGGGGGCCACGTGTCCACGTAGCCCAAGGCACGGCTGGGGCTGGGAGGGGGAGGCACCAGTGTCGGAGCTTCATCTGAGCCCTGACCATCTCCCTTGATCGACCCTCTAGCTCTCCAGACCCTGATCCCCACAGGAGGAACACCTTCACCGCGTGACCGGAGCGCCGCAGTGGATGTGGTGCCAGTGGCTGACGCTTGAGCCCCGCTGGAAGACGCTGCCGGCTTCCTGTGAGCTTCTCCCTCTCCTCCGTGGCACCCCCCGGGCGGGCTGCCCGAAGCCCCCTGCCCATGGCTGCACAGACCCTGCTCCCTCGGCGGGGGTATGGGGCAGCGGCGGGACTGCAGGGCTCGAGCAGCAGCTCGCGGGAGGACAGCAGCTCGCGGCCAGCGTCGCAGCAGTACCTGCTTCTGCCAGCAAGCATTTCCCCATCGCCCCTCGCCGCGCTTCTTTATCACCCCTCGCTCCCCTGCTGCTTTGCAATGTATTCCGTGGCTTATTTGTGTAACCGCAATAAAGCTTTTGTCGCTTGAGGTACCCTCCATGGCTAGCGGGAGGAGGTTGGGGTGAGGGCAAAAAGGGGGTTCCTGGCTCAGCCGGCACAGCCGTGGCTTGGGCAGCCGGGCACCCACGGCGGGGGATGCTGCAGGGTGGCCCAGCCGCACAGAAGCCTCTCTGCCCCCAGAAGGGTTAATGGGGAAATTCAGCCCACGCAGCCCATGACCGGCTGGAAAAAGGGCCTCAGAGCCCTGGCTCCGCTCGGCGTCAGGAAATGATCCCGCGCGGGAGCGGGGCTGCCAGGAGGGGAGGGGGAGCGGGATGGGGAAGCACTGTGAAGGAAATCCAGAGCTTTTCCCAAAGGCGGCGATGGCCGGGATTCATTATCCGCGGGGAGACGTGTTTATAGCAAGCGTGAGTCACTGCCGGGCCCCTGGATGGGAGCAGCCCACGGCGGGGGCCCCCAGTGATTCGGATGGGGTGCGGGCTGCCCATCCAGCCCCACACAATGGCAGCTCTCAAGCTAGCCCCCGTGGGCTGCCACGCGCCAGCCCCAGACCTTGGAGCAGACCCAGCACTATTTTGGGCCGTTTCGGGGCACGTGTTTTCTCCGGGATGCTTCATTTCTCACTTGAGAAGCGCTGCCGGAGCGCTGCCCCTCCTCTCTGCCACGCAATCAGCCCGGCGGGGCCCCCCCGTGCCCACCCATGCTCACTCCCGCGGGTAACGCCAGCCCTGAGCAGGGGCTATCGCCCCACGATGACAAGAAGCAAAGCTTCTCAGCCCCCGTGCCGCGTAGCACCCCGGCGCAGCTGGGGGGTCTCCATCCCCCGCCGGTCCAGCCCCAGCCAGGGGAAGCCAGCACTGCCTGCCCGGACCTCTGCCCTCCAGGGAAACGAAGGCAAAACTGCCCATTTTGACCTTTTTCTCCATTTGGAGTTGTATTTTCCGCAGCGCATGTCACCCCCGCCCCTGTTCGGCCCTGTGAAGGGGCTGCGGGCGGGCAGGCAGCCTCCCTGGCTTTCGGCAGCCGGCCGAGCCCAAGCGTCACCCGTGCTCCCCAGGCAGCACTCGCCCCAGGCCTGCATGGGCACTGCTGCTTGCCCCAAACGCCTCTGAGAGGGCAGTTGTCCTCCCCTCGTCTGTTCCACCTCTGGCACCCCTTTCGCTGGGGGCCCAGCCCCACAGCGCTGGCCCTACACAGAGGTGTCAGCTCATGGCACCATCCGGGGAGGTCTCGGTCAGCTCGTAGTCAGCACTACGGGTCCACGGGCAAAAAAGAGTGCTCATTCCCACCCCGTCCCAGCATCTGTCCCCCAGAGCATCCCCGGGAGGAAAAGTCATCCTTGCCAGCTTGCAGAAAGCCGGGAGCTTCCCCGGTAAAGAGCCAGCTGGTGCCATCCTCCAAAGCACACTCTTATCTTACCCCGAGATGGGGTTTGCCTAGAAATTGCTCCTGCTCTCCTCCACAAATCCCTTTGTTTCGGGTGAGGGGACACAGCAAAGGCAGTGCTTGCCGGGGCTGAAGATGCACACTGCTACCCGTGCTGGCTGCCGTGATGCCGCGGTGCCCGGCGTGCCAGCAGCCAGCCCGGCTCAGTGCCTGGCTCAGGCAAGCCACAAAGCCACCCGCAGCGTGCAGCTCCAGGCCTGGCACCCACTTTTCACTAAAAAACAGGTTTTCTGGGTTTCTCCCACACCAGCAGCTGGTCATATCTCTATGTCAAGCATCTCTAAGCTTTGGCTTAGAGAAAAACCCCTGTCCCCACTTCTGTCCCATTCCTCGGAGCAGCGGACACCCTCCCAAAGCAGGGTGTCACCATCTGAGACCGATGCTCTAGGAAACATGGGCCAGACTGGCTCAGGGCTCCTTTCCCACCTCCCCGCAAGCCACAGGCCATCGGCAAGCACCTTGCGTGGCCGTGCACCCCGTGCCGTGCCGGCAGACGCTGCCAGAGGCAGAGACAGAGGCAGCCCGAGGTGGGAACAGCCCCAGGGAAGGAGCTGGTGGGCTGCGAGTGCAAAGACCTGGGGCTCAGCCCCAAATAGAGCTGCTCACACCCGCCCCAGGGCTTGAATCCCTTCCCAGGGTGGAGAGGTGGGGTGTGGGGGGCTGTGAACCACCCACGTCCTTCGCCTGCCGGCTTTTCCTCCGCAGGCCGCACGAGCCGAGGCGCGAGGCACCCGTGCCCCTGCGAAGGCATTAAGGGGTGCAGATGCCCCACACCCCTCCCCGTTGCCCCCAGCCCTTCGCTGCGGGGCAGCTGGCTGCAGCGCTCGGTGGCTTCCTCCTGGGAGGGCTGAGAGGGTGACTGCAGACTTGAAACAGCCTTTGGCTGTTCTGCGAAAAGATAAAGCAGCGAAGGAGAGATGCCTATCTTTACGTCCTGCTGGGATTCCCCTTGCCGCAGCTTGTGCTGGGGACCTCTGCTCTGCTGTCTCCAGGACGGAGCAGCTCGGCCTCTCCCTGTGTGCCCAGCGCTCCAGCCCCCCGGCCTGCTTGCTGGCCCGGTACCTTTCCAAAGATGGCTGCTCCTGTCCCTTTGCGAGGGGGCTGTGCTGGAGCTCGTCCAGGCGGGACGCGTGTCTGCGGGACCAAAGGCTGTCCCCCAAAGAGCGCTGCTGCTCCTCGGGGGTGCCCCTGAGGGACAGTTGTCCTCCCTGCGTCGTCGCTGCCATCTCAACACGGAGCAGGGGAAGGAGGCTGGAAGGCAACAAAATGGCTGGGCGGTTTGCATTTGCTCTTCGTTCTCGGCAAAAGAGCCAAGGAGGATGCTTGGCACTGCTCAGGGTGGGCTGGGAAGGCATCCTTGCCAGGAAGGGTAGCTGACTTTTTTTTTTTTCCTACTTCTAGGAAAAGGCTGCAGACTGGATCTGGCTCTGGTGTAAAGAGAGCTCAGCTGCAAGCCTAGGACTGCCCTCAAAGGGCATAGTCACCCCAGAAGATGTGATGGCTGCTGGCGTGACAAAAATAAGAAGTATAAACAGGGCATACTGTAAAAACTGGGACCAGAAACCGTCTGGGCATGGGCTAACATGGGCCTTGGGGAGTTTGCCAGCTCCTGGGTGGATCATCCCCCTGGAAAAGCACGGGAAGGCGTCGGGCTGGCTCTGTGCTGTGCCGCGAAGCCAACCAGGGTACGTTATCTGTGGGGTACCCAACCAACAAGATAGACCTCTGTGCTTCCTAGAGCTCTGGGGCTTGCTGCCTGCGCCAAGGGAAAACGAGAGCACGTTCAGGGGAGTGGAGGGCACTGGAGAGCGGGAGGAAGCGACATGAAAGCAATTCGGGGTGGTCTTTTGGCTCCGCGGAAGGGCCGAGCTGTGCGACAGCACCAGTGCAGCGGGCGGAAAACGGGTGAGGGATGGAAGGAGAAGCACGGCACCACGTGGGCATCGGGGGTTTGGCTGTGCGGCTTCAGGAGAGGACGGGGAATGCTGCCAGCCCCGTGCCACCCCTTCTACCCAGCGCTTGCTGGGACCAGTCCTGGGTGCTGCTGTGCACCAGCAAGCTGCCAAGCATCCGCACGGGTGCAGAGAGGGGACTTGCAAGTGGTGCTGAACCCCATGGCAGGGGAAAGCCAGATTTTCTACCCAGGTAGCTCGTCTCTTTGCAGTTTGGTGGCTGCAAACCATGGGACAGGGGAACGCTGTGCCGCCCCTGGTGTGGGGCTGGGTGGGAGCCAGCGCTTCCAGTCGCCCCAGCTGGAGCCAGGGCTGTGTCTGGTGGCTGCTCGGCTGTTCCTCGAGCACCCAGTGCCTCCCTTCCCTGGGAAGATGTGCCCTGCCCGGCCCGGCGAGCACGCTCCGCTCCCTGGGAATCACCCAAGCGACGCATTTTATTGCCAAGAAATGGAAAATATTCTCATCCCAACTGCCGGAGGGGTTAGCGCGTGTTTTTCCACCCGTTTTTTTCGTGCTGCTGTGCCTGCTGGACATGCTCCACGAGAGGCTGCGTGGGAGCGGCGGGTGCTCTGTCCCCTGTGCCAGCAGCGGCGTCCCCGGGGCTGGGGGTGCGCGTCCCGGGGTGCTGCTGACACCGCGCAGGTCGACTGGGCAAGCACGGTTGCCTACCAAGGCCTTGGCTGGGAGCTAGCGAGCAACGACTCCCAGGCATCAACACCTCCCATCATTTCTTCTCTAACTTTGTCAGAAAACCACCCCCCACCTCGATTTTGTTTTCTCCAAGAACAGAATAGTGCAGGTGTTGCCAATCTTTCTGGTTTGGGCTGATTTTATCCCCAAGCCACGATGCTCCCAACCCAAAAAGCCTACACTTCGGGCTGTTTCCATTTTCTGAGTGTAAAATGGAAAAAAAAAATTCTTTCCCTGGAGAAAAGGAAAAAAAGAGCCCTGTAAGCGACTTTTCCTTTGCTTGCTTTCAAGCCTCCACTGTGGGGCAGGGGAAGAGGGTGCGACGCTGTCCCCAGGAAAGCGCGGGGAGGCCCTTCCCAGTATCCCAAACATGTGATGTCCTGGCATCCCACAGCACCCCTGCGAGGAGAGGATCCCTGCGAGTGCTGGGAGGGGCCGGGAAAAGGAGCCCGAAAGCATTATCTCCTCTCCTCCAGCTCCCACGCTGCATCCGCAACCTCCCCTTTCGCTCAACCCTCTCATCTTTCCTAAGAAGCCGTGCCAAGCTTTCCCACAGACCCAGACAGCTATTAGAGAAATATTATTACCAGATGGTTTGTTTTTTCCATAGGGCCAGAGGCCAGCGTGAGGTAACGGGGAAAATATTAACCCGCCCCGCACCAGCCTGGGCGCGGGGATGTGGCTTTGCCGGTGGAGCCGTGCCGTGTCCTGGCTGTGCCGGCACACAAGGGGTCTGCAGAGCAGGGGGGCACTCGCACCCCATGCGCGCCGGACCTGCGGGGTGGCTGGACCCCCCGCCTTGGACCGGCGGTGGCCCCGTGGGGTGGCTGGGGAAGGGAAGAGCATGTCCCCTAATGGTGCTGTGAGGGAGGGAAGGGTTCCCCCGGGCCGGCTCAAACCTCTCTGGTAGGAGCAAAGCCCAGCTGGCGAACTGCGCAGTGGGGAAGTTCGCACCAGGTCAGATGAGCCAGCGATTCAAGCGGAGAAGCGCCACGTCCTGGCTGTTCTGCCTCTTGCAGGGTCGACACGAGCGCTAGGCAGGGCAAAGGTGCCGCTCCAGAGCAGGGATGTCCAGGTAGAAGCTGCATGGCACGGGTGGGCTCTTCTGCTGGGCCCTTTTTGCAGGTGCGGTGGATGAGGGCGAGACCCCGCTCCAGTGCCCCTGAGCCTGCCCCGTGCCCCTGGTAGGATGCTCTCGAGGGACCACCCGCCTGCGCTGGCAACGCAGCGGCTGCTGTGCTGGGAGAGGTGATGCTTTCCTGCTCTCCGCTGCCTCCTCCTGCAGAGATCCGCTGTGGGAACCTAAATTATCATGTGTGGAAATGCCACAAGCCACACTCTTTCCAGCGGGGTTTGTGGTTGGCATGGTGCTCAGCTTGGACCGCAGCTGCTCCCGTGGCACAGGACTGAGCATGGAGGCGGGCTGGCCAGAGGGGATGCGGCTGAGCCACGTCCAAGCTGGGTCATCCACCTTGAGGGGCCGGGGTCCTACAGCCAGCCCAGGGAGATGCAGTCCATGGTCACTCCACAGCAACCGGAGCACATGGGAGCCCCTCCTAGCAAATGCCTTCCCCATCCCAAACACTTAGGTGCTTAGGTCCTCAAGAACGGGAGGACGGTGACGCAGCCAGCTAGCAGGACGCTGGTTTGCTTCATGTGGTTGCAACCAGGGAGATTTCAGTGCTCATTAATTGTGGCATCTCCTGGGACCATGTGAGAGGACGAGGTAGCCCCAGCTGCAGAAGATGGAGCTGGAAACCTGCACTTGGACCTTCCCTGCTTTCCAAAGCACCCTTTGGTTATGAGTGTGCAGGCAGGCTCGATCCCGGCTTTTGCCAAGGAAATTAATTTCAGCTCATTTCCATATTTCCTGTGGCAAGAGTGTTTTCCATTTCTAAGCGGACTTGATTAAAGGGAAGGAACGGTTACATGAAAGACTTAATAGCAGAAAAATGGAGCAAACATTCTTTTCTCAATCTCAGGGTGGGGAGAAAAAGCAACTCTGCACCCCAATTTGGTCTGGAATTGGACTAAAAGTTTATTGCTTGCTGGTGCAACGTAGGGCTGTGGGCTGGGGCTTGGGACAGGAAGCGTTCATCTCCCAAGGCGTGCAGACACCTCGGAGGGCTCCCCTTGTCCACCTGCGTGGTGCTCTGGAGGGATGCTGGCCCCACACAGGTAGATGGAGGAGGTCCCTGAGCCATAGGCCTCGCCTGAAGAAGAAGGGAAAGAGGACGTCCTTCACAGGCATATGTCCTTATATTTCAGGACACGATGGCATGCTGCTAGGCCGAATGATTGCAACATCCTGGGGGTCAGCCTGCAAACTGCTGCTCAGCTCTCAGCTGGATTTCTGCAAAACCACCCCACACTTTTCCAAGGAAACAGCTGTTCGGTGCCTCGGGGACGCTGCAGGCTGCTGGCCCTGGTTTAGCACCGCGGACCTGCAAAAGGCAATGTTTAAAATGCTCTTGAAGCTGGACATGGATCCAAGCCCGCGGTCCGGTCGGACAGCAGAGAGGATGCGCCTGGGATATCACGCCTGATAACAGCCCCTGGGGCTGGCAGCCGGGAGCTGGGCAGGGAGCGGGGTGCCCCGTGGGGTGGGGGAGCCCTGCCTTGCCGGCTCCCCGTGCCAGGGTGTGCGGGGTCTGACAGGCTGCAGCTGCGCGGAGCCGTATACGGTCAGCAGGCGCCTTGCAGAAGCCATACCATTATCATTAAGTCTTTGCTGGCGCGGCTGACTGGCTTCCAGCTCGCGAGGCTCTGCGGAGCGGCCGGGCTGTTCCAGAGCTGGATGCACTTTTCCCTTCCTGTAGGGCGGCGGGGAGGGGGTCGGCTCCTCTGCCACTCGGGGTAATTCCCTGGGAGGGAAGGGGAGCGAGGAAGAGAGTAAGCAAAGAGGAACTGTCTCTGGTGTGCGGGGTCGTAGGCTGCCTCTGCTGAGCTGATCCATGACGAGAGGTCCCTTCCCAGCACCCCCCTTCCTGGGACCCTCTGTCTGGTTTTGCAAATCCCCAGTGAGCTGAGGAGGCGTGCCGGGGAGCCAAATCAAGTCTGAACCCCCATGAACTGCCACGCAGCAGGATTTGTCCCTGGACAGACTTGTTCTCTAGGAGAGCATCTTCGGTAGGTTTGAGACGCCTTGAAAATGTGCCTTTTGGTGACCGCACCTCCTGATGCCACCAGCGCAGCCCTGCAGAGCTCACCCATCGCTCTGCCTGCGCGGTTCTTTCACCAGCCAGGGTCACGGTGGTGCTAAAGCTTTTTGGCTGGGGGAAAAACACTTCCTTCAACACAGCAAACACCTGGCTCTTCCAGGGCTGGGATGTCTCTCCCCGTGTCGTACCCCCCTGCCAGCACACACGCTGTTTTGTCTTGCATTTTGGGGACCCCATCCGTGCTGCCTCCGAGGAGGAGCCCTGCGGCCCCTAAGCCAAAGCGCATGGCAGCCCAAGGCTCTCCAAAGGCCTGGAGGAGCTGCAGGGACAGGGTGCAGGGGTGCCCAGCAGCAGTGCTGCCCCTCCTTGGGAACACCAGCTTCTCCTCTTTCCTTTGTTTTAACATCAGCTTCCACGGATGCACCTAATTTTGTGTCAGTGTGAAAAACGGCTCCTGTTGTGCTTTCAGTTCCGCACAGCCTGCGTTTTCTTCCACTGACTTTGGATGTTGTTTATCCAAAAAGTCATTATTTGATGCATCTGCCTTGGTGGTGTGGACAGGCTCCTCCACTGATGTAATTTGTAATCAGTGGAACTACAGCTTTTTTTTTTTTTTTTTCAGTTGTCTCAACTTGAGACAACTTCCTACAGCCAAGTCTACGATGTTTTCTCCTGATCATTCGCACAAAGATGCTGTCAGAGAAGTTGTGCGTGAAAGGCATGGTGATGGAGGTGGTAGCCAGCCCTGTGTGGCCCCACAAAGAAGCACGACAGGTCTCCTGCTGCCTTCGTGCAACCAACTTGTGTGCGGACCACTTGTACTGGCTGGGTTCATGCTGTCAACTCTTTGCCCCTTGGAGCTGTCCTGGTCCTGTGTGCTTCCACGGGATGCTCTGCCTGACCCGGATCAAGCCCCTCTCTGGGTTTCATTCCAGCTTTCAAAGACAAGGTGCCTCCTTCGCCTGGACAACCCACCAGTGTGCTATGACAGCCTTTGGTCCCCTCCTGTGCTTCTGGGAGCAGGGCACAGCTGCGGCCTCCAGGCATTTCACCTCTCCCCCGATAGCAATTAATGCTCCCACTGTGATGAGGGGTTCGGCAGTACCTGCTTCTGGGTCTGAGTTCAGCAGCATGGGACTCGTCTCCACTGTTGACCGTGGAGAGCAGACGGTCTCCAACACCCTGGGGGGTCTTAATGTGGGGGTCCAGCTCCCCACTGCTGCAGGTCCTCAGGCTCTCCTGTCATCCTACAGGATGGGAAGATGCTCATCTCCAGGCACCCCTAAGGGCTTGGGCTCCTGCTTCTACCTCCTGGGGTCGACAGCTTTGACCCCATCCCCGCTCCCTGTCCTAAGCATGGTCTGGGTGTGATGTTCCCAGTCTGTGGGGGTCCCTATGGGGTTTTTCTCAGCTTGCCCCTCAGGTTCCTGGATGGGCCAAATAGAAAGCCCTGAAAACCAGGGAGGGAGGTGCTTCTCCAAAAATGCGGTGCCTCCATGGTGCCCCCGTCCTGGGTGGCCATGGGACAGCTCTGCACTGTGCGGGGATGCCCCTGGGTAGCAGGGCAAGACAGGCCAGCTCTCATGCAGGTGCGATGGGGCTGCCTGGCCCTGAGCCCCCCTGCTCCACAGGGCAGGCTGACCCCCAAGAGGTGTGCTGATGCCGGGCACTGACCATGCCAGGGCTCACTGCCTGAGGCTTGCGGAGGTCCCAGGCACCGGTGGCCAGGGCGGCATCGCAGGTACAGCAACATCCAGCAAAAGGGTAAGGAGAAATGCCTCATTTGTTTCTGAGTCACAGCTGACAGCCCCTGATCCCTCCCTCCGTCCTCGGGCTGGAGAAGTCTCCTCCTCACCCTTACCCTCCTGCCTGCTCTTCCTCCCACGGAAACCAAGGGGAAAGCGGTAAAAAATATCTTCAGCGACTCCTGCCTCCGGACCGTGGCCTCTCTCGGCTGCTGGGTTCTCCTTCCCGGCTTTTTATTTCAATCCAGCTCGATGGTAATCTGAACCAAGCAGAATGAGGCTGCGAGACTTTCTACTCACTTTGCTGCTCCCGGCCGGCTTCCTCGGGGGGGGCTCGTGGGCTCAGCGCCCAGAAATCGGCACCCAGGTCGCAAACGCAGAAGGTAAGCCCGGACTGCTTCCCAGGGCGTTCTTCCTCCCCGGGATCAGCAGAGAAGTCCGGCTGCTGTTCCCCTCCTGGGCGGACGCCTCCGCTGCTGCTCACAGCCGCAGCTTTGTCGGGATGTTTGGGAGTTGTGTTTGCCGAGGGGAATGGTGTAGGATTAGAGAGGATCTGCAAGACGTACCCATTTTTAATGGGTTTTTTGGCTTTTTCGCCTTGGCTCTCTCTCATCAGGTGTTACCAGTAGCACTGGGATGCAGGAGGGGGGATGACAGCTGATATCGGTTTAGCTTTCTGAAAGATTTTGGTTTTGACACTGGCTGTTAAGGTGCCTTTTCTCTCCTCTGCAATGGCATTTGCACCAGGGTGTGACAGAAAATCATTACTTTTTCATTGTGTTAATCGCTATCGTGTCTTGGTTTTATTTTTTTAAGTGATTGCTGCAGCTGCACATTATTTTATATAATACCTAGTATTGGTCTTGCAAAGATATCCTTCGAATGTAAGCGAAAAAAAATGTATAGGAAGTTGTTAAACGCCACAAAGTGATGTTTTCTGAATATGTGCTCAACCCAGCTACCCCTTGATGCCAAAAGAGGAATGAGCTACCTGACCCGCGCGCGTGTGCTTGCATGTCTCGGCTGGCATTGGGCTGTGACAGCGGTCCCTTGGCGCAGAGCCCACGGCGCGGGCAGCCGGGGCTGGGCAGGCGATGCCGCGGGGCCACCTGCCGACTCCTGCCCCTCCGCTTCCTCCCAGACTGCCCCGTGGACCTGTTCTTCGTCCTGGACACCTCGGAGAGTGTTGCCCTGAGGGTGAAGCCCTTTGGGGACCTGGTTGCCCAAGTGAAAGATTTCACCAACCGGTTCATCGATAAGCTGACAAGCAGGTACGTCTCCTGGGCTCGTGCCCAGGCTGCTTTAGGAATGGAGCCTGGTGCCGGGCGGGATGCTGGGACCGCCGCATGCGCCCGTCTGCGGAGAGGGAGGAAGAAAGCCGGGCTGCCGGCGGGGGCGGCGGGAGCGTCTCCGCCCTCTCCCCGCCCGCGGCCGCCCCGTCTCTGCTCCGTGCGGCCGAGGGCAGCAGCACGCCTCTAGCGGGGCTCCGCACCCGCCCTCGGGGGAGCGAGGGCTTCCCGGAGCGGCGGGCGCGGAGCCCCAGCGCCGCGGCCTCCGGCCGGCCGGGGGGTTATTCTGTGGGGCCAAAGCGACGCCGATCCCCGTGCCAGCGGCTGCGCGGGCCCAGGACGAGCCGGGTGCTCGGGGTGCTGGCAGCAGGGCACCTCCGACGTTAAACCCCGCACTCAGGGGCAAATCCCCCTTGCAGCTGGCATCCCCCACGGCCCCTTGTGGCACTGAACCCAGCTTCGGGAGCCCCTTATCCGCCCCACTGCCCAGCCCTTTATCTGCCTCCCCTCGCCCACCCTCGCAGCCACCAGCCCAAGTCCTGGCTTCCGGGGGGCGGGGGGGCACCCGGATGCGGGATGGGGAGGGGCTGCAGGCCAAGGCCACGGCTCGCCTGCTGGCAGGAGGGTCCTGGAGAGGTGTGGGTCCTGGGGAGCCCCTCAGGGCAGCGGGAGATGAGCGCTGGTGCCCGTAGGGGCACCGTGGGGATGTCCCAGTGCTGCACGAGGGGCAAGGTCCCCATGTCGCGACAGGCGGGGGGGGCCAGCAGATCACCCGCCCATTGCCCAGGCGAGAGAGCTATCTTACAAGGCATCGAGAGGCCAGGAGCCTCGTGCTCGGAACGACTGCCAGGCCTCCATCAGCGCAGCATGGCTCTCTCCTAAGCAAGGCACTGGCCCTTCTTCAGAGACCCAGCTGCGTGCAGGCAGATGGATGGACCTCCTGAGTTCATTCCAAACACCCTGTGCCTGCCCTGGCACTCTCTACCAGCTCTGGAGACACCTCCCTGCAAGCCGCCACCCTGCACACCGTGCTGTCGGCACCCACCGTGTGCGCGGTGCGGTCAGCATGCACGATGGCGAGGCAGCCGGCAGCGGTGGGCTGGAGGGGACAATGCTCAGGTGGCTTTGGGAAGGGTCCTGCTGGGCAGAGAGAATACAGGGAGAGTGAGGGAGCTGTGCAACCCCATCCCTTTGGAATTGGCCCCAGCATCCTGAAAAGACCCGTTTTGGGACATCGGGTACGACTCCAGGCCAAAAGCACAAGGAGCCGCGATGCCTCCGTCCCAGCAAGCCGTGGGCGCGGGCTGTGTCAGCAACGGGACAGGGCGTCAACGCACACACTCCTCTGTCTCCCAGTCAAAGCACTCTTCAGAAGGAGGTATCCCTCTCTGATGTTAACGTGTTCAGCCGTAGAACATGCACGGCAATCCCTGGTGGGGTGTTCTGGCAGTTACCTGCCCTGCACACACGCACCTGGCTGGCTGGCTCAGCATGCCCTGCTCAGCTCCAGCCACTGCAGCCTGGAACCTCCTTGGGAAGACTCTCTACCACACTGTCTGACCCTTGCGAACTCCCACCAGCTGCACCCCTCTGCCCTTGCACTTGCTAAACACACCGCCCTGCTCCCATGGTTGGACTTTGCACGTGAAGCAAGCCCCAGCCTTGCAGGAGAGCAGGAAGCCCTTGCGAAGCCCTGCGATGTTTGGCAGAGGATCTGTGTTTGGCGTGGTGGGCCGGCGCCAGCGGAGCGGAGGTGGTGGCAGGGTGCGGACGAAGGTGCTGGAAAGCGCATGCCCTGGTGTGTCCATGCAGGTACTACCGCTGCGACCGCAACCTGGTGTGGAACGCTGGCGCGCTGCATTACAGTGATGAGGTCGTGCTCATCAAGAGCCTCACCTCGATGCCCAGCGGCCGGAACGAGCTGAAGAACCGCGTCTCAGCTGTGAACTACATCGGGAAGGGCACCTACACCGACTGTGCCATAAAGCGGGGCATCGAGGAGCTGCTTATCAGGTAAGGCAGCAGGGGCGGGCGGAGGGGGTGATGCTGGCGGTATTGGCTGTGGTGGATGGAGGTTGGGATCTTCGGGGTTAGGACGTCCCTGTTCATTGTGCAGAGCTGTCCCCAGGGTGGGAGAGGAGGTCACCTAGGCACAAAACAGGTATGGGGATGGAAGGTTTCTAGTACTCTGGCTTTGCTGGGATGAGGCATGCCCTGACCAGGACCTGAGTGAGTGTCCAGAGGTGCCCAAGCCACTCCTCTCCAGGTACATCTCTTAAATCTTTGCAATGATAGATCCTGTGTTTAAATCCTTGCAGTGGCTCCCATCACAAGGAGAATAAATACCTGATCGTGGTGACTGATGGACACCCCTTGGAAGGGTACAAGGAGCCCTGTGGAGGCCTGGATGACGCTGCCAATGAAGCCAAACATCTGGGGATCAAAGTGTTCTCTGTGGCCATCTCCCCCAACCACCTGGTAGGGACCACACAGCAGGGATGCTCCCTGCAGAGGTCCCAAGCGGGACCACAGGACCCCCAGCACAGCAAAGGAGGCTCTGATTGCCCCTCAGAGCCCCTCCCTGAGGGCAGGATGCAGGTCCCCAGGGTGGTCTCTGGGGACGGGTCCTGCACGTGTGCCCGCAGCTCTCACTCTGCCCTCCCCACCCCCTGACCCTAGGACCAGCGGCTCAACATCATTGCCACGGACCATGCCTACCGCCGCAACTTCACCGCCACCAGCCTGAAGCCAACCCGGGAGCTTGACGTGGAGGAAACCATCAACACCATCATCGACATGATTGTGAGCACCACCCACCCCCTCCCCAGCCTGCCCCCTCCCTGGGCTCACTCGTCCCTCTCAAACCTTCTCTCTTTCCTTTCTTGTCTTGCAGAAAGTTAACACGGAGCAATCGGTGAGTCCCCCAGAGCCCGTCCCCTGTGGGTCACTCCCAGCCAAGCGGGGGCTTGGTGGCACAGCCCTGCCCTGGAGGCAGCCCCTGCCTGGCCCCTGCCAGCCTGCGGAGCTGCCCCGGTGCAGGGTGCAGCCCGGCCCTGGTGCTGCCCACTGCCTCTAATGCTGTTTTCTCCTTCTCTCTGGGCAGTGCTGCTCCTTCGAGTGCCAGGTGAGTCAGGCTTTTGAGACCCCCTGTTCCTTTCCTTGGCATCCCCATGGCCCCACGCTGTGCTTTGGCTGGTCTTAACCCATACCTCTCTCCCACAGCCACCCCGAGGGCCCCCCGGACCTCCTGGCGACCCAGGCAATGAGGTGAGGGACCGGCTGCGGCCATACTGTGGGACCAGGGTTGTGGGACAGGCTCACTGGGGATGCTCAGAGACTGATGAGGCACCCCACCACTGCCCCATTGAGGTGGATGTGGTCCGCATCCTCTGCTCCCCATGTCCGTGGAGCACTGCTGCTACCATACACCCTGCTCTCCTTTCAACAGGTCATTGTTCTGTTCCTGGGGATGATGAGCTAACTTTATTTCTGTTCTCTATTGCAGGGAGAAAGAGGCAAGCCAGGTCTTCCCGGCGAGAAAGGAGAGGCTGGAGCCCCAGTAAGTAACGGATCAGCCCTGGTGACTCTGTGCAGGGGTTATTTTTTGGCCACTTCTGGCCAGACCTCTCAGGCACATCCTGACCAGCCCTTGCGCCTACATCGTCCTGTTTCCATGGTAGTCAGTGGGGTCACGGCCAGCTGTCCCCCCACAGAGCCATCCTGCCAAGCAGTGGCTCCGGGCAGGCAGCGGGATGGCCCCCTCCTCTGTTGCTACAAGGCTTCCTTGTTCCTCACCTAAAATAGCTGCTCCTCCTGGAGGACACGTCTCTGACTCATGTATGCCAGCCCAGGGCTGGACTCTGGGCTCCCTCCCGCATCCTCTGACATGACAAGCACAGCAGTGTTACAGGGAAACCTTTGGTAAATAAGCTAATAGCATAAGGAAACTATTTCCCTCCTCCTCCCTTTTTTTTACTAGGTACACTTATTTTGGGGAGGTGCGTTTCTCCCACACACGTGAGCGTGCAGTTACTCAGCTTGTGCCTTCCCAATTTGGAAACCCCATGTCATGCACACACAGATTTTTCCTTCCCAAGGGTTTTCTGCCCTTCCCTTTCATCTCAGATGACATGTCCCCAAGCGTCCAATTTCCCTCACCCCCAGGAAGGGCTGGAGATGGTGGAGGTGAAGGCAGGTCCATTCTGCCCTCCACAGTGATCCCAGACCATGCAAGCAAGGAGCATGGTTAGGGGACAGCCTCTCGTGGGAGGGTATGGAGACTGGGGGCCAAGCCCCACATCAAGAACCTGGGTGAAACTGCCCCATGGCGAGGGCTGGTGCCAGTATCTGCCTCCATAACACCATGTTTTTGTCTGCTAGGGCAGGCCAGGGGACATGGGACCTGTCGGCTACCAAGGAATGAAGGTATGTGGTGCTGCAGAGTGACGGGCATGCTTCCTAGATGGACCACAGGCTTTGTGCTGCAAGCGTCTTCATTCTCCCATTTTTCTCTCCCCTTTCATCTCTAGGGTGACAAAGGAAGTCGAGGAGAAAAGGTGAGGATAACAAGGATGTGATAGGAGGGGGAAGGTGCCCCTGTGTCCCCCTGCTCAGTTAGCCTGGGCTGCCCCTGCAGCTGCACAGTGTGGGGGTCTGGTACATGCCCATGCATCCGTCCCTCCTGCCGGCACCAGCCGTGCCGGGCGCGGGGATCCGGTGGGAGCAGCCCGTCTGCAGCGGACGCAGCCCCGGGGGTCGGGCAAGCACCGGGCAGTGGGCACAGCCGGGCAGAGCGGGAGAGACCAGCAGCGAGCAGGGGCACAGTGAATGCCTGCACCCCCAGACTGAGCTCGCGTGGGGACCACAGCGTGGGTGGGGAATGGATCTGCTCTGCTCGGGGGCCTGACATCTCTCTCCTTCCTTTCACAGGGCTCGAGAGGAGCCAAAGGAGCCAAGGTCAGCCTCTGCTTTTGCACCATTTATTTTTTCTGGTTGATGCCTGGGGGGAGAAGGGTCTTTGGAAATTACTTCTTCATGGTCTCTACTCTCCATTTCAGGGTGAGAAGGGCAGGCGTGGAATCGATGGCATCGATGGCATGAAGGTAAGCCTTAGCTCTGGGGCACCTTGCTTAGACTGAGGACCTTGGCCTTTGCCCAGACACACCTCCAAAACCATTGCGGGGTCCCAGAACGAAGCCAGTGTCCCACGTGGGGCAGTGGGGCTCCCCCCCTGCAGGGCCATCCACCTGCCAGCCGGGGACAAGTCTGGGATGTCCTTTTCAAGGTGCTGGGATGATGGATGGGGTCTTCCACGGGCACCACTCACAGAGACCCCTGCTTTGTCTGTCTGACAGGGTGAAGCTGGATACCCTGGGCTACCTGGCTGCAAAGGCTCACCCGGATTCGACGTACGTACCCTGTGGGTGCTGCTTACATGCGAATGAACCAGCACAGCCAGTCCGCCGTGAAGGCGTGTGGAAACAGGGAGCCCCCCAAGAAGGGAGCTCTGGGAGGGAGTTGCCACGCTTGGAAATAGGCCTCTAGGCATGCAATGCTCATCGCAGGTATGGCACCTCGGGGGTGTCCCCAGGACAGCCTGCCTTGTCCTTGCCTGGGAGCTGTGCCCCCTTGCACAGGCTGCCTGGGAAGCCACGAGCTGGGGAAGCATTTGGCTGAAGGCTGTTCAGCACAGGGAACTCTGCAAAGAGCTCAGTGCCAGATAGGCGAGCCCAGGATTAACCAATTTCAGCCTGCTGAGCCCAGCCACACATAAAATGTTGGAGATTTTGGAGGGCTCTGGACAACATTATTCTGATGTTGCATTCCTCCAGTTTCCCTGCTTATTTCCATGTTCTCAGGATAACACATCCATGGTGGCACCAATATCACTACGGTCCAGCCACAGCAGCCCAACCACCACCTTTTCTGCCATTTTCCTCTGAGCTGCAGAAGCATGCTCAGTTTTGCAGTATTTCAGCAACGTGGTGCAGCATTGCTTGCACGGCTTCATAGTGCAAGAGTACTGTGCCATCCCTGCATCGCTCCTGAGTGCATGTCCCTCCTATCTGTCCTGCTGGGGAGCTGTGGGCCAGGCTGCCGGAGTGCTCGGTCCGTGCCCAATTTCCTGCAGATAGTGATGCCAGCTTGGTTTTCAGTGATGCTGACTCTGTTTTCAACAGGGAGCTCAAGGCCCACCTGGACCGAAGGGAGATCCCGGTGCTTATGGACCCAAGGGAGGAAAGGTGAGCCACTCTGCTGAGCCCCACATGGGTGGAAGGGTGCTGGGACCCCTTGCATGCAAGAGGGAGAGGTGGTGAGTGACCCATCGCTGGCCTCCTTGCACTGCATGGGGGCAAGCCCATGTTGGAGGATGCTGCCCGTCCCACAGTGGCCGGTGTGACTCCCAGCCTGCCCAAGCTTACAGGGTGCCCACAAGCCTGGCACGAGCATCCCTGAGATGTTGGGGGGCTGCTGTGACAGGGTGGCTTGCATTGGGTGGGTGGAGTGGTGGGGGGATCTGCTGGGGACAGGGAGCTCCCTGGGGAGGGACAGCAGCCCAGAAAGGGGGCTCGGTGTGTGCCGGGCCTCTGCAGCGTGGGAGCAGAAATCTACCGCTGGGCACTGGATGCAATCTTGACGGTGCCTTGTGTCCTTGTGAAGGGGCAGCCTGGGGATGATGGAAAACCTGGCCGGCAGGGGATTCCCGGCAGCCCTGGAGAGAAGGTGGGTGAAGTTGTGTGCGAGCATCCTCTGCGCTCTGTGAGAGGGAAAGGTCCTTTGCTCCAGCCTTGGCTTCGAAGCAGAGCTTGCCCAAGGCTCTGCAAGGGTGCAGGTCTTTGCTCTGAAACCTGCTGACTCGTCTTGTTTGCATCCCTGTGGCTTGCTCATGCAGGGCGCACCTGGAAACCGGGGTGAGCCTGGGCCGGCAGGAGAGACGGGCGACGAGGTGAGTCCCCTGCCCGTCCCCACCATGAGTGCTTGCCGGCCATCCCCATGGCCTGACCACCCCTGCCGTTTCTCCGCAGGGCGCTGTGGGTGCGGATGGTCCTCCTGGAGAACGGGTAAGTGTGGGCACCGAGGCCGGGCACCACGCCGGCAGGGCATGGGCAGGGGGCTGATACCCGGAGGAGGAGGAGGAGGAGGGCTGAGGGTGAGCCCACTTGGAGGTGGGCAATGAGGGGGGGGCTTTGCTGCTGCCAGGAGCAGGTCCTGATTTTGTGTTCTCACCATCTCCTTACAGGGCAGCAATGGAGAAAGAGGCCCCCCGGGCTCGCCGGGCGACCGTGGGCCAAGAGGAGAGCCGGTAACTGCATCCGTGGGGCGGCTTTCAGCCTCTGCTTGCAAACAGGTCACACTTGGCAGCAAGGGACTAGAAACAGGTGCCCAGTGGCTAACTCCACCAACCTGTGGGCCAGCAGGCAAGCTCAGTGCCTTCATCTGCCAGCCCAGGGTGGGACCTACCATTGTTCCCCTGGCAATAGCCTGTTTGTGCTAGCAGTTAGCCACCAAAGAGCCAAAAACCTGAGAAGAGTGTGCCCAGCAAGCCAAGAGCAGGCGGAGAGCGGTCACCCCTGCCTCGCAGCTGCCAGACTAGTCGATGGAGAGCAGAGGGGCAAGGTGCCCAGCTCCGGGCGCAGGGGGCTGTGCGGGTACCGGTGAGTCGGGAAGGAGGGAACAGGAGCATCAGCAGCAGGGCAGCGTGTGTGGGTGCAGACGGGAGGGGGAACACCCTTCCCTCCCCTTTTGGGTGGGAGTCACTAGGAAAGTATTTTTCCTGCCTGCCGGGGGTGAGTCACCGAGCGTGAGCGTGGGAGGGACGGGCAGGAGCCCTCAGCAGGCCAGGACAAACATGTGGCAAGCAGCAGAGGTGCCACGCACGCCGGGGAGGGACACGGGGTGCTGCTGCGCAGGGAGGGGCAGCGGGAGCCAGGGCGTCCATCAGCAGCGTCCCAGCGGGTGGCCAGCCGTGTCCCGGCACTGCCAGCACCGCCATGGCACCGCTCTTCCCCCGTCCATGCTGCAAGAACTGCCAGTACCCACCACCAGCTTGGAGGGGGGGCAGAGGTCTGCCGTGGGGAGGGGGCAGCTCTGGCAGGGGGGCTGCTGGCAGCCTCCCCCTTCCTGTTTACTGCTCGGGGATCGGCAGCGCTGCCGCACGTGGTGTGCGGGGCAGATGTGCGCGGGAGATGAAGACACGCCTGTGTCCTGGAGTTAAATTGTTCAGCAGACGATGGGCTGCTTCCTTCCAAGTTTTAGCCCAAGCACGAGGCTGCATAACCTCGCCAGAAACGCCTCCACCGGTGCTCAGGGCCCTTTGGAAGTTGTGTTTTATATTTACCGTTTGGCTTAGGCGTCTGGAAGCTTCACGCTTGCAAACAACAGCTTTAGGTCGTGAAGCTTTCAACCGCTTTCCTCAAGGTTTGAAGTCAGTGAAGTGACTGTCGCGGGATGTTTCTGAACGTCTCCATTCCCAGCAAGCTGGGGGCTGCCTGGCCCTGCGTCCCAGGTCCCCTTGCACCTCCTGCAAAGATGCTCGTCCTGCAGCACGTGGTGCTGGCTGATCTCGGGGGTGTAAGGCACAAAGCTCTGCACTTAGCTGTCGTTCAGCCCTGTAAGGGGTAATGCTCCACTTTGCAGGAGGGAAAATTTTTCTTCTGAATTGCCAGGAACTTGCAGCAAGCTCTTGGGCTGCAGGGACGGGGGGCATGCCTCCTGGCTCTCCTTTTGCCTCCCCAGCTTATGCACTCCTGGCCGTGTATCTAGAATGGGGAAGGTGCCCCAGCATCA
Source organism: Phaethon aethereus (assembly GCF_964289735.1). Classification (NCBI taxonomy): domain Eukaryota; kingdom Metazoa; phylum Chordata; class Aves; order Phaethontiformes; family Phaethontidae; genus Phaethon; species Phaethon aethereus. Next base: position 43,378,026 of record NC_138580.1, read on the forward strand.
GCCCAGGTCTGGCGGATGTGCTGCCCTGGTGGGACACAGCTCTGCTGGACTGGTGGAAGGCTGTCCCTGTCCACACTGGTTAAGTCAAAGTGGAACTAAGCCACGTCCAGCCCTTGGTCATTTCTTTCTGTTGCAGCTGTTGGGGTGCAAAAACACCCAGACTCAGGTTTTCCAGGCTCTGCTGGGCTGTCAGTTCTCTGCAAACAGCCCTAACCCATCTCAGGGTGCTGAGTGTCAGCAAAGGAGAGGGAGAGCACCAGCAATGAGCGGTGAGGACGTCCCTCCCCGTCTGCTGGCTCATCCCCTTGGAAATTCCCTTAGCTCCTCAGGGATGGCAGGCTGGAGGATGAGGGGGTGGAGGAAGGAGGCTGCTTAGCCTGGAGTCTCAGCCTGTGCATGGGGACAGCAGCTCCTCTCCAAGCAGACTGCCCAGGGCAGGAGCTGTTCTAGAAAAGCAGCCATGGCTGCAGAGTGTGGCTTGGAAGAGCCACTACATGGTTTTGGGTCCAGGGCCAGTTCTGTGTATCTGCAGAAGCATTGCAAGATGGATGTCTCCAGGCATTTGCTTTTCTGGTGCAAAATGGGCTGAAACACGTTACCCAAGAGGCAAGCGCTCCTGTCCTTCAGAAAGTCTTCTTCTTGGCTTTAAGGTGGCCACACTAGCCAGTCTCTCTCTCCCCATATCTCTGATGGTTTCCTACTCAACTCCTGAATCTGCCTCAAAAAACTCCCTGTTTGGATGACTGCGTTTCTATCCAGCATGTGCTATTGGTGCTGCAATCCTGCTCCCCATCGCACGCAGGGCCCTTTGCACTCTATGCCTGTCCCTCTTTGAGTTTCTCATGCCCTCTGTGTGCATTTTCAGGGAGAGCCTGGACCACCTGGTGACCAAGGGCGGGAAGGACCCCTCGGACCACCTGGAGACCAGGTAAGAGCTTGGATTAACCTTCTGGATCCCAGGTGGAAGCGGTTGGGGTCGGGGGGCAGTGGGGTAGGGTGCTTAACTGATGCCACTGCATCTTGGGGCAAATTTTCAGCGTCTTCCAGGCTGGTAGCAAAGCCAGCAAAGAGGGTCAGGGATTTCTAGGAGAACCCAGAATATGAACAGGGCTAAAACAATGGAGGCTTGGCTGCTGGGCTGGAGACAGAGCAACCTCCATGCCATTTCCCAGACCCATGGAAACAGATGTCAACATGTCTGACAGATCTGGAAAGTGGTAAGTGCGAGCTGCAGCAACGCACAAAAGGTTCAGGCCTGGGGCCAGTTGCTGCTCACCTCAGCCAAGGGAGTCAATGAGACATGTTGGCGAGGATAGCCTGACAGGACCCCAGTGGTGTCCCTGACACCCTTGGCATCTGCAGAGACAGTCTGTCCCAAAGCCAGCGTTTATCAAGTCTGCTCACTGCAAGGTCTGGCCCTCCTGCTTTGGGGACTGCTTGTCCTCATGTGCATCAAGGAACAAATCTCAGACCCCATGGGCTTTCTGAACAAGCAGAGCTGGCTACCTCCAGCCTGACGAAGGCTTCTGTCCTCTGCACAATTAAAGGCTCTTTCTTCCCAAAGGCATACCCAGCTCCCAGTCAATGCCTCTAGGTGTTGTTGGGTTAATCCTCCATGGCAATAGCACTGATTGCAATGGCCAACGGGGTCTTTCCACCTGAGCAAGCAGGCTTTGACATCGCCCTTGGACAGGGCTCTGTGGCACAGCTCCCCTCCTACCCATACCATCAGAGTTTTGACAGAGCTTAAGATACAGAGAAGTATTGAGATAAATGTTCCCATGCTGGTGGAGCAGGGCTTCCGCAAGGGGTGAAGCATGGAGACCAGCATGCAGACAAAGATGAAACAGCTTTTTAACTCCTTCATAGTCAACCAGGTGTTGAAGAGCCCTGAAGGAGATCTGGATTGCAGGACATCCACAACGCAGACACTGTTATGTTCACATTATCCCCAGCATGGGTGACCCCCATGGCAGCCCTACCCCATGCCACAGCCTGGGGAGAGGACACACTCGTGCCAAGGCTGTGGTTGCCTGGAGTTGGGCTTCCCTTGATCCTGTCTCATGCTAGTGAAGAGCACCAAATTCACACAGGAGGATTGTCCAGATCCTGCTGTCTGTCGCTGAGCTGAGCTCCTGCCACAAGTTCAAAGAGCATCTGGCAGCATCCAGCTTGTTGGGCACTGCCATGGTGTGAGAGGTGGTGTTTCGGGAGGTGGCCCTGGTAGGAAGGCAGCTCTTTGGGTGTGTGCATGTAGTGGACTAGAGCTGCAGGCTTACACCAGAGAAGGAGGAAGGACCAGAGCAGCTCCCCGGGTGGTAGAGGCTCATTCCAGGTTCAAGGCAGGAGAAGAACTCCACAGAAGGTGGAAATTTGATGCAGGCCTGTGAGCCGAAGCTGTCCAAGCATGGTGGGGAGACAGGCTGGGGTAGAACCTGCCTCCAGGCAGCCTTCACTGGTGGAGAAGAAGAGGAGAAAGGGGAAAGAACAGTCTCCTTGCTATCACTGAGTCTGTGGGACACCAGTCTTCCCTTCTGGGGAGCACTGAACTTGAGTCAAACCCCTGTCAGAGAGGGAAGCATTACAGCAACGTGTCTGATGCCTCCCCAGACCAGAGGCTGCCCCAGTGCCTCCACTGCTCCAGGGAGATTTCAAAAGCAGTTGCAAAGCGAGGACGTTTTTTCCATAAGCTGAGGAAGAATGCTTTTGCTTGGCCAAATTAAAAATAAATGCGTAATTGGGCTTGGGCAAGAGAAGGACTTTGGCAAACACAAGTATTTTTCAAGCTGTGTTATCTGCAAGCTCTGGCTCTTGGACCATATTTCTTTTGGCGAGGGGAAAGGGCTCCCGCTAACCTGTGACTCCCTTTCATCCTCTTTCTATCTGAGAGAAGCTAAAGGTTAGCACACTCTTTCCGTGATCCTCATGTGCAGTTTTGGTGGTGTCTCTCTCTTCCTGGCCATGATGCCTATCCCTTCTGGGGTTCTTGTTGCACCCAGAAAGGCAATAGACAGGGAGCTGCTAAAGATTTCCCAATCCGAAATCCTGCATCTTCATAAACTCCTCCAGGGCTGTGAGGAATTTGCGCTGTGTGCTACAGTGAGGACACGTATGGCCAGCGCGAGCCAAGGGTGCCATGGATCCAGCTTTGGCTGATGTGAACGATCACGAGCTCCTGACCCTCATTCCCAGCTTTCTCTCTTCTGGGCTTTTGTGCAGAAATAAGGTCACATGCCTTTCAGCAGTTTAGTGCTCTGCACTGTGTAATTTTAAGCCCTCTGCACCCACCCGTGCACCTTTCCTTGGAAAAAGGGTACATGTGGCGTGCACGGATGTTTGGCACCAGCTTCTCCCAGCCGCTGTTGTGCGAAGAGAAGCAGAAGCAACAGCTGGAGGGGATTTCAGCTTCCTCATCTTTCGGGTGGTGAGAAAGTGGCTGCAACGCTGGGCTAAGGCTGAGCCAGCACACTGGGGCAGCTCGCAAAAAAGTTAAGAGGCGCTGCTGATGCACTGAAAATACGGAGGAAGCTCTTGGGCACGTGCTGCTGCGATGCTGAAGCCCAGGTACCGTCGAGTGAGTGCTGCCTTCCACCTGCCAGGAGACTGCAGTCGCATGGCCCGGTGCAGGAAATATTTCAGAGGTTGGGAGTCTTGAACTGGCACGACCGCTGCCTGCAGCAGCCATGCCGGAGGAGCCCGCGGCCGAGTCACTGCTCGCTGCCGCCGCGGCTTGCCCTCTGCCTTCCCTCTGCCCACCTCTGTCGTCTCCATCCCCTGGGGACCAGCCGCACACCTGGCTCCGCGTCAGACGCTGCCTTGCTTGAGCATTCGGAGCTGTAGGCAAGAGCATCGTTACCCAATCGCTACCCACCATCATTACCAGTCTCCTGGCACCGAGCAGAAGGTGGAGGGGCTCCCTCGGGTACCCACCAGAGCTCTCAGAGAACAAAAAAACCCTCCTCCCATCCTCCCGGCTGCCGCCCAGGGGTGTCCGAGCTCCAAGGCGCGGGGAGGGACTCTGCGGAGGGAGGTCTGTGTCACCTTCAGGGCGACGTGCTCCACCAAGGGCCCTTCTCTGCCCCTGGGGCACCCCTGTCACAGCCGATGAGGTGCCGCTGTACAACCCAGCTGTGCTTCGCTGCTCGAAAGCACCATCCCTGCCTCCCCGGTCCTGTCCCCAGGCGGAGGTGTCGAGGAGGGGCAAGGCTTTTAGGGCCTTGGAAACTCTGCTCAGAGGCTGCTCCCTCCTGCGGGCCAGCTGCCACGGAAAGCACATGGCGTTCAACCCACGCCTGCAGCGTCGCACCGTGGCCCGGAAATCTTTCTGTTTTGGCTTGTGCTCAGCAGGGATCCGGCTGGGGCCGGCTGCGATGGGCTTTGCAGAGAAAGCAGGGCGTAAGGGAGCATGGGGAGCTGCGGCAGGGAGGCCAGGCACAGCTCCTGAAGCATCTCTCCGCCTGCATTAGCCCCTGTCCATAGGTCCTTTCTTGTGAGGCTGGCCAAGGCTGAGGTGACTCACCGATGGGTGCAAGGCACGAGGCGGCTGCTCGCACCCACCGTGTCACAAAATGAAGGAACCAGCCCTTCAGGGCCGGAGCAACACCAAGAGAAAATCTCTGGTGTGAGACCTCTTTGTGTTTTCCTAGGGTGAAGCTGGACCCCCCGGACCCAAGGGCTACAGAGGAGATGATGGCCCCCGTGGCAATGAGGTCAGTGCTGCTCCATCACGGCGTCTTCTGGCAGGAGGGAATTAAGGGAAGACCAGGAGATGCTGCCCGTTAGGGCTGTCCCCAAATCCCACAGATCTTGGAAACCCGTTGCAGCTACAAACTTGGGTGGCAACTCCCTGGCAGACGCATCGAGGGTCCTTAAGGCTGTGGCTGCCTTTTTCCCCCCCTCCCAGACGCCATCTCACGGAGAGAGCGTAGCCACTTGACAAGCCATGTGGCTTCCCATCGCAGAAGCTGGGGTACCTGCTCTCTGAGGGCAGCCACCCGTATCTGCAGCAGATTTGATCCCCAGAGCAGGGAGCAAGCTGAATCCCAAGCCCGGCTGCAGGCTTTGCATTGCTCTTGTATAAGCAAAACACCTCCCATGATGGTAGCTGGTTGCCTCAGAAGGCATCCTCTTCCCCGCTCGAAGGACAGGGTGCAATGCTTGACCACTGCTGCTGCTCCTTCCAGGGCCCAAAGGGATTGCCTGGAGCACCTGGGCTGCCTGGAGACCCTGGCCTGATGGGAGAAAGGGTGAGTGGTATTTGCTGGGGGCGGGGGTTGTGCAATATGGAAAAGACATTCAACAGGCTGGTTCCACAACAGCATGGTCCAACTCAGGGAAAAAAGAGATTGCACTCATACACAGCTGAGATATGCTGGGAAAATCTGCAAGCAGCCTGCTTTTGACTATGCATCACATCTGCAGGCTCGAAGAGCCGTATTTTGGGATGTACTTTCCAACAACAGAGATCTGATACATCCCAGTCTGTTCCCAGCCTGTGGTCATACCCCAGGGATAGTGTCGCTCTCCTCCCAGTGGCTGTGCAGGTCACACGCAAGCAAGATGTCCTTTTTACCTGCCTGCACCAGTCTCCAACTGGTGACTCTAAGCCAGTCGCATATTTTTTGCGCAGACATTTTACCATGGGGACGGACGGCCTAAGAAGTGCAGGATCCTGCTGCCGTGCTATCTAAGGGGTCTGCCTTTCATTACCTCACGTATTTCTCCCTTCCTTTCCAGGGGGAGGATGGCCCTCCTGGGAACGGCACGATTGGATTCGTGGGTGCCCCAGTAAGTTTTTTGTGCTGCTTTGAAACTGCAAGACCGTTATTTCTGCTTGTCTGACCTAACATGCTTCCTTTCCTTCGTTCCCAGGGACAGCCAGGAGACAGAGGGGACCCTGGCATTAACGTAAGTGTGCTGCTTCCTCATATGCCCCACAGAAGTTGCCCTGGCCGGTGGCTTGGCTCCTAGAACCTCTCTATCTTCTGCATGGTGAAATGGGCTCCCTGAAGCTGCTGCTCCTCCAAAGCCCTTTTTTTCTTCTTCCAACCTCTCTCTGGAGCAGATGCTTCTGGTGGAAGTGTCCTGCCTCAGTGCACTGGTAGTAACACCCAAGGATGGCAGCCTGGGCAGAGTGCTCTCTGTTGCAGCCCCAGACCCAAAGTTTGGGGGACCCGCGTGGTGCTATAACAGTGAAAGCCACCGAAGAAGCTCTCTCCCTCAACAGCACTCCGATTTGGTGCTAGGGAGCCTATTCACTGCTCTTTGCTCCCCTCCCAAGCCAGCTCTCACAAGGTCACTGCATGCCAGCACCAGCCTCACCACACTAACAACAGCTGTCCATGCAGAAATCTCTTCTGTACTGTTTTTCAGGGAACGAAAGGCTATGTTGGTCCTAAAGGTGATGAAGGAGAAGCTGGGGATCCTGGCAATGATGTGAGTGATACGTAAAAAGCGGAATCATCTTTCTCTTGCAGGAGCTTTGGGCTGGGTCTCTAACAGTACCTTGCCTGTGGGTCAGAGCTCGTCAGACGTTGTAAGACTGCAAGTGGCCTTTGCCACTGAGCAGTGTCTGATGGCGAGGAGAGCTCTCTCCAGATGTTCATTTTGTGTCCTACAGCTTATGACTGGGAAACTTGCAGATCTGTTAGGCTGTGGTGTGGACACCATCTCTACAAGGTTTTGTATGCTTCTAGATAGCACCAATGTTTGCGCCTGTGCCGCACCATTGTCCTGTGAAGGAAGATTTTCCTAGTGTCCATCCTGACCCTCTCAAGTCCTAACTCTAGTTGGGTCAGTTGGGTACAGCAATCTCAGATACCATTTTCGTGGTTAAGTAGGTCTCAGCAGACATCTGGAAGGAGAAGGTGCTGCACACCACTCTCCCATGCAGACTTGTGGATTTTGGTTTTGTTTTCATTCCAGAACCCAACCCCTGGCCCCAGGGGCATCAAAGGAGCAAAGGGCCACAGGGGACTTGAAGGCCGCCCGGTAAGGAAGAACCCTGTCAGGGTTTGCATGGATGACTGCAGCGTACCAGGCTGACGGAGCTCCCAACAGCAGGGCTCTCTGCAGACTTGCGGGTCTTAGCCCTGCTCACAGCAGGAGCGAGGGAGTTTGAAAACCCACTGCTGCAGCCTGGTACATGGGTCTCTGAAATCATGTTCATCCTAAATCAGGGCAGAAAACACAGGCACTTGTGCTTTTTCATGAGCAAAGCATTCTTGTATGACCAGGTTCAGTAAGGGCAAGCAACCTTTCGGAGTGCCATCCTGAACCTGAAAGCATTTCAGTTCGTGTTGAGTCGCCACTTGCTTGTGTTGCCTCACGTTGGCCTGGAGGCTACAGAAGAGGCATCTTCAAAGCAAATGGCATCCCTCCCTCCCTCCCTCCCTCTGCTGGGTGCTGTGGGGCAATGCCAAGCCGTGTCACACATGGTGTGTGTGCTCGCTGCCTGCAGCAAGAGCTTGCCTGCCTGCCTCGGTGGGCATGGCATGCGTGGAAGTGGGTCTCCTCGCCCCCGGCCCAGTACAGCCCCAGGGCAATGTGCAAGCAAGCAGATGTACCTGCTCAAAGTCCAGCGCAGGGGCCAGCAACTGGGAAGCCAAGAGACTTTTCCAGGCTCTGCATTGTTCAGCAAGGTATTGGCGGAGTACGCCGTAGCTAGGACTGGCTGCTCTTGTAACTGCTCTCTCCACGCTTCTGTTTGACAGGGACCACCAGGACCTGTGGGGCCTCCAGGACCAGATGTGAGTGGGACAGGATCGGGGCACTGCTTGTCTGCTTTGGTCTCTGCTTCCCCTGCCCCGCATGATGGCTCCTGGGAGGGGGTTGCTGCACGGGGAGCCTCGTGCTCCCAGGCTGGGTGGTGGCTGCGCCCCATCACTGTCCCAGCGCATCTCACTGGCCAGATTTCTTTCATGCCAGTCCATCACCAGCCAGTGCCCTCTGTCGTGTGCCCCGCTTGCACGCCTCGCATTTCCAGGCCTGTTTTGAGGGCACAAAGCAGCAGCGGGATGGTGGGCAGCAGCGGGATGGTGGGCAGCAGCGGGGAGCCAGGCAGCTCCCTTCACTGTTATTCGAACATTTCTTTACCGCTCTTTTCAGGAATGTGAAATCTTGGACATCATCATGAAGATGTGCTGTGAGTATCCCTGTGCCGCTCCTCCGGGCTCCTTGCTGAGTGGGAAAGCAGCTACTTTTTCTCTGGCCCCGAGGGAGCAGGGCCACCCCCAGGCAACGCGCAGAAGGGTGCCATGGGCATCGCTCCCCTTCCACAAGTCCCAATTAAGTCAACGAGCTGGGGGAGGGGTGGGAGGTCCTCCCTGCAGCTGGGACAATGAGGCAAATCTCTTGTGTGCTGCTGTGCCTTCTCTTGACCCAGGGACTTCCAGCTCGATCTCTAGAGCAGGTCATGCAACCACATTTCACACTACTTTGCTGTGCCTGCGGCTCTCTGCATGCACAGTCACCCGTCAGGGAAATTATGAGCAAAACTATGTAAAATCTTTGTGTGGACCGTTTTACAAATTTTTTTTTTTCTTAAATAGCAGGGCCTGACTTTCCCCTTAGGAAAAGGGAGAGCTGTTCTGGGGTGTCCTGCCATGGGGAGCAGCAGTATGCATGTGCTGCAAAGGGTTTCTGGCCCACGGCCCGTAATGAAGTGCTGGAAGGACACAGGGTACTTAGGGAACTGAGTTTGAGCTCCATACTCTGGCAATTTCCTTAATCCCTCCAGGATTAGCTTTTTTATTTTGATTTAAATAAGAATGCATCAGCGTGTGCAGAAACAGCTCTGCTGCATGCAGTGCTGCAGGGACAGGGCATCACAACCTGAAACAGGAGCGAGAGATGGATATTTCAAACAGGAGGGAAACCTCCATGAGCTTGAGTTGTCCAGACCAGGTGTCTTTGGGTCTGCAGAAACACAAACCTGCATTAGTGTGTGAAAAACCCTTGTGTCCAGCTTTTTAACGTTCTCTCTTTCTCTCCCTTCTCCTCTAGCTTGCTGTGGTGAGTGTTACTTGGCAAAGTTTCTCTGCAAACATTTGCTAGCCCTTCTCCTTGCTTGCACCCCTCCCTTTCCCTGGTCCTTGCCTTCTGCTATGGGAGACGTGGTGAGAGCCCTGGAGGGAGGATGGAGCACATGAGGGAGGCAGGGGAGGGCAGCGAGCTCTCCCCGAGGGTGCTGTGCGGATTTGGAGGCTGCTGTGGCTGGGTCCTGCAACTGGAAAACTGTTGTCAAGGTGCCCTGTGCCAGCAAACTGCAGGCAGATTTTCTCCACCCTCTTTGCAGTTGAAAGGGATGTCGGTTCAGGGCATGCTGTGGATCCAGCTCTGTCCTCCTCCTCCCAAATCCTGTGCTGCTCTGCAGAGAAATGTGCTGGGTTTTGTTCTCTGATGCTGTCCCAATGGGTTGGGTTTGCAGTCCAAAAGCTTGAAGGAAGAGCCAAGGACACATGATGTCCTTCAGCCAGGGGAAAGAGGGGAGAAAGCTGAGTCAGCCCCCTCCAGCCCACCAGTGTCACCTCTGTCCTCCTGGGCGGGGTGAATGGAAGAAGTGAGAAGACTTATGAGGAAACGGGTTTTGGAATAATTACTGGGTGTTTTAAGGGTACTCACAGCTTGGAAATGCAATGTGTCTTGAAAGGGGCACTGAGCAAAATGCAAATGGAAAAACTAGTAAACTGACTCTCAAGTCTCCTATGCAGCTATTTTGATGCTTTATTTTACGCCCTGCTTTGCGGGTAGATAGGGCACAGGCACCACCTGGTCAGGACTAACAGCAGACATCAGCTGCTTGCTTTGGCGTGCCTCCCTGCACGACGTGCTGCTCTGAGCGAGCGGCTCCGCTAGAAAACACAAGCCCCTCCACTCCTGTGCCTTGCTGCAGAGTGCACCTGCGGTCCCGTCGACATCCTCTTTGTGCTGGACAGCTCGGAGAGCATCGGCCTGCAGAACTTCCAGATTGCCAAGGACTTCATCATCAAAGTCATTGACCGCCTGAGCAAGGACGAGCGTGTGAAGGTGAGATTTCCACCGAGTGCTAGGATACACTTGTGTGCACTCCCTTTTTCACTGCAAGCAGAAAAACAGGGAGATGCTTCCACTCCACAAGGCTCAGCTTCAAGTGTGTAACCAGGATGGGTCTTGATTTCTCCCAGATTCATAAAATGATGGGGATGTGACAACTGTTTGTTGTCCCAAAATATAGACATTTCACACTTTCTGGGCAAAGGCATTCTTCTTCCATCTCCCAGCTCATTAAGTATCTGCCTAATCAATAGGTCTCTCAGTCTCTTCCTTGTCCTGATGAGCGTTTTTTGTGGCTGGAGTAGATAACACATGAGGTGTGTTGCAACTTCCCCTAGCCCCCCGATGGACAGCCCCCCCAGACACCTCAAGCTTGGGTTTAGGTTACCAGTTAAGCACAATACTAAAAAGGATCTCTGCAGCCCAAAACAGCAGTATTGTCCCAGTAGTGAGTCTTTTAGTCTGAAGAGGGACATAAACGTTTGCTCTCCTAACTCCTCCCTGGTAACCCGCTGTGTGGGGAAATTTCATTTACCCCTGTGACTGGGAAGGGATGTCTGGCATCCAGCCTTTCCTTAAGGTATAATCAGACACGTCTGTAGTGCACAGGCTGTAAAGCCATGACGATCTGCCTTTGGACGTTGCTGTAGTCATGCATGGGTCCCTTTGGCTGGCAAAGAGCAGGTAAAAAGCCTGAAAGGCTGGAGCTGGGCAGCAAAAGCACCGTGTTGGAAGAAAAACAGAAGTTTTGAAAAAAGATCTATTCCTAGCCACACACCATGGCTTGTGTTGAGACCACTGAGCTGGGAAACCTGAGTTTGGGTCTTATTTCACTGACTGGCTTACTGACTTGGTCCCTATGTGCAATCCCTCCTACTGGGGCTTCTTCTGCCTGGGATAAGGCAGAGGAGAGGTGTCAGAGCCTGCCATGAAGGTGTTCAGTACGAAACTACCAGAAGGATTTCTGAGATCTCCAGGCCCCCCTGGAGGTATCTGGCCCTAACTGTCTTCTGCTTTTTCCAACAGTTTGAACCTGGGGAGTCCCGTGTGGGCGTTGTGCAGTACAGCCATGACAACACGCAGGAGCTGGTGGCCATGGGGGATGCCAACATAGACAACATTGGGGCACTCAAACAGTGAGTCTGCAGGGTCTCAGCGCATCATGCAGAGACCTGACCCAGGGACACCTAATTCAACTCCCATCCTTCATCTCCAGGCCAACAGCTCCTGCAACTGCAAGGATGCTAAATGTTCTTTCATGGAAAGTAGCAGTTGGTGGCATTGTAGGTGGTGCTGAGGCCAAGGAGCTTGCCAGTTTTCCACCCAAAACCCCATGCAGGGATGTTGCCTTGCCTCAGCAAGCGTGTCAATGAGATACGTGTTCCCAGGGGCTCCTTCAGTATCTGTGGGACAGGGCTTGCAGGCTCATTGGTGTCTGTGCTTGCAGGGCAATCAAGAACTTGAAATGGATAGCAGGGGGCACCTACACTGGAGAAGCCCTACAGTTCACCAAGGACAACCTGCTGCGGAGATTCACCTCTGACAAGCGCGTCGCCATCGTCATCACGGACGGACGCTCCGACACGCTGCGGGACCCTACCCCGCTTAACTCCCTTTGCGATGTCACCCCGGTAAGGGCAGAGGGGAAGCACTGTGCCTACACACAGCAGCCATGCATCAGAGTAGTGCAGGCTCCACATCTTTGCTACCCAAGACCAGGGCAGGGGGGACATGTGTCACTAGAAGCACCCTCATGGAGTGACAAGCCTTCAAGTTTATGAATGCATGAGATGATGAATGTGTCAGGTGATGGACTGTAACTTCCCTGCAGGTGGTTTCTCTTGGGATAGGTGACATTTTCCGGAACCCTCCAAATCCAGATCACCTGAATGACATCGCTTGTTTAAGCAGACCGACCAGGCCAGGACTGTCCATTCAAAGGGACAACTACGCTGAGCTCCTGGATGACACCTTCTTGCAGAACATCACCTCATATGTCTGCCAAGGTGAGTGAAAGACTGTGCCTGGAGGCAATAAGGAAGGTAGCGAGAATTGCCTCAGCCAAAGGGTGGGGGATGCAGGCTTCCCTTGCCTTGCCTTGCTTTGCCTTGCCTCTTGCCTTGCCTTGCCTTGCCTTCTCTTTTGCGTTCCCTTCCCAAGGCCTTGCCTTGCCTTTTCCCTTGCCTTTTCCCTTGCCTTTTCCCTTGCCTTTTCCCTTCCCTTTTCCCTTGCCTGTTCCCTTCCCTTTTCCCTTCCCTTTTCCCTTCCCTTCCCAAGGCCTTGCCTTGCCTTTTCCCTTCCCTTTTCCCTTCCCTTCCCAAGGCCTTGCCTTTTCCCTTCCCTTTTCCCTTGCCTGTTCCCGTCCCTTTTCCCTTCCCTTTTCTCTTCCCTTCCCAAGGCCTTGCCTTGCCTTGCCTTTTCCCTTGCCTTTTCCCTTCCACCAGTCATGCTCTTAAGCAAATGTTGAGGGAAGAGAACAGCATTCAAGGTTTAGTTAAACAAGGGACAAAGATGTCTCACATCTCAGAATACTTGGCAGCCAGGTCCAGGTTCTCTCCTGCTGCAGGACATCTCTGTCCACTGCATTTTTCAAGCACACGCCTCTGTGCTTTCTGGGGCATGTTTATAGCCTTTGCACAGCGCCTTGCACAGGGTGGCTGTGGCCGAGGTGAGCGTTTGTCCCTACTATGGTTCCGTGGAAAGCTGTGCGATAGGAGAAGCGATTCTTCCTGGGTGAGACGGTGACGTGACTCTTTCTAATTTTCTTAACAGAGAAGAAATGTCCGGACTACACCTGCCCAAGTGAGTATTGACTCCTCATGTCACATGAAGGGGTGGGGAGTGGGGTGTTGTGGGAATGCAGAGCTCCGAGACCTCTCGTAACAGGGAGCCTCCTGAGCTCCAGAAATGAGCAAGCCTTGCTAGACACTCTCAGAGTCTCTCACACACACACCAGCCCAAAGCACCTGGGGGAAAACTGTCTTGGGACAGTTGCTTTTCTGGCACTTCAAACCTAGAAAGGAGGTTGTGACAGATTTAGCCCTTGCAGGCTTTAGCTGAGGTGGGTAATGAGATCGATGGCTATGTGGTAGTGGGAGCACGAGCAAAAGTCATCACTGTGGGAGGGATATTTAAGAAAGGTACTTCAAAAGTGAGTACAGGGAGGAATTTAGTGGGGTACACTTCCAAGTCAGAAGCGTACACAATCCTCAGATGCATCATGGAAAGCAGCCAGCCTTGGGAGATGAAGTGCTTCCCCAGGCATGCAAGGACAGCATAAGTCAAGGAAAACACGCACTGTATTTAAGCAACAAGAGTCACTAAATTATCTAAGCCAGATAAGTACCTGGGAATGCAGCCTGTCCTAAACCAAATAAAAGAAGGAATGAAAGGGTAAAAGGACAAGTGTAGGACAGGACTGGGGTAGGGGGAACCAAGCTAGCAAATACCCAGAGAGTGGGGATTCCCCAAGACTGACAAGGCAGGAAGCCTGTGAAACAGCCGGTGACTTCACCAGCTTTCCATGGAAGAGGCAGGAGGAGAAATGCAGCATAATGAGCCCTGGGCCTTTCCCCTTGCAGTCACCTTCACTGAGCTGGCAGACATCACGTTGCTGGTGGACAGCTCCACCAGCGTGGGGAGCAAGAACTTTGAGACCACCAAGAAGTTCGTAAAGCGGCTGGCGGAGCGGTTCCTGGAGGCTGGCAAGCCTGCCGACGACTCTGTGCGTGTCTCGGTGGTCCAGTACAGTGGCAAGAACCAGCAGAAAGTGGAAGCTCAGTTCCAGTACAACTACACGGTCATTGCCAAAGCCATCGACAACATGGAGTTCATTAATGATGCCACGGACGTCAACGCCGCTCTGCGGTATGTCACAGGGCTGTACCAGCGGTCCTCCCGTGCTGGGGCAAAGAAGAGGGTGCTGGTGTTTTCTGATGGCAACTCTCAAGGGATCACCGCAAGGGCCATTGAGAGGGCTGTGCAGGAAGCTCAGCAGGCTGGCATCGAGATCTATGTGCTGGCAGTGGGCAGCCAAGCCAACGAGCCCAACATCCGTGTCCTGGTCACGGGGAAGAGTGCAGACTACGATGTGGTCTATGGGGAGCGCCACCTCTTCCGTGTGCCTGACTATACCTCTCTGCTGCGTGGCGTCTTCTACCAAACTGTGTCCAGGAAGATAGCTGTTGACTGAGCATCTGGGTGGATTGCTGCCAAGGCCTTGCCTGCTTTTGTTTCGCCTAAAAATGAAAACAAACAAAACAACAACAAAAAAAAATTAACAGTATACTTGACCAACCTGAAGAATTTCTGTCTATGCAGATAGCCATAGTGCCACAGCCTGGCTGTGCATAGTCCCCTTCCTTCTCCCACTGCTTCTTCATCTGCATCTCTACCCTCTTGTCCTCAAACCTCCCTCCCTGCCAGTGCCTGCCTCTTCCTCCCCACGGCAGGCAAACACAAGCACACCTAGTAATAAGCCGCTAGAACACCAAAAGGAACCTCATCCCACTGTTTTTTGCCAAGAAAGAACCAGGATGAGGAATTTCGTACCACTAAGGACTAGCCTGGTCTCAGAAGGCCAATTATGCTCTTTTCAGATACAGTTTTTTTGTTTGTTTGCTTCTTTCCTTCGTACATCAGCTGAGTACTTGCCCAGCTCACAATGGTCCTAACCCAATGCTGTGCTTCAAGTGAAATGTTCAACACTTCATCAAGCTTTGAGAGAGGATCGTTGTCATGGCTGGCAAGTTCGGTTCACATCTCCCATGCCTGGGGGGAGGGCTGGACTTCCGAACCACCAGCATACTAGGCACAGGTGGAAGCATCTCTGACCTCCAATGCCATGGGATGGGCCACTGACTTCCCAGGCCTGGGGTGGAGGTGAGCGGTGGAGCATCCCTCAGTGCTGACAGTCCCATTGAGGGCAGAGAGGCTGGGCACCAACCAAATGAAAGATGGACAACAGCCATTGGGGAGGGGGGTAAATCCTAGAAGCTACGTAACTGCACTCCTTCACTAACCGATCTCATGGTCCTACAGTGAAACCAGGAACCTCATGAATAACCTGATGACTTGTTATGGTCCAAGTTCCATTCTGGAAAATCTCTCTGAGCCCAGTTAGTGGGACTTTTTTTTTTTTTTTTTTTCCCCAAAAGTGCCAAGCTGTCTAATTCCCAGTGAGCTCTTTGAGAGTACTGTTTCTATAGGACCATCTAGGAGTTAGGCACCTGGGCCCTAGGGAAACCCACTAACTGTACTATATATTGAATTAGGGCCTCATCCACAACCCAGCAAAGTCAAGGGAAAGGCCGCCGTTACCTGCCAGGGGCTTTGACTCACACAGATATACTGACAAAGGTGCTATCACTACGTGGGTGATGCGGGCCCTTGGTGTTTACACAGCGGTTTCCAGGACCACGCTGAAGATGTGGTTTGGCTGGGTGAGATTTTGTTTCAGTGCTTCCATTGGTGCTCTCGCTATGAATTCATGCGCTTCTGAGAAAGCAACAGTGATTGCCAGGTATCAGAATCCCAAACTCTTTTACTTTGTATCCAAAAACCCATTGTACGAGTTAGTTTTATTTTATGCCTGTGTTTTACTAAAATTGTCCACTTTGGAAATTTGTCAAATAAATTGTTTTCCACAATCTCATTGGAAGTTTGTCTGACTTGCATTTCAAGAGCTCAGAATGTTCAAAAAGCCACTTGTTAAAATAGAGGCTGCTGGGATCTGGAAGGACTTCAGCAGGACTTCCTGCATAAACCTGTAAGGGGTAGAAGAGATCTACCGCTTTTGCATCACAAATCTGGCTATTATTGAATGCCATGGATTTGAGAAATACTGTGAATTCTCTTCATCTATGAAACAATACCTTAAAATTTGCATGAGAAGAGCACTGAGCTCCCAAAGGATGGGAAATGCTTACACAGCTTCTGTTTGCCTTCTGGTTGTGGGGAAAAAAAAAAAAAACAACAAACCCTACACAGGTAGGTACTGTTGTTTCCAGAAGACCATGTGCAGAGGGATGGCGATCATCAGGTGAAGAGGAGAGCTGGGTTTGCTTTCTGCTTACGTTCAGCGTTCCTCCTTAGTACCTCATTTCCCAGGCACGTAGGGATGCTGCTCTGCATCGGTGGATGTATCAAGCGTCTCATCCAGCTTTGCCAAGCTCGGTGCTCCCCAAACATTTGTTTTACATCCCAAGACAGCTCTAAAAGGTGCCTGTGTTGGGGGAAGCTCCCAGGCCATACCTGTACATCCCAGAGGCTCGTTGCAGCCTTTCACTGTGATGCATGCATGCAAAGTCACTTGCTCCCCAGACAGAGGACACTCATGTCCTGTTTCTGTAACAGAGACGCGCTGTCTTGCTTCCCCCTTGTCTCATGTCCTCCTCTTAGTCACGCTCTCCCCTGGGCCAAGTATCTCAGTTGAGAGGCTTGTTGGCCTCCCTGTCCGTCCCGCAGCGCTGGGGACACCTCACTGACCGCTGGAAAGTCTGAGGAGCAGCTCTGGGGAGGCTCTGTGGGTGGCTGCCGTTTGTATCAGGTGTCCCACTCTCCTCTCCGCGGAAAGTAAGGAAAAAATGCCTTCGCATCTGCCCTAATAAAGGCGATTATTGTTACAGCTAAAGAAATATTTCTTAACGGCCCGCTGCAGTCCTGGGCATGAATCATCCATGCGGGAAGGGAACACGATTGGGACAAGCCCCTGGGTTACACGCCTACTGCTAGGGCTGCCCGGCCAGCGGGATGCAAGGGGGGTGGGAAAAGGGGGCTGCCCCCCGGCGCCGCTCCTGCACCCCCCGGGGGTTTGCCCCCTCACATCCCAGCCGGGCCGTGTCAAACACAGGGGTGCAAAAGACAGCTGGGGAAAGCTCTCTCTGACTTTGGGCTGGTTTACAGCTTTTTGCTAAAAAAGCAGGTGGCAGGAGGGATTTTTCCTGCTTCCATGTGCTTTCCCCCCGCCCCAGCCATGCCTTTTTTTTTCCTTTACTGAAAGGGGAAGAAAATCCCAAAATTGTCAGTTTCCAAGCCTCAGTTGTGGGCTGTTTGTCAGTTTTCCCCATGAGAAAAATCTAAATGTTCCCTTTAAATTCCAGTTTGCTCAGAAGAACCACAGTTTTAAACAGAGCCTGGTGGCAAGCTGGCTTCCCCAGGAGGCAGGGACCAGCAGGGATTTTTCAGCAGTGCCCAGTGCCTTGTGTTTCGGGGTGTTGCCTTATCTCTCCCCACACTTGTGCACTGTCCAGGCAGGATTGCAAGATCCCTTCTCTGGTGTTTGGGCCAAAGTTGGCCCCGATATGCTGGACTAATTTTGTCTTCCATTTCTCTTTACATTTATTCTTCTCTTTTCAGTCTCAATTTTTATGCTTCCATTACAGGGAAGGTCAAAAATGCCTCTGCCTGCAGGCCTGCTTTGTTAAACTTCAGATGTTCTCCAGATGTTCAGCGAGAGGGTTTATGTAACAACGACAGAATTTGGGCCATATTTCTTTGTTTTCCTCTGACTAAATATTCCTCATTTGAGGCAACGCTGATTCACAGCTTTTCATGGGAAGGTGATGGCTGGGGAAGGAGGGGATCACTGAGGCCACTTTACCAATGTGGTAGGACTCCTAGGACACATACTCTACAAGCAATGCAAAAAAACAACAACACAACAGGCTGGGACAGTACTGTGGGACTGCAATCCTAAAGGACAGAGGAAAAAGTGATGTAAGAGAGGTAAACTGGTAAATGAGGGAGAAATATCCTGCCCAGTTAGCTCTTGTAAATGAGAACATAGGACTGCTTGCACTTGGGAAGCCCCAAGAGGCTCAGCTACAGCCACCAACTGGCGCTGCTCATCTGTCCAGACCTACCCAGCTCTGTGGGTACAGCTCTGGAGCAGGTCTGCAGACTAGCTGATTGCTCTGGTCGTTGTTTCTCCATGGACATCATGTATGGCACGAGGCCCTGCCCGGCACCGCATAGTGTACCTGTACAGCCCCGAGGTCCGAGTCACTTCCCTGCGTCCTGGTCGGTGCTTGCTCCCACCACCGATGGGAAGGCACGGTAGCACCATGAACGCTACCTCCGCACCCCTGGGCAGCTCTGTCCCCCAGAGGCACTGCCCTGGACAGCCTGGGACTGCTGGAGACCACAGGGCTGTCCGGGCAACTCTTCCCCCAGCTTGCAGCCCTGTAGCCCAGCCAGATTGCTGTTGACGATGCTAGCCCTATAACCTCAAGCTGTGTAAGGATAAATAGCTGCTCTAGGGTGATTTTGAACTGCATATTTAAGGGCTTTTCCTGTGCCTACGATTTTCCCATGGAGCAGAGGTCCATTGCCTAGCCTTTCCTAGCTGTAGCAGCAGAATAACTGAATGTTCAAATGCCTCTCACCATCCTGTGGTTTGGCGTTTGTTTTAACTCTATTATTCCCAAATGTGTTTTAGTTTAAGCTTTGCGTTATTTCATCCAATTGCATGGCTCACCCTCTTAAAAGAAGTAATATTGTATAAGGAGAAAGAATCGTGGCGTACGTAAGCTTGTGGGCAAAGAGCAGAGGAAAGACTGTCACCCATTGCGAAATATGTGGTCGACACACATAAGCAAGCTCAAGACCACGAAGGAAGACCTTTCCCCCCTCACACACACTACCACCATCGTACTTCTCCAGGTAAAGGATTTAAGCAGCTGACTGCCTCCCATAACCTTGCACAGGACAGGGGAGCATCACCAAAGCATGGTGCAGCTCTGGGAGACTCACATATCATAATTTTAGTCTTTGCTAATTCCCATCAATAATGAGGTCATTTAGAGCATATGCACCTATATAATAACTTGACTAAATAAGTTGTATTCTGGTTAGGCTGAGACAAATTAGACAACAAATTTTTAGATCTACACTTCACAGTGTCTTTCTTGGTCACCCATAACTAAGCCGCCAGGGAACAAGCATGCTCTGCCAGGGTCTTTTCCCTCAAAATTTCTCCTCACTGCCCGTCGCGAGATGGGACTGGGTCCACAGTGTCTGCTTGCCATGCTTTTCTGCAGAAAGCATATGTTGCACCAGCCCAGCCCCGGGGTGGCCCGTGGCAGCCTGCGGCCGAGCTCCTGGGACCTGTGGCTGCAGGGAGCTCCGGAGGATGTACGGCAGGAGGGAAGCTGCAGCCAGGTGGCCCAGCAGTTGCATCACCAAGAAGTTGAGGGGACTGTTGATATACTTCTGAACAGAGTAATGGGTACTGTTTGATTTCTATTGCTATGTTTTTCTTGTTTCTTTTAAATAATTTCTTACACGCGTGGTCATCCCTGTCGCACACGGAAACTACAGAGGTGCGCACAGGGGCACCCCGAGACAACGACACAGCCTTTCAGGGAGGACTCGGAATGCATGGGGTTACTTGTGCCCATGAAATACCACTGCAGCCTTTCCGCCTGCCCGCCATCCCAGCAGAGCAGCACTCCCGGTCCCATTCGTGGCCGCGGACACCCGCAGGAAACACTTCTCTGCTTTGTCGTACCTTGAAAATGTTGTAGTTTAGCGTCCAAGTGGCTGAACCAAATGAAAATGCAGCTGGGGTGTCTTTTCTTCATGGCAATGTATTAAAAAGGAAAAAAGAATGAAATAGCAGAAGCGGGAGGCAACACAGATGCATCCTACCCCTTATGTCATGCTTCTACAGAAAATTTTTTGGGTTGTTTTTTTTTTTAGCCAAGGACACTTTTTGGTTATGGCACTTTGTTCTGGGTGACTCCAAAAGTCTTGGGAGACCAACTGTTTCTTGAAATAACGTGAGTTTTTTAGTGGGGAAAAATCATGCAAGAAACTTTGGGGCCATCTTTTTTACAACATCATCTGATCTGACCGCACACAGCATACACTGAAGTCCTGCGTAGCCATGAAATTTTAGCTCTGTCTAAAAACTTTTTTTTTTTTCTCCCCCACAACCCGTTGGCCAAATCAAAGATGCTTCTTCATCAAACTTAGCTTTCTTTAGTCATGGAAGCACCGAGAAATAAGGCTTGAAGAGGCTTTAAGAGGTCATTTAGCTCATTTTCTACCTTAAAGGTATGTTTTAACCCACAGGCTGTACATTTGTTCCCCTGTCAAATGGGTGTTTATCCAGTCTTACAGAGCTCTGAACCCAGACTTCACCACGTCTGCAGGCAGGCTGTTTTAGCGCAAATCACTGCTGCTATTTGCAGCACTGCAAATAATGCAGCTGGTGCTACTTCTGAAGAACATGCCCTAGTGTCCAGCCTAAGTATCTCCTGCTGCCGTTCAGCCTGTTACTTCTTGCTGTCTCCACTGTGGACATGGAGATCACCTTCCTCCTTCCCTTACAGAGTTTGTCAGCTGAGGTCTGTTATTTGTGTTTTCTTTTTTCTCTCATGACTTGAACACCCGGTTCTCATTCACAGTGCCAGAAGCCTGTGGTGTGTTCCCAGCCATGGAATCTATGGAGAAGATCCTCACAGCAGACATGCTCATCACAGCAGCAATCTGGAAAAAATTCTCCGAGCTGGTAAGGAGTAGGAGTGGGGGTTCCCTTCCTCCGTGGTCCCGGGTCTGTTTGGGATTGCTTTCGTTTGTTCTCAAACAGTCTGCATGGCCAACTTTTCTTTTCCAGTTGGCCCACAGGTTAGTGACACAGCGATTATTTCATTTTGAGACCTTTATCCATCATGTTTTCTAGGGACAGGGCAAAACCTTTCTGAGCCACCATGGAGTGAATTAATAACCCAAACTAGACTTCTGGCAAGAGAACCTAGAGACATTTGTTTTGCACAGTAGTCCTAGAGACTGGAAAGGGATTAAGGCACAAATATTCTGTGTACAAGGGGCTTTGAAACAAGCTTTGTAGAAGGCGACCTATGGTTTACGCATGGATCAATAGGACGTGCTCAGAGTTAGCCATCTGCAGTAACAAGCTTATGCCAGCCAGCAGCCAATAATTTTTGAAGCTGAAATTTGAAATCTAGTCTGTTATCCTGGAAAATATGGGCTTCAGGGAGCACCCAGTCACAGGGACAAGGCCAGGAGATGCTTGACAAAAGGAAATAAACAGCATCCTTCCACAGAATGAAACTGAAGAGGAGAGACAGCCTGCCAGACCTTGCAGTACCTACCTCCCGCAGATGTGCAGGTGAGTCTGGCTGCCCCAGCAGCATGCAGGAACAGTGGAGCCCAGAAGATGAGGATGAAAAGCATTCAGGGCACTTTGTGCTTCCCGAATCACTTAGTTTCAAAATGGCCAGCTTGATGTTTCAGCTTTGCAATGACCCATGTCTCCTAATGCTCCCGTTGGGGCAGGGTCTCCTGCTGGGGCTGTGTCCCATGGGGGAAGGACCGCAGGCTGCTATGGCATGGAGCATGACTGCCTATGGCCCCAAAAGGCTCTGCAAAGAGGACAAAATATACACATCTACAACAGTTTTTACATCAGCACGTGAGAACCCCCAGAGCCTTGCAGTAATTTCAGGCACCTACCAGGATTTGTCCTCCCTAAGCACACCAGTTTGTACTCTCACCCCTCAGGGAGATGTGAAATGAAATACCAAAGCAGACTTACGTGTTTCATAGACTAGCTGGGACAGGCAGCTGCCTACCTGGGCCTCGTCCAGCACCCCTGGCAGGAGGGCAAAGACCCTCATCTTACCAAACCTTGTCTTTCCAGCTCTCTCCCTGGAAAAGCCGGTCCTAAGATCATCCCTACTACTGGTCCATTTTATCCTTTTGCTGAGGATGTTCCCTGTTGGCTGCCGGGCTGAAAATCACTAGAAGTAGGTAGTTTTGTTGTTAATCCTTCCTTGCCCCATGCATGGCTCCTTGATGTTCCTTCTAGCTTTCCAGAAACGAGCTTTTCTTGTGTTAGGACCAGGGGATTAACTCCTACTGGTGACTTAAGCCCCAGATGCTTCTGCAAGCCAGAAAGGGATTTCTGCAACATCGCAGATGCATCTTTCGCGGTCAGACTGAACCAAATCAGACGTCAGACGCTAGCCCCACGTTGCGTGACCTCCTGCTGCAGTCGAGGCACATCCAGCAGATGCTGGCTAGCCCTGGCAGCAGGAGGTCCTTGTCCATGGAGGTCAGCCAGCAGTTTCAAGATATGTCTTGCAATAGATATTGCGGGCAAGCGAGGAGCCTGCAGCTGCCTTTGCCTGTGCTGCTACTGCCCCGGTCCGGGCCCGAGACAGCTGATGGGGACAGACGACGGAAGGACAGGCTGCAGACAGTGTGGGTCTGGAGCACTCCATTTTGAAAGCAGGGTTTTCTACAGGGCACAAATGTGGTGTAAAGTGATCCTGAAGATCCTAAACATGATCCTAAGGTTGCTCCTAAAGTTGTTTTCCTTTGTCTGTCTTTTCTTCTGCCCCAACTGAATCCTGTACCACTCCAACTAGCATTTTTCGTGGTTTAAGAGAAAGCAAAGAGGGCAGGAATAAGTGTGCAAGGTCAGCACCTAGATCCCACAGTTCTTCACTGCTCCAAAAGCACAGAGAAAAGGCGTATCTGTCAGACCCTGGCTAGTGTTTCTTTTCTGGCTCAGTTCTAGAAAGCAGTTCAAACCTTCATAAACATGGATATTAGCTCAAAGTGCTCCTCTATAGCTTCTGAAATCCTTGCAAATCCCTCTCTTGCCCTAAAAGCATCCAAACCCTCAGGAGCCACAAAGTGTTTGCTCCTTCTTCTGAGTCGTGCTTATTTCTACATAAACGGGAAATTCAGCCCAGAGTGTTTCTGAGGGCTCTGGATTTCTGATAGTACCTCTGGTGATAAAACTACCCCTGCATATAAAATTAAGTCTTGGTTAATGTGAGAGCTGAAACATGGTTACATACAGTATTTTCACAGGACCTGAAGTACTTGAGAGTTTTCAAAGGCAGCTTGTAAAACCAGCATGTTGCTTTTCTAGGGCAAGACTGTCCCGGATGAAGCTCGGGCCATAAGCAGCAGACTGCAGTTTTTCCTGGCTCCAAGAGCCTAGTGTGGAAGCACTGGGCACGTATTTAACAAGACGCAGCCGAGGGCGGCTGGATGAGTCCCATCTGGAGCTCCACAGTTCCTTTGAAAAGTGTGTCAAAAGGGGTCTGGCATGCGGGGGAAATGAGAACATGTGGCAGATTACTGCAGTCGAAACCAGCCGTCCCGACAGCAGCACAGGGTGCGACCCGAATGCCGCTCCCAGCGCGCAGCAGGGTCCTGCTGAAATCGTCATTTACTACTTTGCCGAGCGAGGCAGGAGCAGACTAGCCTTGCATAAATTCCCTCTGCAGCATCCCTGGGTCTCGCAGGTCCCGTCCCACAGGAAGACCTCTGCTGGGAAGACCCCATGCTCCCGGTGGTGGTGCAGGAGGAGGGATGCAGGCAAAGATAGCAATGCTGCTCCGCGCTCCCGTGCTCTGGCCAAGAGTCTCGGGGTCCCAGCGTTTTCCAGTTTCAGTGGATGTCTCACCATCTATCCCACGCTGTCCCCTTTGCTATGCAAGCTGGCTGTCTTGCCAGCTCATTTGCAAGCGGGTGGGTGCTGGGAATTTGGTACTGTCAAACCCAAATTGAGTGGCTCCACTCTTCATAGTCACAGGGAGATTTGGGATTTCCTGCAAATTAGGGGTCCCTTGGGCTTATATTGTTTTATGTTCTATGCAGGGCCTGGGAAGCCCCTTATGCATGTGGCAAGACACGGCCAAGCAATACTCTGCTGGTAGATGCTGCACAACCGAACGGTGAGTCAGCTCTGGCGTTACTTACGCAGAATACAGGCTTTGCCAGATCCCAAGAGCTGTCTCATCCCGTTGACAACAGGCTGCTGTGTGGGTGTTCTGGTAGGCTGAGACTTAATTCTACACAGGTACCACTCAAGCATGGAAAGCGGAGAGTGTGCTGTCTGGGAAGCTTTTCTGTATCCTCTTTGGTGCAGGGAAGGAAATTTGCAAGAAAGGGCAACTTGGTGTGAAAAGCTGTAACACAGCAGTGTCTGACCTGCACAGCAAAGACAAATAGGACCGTGTCATATCTGCGTGGGGTCAGGGAGGCATTGCACAAACACTTCTGCTTTGAAATCAGATGACCAGCTTCCGATTGCCTTGTGTCTTGTCTACAGGTAATGCCAGAAGATACTTTAAGCAAGGTGGTTAACAAAGATGTTTGTATAATATTTGTTGCTTGTGATGTCTGGTAGGTTACTAGGTAAAGACAAGAATAATATTTTGGGAGCTATTTTTTCGGTGGGGCGTTGCAAAACAAAGAAATTAATTACGAGTTTCCCCCAGACCAAAACTGTAGGAGATATGAGAACTGAACCTCTCTCCCTTGATTCCCATGTGCAAGAGATTCTGTGTAAACCATCCTGAGTGCAGAGGGGACACAGGTAAAGGCAATGATGCACGAAAAAGTCAAGCTCCTGTTCAGACACACTTCTGGCTGAATGTTTTCTGCTCTCTTTCCATTGCTCATGGAGCATGGGAGCACTCTACTGAGATGCCTATACTGGCTGAATCCTGTACATCACTGCCAGGCCAGATGCCTTCTTTTATAAGTCTTTTTGGGAGGTATTCGTTTCCTATTGCTTGAGCTGTCTTCAGTGAAGATACCTTAGTCTAAGCTAATCATTTTGGGCCTCTTCATAACAGGGACAAAGAATGAGCATGTCTTAAGTAAAATTAACCAGAACCCTATCAGACAGGTCAGAGGGTGACAAACTGGTCCATACAAGCCCCATTTCTCTCCACTGGTTATAAAGCGGGTCATGGTGGCTGTTTCAGAAGTGCAGACACTACCCTTCAGCTCTTGTACAGTGTTATCATGTGTTTGTGTGCAATTTTTCATAAGCTCAGACAGTTGAATCAAGCCTGCGACCACTGTCTCCAGTTTTTTTACACTCCATTGATTTTGATAGCAAAATTAGAAGCATGTGTTCACTGCGCAGTTGTGAAATTGGAACCGAAATACTCAGTTGACCCACGAACACTAATTTCTTGTTGCACTTAAATGAGTGGTTGCTTGTTAGCCACTGAAAAGGACATGTGTGCTGCATTAGTAAAAATAGATTCATTACTTTGCACATTTTTCCAGGAAATTTACATCAAAACCATCCAAAAAGTCCTTTTAATTCTATTAAAACATTTGAAATGTAGTCTTATATGTTAAATAATCATTCAGTTAATAGGAGCCTGATAGTTTTTACTGATAAGTTAGGAGAAATTTAGTAATCAAGTGATTTTAGTAAGATGTTGTAAGGAACTCACTGCTGAACTGAAAATAATTATTCTATCTGAATATTTTTCTTCATCTTCTTTCCTAACTTGGATGATTTCTACCAGAAGTAGGTCTATGTCATGAAGTAGGTACCAGTTCTGACTTTAAAGTTGCCCAGCATGATGTGATGAGCTCTGCAAATGAACGTGAGCCGGCAGCATGCCCTTGCAGCCAAGGAGGCCACAGCGTCTTGGGCTGCATTAGGAGGAGCGCTGCTGGCAGGTCGAGAGGGGTGATCCTGCCTCTCTGCTCAGCAGCCGGAGGGCTGTGTCCAGTATCGGGCTCCTCAGGGCACATGAGAGGTGGACATACTGGAGAAGGTCCAACAAAGGCCATCAAGGTCATGAAGCGATTGAAGCGCCTCTCACATGGAGAGAGGCTGAGAGAGCTGGGACTGTTCTTACTCAGGGGATGTTATCTATGTGTACAAATGCCTGATGGGAAGAAATGAAGAAGCGCTGCCCAGTGGCAGGACAAGAGGCAACAGGCCCAAATTGAAACACACAAAACTCCACCAGGACACAAGGAAACACTTTTTTTACTTGTGAGGGTTGTCAGACACTGGAACCAGTTGCCCAGAGAGGTTTGTACAGTCTCCATCTCTGGAGATACTCAAAACCCAACCGGACACTGTCTTGGGCATCCTGCTGTAGCTGACCCTGCTCGAGCCGGGGGGTTGGACTGGATGATCTGCAGAAGTGTCTGCCAGCTCAACCATTCAGCCGTGATTCTACTGGTCCCTCATTTCACCAGAGGCAACAGAAAGTCACCTGCTCTGCCTCCCCGCAGGTCCTGGGCTGATCAGGGTTTCAGAGGAAAGCATTCTGCAATCCCAAGGCATTACACGAGGCACAGGAAAATTAAAGAGGGATCTTCTCCCCTCTTTATGGTTCAGAAGGGACTCAGAAAGTGGGCGGTAAGGTTTATAAACTCTGAAAGGGTTCCTGACTTCTTATTTCAAGGTAAGCCTGCTGGATTTGGGACCACCGCTGCTGCAGAGCACCCAGAATCTGGCTTCAGGATCTGGGCACCCTGTTGCTTACTAGCTCCCAGTGTCTTCGTGTTCCTGGTCACCAAGCTCTAGCTGGGGACAGTGGAGGAGCGGCGGGGGGGCCTGCATGGTTTTTGTCTGTGTGAAGGAGCATCAGCTTACAGAAAGTACAGTATCTTGTGCTGATTTTGCTGCTTAGTCATACTGCAGTAACTGTAACTTGGCAGCTGGTCTTACCCCGTTCCTTTGCAAATGTTTCCATTTATGGCTGGGATTTTTATTTCCTTTTGCCTCCAGTCGCCACACAGATGGAAAGCCTCCAAAAGGGGAGACCATAGGTTTACATCAGGAGCAAGCAGCTGTGTGTATTCATGCCTTGCATTTCAAGTACCTCTTACAGGAGCACACCACCCAGGATGCTCAAGGGATTCATTAGGGATCATTTTGGCCAGAAGCGGGTGCTGTGCCTGTCTGGTGGCGGGAGCACAGATGTCATTGTGGTTGTCAATATTTTCCTTGCCCAGGGCTCAGATATGCTGTGAAGGAGAAAGCTGCAGCCGTTTGACCTGGTTGTCCCTGCTAGCAGCTGGGTGCTGTGCCTGGTCCTGCCAGGGGCACCGGCGAAGGGGCAGCCGTGGAGCAGGAGGTGCTGGAGACCCTCGGGGCTGTGCCCATTGTCTTCCCAGAGCCATAGATCCTGGAGTACTCCTTGCTGGCCTTCGGGAAGAGAGGATTCGGTTACAGAGAGAGCCAGTGTGTGGGATCCAGGTTTCCTCCACACGTTACAGCTGTGCAGGTTTGCAATGCAGCGTGCTCCAGCGAGCCTGTGGAAAAAAGCATTCCCGGCTTATGAAGAGCTTTAGGGCAGATAGAGCAGAGTCGTGACCTGAGCTGGAAAAGGGATGCGCCTTCTGCGAGCTTATTGCAGCGGCTGGGGCTGGAGCTGCTGGGGGCACAGCACCGGGATGCGGCACCCACACCTTGCTCTCGCACCTTGCCTTGCTCGCCCGACCCCTGCTCCGTTCCCTGCTCACACGGCTAATGCGGAGCAGCGGGCTGAAAACAACGGGAGGAAAAGAAATCATGTGCCTTACCCAGGGCACTGGATGGGAAAAATAACTGATTTTTTGTTCAAGGCCAGATTTCAGCAAGGCACTGAAAACCCTGTGCTCCC
The DNA here is from genome assembly GCF_964289735.1 of Phaethon aethereus. NCBI lineage: Eukaryota > Metazoa > Chordata > Aves > Phaethontiformes > Phaethontidae > Phaethon > Phaethon aethereus. Next base: position 43,405,472 of record NC_138580.1, read on the forward strand.
GCTCCGCGTGCTTTTTGGCGAAATTAAGCGCGTGCCTCAGTGAAACCTGGACTGAGCGGCCAGGGGGGCTGCAGGTGGAGTGGGGCTCCCCTCCCGCCCCGGCGAGGCAGAAAGGGTGCAAAGCCTGGAGCACCGACCTCGTCCTCAGGCTACGGATAACCTCCCCATGCCTGAATTGTTTCCTTTCCCATGTTTGGCTGGGTTCTGGGTATTCTGTAGAAACATGTGATTTGTGGAGAAACCTTTTGAAAACAGAGCATTGATTTTTCCAGCCAAAGAAGCCTAATCACTGCCAGAGCCGATTCCTCTACAATCAAAGCATTCAGCTCCTATGAACAGGGAGCCACCGTGCAAAGAACAAATGTGTTGTCATTGCCGGCCCTGCTGATGAAGTCCTGTCTACAGCTCTTGGCTTTCTGGCCTGTGTTATGACAAGGCTTCAAGAAAAGAAGACGGACCACCATGTCATGGTGTAGCAGCCTTCACCCCATGTCTCGGCACGCAGAGAGTATGTGCATTACCCCGTTCCCACCAGATCGAGTCCTACCCAGTCCTTTCTTCACCCAAGCAGGAAGAAGAACAGGAGAGAAGCTCAGTCCTGTGGGACACCCCATAGCACTCTCCCCAGATGGGAAGCCAGATCTGGGAAGGGTCCTGCTCCAAGCCCCTACCCCAGTGGCCTGGAGCTGGGACCATCACTAACGTGCAGGATCCAGAGGCACCAGCCCGGGAGCCGCAGTGGGGCTGTGCTGAGTGCCATACCCCAGGAAAATACGCTGTGGGGCTGCCCAAGGCGTGCTGCAGCCGGCCAGGGCTGCTTGGCCGGGCTGGAGAGTCCAACCGACGGGCTTAGGGGGTGCAACGAGCTGCTAACAGGGGTGTTAGTGGGGGGTCCTGGCTGGGAATCAGCACTGAAGCTACGCCCAGAGCTGCTGCAGGAGCGGACGGAGAGGGGGGAGTGATCCCAACACTTGGGACAGGGAAATGGGGAGATGCTCCTGCAGCGGCTGCGGTGGTGCTGGGACACTGGCGCTGGTGGGATGCAGCTGGTGGCTCAGGAGAGCAGGCTGCTGGGGCCCGCGGTGTCCTGTGCAGGAGAGAAAGTCCTTGGGAGGGACTAGTGAAGGGATATGTGGAGCGGTGGATCAATCCTGCTGTTCCTGATACCCCTGCGGAGGGACAGCGCGCAGTGCCTGCAATTCGAGCAGCTGCCACGTTCAGAGATGTCTGCTCTGCACAAGCAGGGGACGGAGGTTATCACAGCGTAAACCCTGTATCCTGACAGGGGCAAGGGGTGGAGATCATCACATATATGTATTTAAGCTTGTAACCTTCTTAATTTTGGTGTTTTGTAGGGTGAGGGGTGTTGTTTACTGAGTGCACAGACACAGTGTTATCACGTCCATCCGGATTGTCTGGGAGGAAAGAGCTTGTAGCACGTCTATGTTAAGGCTGTGACGATGTTAAAAGACTTCGTAATGAATGCATTTTCAAATGACAGCTCTTAAATACATGTTCCCCTGAAATGTGGACTTCGCATGAAAGCAGCTCCCAGTTCTGGAAACATGTTTTCCCTGAAAGTAGGACTCTTACATCATCATGACGCTGTTGAAACCGGGACCGGCGCTGCTCATGGATATCAGCAGCTCGGAGGTAGCAAACCCAGGCCGTAACCCTTGCTGGCCTTTCTGGTTCGGGTCGTGCCCGGCGAGCTCCCTAACAGCTGCGGGCGAGCAGGCACGTGGAGGGCCGGCACAGGCCTGGTGCCTCCCGTGCTCCCCCGGCCCTGCCCGGAGCTTCCAAGAGCAAAACCCGGGGCCGGAGGCGAGCTTGCTCTCTGCTCGCAGAGACGAACCACCACAGAGGCTTTGCCAAAACCAGCTGCTGCCTGTTGCCTGCCATTGCCAGATGTTGCCAGCCCCCAGCCCTCCCCCAGGGAGAAGCCTGTTCGGCGCCGGCCGAGCTGCGGTCTCTCAGTGGGACCCACGTGTTCTTGATGAGAGGCCTGGAGAACCTAACCGTCCCGGCCTGGGGTTTTCTACCAAGCGCTCCTACAGCCTTCCATTATCTGGATTCCCCCAGAAGGGATGTGGGAGGCTGATCTCCCCGCAGGGTTTCCAACAGCTCCTGCACGTCCTCCCTCCCCCGTTTCCCTTCTCCAGCGCCCTTCGCCCTTTCTCACCGTGCTCGTCCCCGTGCCTCCCTGCGGGAGGGCCATGCTAGAAGGTCGCTCATGCCCAGGAGAGATGTGCGAAGCTGACAGGACGCCAGTTCCGCCGCCGTGAGGCAGCGAGGGGTGCGAGCAGGAGCGGGCTGCCGTTAAGGGTGTTCACGTTGGCCTCGTCCCACGCACGGCTCCGCTGTTAGGCCCTGAAGCTTCTCCTGTGAGCGGACTGGTGAGCCCGCCACAACCACTGCCGCCATGTTAGGACAGGCACAAACAATTTACTTCGTGACTTCGTGGCAGGATGCATTTTTAAGGCAGTTATACTCTTTATGTATATATATACTGTGTGAAGAGGCACTCAGGTAGGTGATGATGTCAACCACTTCATGACCCTTTACGCAGGGGAAATCTCAATGTAAAATGAAAATCTGGTTTCTGTTCCCAAGAAGGTAATTATAAAAGAAACAAATAATGCATGATTTCTTGCTCATTCCTGCTTCTCTCTTTATATTTTTATCTTTGTAAATGGAGGCTGTCAGAGTCTGGATGGATGAGGGGCAGAAGGGAGGGCAAAGAGCTGCATGTAAAAGATAGTGAGTGCGTGCCTGCACTTTCACGTCCCCACTGTTAATTTTGTTTATCACACACTAAAGCTGGAAAAGCTCAAGCCTCTTTGGACTGGAGATAAGCATTCAAGTTCCACTGGCAGTCTTAAGGAAAAGCAGTATAAACATAAGATGTTATTCATTGTGCGCATGTGATCAACATTATTTCATTTGATGTTGGAGGTTGGGCCCACATTAATTCTCAAATGAAGAGCACAGACGTTCAGTTACCCTGGTACGTCACACCCCTGATAAAAATATTTTAACTTTCTTGTGACCCTGATCTCTTCAACTAATTTAAGATACCATCAAAAAAGAATCCAAGGAAGGATGGAATATTGCTCCCTTTCTGTACCTCTGTATTGCTAACTTAATCTGCAGAGTATTTGCCTGTTTTCTCAGAGGAATACAAGTTAACAATGCAGCATATTTTTTGGTTTTGGGGTGGGGGTTTTTATTTACTTTGCAGGAGGACCTTTGAAACCAACTCATACAAGAATCTTGTTCTTAACACTAATTTTGTATTTAATTATATTACATTTCTTACATGCATAAAACTCCTGTTCAGATTTTTATGACACGGTGAAAATACCATTTCCCTTGCCTGTAGCAGCAGGTTTGCCTGACGATAGAGGGGAATTTTATTGTGGTGTTGTATTTGGCCAGGAGGACGCTTCATTACGGAATGATACATTTCTTGAGTGTCAACCTATGTTTACAAATGAAACGAGGGCCTCTAACGCTTTGTGTCAGAGCAAAAATGTGAGCATGTGCGTAAGGGAAAGGGAGGTGTTCAGCGTCGTGCCAAAAGCAGACGAGCAGTGCTCCACTGTACGTGACCGGGGAGCAGGCCGAAGAGCTGCAGAGGGTTCCCTGGATGCACTTCAAATACGTGAAAATCAGCAGCCATCAAGCGGCAGAAAAGCTCGGCAACCCGAGGAGAAGCTGCTGGGTGGCTGCCCACAGCGCTCGCCATGACGGGGACGGCCGCAGAGCCCGGCAGCTCCCCACAGCCTCTACCCCGGCGGAGGAAAGCAAGTCCCAGGAGAGCTCAGCACGTAAAATCAGCCCAAGCGGGGCTTGAGACATGCTGGGCTTTCGCTTTGTAACTTGGTGGCTGAGGTGGGTGTAGGCTTCAGGCGTTTCTGTCGCTCCAGTTCAGAGGCACATCTGTATGCCTGCGGCATAGACAGTTAGCAAGGCTTGAATTAGCTGCAAGATTTTGTTTTTGCAAGTTATTACGATTGCAAATTTTTACGAAGATTTTGCAAATTGTTGTTAGTTTAACCTGTAACAAATTTGGCCCCATATTCAGGTGGCAAAAGGGGTCACAATGGAAACCCTTGCTCCACGACTGCACTCGTCTTCCAGCCGGTTTGGGGGCAATGTTGTTATAGTGAGTAGCCAGATACAGTTCCTTACCGCTGCGGAAACTCCAGAAGATATTACTGTTCAATTTTACCCGTTTTTGTCATTTACCTGCACAGCATCTTTTGCCCATCAATCCACTGATTCACGTGAGCTTCGACCAGACCCTCTTCTGGACCATAGTTGGCCTCCGTGCTGCCTGCATCCAGAAGGCCCTGTCATTTGGAGAGGGAGGGATTATATTTTCCTTTAACCGCTATAAGATAAAAATTAAAAGCTGTGTAGTTAGGGAGAGACTCAGGAGAAGGCTTTTCAGCAGCTTTGTGCTCCTGGAAGGCGAGGCAAGCCTCTTTCAGGCAGCGTTGGAGGTACTGCTGCTGGTGTAGCAGCACGGTGCCATGCTGGCAGACCTTACCTGCTGCCTTCAGCATTGACCTGGGCTCATATCTGACTGCTAAAGCATCCCAAGTGAGGGCAGACAGCTCTTTTTTTTCCTTAGACCCCCCCCACCTTCTGGGGGCTTGTGAGGATTAGGGTTTTTCAGGAAGCTAAACTTAATGCTTTCTCTTAGTGAGCATCTTTAGTTACAAGTTGCAAGCTTGAAGTCACAGATTTTCATTTAGGATATAAATCACAAGTCCCTAAAGTCAGTAAAAAGCCTCTCATTGGCTTCAAGGGTTTTTTTTTTATTTCCATTCTAATTCCTTTTTACTGGTCCTGTGGAAATGGGAATTACACATAATCTGTCCCAAGGATTCATCTCCATAGAAGAGTCAATGTTGGAAACCTTTGTTTAAGACCCGAGGGCAGTAGAACAGTGTGGTTACAGAGAGACAAAGCTGGGATTAAAGACAAGATTAGCATTTGAAATACATCAGCTCAATTGCTGAGCCCTAATGTGTCCTTGCCAGGCCACCAGATTCCTGAGGGAAGTCACTCAAACCAGGGCCAGCCACCTCCCAGCCCAGCAGCCCACCCTGCTGTACCCCCACGTTCAGTGGAAAGGCTTTCTTTTTTCCTATCTAATCCCATTCAGCCCCCTCTTTTCCCAGGATAAAGGCACTAATTAATTCCTTTCCCTTCTATTTATACCCATTAGTCATTGCAAAAGTGTCCCCCAGTAGATTTATGGTTCAATATAATGAGTACGTCTTGAGGGAATATTATTCATACAGTTAGCTAAAGTCTAACAGAGAAAGTCTATATTTTATTTGTAACCTTAGCCAGAGTAGTGGGGAGGCAGTACCTCCAGGCTCCAGCAGTGAAAAAAGCAAATGTTTAGATAGAAGTTCATCAGCAGAAGAAGGAAACTGAAATCCCTTTCTTAGGTCTGCACATGGCGTTAAGGACTGTGGGTGGGGCGGGATGTGACTAAGTTAAAAAATGTACATTTTTTGAACCATCACTGGTAAAGGGCTGGGGAGGGGAATGAGGTTTCCTCTATAAACTATGTGGGTTTTTTCTCTTAATTTCATGGAAACACCACTGCAAGTTTTTCCTTCTCGTTTCTCTGGTGACAAGAAAATAAAACAAATGCAGCTGGGTCATTCTGCTCTTGCTGTATTTCACCACGAAGCCTCAAAGACACGAACTGTTTATTTTAACTCTTTCCCTACCCTGGGCTACAAAACTAAAGATCATTTGACATCTCCGCAAAGATAGCTCGGGATTATCCATCATGTACTGCAGACTACAGAGGCATCAGCCTCCTCTCTGAGGTCCTGCCTTGCCAGGGAGCGGGAACGCAATCACTTCACTATGCAAAGGCTCTTCCCAATGAGTCAACGAGGTTTGGGACTCAACCGTCTTGACTGGCTGTGTGGAAAGAATGTGCTGCAAGAGGTGAAAGCATCAAAAAGCGAGGATTGTGAAAATGGTAAAAGGGGAAGTATTCTGGGAAAAAGGATTTCAGTCTGTCCTTTCCCCACTCTTTCTGCCCTCTGCCCACCCATTTTTTCTTGCTGGGTTCACGTATGGTCTTGTGTTGCTGCTGCCTGGCACCTCTGGGAGCGCCCCGGGCACCCTCGCTTCCCCTGGTATTGAAATGCCCGAGCTGGCTCTCCCACCCCACTGCATTGCTCCTGAGCTGGCTCTTCCACCCACCGGGCTGGGAGGAGACCCCCTAACTCAGAGGTGGCCAGCTGGAAGCCCTGGGTTATCGTCCTCTCGGGAGGGACCAGCTGCAGAAGTGGTGAGCTGCCAGGGCACTGCGGGAAAGCTGACCCTAGACAATAAGCCTGGACGGAGCCACTGAAGGTAAAATATTAACAGGTTCATTAGTATGGCCTCGCTTGAAAAACCCAGAGAAGCTGTGCAGCAAGAGCCGCTTGGCACAGGAACCCCGGAGCATCCCTGCCGCTTCTTCATGGCAGGACACTCAGAGTGATCCTGGGAAGGGAGATCTTGAGCAAAGGGGAAATAAAACTTGGAACAAGGGTCCCCGCACTAGCAAGGTCTCAGCAAACGCTCCAGGAGGATTATTAGAGGTGGTGGGGAAGCAGGCTCACGGCTGGCTGTGAGAGCAATGCCCCAGTGAGGAGGAACCCGCAGCTGGGACAGAGAGCCCGGAGCATGCCGTCCCCTCGGGCGGTCTCACACCATGAATCCTCTTCTGCGCCGAGCAGAACCGAAACGGGCCCTCGGCCCAGCAGCAAAAGCAAGCTGCGTCACGCTAATGCCCCGCCGGTGGCATTAAGGGTGGCCCCTGTAAGCTTCTCCGGAGCCTGTGCAGTGCGGGAGCAGCTGGAAGATGGGGGACTGCCACCTCCATTTCTGGCCGCTCGTTTTCCCACCGCTGTATCTAAACAACGTCGAGTCTCTGGGATGTCATCATCCTCTAAGGATCTTGAGCTCCACTGAAAAAGCACAAGGTCACAGATATGCGCCTGCGTCTGGCAAGGCTTCAATAACGCTGTAGGTTGGAAAATCCTTGGGGCTGTTTAAAATAAAATTCTAGAAACTCCAAACAGTACTTCCTTACGCATTAGCAAACAACAATTTATGAGCACACAAATGCAGTATATAAAAATTGGGCGCTAAGTAAATAAGAACTGCAATAGCATAGGGGACTTAAAAGTTAACACCAGAATATTAACATAGGAAAAAGTACGCAAAGCCTCAGATTGCGCTTATGTGTTCATGATGACTCTCTAAACATCCTGGAGCAGTTGGCTTTAATGGCCTAAATCCCAGGAAATTCTGCTAAAATATGGTATCACATGAACGTTTGCTTTTTTCTTCAGAAAGATTCCCCTTTGTGTCTCATTTTACCACGATTCAAGAATGTCAAGCACCGTGGGGATTGCTGTGCATGTACATGACCTGGGTTAATATAGAAAAATAAATGTTTTTTCTTCTCTTGTCTCCTTAATAGATGTCTTCTCCTGGGCAGCAGTGAGGATGAGCAAGACCTGCCAGGGACACCTCAGAGCTAGCTGAGCCTGCGCCCAGTGTCCACACAAAGGGCGGTGAGGATCAGGGGGTGGACCAGCACAAGTGATGTTGTAGTAGGGGTCTGCTGCAAAAATACCTGATGAAGAAGAGGAGGTAGACAAAGTTTTGTTTAGGCCCTTGGAGGAATCCTTACGGCCACAGGATGCTCATGAGTGGATTTAACCACCTTGCTATCTGCTAGGAGAGCAATGTGGCTGGGCGCAACCACCACAAGAGGTTTCTGGAATGGTTTGAAGGCAATCTTGTGATGTAGGTGGTGAATGAACCGGCATGGGGAGATGCTTTTTTGGACCCGCTACTCAAAAGAGGGAAGAACTGGCTGAAAATGAGAAGGCTGGAGGCAGCCTTGTCTGCAGGGCCTACAAGACTGTGGCACTTCAGGTGCTGAGAGACACCAGCAAGGCAAACAGCAGAATTACAACCCTGAACCTCAGAGGAGCAGAGGTTGGCCTGCTGGGGGGGAGGAATGCAAATGCGTTGTACAAATTGAGCTAGGAAGTAAGAATTTCAGAAAATGACAACTACAGAAGGGCGTAAAATCCATTCTTCTGTTTGCTGACGGTGAAAATGCTGAGATTATCAACCACATACTTACAAATATTTGAAAAGCAGCATTCATTGCTTTCACTAAGGTCTTAATGGTCTTGGCCTTGTTTTTGGGTCTCTTCACATATTTAGAAAACAAGACCCTTGGAGACCAATGTATAATCTCAGAATCACATGAAGGGTGGATGCAATTGCAGGCAGACACAAAGAATCTACAGTAGCTGCTTTCCAGAGAACCACAGCAGTCCCATAAAGCTGTTGCAGATGTATGTATGTGATTTAAAGCTAGGAGATTGCATTTTATTGGGGGCTACAAGTCAGATGTAAAAAAAAATGGAGCAGCTACACAGTTTACAAAGTAATAACTAAACATACCATAAATTACATTTAAGTCTACAAGGGGATGTAAGTAAAATAGTAGCCATCCGTGCCTGACTGACTCCTTTACTTCAAACTCTATGCATAGAGTCAGAGAGGAGAGCAGAAAATCAAGCAGTTTTTTTCTTCTTTCTTTCTGCTCTTCATCTTCCGCCGTTTCCTCTCTCTCCATTTTAAATGTAATTGAATACTAAATATCTCTTCAGTATATGGTGTGTTCTGTGAGCAGCAATAGCAGTATGCTGGTCAGATACATAAGGCGTGAGCGACTAATCCATGTCTGTGCACATTCTCTGCAAAAACCTTTCCATGAGATTTGCAGTTCCACTGCAAGGAGACAAAAAGAAAGGCAATCGATCTGAGGATTAGGAAAAGGAGCCAAAGAGGGGACAGAGGTAGTGGATGAGGCTCCCATGAGTGAAGGGGAGCGATTCCTCACCCCAACAGACCTCCATATATATCCTATGCTATACATATACAAGTGTTGTGTATAAAAGAGGATCACTGCACACAGAAAGAAATGTCTTTGCCCATCTTGATTTCGCTTATGAAGGAAGAAAGAAGATGCTAGATAAAATTTTGGTACTGTCTCAAAAAGTTTCTGCCTCATGCCCACTTTCCTCTAGAGCTTCCTACGTTCTCATCCCATTCAAAAGAACAAAACCTCAATTACAGAGAACTAGCTCAGGCCTTTAATGCCACCTGTTATAAAAGAAGATTGTAAAAAAGCCCAGCAAATCCAGAAAAAAAGCAGCATCTTGTTTTGAGGTTACGTTGTCTGAATTTCTGTGTAAACAAGACATACTACCACTTCAGTGTGTAGAGTCAGACCACCCCAATGTAGGAAACAAACTCACCAGATGTGGCCATCTATGACAGAGGTATGAAGACAATATTCCTACAAATTTAATGAAAATGGATGCCTAGGTAGGTGAGAAAGACCAAGTTAGCCTTTTTTATTGAAGGAAAGGATGCAATAGGGGGCTGGTTTGTAAAATATATGACAATCCTCATGGGGACAAGGCATTATGTCATGTCAAGATGCAGGAAAAGGTTTTGATTTGAAGGAAGTTCAAGAAGTACACATAGAAAGTTAAAAGTCTGTAGGTTCTTTGGTCAAGAAAGTGCAGACAAAAGACAACATTCACAAGTCTGTGAGGAGGAAGAGGGAGATACAGAGCTGTGGGCCTGTGCTCTCCTCCTTTCTACACCTTGTGCAGTCACCAGTGATGTAGGAGATGGACGTTCTGTCCAGTGGTTCATGATAAGGCATCGTGCTGGAGAAACAGCTTCTGCAGGGGCAGATTCACCTAGAAATAGACACACCAAACGTGGATTCGAAGCAGTGTTGATGGGTACTCACGGACACAACAGAGCTTGGACACAGCAGCAAAGTAGGCAAAAGAAATGGCATGGTATTGTGGTGTGTTTGCTGGATTACTGGAAGGTGAATGCTTTGCTTAGACATCTCAGGTACTGTCTGGTAAACCACTGTCATCAGAAGCTGGACCCCTGCTCTTCACTAAAGGTGCTCCAGAGGAAAAGCGACCACCCGTTTGGAGCTGCAGGAGAGCCCCTGGAAAGGGATGGCACCACAAAATCCTTCTTTGCTCTTCCAAGGAATCATTGAGAAATATAATTCTTGGGTATATTTATTCTTCAGTGTCCCCTTGCTCCAGAAGGAGTCCTGTTTCTGTCGCAGGGCTTTGAGATAAAATTCTAGTTTATGGCTGTGGTTCCTATAGGTGCTGCTTGAGTAGCATAGAATCATTTAGGTTGGAAATGCCCTTTAAGATTGTCATGTCCAACCATTAGCTCAGCACCGCCACATCCACCAGAGTATTCCTGGAGAAAATGCTGACACAGAAGATACTTCAGAAATGTACCTTTTTAAGCACTAGCAGCTACACACGATTGGGTCTGTCATTTTCACCTGGTAGTTCAGATGTTTTTCGCAAACACAAACAGCCCGAGCAACATGTTCCTGTAGATCAGACCTGGTGGGTTAGCAGCTCACTCTCAGATCTCTTGAGACAAATCCTTTGCTTTTGTCACTACTTGAGAGTCAGTAGAGGTGAATGAGAGTTAAATTGGGTTTCCCCATTGTGATTACCGTGTCTGGTGGCTGTGGCCTGATTCTGGTCCCTTCACACTGTCCATTTACACAAAAGTTTGGAGACAGAAAGCCATAGCTCAAGGGGTAACAGGCCATGTTCCTGAAAGTCGTTGCTGTTCTCCATATTTACTTGGGACATTTGCCCCTATTTTTCATTTAGCAGAGCTAAAAATTGCCTGTGAAATTAAAAATAAAAATAAAATTAAAAAAAAAAAAACCCGACCCAACAACAACAAAACAAAACCCAGAAATGAATCAGTAGAAAGAGGTAATACTCAGACTTGGCAGACTCTGAGCAAGACTTGGATATTTGCAAAGCCTAAGCTGTAGTTGCTCTTTTTCAAAATGTTCTTGTTTTATTTGTTTCATTCGGGACACATTACTAAGATGGGAAGAGGAGGGGGAAAGAAAGAGGATCACTATTTGATGGTATAAATATGTGGGGCAGCAATGCCAACCACGAAAAGGGGCCTCACATCATGGAAAAATGAGGCTTCTTCCAGCCTGTTTGAAACAAGGATGCCTCCAGCTCCCGGGGTGACAGCCTCGCCCCCCAGCAGCCGCCCTGGCAGGGGGGTCCCGCGGTGTCGGTAGACCCACAGTGACTCTCCGTGGATGTCCGCGGCTACTACAAAGGAGGCTCTGCATGGTTTTGGAGGAGGAGGAACACAGAAGGGCAGTCCCAGCCTGAGCGGGGAGCGGGGCTGGGCTGCTCCTCCAGCCGCCGCTGCTCCCGCCGCTCCTCCCCACGCACCCCCGGGACCTCACCCCTCCAGCCGGGGATGCAGGAGCCTTCCTGACACCAGCGACTCCACAAAGTCTTTTTCCTGACGTTTCGGAGGCTTTTTTGGAGGAAGTTTTCATGACCTCGTTTCCCAGGTAGGCAAAGCTTTTCCTCCCCTCGCCTAGCGGCCGTGTGGCTGGGAATAAAACAGCCACCCCGAAATCCCAGTGCCTGCGCCCCTGCGGGCTGCCCAGCCGCTGCCGCTGCCCACGGGCCCTCCAGCCCGTGGCTCGTGTCAGGCAGATCGTGTTCAGGCAGTACCTGCTACAAGAGAATATCGATTTTTCCGTTGCTTTCAGCTTTTGGCTAAGTTCGGGCATTTCCCCCAGGAGTTTTTTCCAGGTGTGGGTGGTGTGAGCCACAGACTCGCATCTGCCGGGGCCGGAGGTCGAGAAAAATCTCTCGGGGGGGACCTGTTGAACCAAATTCTTCCCTGGGGCAACTGAGTTGAGCTCACCAGCCACGCCAAGTGACGGCAGCAGCGGCAGCACAGTACGCCGCTGCTGCCATGCAGCTGAGCGACTGAGCTGCTACGCGGTTCCTCTGTCATTTTTGGAATTTTGGAAGGTACGGATTAGACTAACCTGTGATCCGTGTTTCCTAGTTGTGCTGAGTTTCATCAGCGCAAGCTCCTCTATTTTGAGGCAGGCGGGTAACAGCACATTCGGAAACGCCTGCGGGCACCTTGCGCTTGCCTCCTCGGGTCAGCTATATTTTTTGGTGGCAGGGGCCTGTGTGCGTGCTGTAAATGGAGGTTTCTGGCTGCCAAAGCCAAAGCTCCCGGGCCTGCAGCATCCCCCCGGGGGGGCAGGCCCGCTCCTGCGGCCGGAGCACCCGGCGGGGGCTGCTGCCCGCCAGCCTTCCTGTGGCCTGGGCTTCCCCAGCCGAAGCCCCCGGAGAGTTGCCGTGGGAGAGCCGGAGAAGAGCTGGGCTCCCGGCAGCGGCCGGGAAACCTTCCTCACAGGTGGTGTGCCCAGTGGCTAAAACCACAGAGCGCGTTCAGGTAGCAGCTGGGACAAACACTGAAATTCCTTACGCAAACCCTGGGCACGCCAACGGGGAAGAGGAGGTGCATTTATAAGAGCTTTTGTTCCAAAGGGGACCCTTTTTCTTTTTTTTTTCTGGTTCTATTTAGCAAACATTTGAGTGGAGCGAAACGCTGCCTGCACAGTGGCAGCACAGGCATCACCCGCTGGGCATGGCCGTGAAAAAAAGTTGGGACTGGGTCCATGTCAGAGCAGCAGTGCAGTTTCAAACTTTATTCTGCATATGACATAGCTAGCATGATTCTCCTTTCTTGAGCGTAATGCAGTTTTTGTGGCCTTAAATAAACTCCTGGCAGGCAGAGTTAGCTTAGAGAGTGGAGCACCTGGATTTTTGTAAATTTGGGAACAAGTTGCTCAGCTATAATCGGTGTTGTGGTATTGAAGGAGAAACACACAGTGCACCAGGAGGGACTTCAGAAACACTGATGTGTGGGATAAGACAGACCATGTCTCTGCCAGCCCAGGCACAAGAGGTGACCTTTCTAGCATGTTAAAATCTGATCTGTCTGATAATCAGAAGTGAGAGCGCAAATAAGCCAGCTGTAATTTGTGCAGTTGAAAGAGTCATTGCAAGTTGTTTCTTTGCCACGATACTACATTTGGTTCATTTGCTCAGGGTGGGAAGAGGTAGCCACAAGCAGAGAGCTCAGGTCCTCCTGCAAGACCACCATTTTTGCAGGGCTCTGCATAACTCCATATACTTTTGCAATTAGGTGGGTGACAGCCAGGTCACCTGGGATCTGAGTGTGGGAGCAGCTGAGAAGATCATGCATTTTTCTGCTGAGCACCTGAGGCGTTAGGTAGGAGCATAGACCCTAATGCAGGGAGGATGGTGCAAAGCAGTGCCCTCAAACTTTGTTCAGAAGACCCAAATCACTGCTCGAGATTCTCTGTTGTTCCTTTGTGTGCATCTCATGGGGAAAGAGATGCATCACTCAACAATACAAATACTGAGAGAAGGAAATTTCAAGATAAATGCTTGTAAGTCCTTGCTCCTACAATCTCATGGTCCGACTCTTGCAGAGAGAGAAAGGTCAAGGAAGAAAAGGATGGGTAGACCCAAGTATTCAAACGTAATGAGTCAGCTCTCAAATTGCTCTTTCCATTCGTTTTCTGGACTGTCAGTGTTCAAAAATTGTCTTCAACATCCAGAAAATGCGTTAGTCTGAAATATACCCTTTTGCTGGTGAAATCTGAGATTTCCATTTGAGCGTTTCGCAGCAGGAGGTGGAGCTTTAAGGAAAATACCAAATGTTATGAGATTTGTGAGAGAATCACAACAGCTGATAGTGCTCTGAGGGTGACATAGTAGGCACTGTCCCCACCCCAGCCTTGGAGAGCCCTTGGGTGGGGAGAGGGGCCTCACCCCTATGTGTCCATTCCCTGTTAATGCCCAGGTGGGATGCTGGTGTAGCAGAAGGCTAACGGAGCTGGAGGCACAGAGGTCCCCTCTGAGGGAGACAGAGTGAAATAAAAGAGACTATGTGCAACGGGACGGCGGAGCAGTGAAGCGCGCGTCGTGTTTTCAGCTGTCACTTTTCTGCCTGGCCGCTCTGCCTGTGTAGTGGCAGCGGCCGTGGAGCCTCGCGGGTCCAGTCCTCAGCCCCAGGGGCTGCGGGCAGGGGCAGTCCTGTGCCAGAGCTGGCCCGGGTCGCCCGTGCAGCGTAACCGCTCCTCACAGCTCTGCCCGGAGAGCCACTCTTCTGCCCAGCGCCTTCCCCACCCACGCACACATGGCCGCAGGGAGGGAGGGAGGTGGTTAAACTCAGGACGCCGTGATCTGTGAGTCAGACACTTGGCCAAAGCCTCCAGTGCTCCCGGCCTCTCCAAAAGCTGATGTCTCCAGCTTCCTCAGCCGTCAGGAAAGGCTGGCTCTAAAATGGTGCTGTCTGAAGGCACAAAGCTGTCGTCTCGTACAGAAGATCAGGATCTCCTGCGGCTCTGCTTTGTGGAGGGCAAGCAAGACGAGGGAAGCCTGTAATAAGGCTGGAGGGAGGGAGTCTTGATCTTAGCTAAAATACCCCTTTATCGTTAAAGTAAGTATTTTATCCTCTCGATACCTCTTCTGTTCTCTGCAGCGCAATGAAAACTGAGCCACACTTACCTGCACAGGGACCTGGGGAGGCCGCGGTCAGGTCTCTTTGCAAAGGGCTGTGCAGCCTTTCTGAGCTGGAGGGGGGAAAAGGGACCCACGAACCGCTCGGTAGGGACATGTGGGTGCTGAGCTGGAGGCACGTGAGAGGCCCCCGATCTCAGAGGACTTTGCCAAGCCATGTCTGTGAAGCACCTCAAGTTGGTGTTCCCGAAGCTTTCGGATCTCTGTACACCTTGTCCCCTTCCCCCGGGAGATCTCCAAAGAACATGAGCATTTCTCCTTTCCCTATCTAAAATCCAGCCTGGGCACTGGCTCGCTCGGACTTGTTAGCCTAGGCTTGAGCCTTAGTGAGGAGGAAGGCTGTCAGTGTTGTAAGGATGCCGGCAGCACTGATAGGAACCAGTCTTTCCAGCACAAACCAGTTTGCAGAACCCTGTGATGCGCTGCAGCTTGCAGGGTAAGCTGGAACGGGACATGTCCCACCAGCGAACAGCTGGTCACCACATGGAGAGAGGGCTCTAGAGAGATGGAGGGGGAGCTGAGCTGTCTGTATTCTTCAGGTAATGCCATTTTTCATGCAACTAAGGCAGCAGCTCAGCTGGGTGGCTAACCTGCCCTCCCCCTGCGTAGCCAATGAACCGAATGCATTCTCAGTGTCTTTTCAAGCCTTGGACTCTTCCAAGAGCTACCAAAAAAAGCCATTTAAGGAAGAAGCTCTCTTTCTGGACTGGACTCAGGCCTTCTTCTCCTAACAGAGATCACACATGCCCGTTTTTGGTTTGTGTTGTGTTGTCCCCCAAGCAGAAAAATGTCTATGCTACTACTTGGTCTGTGTGCCACCAAGGGGCCGTGCTGGCCAGTGTGGCTCCCCTCTAGTCATAAAGGCCAGCATTGCCTCTTCCTCCATATTCTTTGCTGTTGATAAGTGTCACTTGGGTTCCGTCTGTGAATGTCCTTTCAAAGCCTGGGTTCCTCTGAACACTTATATGTAAATTCCCAAGAACTTTTCAGGCTCTAAGTCTTCTGCTGCTTAAGTTACCATAACCCTACACAAAACATACTCCCATGTGCAGCTGGACCTCAGAGGCTCCATGATGGTTTGAATGCTAAAGATGTGCATTTCTTCAAGTGCTTGTTTACTCATCCCTTCACTCCATGGGTTGTGCAGCCTACAAAGCAGCGCTCTTAAGCAAGGGATTTTGTACCTTTTCGGTACACGCAGGCATCGCCACACCCACATGGCAAGTTGGAGGTGGAGAGGACTTGCTGCACACCATCACTGGTGGTCTGGCCAAGCAGGCAAAGAAAGGAGCATGGATGTTTACATCTGCATGGAGCAGGGGTGATGGAGTCAGAGTGGTCGAGTGGACAGACACGCACCTGGAGAGAAACCATCAAATCAGAAGATCCTGATGCACTGTCAATAGCTCCACCACCTGATCCCTTCCTTTAGACTGACAGAGAAGCTAAAGCACTTTTAAATCATTTGCCCATACGCCAACAAAGGAAATATTTTAATTGCTTAGCCTTCAAGTCAGTATAAAAATCTATATTAGTGGCCCAGTGATGCATCACAGTGATGGAGAGGTTGTGTTTTTCATGCACAGGGTTTATAAGGAGCATTGGCTGGCTTTGTATCTTCCCAGCAGAGCTAGGAGGTTGTATGTTGTGCTTAACATGTAACTTGCATTTTCCCACAGGCATCTAAATATCCAGAGGAACTGCTGAGATGTTCCAAGAAGCCTTTTTTTCCATCCTCCTTTGTGTGGCTCTAGTTCCTCTCCAAGCTCAGTTTGATGGGGATCCTGGAGATGTCAGTCCTACCTCCTGTGCAGGTATTAACCAGATAATGTGGGTGTCTGTCTCCTTTGTAGGCAGCAATTTCACTGAAAGCAATGGCCACGCTCAGTTGTAGAGCCTGCTCACAAGGAATGGACAGTGGCACGTTACACCTCTCCTGCCCTTTGCAGTCCTAGACAGTGCCCTGGGGTAGCGATCCCTCCGTAGGGAGCACTATCCTCCACCGAAACTCCCATTTCTGGGTTTGCATTGGAGTGCAGAGAGGTAGAGATTGAAGATCTGGCATCTGCCAGTGGTGGCTTCCCCCAGCCGATGCAGTAATAAATACCAGTCAGTCTCCAGAGCTCAGCTCTGTATCTGATGTCCGAGCATGGTCCATTTTGAATTTTATGATTTTAGTGCTTTTCAGTTGCAATGTGGAGGAGGTTCACAAAAAATTGACTTTTGAAAAAAATGGCAAGGTTTTCAAGATTGATTCAAAAGTGAGCAGATTTTGAAGTCCTGGGCACTGGAGAGTCATCTAATGCACACACAGATGTTACTGCTTGAGCTAAGTGGGACTTGTGCCTTTTCCAGTATCGCACTTCGGCACAACCTTTTGGAAAATGTTTATAAATCAGAGAGCAACCAGCAGCCTGGCAGGCAGGGCATTCATTTCATGCAGGAGAGTAAAAGTCATACCCTTGCTCTTCTTTGTTCCAACCTGGCACTTAGTCCTCACTTTCCTCATTTCCTCCAACCCAGGTGGAAATAACCCAGCCCAATTAGGAAAGCTGCAACACCCTTGCAGGAAGCAGAACCTCGAGCCTCGTGCTGTGGTTTGCTTTTTTCACAACTCTATGTGCTGTCCCCTATGTGCTGTCTATATATGCTTCTCGGTCCAGGTTTCTGGGGGACAATGAAGGGGGTGCATGAAGTGCTCTGACATGGTCTGAATAATTGTCTCCATACAGAAAAACGGAACTGCCCCATCAATGTGTACTTCATTATTGACACCTCGGAGAGCGTTGCTCTGCAGACTGTGCCTATCCAGAGCCTCGTGGACCAAATAAAGCGGTTCATCCCTGTGTTCATCGATAAACTGGAGAGTGAGCTCTACCAGAACCAAGTCTACATCACTTGGCAGTTTGGTGGACTTCATTACTCGGATGTGGTGGAAATTTACAGCCCTTTGACGAGCAGCAAAGACATATACCTCCCCAGGCTGTCCGCTATTAACTACCTTGGCCGGGGCACCTTCACGGACTGCGCTATCTCCAACATGACAGAGCAGATCCAGACACAGATGGCCTCGGGTGTGAACTTTGCAGTAGTCATCACTGATGGCCATGTCACTGGCAGCCCCTGCGGGGGAATGAAGATGCAGGCTGAGAGGGCACGAGACATGGGAATCAAGCTCTTCGCAGTGGCCCCCAGTGAGAAAGTCTACGAGCAGGGTCTGCGGGAGATCGCCAACCTGCCGCACGAGCTGTACCGCAACAACTACGCCATCACGCAGAAAGACACCCTGGACATCGATGTGAACACCATCGAGAGGATAATCCAAGCTATGGTACGGAGTGACGCCTGAGGTGCAGGCAGTATAGCGGGGGGGGCCAGAGAAGCAACGCGTGGATGGGGGAGATGCTTTCTGAGCAGTCCCACGGTGGGTTTTGGCAGGGCTCTAGAGAACACCTCTAGCAGGGAAAGGCTTCCGTTTTGTTTCTCTCCCTTTTCTACGTCCTTTCAGCACTTACAAGCCAAATGGAGTCTCAAGCATCTCTGATTTCTCTGGTTAGGAGCTTAACCAGGACTCCTGGGTTTGCACCTCTGCTCCCCAGCATGTCTGGGCCAGCTGCCACTCTAGTCCAGGCTCTTGCTCAAGGCCAGACCCATACCCCAGCCTACTCCCCATCCACGGGCACATGGAAGAGGGTGCAGCACCGAGACATGTGCTCACCATCAACATCGGCTTTGAGGCCCCACTTGTGAGGCACCGTTAATCAGGGGCTCTGCTGAGAACGTCTTTAAAGCCATGGGACCTTTACCACCTCCTTCCCTTGCAGGGGTGTGACGCTGCTTTTCTCTTGAGGCTGACCACCTTAACTGATTCTGTTCATCCTGTTTTCTCCTTTGCAGAAACACGAAGCCTACGGAGAGGTGAGTGAGCAGCATCTTCATGCCATTGCCACACGACACAAGTTTAAGTTACCTGACTTAGACAAGACCAGCTCGTACCCCGAAGTAGCAGCTGGCCAGATTTTGCAGCGAGCTGAGTGCGATGGGTCTCTGCCCACCCGTGGATCAGTGCAGAGGCAACCCAGCCCCTTACCCAGTGGCTAAAATGGAACACTGGACTCTTCACTTTCTGCCTCTCCCCCCACACATACCTGCAACGAATTCAGGTCTATTGAGTAGACTCATTTTGTCAGACGGAGGCATGTTTTGTAGGTGCTCTGCAAGCTGAAGCTCCTGCCCTGCTGGTATCACCCGAGCAGGGTTTGGCATGCACGGGGAGGGGTGTGTGGAGCGATGCACCGAAGGGCACACGCATCCCCGCTGGCCCCAGGCGAGCAAGCCCACACCACCCCGCCGGCCGCTTCGCCGCCCGGTTCGTTCAGCCTGGGCCCAGAGCCAAGCCATAATGAATGTGCTTATGGCAACTTCCTGCATTTAATTTACAGGCAGCGTTTTTCTGCAGGCTTGTCGCTGCCTCCACGCCTGCCCAGCTGGAGCCACAGTAGTTTTTTGCACTGGGCTCGCGGGGAGAGGTGCATGGGGAGCCGTGCTGCAGAGCCGAGCTTCAGGCGCGCGCTGGCGGAGCACATGAAGCGGCCGGCACGCCGCAGCCCCGCGGTTACACCTCCCACTTAATCTGTATTTCAGTGCTACAAGATGAGCTGCCTGGAGATCACAGGTCCGCCCGGTCCCAAGGGATACCGAGGGCAGAAGGTAAGTTGCCCTAACCTGCAGGAAGAGAATAATGCCCGTGCCTGCCACAGACGCCACAGGACGCCTGAGATCTCACCTCAGCTGCGGCAGCCTTCACAGACATAGCACCCCAGTGGGGAATAACTCCTCAGCGTCCGACCCGGCCGTGGGAGACCGCCACGCGGCAGCGAATGGCGCACGCAGCCGGCACCGGTGCCTCCTCTCGTCTGCGCCGAGGCGCATGCATTGACGGCAGCACAGACACCCGAGCAGCGGCCGTGCCCGCCGCAGCCGGCACCTTCAGCACCTGAGGACAACAGGAGTGAGGCAGCAGTTGCCTCCAACTCCCCCGCCCTCAAGAGCAGAGCTCTCGCATCTGCAGGGGGTCCCACTCTCCTCCCCATACATCCTTCCCCCCAGTAACGCAGGTCCCGCTCAGCCAGCGCGCTGCCCCAGGCTCTGGAGGAGCAGCAGCCGTGAGCCTGATGCTCCCAGAAACTGCCGTTTTCTTACAGCCAGCACCAAGCCCGGACTCATGTTGGGTTTTTTCTTTCCTTAGGGTGCAAAGGGGAACATGGGTGAGCCAGGATCCCCTGGGCTGAAGGGACGACAGGTGAGTTGTGGAAAGTCCCCCGCCACCGCAGCCAGCGGTGCTGTCCCTGCCTTAGCTGGGGACGCAGCTCTGCCGCGCGCGAGCTAATCCTCCGTGTCTTCTTCCCTTAAGGGTGACCCGGGTATTGAAGGTCCGATCGGATACCCTGGTCCCAAGGTAAGAATCCCATAGCCGGTGGCTGAGCTCTTTGCCCTCGCTGGTTTTTGGCAAAGCAGGGGCAGCGCTTCTTCTCCCTCTCACCTGCCTGTTTCCCACCCAAGACCCCCGACACTCCACTGCCTCCGCTCCTGCTGATCCCCAGGCACTCACAGGGTTTTTCTTCTTTTTTTTGTCTAGGGTGTCCCAGGGCTGAAAGGAGAGAAGGTGAGAAAGAAGAGACCAAATGGCATGTCTGGGCACTTGGGGGGTGGGAGGGGCACTTTTCTGTTGCAAAGAGGGTGATTTTAGCTGTAACGTAGATTAATAGCATTCTTAATATTATTAATAATATGTTATTAATTAATGACATTATTTGTGTAAATTAATAACAATCTTATTCATATGTAATTGCGGACGTGGGGAGGAATTTCCAGGGGCATCCCAAAGCCTGTCTCCTCCTTCAGGCATTGCTCAGTCTCTTGTGAAATGGTGATGTAAATGGCTGGGAGGTGATGTAGGCAGAGTGGCTGACGCCTGTCCTCTTCTTTCCCCAGGGCGAGATTGGATCCGATGGACGGAGGGTAAGAAAGGACATTTTCTAACTTGCACGTTGTTCCAGCTACCAGCCCCTGAGTGTGTGTTAACAGTTCACTGATCCCTCTTTTTTTCCCCTTGACCCCAGGGTGCTGCTGGTTTGGCAGGCAGGAACGGCACCGACGGACAGAAGGTAACACCACTTGGGAGCACCCTGTAATGTCGCTGCTGCCATTTCATTTCTTCACCCACCCTTGTCTCCACAGGTTGTTTTGTTTCTCCCATCCTGCATGCTAGTTTTTTGTTCTGAGGTGTCTATGAACCTATTTGCACGTTATTCTGCACGTCCTGTAGAAATTTTAGTAAAGCCTTTGACAGCACAGCACCTCCTGGAGAAACTGGCGGCTCTTGGCTTAGACAGGTTTACTCTTCGCTGGGTGAGGAACTGGCTGGATGGCCGAGCCCAGAGAGTTGTGGTGAACGATGTTAAATCCGGCTGGCGGCCGGTCACAAGCGGTGTTCCCCAGGGCTCGGTTCTGGGGCCGGTCTTGTTCAATATCTTTATAGATGATCTGGATGAGGGTCTGGATGAGTGCTCCCTCAGTAAGTTTGCAGATGACACCAAGCTGGGTGGGAGTGTTGATCTGCTGGAGGGTAGGGAGGGCTCTGCAGAGGGATCCGGACAGGCTGGATCGATGGGCTGAGGTCACCTGTATGAGGTTTAACAAGGCCAAGTGCCGGGTCCTGCACGTGGGTCACAACAACCCCATGCAATGCTACAGGCTTGGGGAGGAGTGGCTGGAGAGCTGCCTGGCGGAAAGGGACCTGGGGGTGCGGGTTGACAGCCGGCTGAACATGAGCTGGTGTGTGCCCAGGTGGCCAAGAAGGCCAACAGCATCCTGGCCTGTATCAGCAATGGTGTGGCCAGCGGGAGCAGGGCAGGGATTGTGCCCCTGTGCTCGGCACTGGTGAGGTTGCACCTCGAATCCTGTGTTTAGTGTTGGGCCCCTCACTACAAGAAGGACCTTGAGGTGCTCAAGCATGTCCAGAGAAGGGCAACGAAGCTGGTGAGGGGTGTGGAGCACAGATCTGATGAGGAGCGGCTGAGGGAACTGGGGGTGTTCAGTCTGGAGAAGAGGAGACTGAGGGGAGCCCTCATCGCTCTCTACAACTACCTGAAAGGGGGTTGTGGTGAGGTGGGGGTTGGTCTCTTCTCCCAAGTAACCAGCAATAGAACAAGAGGAAATGGCCTCAAGTTGCAGTAGGGGAGGTTTAGACTTGGTATTAGGAGAAATTTTTTTACTGAGAGAGTGGTCAAGCATTGGCACAGGCTGCCCAGGGAGGTGGTGAAGCCACCATCTCTGGAAGCGTTCAAAAAACGTGTGGATGTGACGCTTCAGGACATGGTTTAGTGGGCATGGTGGTGTTGGGTTGACGGTTGGACTTGATGATATTGAAGGTCCTTTCCAACCTTAATGGTTCTGTGATTCTGTAATATGTGAGCTAGCTGGAGATTAAGTAATCCAGGTAACAGAAGTGCTACCCCTTCGTCAGCAAGCTCTCTGCAGGAACTAGACGTGCAACCTGCGCTGTGCTCCTGCTGCAGAAGGTGATACAGCTGGATCATCTGGGTGTAGATATCTCATCTCAAGTGTTAGTGTCCCCTACAGCGGGTGTAAACAGAAAGTTTTGCAGAAATTTGGTTTTCAAGGCAGTTGATCACAGAATCTGAAATTTCATCTCTAAGTTACTGCCTGTTCTTAATATTAAAGCCCTAAAGCCTGGTTCAAGTACCTTGTAACAAAGTCCCTGAAATCCTCTGTCTCCTCTATGGTGACTGTAGAGGGCCATGACGTCCCTTAGATCCGCATGCCATGCAGATGTACCGCAGCAGGATAGCCTAATTTGAGATGATTTCATCTACCTTTTGGTTCCAACTATCCTTAGCATGTGCTTTCACCCATCCCATCCTAAATAGAGTTTTTCTGCCTACATTCAATAACAATTGCCAATCTTGAGTTCTCCAAACTGGGGATCTGTTTACTTCCCAATGTAGAGATTCCCACTGACAGAGCCATAGTGTGGCTCCAGCCCATACATAATTTTCACTTTCTGATATCTTTGGTGGTGATTCTTTAAGCGGCCTAAATTACCCATTCACGACACTTTGTCCGCTGTCCAGCACATGTTGGTTTTGCTCTGCATTTTCTCGTACACCCAGGCAAGTACATCTGTGAGATAATACCAATTCTTCTTCCCATTTCCAAAATGCCTGCTGAAGCTCTAAAACACAAAAAACCTTCAGTCACCACCACTCTCTAGCCAGGGCGAGCTGTCTAAGCATGGCCAGCAAAGCCGTTTCGGGGCAGAGAGCAAGGCGGTCACTGTTCCCGTGGTGTCCATCAGGCAGCGTGGTTCCTGTGAATCTGAGCTGCTCTGACGTGAGATGCGCAACAGAGGACCAGCACAACCGTGGGCACGAGTGACCACCAAATCCAGCTCAAGGGATGTGTCCGTCACCCAGGGCACATGTGCGGGACAAGCGTGCTTGAATTCCCACCAACACCTGTGCTGCCACTCGGGGCTTTTCAACTACTTTCTCCCCCTCCATTTGTCTCTGCCTTGTCCACACTGCTGTTTAAGGAACACACTTGCTATTTATTCTCTAATTGACCACAGGTATGGTCAGCAGATGTTGTTGAAAATTAGTAACTGTTAACAAGAAAAGCTGTATTTTCCCTTCAGACACGTACAGCTTCTCTGTCTTCTTCTTTTGAATGCTCTCTCTCTAGGGCAAGCTGGGGAGAATTGGACCACCGGGCTGCAAGGGAGACCCCGGTGACAAGGTAGGAAGGCTTTACTCTTTCACTCAGCATGTCAGACGTATTGCCCCAACTTCAGCTGCTGAATGGGTTGCACGTGCAGAGAGGTATGGCCAACAAGATGTTACTGGCCCATTTTCCAACCAATTGCATGATCTGACCCCAGGCCTGGGATCCCCAGAATGGGGAGAACGACCTGAATTTTTTGTGCCTCCTTTCCATGGGCAAGTAAGATGGGATGCCCCAGTGTCCCTCCCCTCCATATGGAGAGAAGGAGCTGCTCCTTTCATCAACACTAGCAACAAGCCAAAACTATTTTAGTCTCTAGAGCAACTTTCTAAGCCAGTCGATTTACTCTGCAGGGAAAGTGCGTCTTGTTGCCACTGCAAAATGTGTGGTTCTTTGTCCTTTCCCTCCCTAGGGCCCTGATGGCTACCCAGGAGATGCAGGAGACCAAGGTGAAAGAGGAGATGAAGGCATAAAGGTACAAGTACTCTGGACAGCGAGCAGAGGCCACCAGTGGGGACAGCTAAACACCATTGCCTGTATTTGCTCTTAAATCCTTCGCTACTCATGGAGCCCATAGGCTCTGTCTGCCTGGGGTCTGGATCCCATCACCAGGCACAGGAGCCAAGGGAAGAGCCTTGCTGGCCCTGGTTCTTGGGTCCTCATGGTGCACATCAGTGGTGCACAGCAACATGCCGAGGACACAGGCAATGACCATTGCTCTCTGGCTGTTTCAGGGAGATCCTGGCCGGCCTGGTCGCAGTGGACCCCCAGGACCCCCAGGAGAAAAAGGAAGCCCGGTAGGTTCATGCAGCATTCATATGTCTCCAGTGTCTTACTCGGGTCTGCTCCACATGGTATGGAGCCAAAGTGGTGTCGTGGGGCAGCTGCAGCACAAAGACGACTGCTTGCCAAGGCATCCTGGTGATTCTGCAAATTAGTCCACCAGCACGGAGAAAGCGCAAGCCCCTGGGTGGTCGAGTTAGCTCTCCCACCACGCGTGTCCCCACCAGTAGGGTGGGAAATGTCATGTGAGCAATGGGAGAGGGAACTGTGCAACATCCCTGCAGCTACCCAGAGCAAAACGAGGATGGTTCTGAAGCATTTGTCCAGAGCAGAGAAAAACAGGCAAAACAGACTTAGGAGGGTTTACCTTTCTTTCCGACCCTTTGCACTGCATCTTTCCTTCTCTTCCCATCTTCTCCTCAGTAGAAAGGCCCTGTTTGGCTGTGGTTTGTCCTGCCACAGTCTCATGACTTCCTCAGTGTTTGTGGCAGTGCCAGTGTTTGCAGGCTGTTTTTATTCACGTGAGTAAACTTTAACGATTAATTGCTCAGAGATGTATCGCAAGCTTTACCCACTGCCCTTGACCTTATAGCCAAAGGGGTTGCTATGTTGATGGCCAGTTACTTCAGACATGGTGGAGGAGGCTGAAATAGCCCTCTGGCTATTGCACAGGCGGGGCTGGACAGATGCTGTAAGGAAGAGCTGACAAGCCTTTGCACTGGTTGACGGAGAAAAGGTGACACAGCATCACACTGCTCCAAGGCTGGAGCCTGTGCATGTAGCTTTGACATGTAGGCATGACAGGTGCTGATACACACATCTGCTCAAGGGTGGACTGCTTGCCACTGGACGAGGTGTGTGTGTGCACCTTGACCTCTTTTCCGACCAGTTGTATTTCTTTTTCTTCTCCAAGGGACTTCCAGGCAACCCTGGAGCTCAAGGGCCTCCTGGAAGTAAGGGAAGCAGAGGAGAAACAGGACCTCCTGGACCCAAAGGAGAGCCTGTAAGTGTCTGAACAGATCTCTGGACAGTGGGCACACCAAAGGAGCCTGATGCTGTTTCATGGATGAGCTCTGAGAAACTGTCCCATTTAGCCTGCCTGCCCTGCCTTCTGCATCCCAAAAGATGTGCAGATGCTGATCTCCTTGTCTCCACCATGTTCACAGAGCAATACTGCCATAATCCTAAGCCTGATGTTAACCTTTTCACCTTAGAGAAGCAACCTGGATTCTCACATAACCACAGACGCCTCTGTGGATGCCCAGGGACCCCTTGGCTGTACTCTAGCAAGTTCCCCAAACCTCTGCCTTCTTACAGGAGCTCACCGAGTGAAGATCGGGTGGCTGTTACGGTAGAGTTCTCTGAAAAGGGCAGCATCAAATCGTAGCCCTGTCGTGACATCGGTGGTGCCACACAGACCCAAGTTAATCTGATGTGGCACTGCGAAATTTGGGGAGTGGACTGGAGGTGACATTCCCTGGCAGAATGCAGCAACACGGCTCCACCAGCACCAAAAGGCCAGAGCCCAGCCAGCTTGAGTCCTTGTGCAAGATCTGGTGGGGGAAGCAACGCCAGAGGAGCTGGAAGTAAAGCAGAGTCTTTAACCCTGAGGGAATGAACCACGAGTGTTCGTGGTCACAGCGGTGACCACCCTCCTGAAAGAACAGTCTGGCCGTGGGTTCCCAAAAGCCAAAGGCAAGATCCCCCAAGCAGTGCCAACATGGGCATCCCTGCTCCCCTGCTGCCAGGTACATGCCGGCTCAGGGGGCAAGGAGACACATCTTGGGCCAGGAGGGAGAAGGCAGGGCAGCCAGGTGACACTGCTATGGTAGCATCCATCTTTGCATCCCGTTTATGTGACTTTCTGTGTCTGCCGAGGGTCGACGTGGAGATCCAGGGACGAAAGGCAGCAAAGGCACCCCTGGGGCCAAAGGGGAAAGGGTGAGTAAAGCAACCGCCCAGACCATTGCAAATGAGCCCAAGATGCACAGGACTGGTGTGTGTGATGCACTACTGCCCAGCCACGAAGTGTCCAACACCAGAGCTGGGAATTGCAGATCCCAGTGGGCTCTGCATGTGTGCTCTGCTCCCCCTGTGCCCGCTGCCTGCCCTAGTGGAGCAGGCACAGCCTCCTCTTCCAGGGCTTGATTCGGAGAGGGGATGAAAGGCAGCAAAGCTCAAGGCTAAGCAGCGTGTTCAGAGAACATGCTGCCCTGATGCCATGTTTCAAGCCAAGAAACCAGATTTGAGAATGGCATCATGCCTCCTCGCACCAAGGAGCACTGCCATGCTCACAAACAGCATTGGAGACATCCCTGACCGGGAATATCTTTACTCTCCTCACAGGGAGATCCTGGTCCAGAAGGTCCTCGTGGTCTGCCCGGCGAGGTTGGAAGCAAAGGAGCAAGGGTAAGCATGGAGCAGGGCTTGGTGACAGCCTGGGGGAGGAAAAGCTCTGCCCAGGGCACACACTCTGGGGCAGCTCACGTGGCCTTCCTCCTCATGGACACCTGCCTGTAACTGCCTCTGTACGCTCTTGTGTCTTGCTTTGCTTTGCAGGGAGACCAAGGACTGCCAGGACCCCGAGGCCCTTCAGGTGTTGTGGGAGAGCCAGGCAAGATAGTAAGTCATCCTGGGGCACCTGTTTGACGGTGTCCTCCCTCTGCGGTGAGGGCTTGTCCTACTGACATAAGCTGGCTGCACTGTCCCTCCCAAGGGGAGCCTGCCTGACTTTTTCTCAGGGAGGCTCAAAAATTAGCCCAGAGACCCCTATCTAGTCCTTTCCAGGGCAAGGAGAAATTGCAGGACGCAGGGGTTCCTGCTTTTCCGTCACTCCCATCCTAAGTGTTCCCATGACAATGTGGAAGGGACCACATCAGAGCGGGTCATGGGGGGAGGAAAGATGGAGCTCCCCGGGCAGCCATTTGTCCTGGGTCTGTGGCTAGTCCAGCACCCCACTGTGGCAACAGTGCCATGACATCTGTGTGGCTCCGTGGGATGCAGGAACCCAAGTGCTGAATCATTCGCTGTCACAGTAACCTCATCGGGGGGGAAGATGGTCTCACAGCATCATCTCAAGAGCTGGTTTCTCCAGCACGGTCCCCTGTGCGGCCAGGGAGCCACAAGGAACATCCTCACCCCCTTCTTCCACTCTCCTCAACGCTATCCTGCAGGGATCACGTGGGGACCCTGGTGACTTGGGCCCAAGAGGAGATGCTGGACCACCAGGACCAAAGGTAAAGTACCTGAATACAACTCTGCATTTGAAAAGGTATTTTGATGTGCTTTTTTATTATCATTAAAAAAAAGGCAGTTTCCACTGCAGAAACTTGTGTGCCTCGGAAAGAGAACGGCTCAAACCTGAGCCTCCCTATGAGGCAGAGACGTAGATCTTGCTCTGGCCAAGGCAGCTCTGATTGCACCCCTCACCCTGCACAGATTCAGGGGTGTCCCTGGTATGTGACATCCCCAAGACCAAGACCCTGCGAAGCTTTGCTCCGCACAGCCGCTCCCAAAGTTTGAGGCACAGCTGCAGAAGCCACATCTCCTGGGACTGTCTCACCCCAAGAGAAGATGAAAACAGCTCTGACTGTCGCTGGCGTTGCCAGGTCAGAAAGGCCGGGTTTGGTTTCTGATGGGTCATTTTTTTTCTACCAAAGGGTGACAGAGGCAGACCTGGCTTTAGCTACCCTGGACCCAGAGGACCGCAGGTACGAATGCCTCATGCAGCGCAGACATACGTGCTGTGAGGAAGCCCGTTTCGGTGGAGGTCGCTGTTGGAGCTGAGCAGCCTGGGAGAAGAGGGAAGGAGTAAACAAAGTGATCAGGGTCACGAAAATGTGGAGCCCACAGAGGGGGCGAGGGGGTTGAACACTGGGACTGAACCTGGCTGCAGCTGCGTCAGCCTCGTGGCAGAGGTGCTGGGGACTCCAGCCTTAGCGGCGGTGATGGGGAGGAGGCTGCACCTACCACCCCAACCATCAGCCTGACCCTTGCTGTTCATCTTTGTGCCCCTCACTGCAAACAGCATATCTGCGTGCACGGTGGGGTGCCAGTACTGGTCGGGTGCTGACCTCTCCCTGTTTTCCCTTCGCAGGGTGACAAGGGTGAGAAGGGGCAGCCAGGGCCCAAGGTGAGTGTGTTTGTCTCCATCGCCTGTTTTTCATACTGACCGAAATGCAGAGTAGTTGTCGCCCGAGCCTGCGGCTGTGTGGCCGAGGAGCCTGTCCTGCTGGTGGCTATTCCCTGCAGCTGCGGAGCCTGGGTGTACCTCCCAAGCCTGTCTCCTTTTGAAACCATCTGAAACATGCTTTGCAAAACTTCTTTATTCTTAGCTAATGCCTATGTAAACACCGCTTATTTGCTCTGCACTGAGCTGCTGGTTTAGAGGGTGCTCTCCTGGCCCAGGCATGCATGTGTTTTTGAAGGGCTCGTAGCAGTACTGCCTCTGCCTGAGCACATCCAGATGTGCTCCGTGCCGGATCTGTTTCTCTTTCCTTCGAGCAGGGAGGAAGAGGTGAGCTTGGACCAAAAGGAGTGCAAGGGACCAAAGGAGAGAAGGGGGAACCGGTAAGCAGACTTCCCGGGCTGCCTGCGGGGTCAGCATCCCCCTTCCACACCTCTGCTGGGGCGCTGGGGATGGCGCTGGCCGCTCTCCTGCCTGCCCCATGTCCCCAGGCTCAGCTGTGGCAGCTGGTGACCACGCTCAGCAGGGCCGTGCCTGATGAGGGGCTCAGGAGGAGCCCTGAACACTGGCGGCTGCATGGCCAGCCTTGCCAGGGAAATATTTGACACTTCTTTGCTTCTTCCCCAGGGTGATCCTGGCCCGGGAGGTGAGCCCGGACCCCGCGGTCCAACTGGTGAAGCAGGCCCAGAGGTACAGTACCATGTCATCGTGTCTGAGCAGATGCTGCATCTCCCTCCTCTCCTTCCCACTTCTCCTTGATGCTCTGAAGCCCCGAGGAGCCCAGTGGGTCTCCCTGCAGCCGGGTTTGCTGGAGGGGACACCAGCTGCTAGACATGTCTGCTGGCTCCCGGCGACGCTTTCCTACCCTCCCTGTGGCAGACCTCTGCAAAAAGCCACGCTTTCGATGGCTCTGACATCTACTTCCCAAAAAGGGAAGTCATGGGAAAACTCTGCCTGAAATCCCTGTGCTCTTCTTACAGGGGACCCCCGGCCCACCAGGAGATCCTGGTCTGACTGTAAGTAGCGCTGCTCTGCAGCCCCCCGTGCTCCTCCTCCTGGGGCACTTGTGGGTTTGCTGCGCACAGCCTGAGAACGAAACAGGGCACCGGGTCCTGCCGCTGCCCAGCAGACGTGGCCTGTGGCTTCCCACGGGAGCCAAGGGGAGAGGGGAGGGGGCCAGTTGGGTGGGAAGGAAAAGGGGAGTCTTTACCTTAGAGGGGACGGATGCCGCCTAAGGGGAGGGAGGCATTCACCCTGCACCCCTTTGCTGGCAGGACTGTGACGTGATGACCTACGTGCGAGAGACGTGCGGATGCTGTGGTGAGCAGACCATCGCCGCTCCCCAGGGCGGGGGACCGACCACTCGAGGGGTGGGGAAAGGGAGTCACCAGAGGCTGCCTCCTTCTTTAGGAGCTCCCTTGAGGGAGCTCTGCCCTGTGAGCTGCCCTTTGCACTGAGCCACCGGCACGGCGGGCTCTTCGCCGCTCTGCACAGCACTGCATCCTGCAGAGGAGACACCATGGGAAGCCCTTCCCTGCTCACCCCACTCCCAGCCCACCACAGGGCACGGTGGCACCACAGGGGCAGCCTGGCTTACCTCCCAAAATTTAGCTCTGCCATTGCAGGAGCAGTGAGCTGTAACATCGAGTTGCGTGGCCCAGATGATATTACACAGAAAGACAGAAAGACGCATGTATAACCCTCCCTGTGCTGCTGGCTGCAGGCAGCACCACAAACCCTGTGGATGGTTGGTGTGATGCTAACTCTCTCTGTCTTCCTGTAGATGGTCTCTTCTGCCCTGGTGGCTCTTGTTCCCATCACCACTGACCTGTGCGTTTTCCTCCTTCTGCCCCTCTCCCCAGACTGTGAGAAGCGCTGCGGTGCCCTGGACATCATGTTTGTCATAGACAGCTCAGAGAGTATCGGCTACACCAACTTCACGCTGGAGAAAAATTTTGTTGTCAATGTGGTCAGCCGGCTGGGCTCTATTGCCAAGGACCCCAAGTCGCAGACAGGTCTGAACTGTGTGGGGACAGAGTGGGGCACGGGAAAAGAAAAGGGTCTTGTATCCCTCCAGATTTCACGTTTGTCTGTAGCTGCCTTGGGCTGCAATCCAGAATTTTTGCAGGAGTTTCTGCTTTTCCCTCTTCCCTTCCCAGCTTTGTGGGCCAATCAGGCAGCTCTTTGCTGATATGAAAGTTTGCAGATTTTGTCCACTTTTCACTGAGGATGCAAAGCCAGGTAACGTGGGAAATTGCTGCTTCGTTGGCAGGTGCCCGTGTTGGGGTGGTGCAGTACAGTCACGAGGGGACTTTCGAAGCCATCAAGCTTGATGATGACCGCATTGATTCACTGTCAAGCTTCAAGGAAGCAGTGAAGCGCCTAGAGTGGATCGCTGGAGGCACCTGGACACCGTCTGCCCTTCAGTTTGCCTACAACAAGCTCATCAAGGAAAGCAGGCGAGAGAAAGCCCAAGTGTTTGCTGTGGTGATCACAGATGGGCGCTACGACCCCCGGGATGATGACAAGAACCTAGGGGCTCTTTGCGGTAGAGATGTGGTCGTCAACACCATTGGCATTGGAGACATGTTTGATCAGCCAGAACAGAGTGAGACCCTGGTCTCCATCGCCTGCAATGAACCTCAGCGAGTCCAGAAGATGAGGCTCTTCTCAGACCTGGTGGCAGAGGAATTCATTGACAAGATGGAGGACGTGCTCTGCCCAGGTCTGTACCTGTCCTTGTGCAGTTCTTACTGAAACTGGAGTTTCCACTCCCAGGGTTGGAGGTGGGGGGCACATATGGTGCACTGCAATGATGACACTGTGTCCCAGCGGGCTGGCCAGTAGCTCATAAGCTGTGTCATTCATGGTGGGGGCTGTCCCTGGATAAACAGTCCTTCCTCAGACACAGGCCAGCCTTTTGGGGCAGTCTTTGGCGTCCTTGTAAGAGACCTCACCCTGCCCCACTGACTGTGCAAGCTGTGAAGGGGGATGGCAGCACATCACTCAGTTTTCCTTGTTTCTTCTCCTTCCAGATCCACAGATTGTCTGCCCTGAGCTGCCCTGTCAGACAGGTAAACATTATGAATAGCTTCATGCCATCTGCACAAAAGTGGTAGGTCCAGGGGAGAATGCACAAGGCTCAGGAGTCCGAGGGGGTGTGCAACTCTGTTCATTCCCTTTGGATGGCAGGAGTTCGGGAAATAGTGCCACTTTACATGAGGAGACGCTCCAGGGTTTCATCTCCTACTCTTTCCCTGTCTCTCTGAGTTCTCTGCACGGGTAGGTACGAGTGCACCGTGTCAGTGCACCCACATGGCTCAGCCCTGATATTTCTCCCTGTCCCAATTCCTGGGAGCCACCAGGTTTTGAACTCCAGTTAATTTCTTACTTGGTCCATGTCTCTATCAAGTCAAAACCCCCTTGCTAAACTCTCCCACCCATGCGACCTTCGAAATGCAGAGTCCAACCTGCAGCACCGGACAGGATACTCCTTGGGAGTGACAAGGGCAGAGCAGGGGGTAGGGACCGTTTGGAAAATGACACCATAGTGGACCCAAAGCTTTGGCTTCTCTAACGCTGGCTGTGTTTAATTAACAATTAACTCAGGGTGTTGGATTAAAGGAAAAAGGCTGTAAGGATCCTCCGGTATAAAGGAGACAGCTGCTGCTCCCTGCAGGTAGCTTTACTTGATCACATTTTGCTTGTTAAGGGGCAGATCTGCAACCTAAATTCCTAAAGATCCTGTCTGAGTCTCTGTGCCTCTTTAAATACCATAGATGCACTATTTGCTGATATACACAAAGCTTATAGGGGACAAGGTTTTGCCAGTTCTTGCGATTTTTATCTCTGCTCTTGCTGTGAATGTTTTTGTGGAGGTCCCCAGCTTCAACTCAGTGTTATACAGAATCTCAAATTTCAGTTTCAAAGAAGTCTCTTTGTTTCCATGCAAAGCAAAGAAAAACTGGTCTCAGGATGCTCAGAATCTGAAGACAGAACAGCTATAATTATCCCTGTCTAAAATCTCTCACTAGTATTTTGAGATTTTGCACCTGGCCATGCAGAGAGCACAATGGCCAACCGTGATGCTGAGCTATCCACAGGCTCCTCTGCACTGTCCTTTGAGGAGCTTTGTCCTGCGGATCGATGCACGAGGAGGCGATTTCCCCTTGCCGCACTGCTGACTGCTCAGGTGTCTTCAAGAGTTTTGGTCTTTGCAGCCTCCCCGTTTCTGAGGAACACTGCAGGAGAGAGACTGACCCAAGCAGTGGCACACTCATGTTCTCCTAGGCTCGGGCCTTCAGAGCCCTCCAAAGCAATGCGAAGTTGGCGGTACTTTCCCTGTAGTGCAACTTGGGTGTTTCTGTTCCTGATGCAAGGTGAGAACAGCTTGCTGGTACCTGACAGTCCTGGAGACCAGAACAAAAACGGCTTGAGGAGGCATCCGAGGGGGTTCCCTGTTGGGCGAATTCCTCAAGACATGCCATAAGCAGGCCAGGTCAAGTGCAGGCCCTACACCTGCGCCCCAGAGGACATGGAAGGTGGAGTGACCTGGCTGGATAGGGGTGGGCATCCTGTGAAAGTACCAGTACACCCACCTCAGCATGGGCAAAAGTTGTCCTGGTGTGCAAGGTTCTGTGCTAGGCCCAGTAGATCAAGTTTTAAGTGACATCCAGGGATTCAGTGCCTTCCACCCACTGCACTGGATGGTCCATGATGCAATCTTTCATCATTTAGAAGGATTTGCAATGATCACACTTGCCTAGTGACAAGGGAACATGTTGGATGGGATATGACATAAGGCATATGACAGAGCCTGAGGCTTCTCTGCTCAGTGCTCAGCTTCCCCTTGTTCTCCGAGAACATCTCAAGAGCTGGTGCCAATTCACATGCAAACCCTTTGGATGGAGATGGTGCCCTTCACAGGGTATGTGCGTGAGCTTCGTGCACATCCGATGCGCATGTCCAGTCACAGACAGGCCAGACAGGTTCAGGTCAGGGAGGCAGCCACCTCCAGCCCTGTTCTTGGCCCGTGGCTATCAGAGTTGCAGTCCTGGAACTTTAAGGAGCAAATCAATTGCTCATGCCAGGTACCCCAGCTTGGGTATTGTCAGCAGAGCACAGAGGGGGACAGGGATTACATACACCCCGGCTTCCTTCCTGCTGCCTTGCAGAGCCAGGCATGTCACCGGTTCAGGTTCACATCTGCAGCTGAAGGCGTGCTGCCTCAGTGCTTTGCCTAAGAAAATCCAGGTTTTCCTGTTCTCAGGACAGACCCTTGTCTCTCTGTTACCGCCTATCGATTACTGCGGTGCTAACAGGGTGCTGGAGGGCTGAACAGGTTAAATGCTCAGCAAATCTCAACTGACCACCCGCTTTGACAGAAACCGCATGATGCTCTGTGAGGCTCTTTCTAACCCCTGCAAAAGGCTTTGCTTTGAGCTTTGGGATTTTATTTGAACTTAAGTTCAGTGCAGCCAGGTGGAGATGGAGGCTCTCAGGGTCCTGACTAGCCCAGACACCGCACAGGAGCATTGCACACCACAGAGCAGTGGCTCTGCCAAGGTGCAGCAGGCTGGGTGCCAGGCAAGGGGTTCACATAATGCTGTCCCTTAGATGTCTTTCTGGCTGTACAGCATCATGTGTACAGTTTGCATGTAGCAGAGTTCAAAGCTACATGACAGCTGAATCCTGTATGCAGAAAGAAGTTGGACCCCGTGGCTCTCTTCCCAAGCACCGCTCTTTCTCCATCGTGCATATGCTGGACAAGTAGCAAGGAACTGGGCAGCTAAGGTTTCACGTCATTTTCTGAGGTCTCTCCACTGATGTGTGAGTGATTTCAGTATGAATCCCACGGTTCCTCAAACATAAATGTGAAAGAAAGATTTAAAATCTGGCTTTGGTCTTTACTTCTCTGTCCCTCATTAGCTCTGTTCTTCTCTGGTGTAGAGAACCGGCACGTAGGAAAGCCAGGTAGCTTTCAGAGACACAGCCATTGCTAGCAAGCCCTGAAAATATTCTTTTGACGCTCACTTGCAGATGACAGGAACCCTGGGAACGTAAACCCACTTATTTTCCGCCCCATGGAAGAGGGAGTCAACATAGATTTCCCCAGCACCATACATTCGATCGCCCAGTTCCTAAACTCCACGCGGGAAACCCAGGACCCCAGCATGTACACCCAGCTGGTGGCCACTTTGGCCTTTACCGCCGAAAAAGCCAAGTTTGCCACTGGAAATGAGCGGCAAGAGTGGATGGACTTGTTCATTGACACTTTCAAAATGGTGCACAGCGAGATTGTGGGGGACCCAGAAACTGTGCTAGGGCTTTGCTGACACCTCCATTAGAGATCGCATGAAGCGGGTGGAGGTAGAGGTTGAGTGGAGGTGGTAATCGTCTTTCCTTGAGTGCCTGTTTGGCAGAGGGGACAGGTACATTAGTAGATGCTTTTAGTTTAGGAGGAACACAGGCAGTGAAACGGCTTGGTTGTGGTCAGCCAGGGATGTGACACAAGGGGCTGTCCTCTCCGGCTTGGCTGGCTGGTGGGCACGGCAGCTTTCTCCAGCGATGTCAAGAGATGCTCTTGCTTTGTGCACTGCTCTTCTGCGTTTCCTCGGTCTCTGAGCCAGCCCTCCCGCGCTCTCACCCTGCTCCAGCAGGCTAGTGTGTCCCAGCCCTCAGCCGCACGCGAGCACCAGGCTCCACCAAGGAGATGGCTGGCATGCACGTGGCTGAGGGCCAGAGCGAGACCCTCGCTTGCAGAGAGCCTAACGATGCGCTTTCCCCATACCTTCCTACGTATGTCTTCGCTGACCGCTTCTGAAGCTTCTTCTGCATCCTCGCGCTGTGTTACCGTGAGGGTTCTCTTCGGGTCCTGAAAACCATTTGTGTGGCAAGACTGGTAAAGCAAGGTGCATCTCCTCTCGCCGCCGTGAGTGTCTCTGTACAACCATTCAATGGGCAGTTGGGGGTATTGAGGGGAAAGAGCAAACACTGTGGGAGAGGGGACAACCCTGGCTTTCCACTGAGAGCACCAAAACCTTCTCTCAGAAGCTGTATGAGCTCCCTCTGTCTTTTTCTCTGCTTGTACATTTGTGTTTCTTCTGTCTTAATTAACACCGTGTACTTGTTCATATCCAAGAGGTAGAAGTTATGTCGGACTAGGCAGTCCAAAGCAAAAAATCCATGAGTCAAACCTCTGTGATACATTATGTGAGCTATTCGAAAGCAAGTATTTAAACTTGCAATATAACCCATTCAATCCATACCCAGTGCTAGTTTAGTTCAGAGAGACTACAGACCCACCACTTGTGCTGCGGGTATGTGCGTTTAGACAAGGGGTGATATTTCCACCAGCTCAGCTGCCCCTGGTTTTCACAAAAAGTCGGGCAGGTGACTGCTATTCCTGCCTCCAGAATAACTACTGCCCACTCAAGCTGTAAGAAGAGAAAACAGCATTTCGTGTGCAGACACAAGAGTAGAAATGCTTACTGCTGGCAAGTGAATTTTGCAGCCTCTCTGACATGGTATTAATGCAATAAAGTATACTGAGCAAATGTCATATTTAATGGGTAGAAGG
Source organism: Phaethon aethereus (assembly GCF_964289735.1). Classification (NCBI taxonomy): domain Eukaryota; kingdom Metazoa; phylum Chordata; class Aves; order Phaethontiformes; family Phaethontidae; genus Phaethon; species Phaethon aethereus. Next base: position 43,441,404 of record NC_138580.1, read on the forward strand.
GAGATGTACGGTCTTGAAAAATGCGGCTGGGCTGTGATGTTTCCAGCTGTGCAAAGTGGAGCCAGTTGCCGAGCTCAGGCACGGGAACGGGAACGAGGAACTTGCCCAGCTGGAACTTCTTGCCCCAGTATCTGGGGCTTGCCCGTCTAGGCTAGAAGCCGTCTGGCGACAGGCACGCAGGGGAGGTGTTTGTGTTGCTCGGCACACGAGCGGGTCAGGCGCACTGCACAAAAATAGTCTTTCTCCCAAGGTTTCAGCAGTTTTTTCTCCCCGCCTATAGGGCCAGGGAGCTCAGTGAACTCCGCTATTGGCATATAACGGAGGGAAAATCGTTCAGAGAGCTTTAAATGGTGTGCTCAGAGTTTTAGGTGAAGGCAAAAGGATGAGGATCTGTCTGTGTCTGAGTCCATATGCTAGCATCTGGTCATAACCCACGTATTCCAGGTGGTCTGTGCAAAGCCAAGCTCCCTATTCTGTTTTGATTTTTACCCCAAAAGCAGCATGTGACTTAGCCAGCTGGGATGCAAGTAAGAAGACTGAACTCAAGAGTAGTTAAGCTGCTCCAGCAATGACACTAGAGGAAAACCCCCACGAAACACTTACCTGAAGAGAGCACCTCAGGGCTGGGACGTTTTGCTGAACAAGACGATGATTTGGCAAGACTTCAGCAAAGGGGGTTTAGACCTCATCACACAGTGGCTGTTTATTTCATTTCCTTTGGAAATATTTCCTAGCAAAGCAGTGCAACAGGGGAAAAGAAGTTTTTTACTTCTTGAGAACCTTCAGCTCATTATGGGGTGGGGTGGGGAGGGGGGAAGAAGAGAGAAAATGTCTCTTTGCCTGAGCAGTATTTGCGTTGGCCCTTGTTAGACAGAGGCAAGCGGGTGTAGTGCTGTTTTGCTAACATAATGCTGGCTAATCCCTCTGATAAAACCAGATAGATTTCGTCGCAGCAGCGGTTCCTTCAGTGAAGCTCTTGGGCAAAGGAAGGACACAGATCAGAGGTTGGGGAAAGGACAGTCCACACCTCCCGAAAGACACGGGAGGGGTTTGTGAAAGGGCTGGGAGGTCTGTCCCCATCTCGCTGTCGCTTTCATCTCCACTGTCAACACGGTGCAACAGCAGAGGAAATGCAAGTTACCCCAGTTTTAGAGGCAGCAGGAACATGATGTGAATGGGTGGGGTTGCTCTGCAGATGCGCGTAACTAGGTGGGTTGCTAACGGCAGGAAAATCGATGGTATTTCTGCTTTTTGTGCTATCTCTGTTAGATGTCCTCAGCTGCGTCCTAGCACGTGGTGTGCAGCACGGTGAGCTGCAGGCATTCGTGCCTTGCTGTAAGCCGCTTGAGAAGGACTGGTGCTCCAATTAAAAGCATGACGCGAAGATTTTAGTTGGCCTAATTCGTGGTGGTGCCTCCGAGAGCTTATCCCTAGTTAAGGATGAGAATCCTGTTCCTTGCTGCAGGAAAGAGTGCTCAGGTCCTCAACCTCCCAGAAATGGGAACAAGCTGCAACCGAAGCATGACACTGAACAGGGTAAACCCAAGGTTCTGCTGCGCTGCCTCGCACCCATTACGTTCTCATGGGATAACTTGTATGTAAAGGCATCTTATCGCACAGCTCAAAGGCAGCACTGTCCTGCTGTGAGGGCTGAGCAGCAAGTGGAGCGTCCTGCAGGAGAGGCTGCCTGGAGAGCCAGATGTCTGTTACGGTCTTGCTGAAGCTCTGTGGAGTGACGCTGCTCTCAGCCATGGTCTGCTTAACTAGGAGCTCTTAAGGCTTGCTTCGGGTCATGCGGGAGGTGAGTGGATCTTGCTTGTCGTCTCAAGAAACATGACTACATGTAGACAAGTATGGGAGCAGACAGACTGGTAACACTTCTCCAACACGATATGCAGCCCTCACTCCCAACTCGCTCGCTCCCACCTGCTTTTGCAGACCCCCATGTAGATTTTGGTCTGTGTGGTTGGCATGCCTGCCTTCCTTTCCCCCTCCACAACTGCACAGAGCAGGTGAGGACCAGGAGTGCAGGCGCTGCCAAGGCAAAATATCCTTGTGGCAGCAGCACCGGTGTACCAGGAACTGCAGCATCAATGTACTTTTAGACAACATTTCTCAAGGAAGGTTGGGCAGAGGTGAGTACGTACCTTTATTGCTTTAAAGGAGTGAAGTATCACAGTTGAACTTCAAAATGCAATATTCAAAAAGCTCGTGGAAGAAAAAGCATCAGTTGGAGTTCGGTTTCTACTGCAGTCGGAACTGGCATTGCAGAAGCCTGTTGTTCACAGTAAGACAATGTACAGTAAGCACCATTCAAGGCATGCCATCGTAGATATGTTTTACTGTGTGGGCTAAGGAGAAATGCCAGTCTACAAGGTCAGGGAACATGATACAGAAACAACCACAGACTTTTGCAATGTCCAAAGAGTTAGGTTAAACCACAAGTACCAGCAGAAGTTCCTGCATCAGGTTTGACTGTTTTGTCATGGATGGAAGTGGTGCCAAATAGTCAGCAAGCTCAACGATATGCACCATCAGAGCTTCTGCTACGCCATCTTGTACTGCTGGACACTGTCTCTACAGTCTCAAGAGTGCATCTATCTATTTTGCTTAGAATATAACTTCGCTGTTGCCCACTGTTGACTACACACATAGTACTAATGTAGTAAACAACGATCCATTTGTTGCTCAGCTCATGCAAGGAATCACGCCGGTTCAGCACCCCACCGTGCTGAATCCAGGTGTAACAGCATTCAGCACTGAAAAAGCACTTTGTCAAGTTGGATTTGCTCATAGTACGGAAATTCAACCTAATGTGATACTCCTATCCCAAGAGTTACCCCTCACTGCTGGAAATGGATGCTCAAGCTGGGGCTGCTCCAGAATCTTCTATTCCTTGCTGGTCATGCAACAGAACACATCGGCTCTAGGACTTCACCCTTTTGAAATTCAGTCTTAGAGCCACAGAATTGCTTGACAGGGATATGGCCATTGCCCTGCTGCCAACTCAGGGGGTGGCCAGCCACAGCACGTACATCACAAATCAATATTGCTGTGCAGTCCTACTCCTGACTAGTGCTGTCAGCAGAGAAGGAAACTCAAAAGAGAAGAAGAAGAAATTCAGCAGTGCAGTAAGGGAAGAGTTTCTCCGAGAAGCGGTGCACGCAGAGGAACACAAAACGCAATACACATAACTACTGCAAAAGAGCAAAATAATGGTCCCTAACTAACAGTTGTGTCCAAAGATTGCTATTTTCTTCCCCCTTTTTTTCTGAGTTCATTCACTGTATATATTCATACACCCACATGTCCACTGTGTAGACAGGTGCTGTTCTGAGTCACTGAAGAACAATGTCCTACTGTGTTTCACTCAAATATCGGTCTATTACATATTACAAAAGCTGCTTTACTATGTACAGGTGCATCAACAAGGATAGTCTTGTTTTCCAACCGTATGACCCAACCTTTATAAGCTCTTCAGGAATTAGTGATTCCTGATTAAAATAATCTGGGTGAAAGGTATGAAAACAGCTTTCGTCCTACGAATCTGTGTGTGATGGGTAACTCTGAAAGTAAACCACTCTTTAGAAGTAACCGAGAGGTTTGCAGATGCTGCCTGCCATTAATCTCTGGATATTACAGATAAGAGCTGGGCACTGCTGTAAGGAGGTGGATGTAGTTCTGGAACTAAAAGGCACAGACCTGTCTAATGTCTTGGATGCCTGTGGAGGTCTGTCATAGGCCCCAGAATTAACATTCATTAAGACCTAGCGCACAGGAGCACAGGGAATCAGAAGCAAAGCTCCAACATTACCGGCTGCAAAGACAGGCTTTGGCAGCAGAGCGGGGCTGGTCCTTCTTTGGACAAAGATGCACAGAGGCGACTCCAGCCCGAACTGCCCAAGGCAAGGCCCAACCTTATTCTGTAGGCTTTCTTATGCTCCCAACCCTTGTCTTCTTCTTTCTCCTGCAGAGCTTGCAGTGGCCCAGTGCACACAGCGCCCCGTTGATGTCGTCTTCTTGCTCGACGGCTCTGAAAGGATCGGTGAGCAGAATTTCTACAGGGCCCACCACTTTGTGGAGGAGGTGGCCCGGCAGCTTACGCTGGCCAGGAGCAACAGTGACAACATGAATGCCCGGATTGCACTGCTGCAGTACGGCAGTGAGAGGGACCAGGATGTGGTCTTCCCACTGACCTACAACCTGACAGAAATCTCCAACGCCCTGGCACAGATCAAGTACCTGGACTCATCCTCCAACATCGGGTCAGCCATCATACACGCCATCAACAACATCGTGCTCAGCCCAGGAGATGGGCAGCGACTCGCCCGGCGCAATGCTGAGCTCTCCTTCGTCTTCATCACTGATGGCATCACAGGAAGCAAGAACCTCGAGGAGGCCATCAACTCCATGAAGAAGCAAGATGTCATGCCCACAGTACTGGCTCTCGGGAGTGATGTAGACATGGACGTCCTGCTGAAGCTTGGCCTTGGGGACCGGGCAGCCATCTTCCGGGAGAAGGACTATGACAGCCTCTCCCAGCCCAGCTTCTTCGACAGGTTCATTAGGTGGATATGTTAAATGAAGGGAGTGCACATATCCTCCTCTCACCAGTATACACACTCCTGATATTACCTGTTTCATTTTCTTCCCTCTGTATGGTTGCTAGCAACTCTGAGCTAGCCCAGAACAGCTGCCCTCTGGGTGCTCCTTTCTAGCCAAAATCCAGAGCTCTTTTTTGATTTTCATGATGAAAAGTCATGTATCTTACATTTATGGTGCTAATTAAAACCAAGATCAAAGCAGGATACAGAGCCATACAACGTACTTCTGTAAAGCTTTACACACACTAAGCCATGCCTTGCGTACGTACTGTAATCCTAGGAGGGCTTGTCAGAGAAGCAAGAAACCTTTCCAGTGTAAGCAGGACAGACAATCATCTCCAGTTTTCAAAAACTCTCAATATCCCTCAGCGTCCTGTGAGGAGCTTTACGGTTGTGACATCCCCTGTTCTTTAGCAAACCATTATCCAGATTATGTCATCTTTTTTGTTCTCTCAGTACTTCTGTCCTGAGAGAACCAAGGGATTTTATGACACATCACACGCTGCTTGAAATGGTCAGCCGCTTGCTTTCCTTTTGCGTGGCCCTTGGTGATCTGCTCCTCTTCCCCGAGAGCAATGGGATGGTGAGAGGTTTTGCTGCCTTCTAGAGTTCTCTGCAGATGCTCCTTTTGGGGCTCTATCTATCCTAAATTTCACAGATCATGTTTAAGATCTTCATTTTCCTGTGGGCTATATCTCCCTTGCTTCCTTCTGCCATTCTGACCTTTATCAGAACCTGTTCATTTACCAATGAACACCCAAAATCCTGGCTGAGAGGGGCAGCATGGCTCCCAGCACCTCACAAAATACTGTGCAGCCACCAGAGCTGCCTCCCTGCCATCCCAATGTGCTCAAAGCAACCGTGGTGCCTTCTTCCCACCGGTATCAGCTGAGCAACGCCCAGATTTGAACTTGAATTCTGCTGTCTGCAAAAATAAACAAATAAACTCTTTTCTCCCTATCCTGAAAAGGCCTCTTTTTTCCGTAATTTGTCTCTTTTTTAAAAATTATTTTTAATGAGCAGCTGATTCTCCTGGTGCTCAGCTGGTAAGTCCAGATAAGTTTGTATTCTGCCTCTCCTCACAAACGCTGGAGCACAAGGCTGGGGGTCCCTGCAGCACAGGGGTCACGGGGCACTGCTGAGCTCTCAGCTGGACCTGAAGGACCACAGGATGCTGATGGGCCCCTTCCATCCCTCTCCGCTGTCTCCAGCGGTGCCCTTGCAGACCCTGCCCTGGCCCCTGGCCCTGCACCCCCCCAGTGCCCATCAAACTGTGGTCTCTTGGCACGACAAAGACCATGTCTTCATTCCTTACCTGCTTCACGTTCCTCATCTGTTCATGGGTGAGGGAGAGCAGGAGTCCTCAGGGGGTCCTCGGGTGCCCCTCTTTGAGGGGACTGTGCCTTTCCCCACCATGAAGGTGGCATTGCACCTGAGTCGGGCTTTCCACATGCTTTCTCCAGCCCCTCTTGCATCCAACACTTGTGTGTCTTAAGCCAGGACAGCAGGGCAGGGGAACCCTCCAAGGACAGGGGCATTTCTGTAAGGTCTCATCCGTGGTGGTGCAGGTGGGATGGGGAGGAGAGGCTGGGCAGGGCTTGGGTTGTCCATAGGGGACCCCAGGCACGGGGCGCAGGGGAGCCAGCAGCATGGGTGCAGGGAAAGGCAGTGGGGAGTTGTGGCCATGAGTGCTGCAGGGTCGCTGCCCTGTTCTCCCTCCTTTGGAAAGGAGAGCTGTAGGGGAGCTCCGCGGGCCACGGGACAAAACATAACTGCACCCAGAGAGGAGCCGCAGGAGTGAAATCCCACTGCTGCAGCACGCACACACGCCAGCAGCGCAGCAAGGACGAACAAGGCTGAGCTGGCAGTAAAACCAACCGGAAAGGGGGTTGTGGTGAGGTGGGTGTTGGTCTCCTCTCCCAAGTAACCAGTGATAGGATGAGAGGAAATGGCCTCAAGCTGCGCCAGGGGAGGTTTAGATTGGATATTAGGAAAAATTTCTTTACTGAGAGAGTGGTCAAGCATTGGTTCAGGCTGCCCAGGGCGGTGGTGGAGTCACCATCACTGGAAGTGTTCAACAAACGTATAGACGTGGCACTTCAGGACATGGTTTAGTGGGCATGGTGGTGCTGGGTTGATGGTTGGACTTGATGATCTTAGAGGTCTTCTCCAACTGTAATGATTCTGTGAGCCTATTCTAAATCTGGGTGAGATGGGCTGCAACACCTCTTTTGGAGATTCCCTTTGCCACGGTGAGCTGCTCCTGTTTGCGACACTGGGTCCAGCAGCCAGTCGTGCCAGCTGGCAGCAAAGCCTTCTTGACAACGGGGCTGGGAAGGGTCCTTCTGAGCCATGACAGTGGGCAAAACAAAAATAAAACCACAGCAAAAGCAGCCCTGTGTTAAAATTGTTGTGGTGAAAGCACTGCCAGGATTTTCACCTTTCCTAGGGAGCATGCCACAGTCCCATGGCCATGGCTCAGGGGCTTTAGAAAGAGAGCTCACTGCTTTTTCCTATTAATTACTACCCTGGTGTGGAAGATGGCAACCCATACAGCTCGGCAAGGGGAAAGCTACAGCATTCCCCAGCATATCCCTCTGCTACAGCTGGGAAAGCTCACGTGAAATGTAAGGACTTCTACAGGTGGTGGGATCCACGTTAGTAGCCAGCATCATTGCCCAGGAAAAAACACACGGACATCAGCAGACTGCAAACCAGCACATGATACTCCCCATGCTGCTACCTGCAGCCTCGGGGGTAACTTTCAGTGGGCTCTCCCGAAAGACAGAGGACAGAGCTGTCACCCATCGTTTCACAGCAATTCCAGGTCAAAGACTTCACAAGCTAAAAACAAGAAAATCACTCAGCAGGCAAAACGCCGCTCTAAGAGAAAGAGGAAAGGCGTGGTGCAACATGCAGGTGGTCCCCATGGGGCGTTCGGCTTCGCCTTGCGTTGTTTCTGCTACTGCCGTGCAGGTGGGAGATGTTCCCTTCAGTCAGAGTCGGAACTGCTGCTGGAGCTGCTGGAGCTGCTGGAGTGCTGGAGGAGATAAAACAACTTTAGGGTAGCACGGAAACAAGCCTCTTCCACACCATTTCTGATGGGTGTTAGCGATCCTGTGGTGGGTGCCCGTTCCCGGTGCCCAGCTGGGCCCAGGCTGAGCCTGCAGACCCGCCTCTCCCCAGGTGTCCCTGCAGAGCAGCAGAAGGCATGCCCTCGGGTTTGCACGCTGGCTGGATTGCAAGCCCGTAATTAGTTAATGTCGAGGCCCCGGGGGCCGTGCGGAGGGCGAGCCTGCGTGGGAGTCAGCCCCACACCACCACCTCGCTCAGCAAACCCCGGCCGGGTTGACCTGCAGGTAAAATGGCTACTAACACCACCACCCCGGTGTTTATTGCAATGCTGTTACAAGTCACGCTGTAGGGTTTGCAGCCGTTATTTTTCTGCTTGGAGAATATAATTACGGGCATATCACGGGAGGGCTGATTATTTTCTTATGATTTTATGAGGCTGTTCAGGTCATTAAACAAACTCCGGAAGGGTCCTGCTCTCTGCCACCCAGGGCAAACGTCAAGGCAGATCACTTCCAGAGCCGCTGCACGGTGAGAGGAGCTGATGGTTTGCTTTCTCTGGGAAATGCTCTTATCTCCAATGGTGGGACTGGGGTTTTGTTTAGCAGACCCTCACTCAAACCTACTCCAGATGGTACCCATCCCTGGAATGGCATTTTCTGCAGCACCTACCCTGGGCACAGAGTATTGTTTTTCCTTTTGTTGGGGTTTTTGTTTGTTTGTTTTGGGGTTTTTTGTTATTTAAGAGGGAACTGAACCTCTCCTCTGCTGTGAGACACTGAGTAAATGTCCCTTACGGAGGCACGACTCGCCCTCGGGTGAGCAGGACAAAGTCCCGGGATTTAATACCCGGCGTGGTGCACCCTGAGTTGTGTCACGCTTTCAAATGGCTTCAAGGAATTTCATAAATCACATTTCAAAAGACTTGCTGGAAATGACTCACGCTTGCCTCTTTATTAACCAAATGGGAGTCTCCATGTCTAAAAAAAGCCACCGAGGTGTTGGCCGCCCGCTCCAGCCGCCGCCGGGCGGAAGAGAGGAGCCCCGGCTGCCCAGGCTGGGTGCTGTGGCATGCGTGAGGGGGTACGAAGGACCACAGCAGAGATTTGGAAGGGTCCACTGCCGCCTCACTCTTACCTTGCCTCCGTGGTGCTTGGAGTGCTTCTTCTTGTGCTTCTTATGGTGCTTCTGGTGGTGCTTCTGATGGCAGTGAGGGGGACACGGTGGGCACCCCGGCATTCCCGGTGGTCCCGGATGGGGGTGCCTGTGGGGATGATGCCCCGGCGGGGGGTGCCCGTGGGGGTGCTGCCCCGGCGGGTAGGGGCCAGGCGGAGGGGGACCGCAGGGATAGCCGGGGGGTGCCGGGGGATAGGCTCCGGGGGCTCCAGGCGGCACTGGAGGGCAGCCGGGGTGGGGACCTGCTGGAGCGCAGGGACCAGGGTACCCCGGAGGGGCAGACGGGCAAATTTGCACTTGTGGTGGTGGCACTGCTCCGGGCACGCCTGGGAGGAAGAGGGGGGCTGTTAGTGAGCAGAGCCGGGCTCTCCCCAGTCAGGCAATGCAGGGAGCTGGTGCACCCATGCACCCAAAGGATCCCTTCCAGTCTACCCCTCCTCACAAATGATGCCCCACTCCCCTTGGTAAGCAGGTAATCCCCACGGGTGCCGTGGCGATTGCACCCAGCCCCTCTCTGAGCCCCGATGCCCTGCCCAGCCCCACAGCCACTCACCTGTGTTGGGGTTCCACATCCTCTGCGGCTCCCGAGCTGCAAGGGAAGGACAGGCACCATCAGTGCTCCCTCACGGCACTGCCTGTCATGGGGACGTCATCGCCCGGCCAGCAGCCGGGACCCGGCTCCTCAGCCCCTCATGCCTCGGGCAGAGACCACACTCACTTCCCAAGGAGTGCCGTCCCCCCGCAGACCCCAGCAGCCACCCCGTCCCTTCGAGTGACAGTGCTGACCCCAAGCTTAGCTGTCCCCACCTCTGTGCACCCCCAAAGTCTGGGCATGTGGTTTCCATCATTAATGGAAATAATAAACCAATTCCAGCCAAGCCTGCATGCCGAGCCAACGTCCTCATGGACCACGAGGGCTGGGGACACCCTGTCTCAGTGCCGCACCAGCCATGGGGACAGTGCAGCCTGGCCCATGGCGCCCACGCTCCCACTGCCCCCGTGTTCCCTGGCTGCCCCACGCCCTGCCAGGCGCTGCTGCCTCGGGGAGCCGCTTTCGCTCACCGAACCTGCAGAAAAGCTCCCAGCAGAGGCGATGCTGGCAGCACCCTCTGAAAGCACCGCTGCCAGCAGCACCCCCGATCACAGCTCTCAGAGTGGCAGGCACCCGCTAAATACCGGGGCCTGACCCAGGCGACGAGGGGTGTGGCAGGCAGGGGTGACACTGCCGAGCAGTGGAACCAGCCGTACCGCTCCCTGTGCCACAGCCGTCACCATGGGCACACGGGAAACGTCAACACGCCGCTCCCAGCCGGCACAAAGGTCCCACAGGGCTGATAAAAACCGGGGACGGAGGGTGGCGGTTTCACCTCCCGGCATCAGGTGATGATGGGGTGACTCAGGTGTCCCCACCATGAACCCTGGCTCGGTGCTCCCAGCATGGGCACTGTGTGCGGGGTGGGGGGCTGGCACGGGGGTCACCCTCTCGCCGGCGCTGCTGTGGGACAGCGGGGCTCAGAGTCCAGCTAATGACTCCCTGTGACACCGCTCAGGGTGCTGCCATGGTGGGCAGGGGGAGGAGGCGATATCCACCGTCAGCCCCCATCAACAGAGGCAGGAGGCAGGGCTGGATGCCCCAATGCTCAGGTCTTCCTCTTGGGGGGTGTATGAGGAGGGGGTCAGAGCTCCTCCTGTCCTATCCCCATCTCCCCGCTAACGCCCCCGATGCTGCCCCGCATTCGGCAGCCCTCCCTTCCCGGCCAGTGAGCAACGCAGCGGGCTGGTCTCATCACGCACCTCCAAGAAGACACCTTGCAGAAAGGAACTGGGTCTTTCCCCAGCCCTGTGGGCAAGGGGGTATCTTGGGGGGCTTCTGGGCACAGAAACACACAAGGGTGTGTGGGACCCTTGGGTGCTCATGCACAGGGTTCTCCTCCTGGGCAGCGCCATGGGGTCCCTGCCGTCCCCTCCGTTGGGAGCCCTGTGGTCCCAGGCACTGCCAGCCCAGCCAGCTCCTTCTGCCACAGGGATGCGGGGATGGAGACTGGGGTCTGAGCCCCAGACAGCAAAAATCACCCTTGGCCAGGGAAAGGCCAGCAGAGGACATGATGCTGGGATCTGCCTGAGCAGAGCAGCTCTCCCGAGGCGGACATCGAAGGAGCCCAGGCAGGGATGAGTGTGTTTCCCAGCTGTATTTGCCACTGCAGAGCTCCCATCCCGTCCCCGAGCCCCTCTCAGGCCACCCGCTTCTCCAGCAGCGCCAGCACGAGTGCCGAGCCTTGCTTCGCCTCCTCCAGCAGCCCGGAGACCTTCTGCGACATCTGCACGGGGAGGGAGACAGTGCCTCATCTGCCTCTCCAGAGGACAGAAGAGCCACCCACCGTCCACCCCACGCATCCCGCTGGTGGCAAAGGGAGGGGGTGCCCGGGCACCAGGAGTCCCAGGGGCTTCATCTCCATCTCTGTCCCACCTCATCCCTGCCACCAGGGCTGGGGCACACACATGGCCCCCGCTCACCGCAAGCTTGAACTTCTCATCCGTTATGTCTTTGAGGTTGATCATCACATTGAAGTAAGCTCCGAACACAGCCGCTTCCAGCATTTTGGCTCCCACCTGGGAAAAGAGGCTTGCGAGAAGCTCTCCTGCTGGACCTGAGCACCACCACACGGTCCTGCAGCAGGGCCCCCGCCCTCCGCAACCCAGCGGCACGCAACACTTTCCAACATGGTATTTTCAGGACATGGCTCTGCCGGTGGGAACCACCCGTGGCCTTGCCACACAGGTGGGAAAACTCAGGCAAGGGCTAGTGGAGGTCAACTCTCTCCTACAAGGGTTGCAAGCTGCCAAAAATTTAGCGGGTGGAAACCACTGTCTGGTTTGGGAAGCGTGGATGGAGAGACGCACCCCGGAGGTCAGCAGACGATGGGATACTTTGCAGGGAAAAGCGGTGAGCCCAGCAGCCTACGAAGCGCCGGCCGGGGCAGCGCGTGAGCCCAGGGCCGTACCTGGATGTCGGATTTGCAGGCCAGGTTGCAGTGGCGTGCCAGCTCCTTCAGAGCAGGCCAGAGCCCGCTCACCTTCTCTGCCAGGGCACAGGGCACCCTCACGGCTGTCTTCAGCCCCTGTTGCATGGCAGCCGTGCGTCTGGAAGGGGGGACAGCCCCAGGGTGAGCGCCGGCTGGCCGTGCTCCACCGGTCCGCAAGCCCCCACCAGCCCAGCTCACCTCTCCCGCTCTTCAGGGGTGCTTTTTGGCAACTTCATAGCTTCCTGCGGGCAAAGAAAAGCAGATTTGCTGCTCTTTGCTCCAAGACCCCGCGTGCCTTTCATGGGGGGCCAGGGCAGAGCCAATAGCCCCCATGCTCTTGCAAACCTCCTTGAGGTGATGATGTTCCTTCCCCTGGCCCTGGCTTGGGCTGAGGTCACAGCCCTGCTCCTAAGGACACCGGGGCACAGCGATGCCGGCCCCCCTCCCAGCTGGAAAGCCCCCCGCTTCCCCGCGGGATGTCTGCCGCCGCTGAGACCTCACCATGTAGCTGCTGAAGGCGCGGGAGTCGGCATCCACCATCGCCACCAGCTCATCCATGGCCCGGTGGAAGGGGGGGATCAGCTTCCTCATGATGGGGTCCAGCTCCTCAAACTGCCGCTTCCCGTAGCTCATCAGCCCCACCATGCAGCCCAGTGCCGCTCCCTGCCAAGGCGCAGGGGTAAACCCTCCAGCAGGACACAGTGCCCTCCACCACCGCCTGCACTCGGGGGCTCGGCACACCCAGAGGACCCCCAGGCAGGCAGGGACCCCACCCCGGCGTGGGGCACGTACCAGAGCGGCCGCGGCTGCGGACACGGAGCCTCCTCCCGGTGCTGCCGACCGCCCACCCACTGCTCGCACGAAGGCGCCCAGCGGCTTGGCCACCAGCCCCCCGTCCACCTCTCCTGCCTGCACCAGGTACCTGCGGCACAGCAGCCCCGTGGGTCAGAGCCCCCCAGGGTCAGGGACACCCGCCACCACCATCCGGTCCCTCCTCACCCCGTGCTGCCCTCCCTACCAGGTTTTCATCCACCCTTTGGCTCTGCAGGTGAATGAGAAGGGGGTTAGCCAAAAAAAACCCGGCAGGAGGGTTGGGGAGAGGACAAGGAGCCCCGTGGGGACAGACGGACAGCTGGGGAGCACATGTCCTGGTGGTGTGGGGGATTGCTCTGCATGAGACAGGGTGGGCTTATTCAAACAGCATTTGGTGGGACAGAAACACGCCTGCAGGCACGTCCCCGGGGGGGGACGACAAGGAGCTAAAGTACATGTCCTGATTCCACCTCGGCACGGGTGGATTTCCCTTCCTTTCCCCCACGTGGGGTTTACACTGGGTTCTGCGGCACGGCTTCTCTCCTTGGAGGGCAGCGTGTGAGCTGGAGGCAGTGGAATTTGGGCTGGGGATGGGGTGGAGGATTTAACGCATACATGCTCAAGTTTGGCCACGAAACCCACTCCCGCTGCCTGCCCGGGTGACCTGGAGCCCCCCCGCCCCATGTTCACAACCATCAACATTTGGGAGCTGGGACCACCCCGCGCCTGCACGACACCCGGCAGGGGTGTCCCCTGGGCGTGACGAGGCGCTGGGTGCAGGTACCACTCCCAAAACAAGCTGAGCGCAAGACGCAGGCAGCGGGATCCCCCCGCGCAGGCAGGGATGGGCACCATGATGAGCAGCAGGGTGGGGGTCCCTACTCGATGACGCGCTCCCGGGGGTGAAACGGAGACAGGGAGTCCAGGCCCAGCCGGCTGACCACCTGCAAGGAGCGGCACCGCTGCGTCAGCCCCGTCGCAGTAAGTCCCGTTGCATCCTCATTCCCTGATGTTAATTGACCATGGGTGACCCAGCCCTAGGACAGAGTTGCTTGGGCCACCACCCAGGGAGAGGACAGCCACCATCACCAGCCCGCCCTACGAACGGCTGGAAACTGCACCGATAAATAATTAGCTTGCTCTTATCTAGCACGTTCCCCATAGGGTGGAAAAGCCCCTCCCTCCTGCAGCTGAAAAGCAGAGCCCGTCTCCTTGTTTCCAGCTGACGTCGGTGCCGGGGCAGTTTCCCATAACGCGACGCGCTGTCCTTGAGCTCTGGGGCGGGCTCCTTCCCCTCCTGGCCTCCATGCAGGCAGGCTGGGCAGCTGCTGCCTGCACTCTGTCCTCTGGGGTGGGCTCTCTGCTCCCTGAGCACCTCAGTGTCCTCAGGACAGTAAAGCAACTCATCCCACTTGCTGTGCCCTCACAGCTTGCCAGGCACCATCCCTGGAGACCAGTGTCACGCCTGGGGGCTGCCACGGTCCCCAGCCTCTGCTCAGTGCCACTTTGGGAGGCTGAGAGGGGTGGGTGTGTCTCTCTCATGATCCCACCCTTGTATTGGTACCAGCAGGAGCCACGTTACCAGCCTGATCTTCTGTTCCTCCTCCAGGATGAAGAGTTTTTCCTTCTTGATGTAAAACTCAGCTGTGTCCAGCATGGCCTTCTTGGGGACAAGCCCCACCAGCTGGGACCCCACCACGGGGAGGTTCAGTGCCTGCGAAGGACATCGGAAACACGACTGTCCCCAGAGCCAGCTGCCCTGCCACCGCTACCACCCCAGCCTGGTGGTCCTCATCCCTTCCTGGGACCTGGGGAGCTCATGGAAAAGCCTTCAATGGAGAAGCTGAGCTTTCAGCGTTTTCATGCCGTTCGGTGCTCTGCCCAGCTTGCCTGAGCTGAGCACGAGATAAAGCAGAGCCTGACCTGGGGATGGCAAGAAAAACTTGGAGGGAGACATTCTCTTGCAAAGCCCCCATTGAAACACGCGTGGTGTGCTGCCCCACGCCACCCACCTCTGCATCTCGGCAGACCTCCTCATAGACGACGTGGAGCGGCGTGGTCTCAAAGTCCAGCAGGTTCGTCGAAACCTGGGCTATATTCTCTTCCTCCAAATACCAGCCGATGCCCTGCACCTTCTTCAAGCGCCCAGGCTGCCAAGAACTGCCATGGTCAAGGCATGGCCCAGGAGGCATGGCCCAGGAGGCATGGGGGGTGAGCAGGTCTGCTCCCGGTGTGCCACCGGCATCGGGGTACCTGGTCGGCGCTGCGACCCTGCTCACGGAGGTTGAGGGCGATGCGGTGAGCCAGCTCCTTGGTACACAGCAGGTTGACATTGTACGCGATAAGGAAGGTCCGTGCACCCGTCACCGTGGCCCCCCACCGGGGAACAAAGGTTGGGGGCCCAAAATCGGGAGCCCACTCTGGTTTTGCAAGCTGGGGAGGAAGGAGGAGACCGCGTGGGTTGGCACCGCCAAGCAGCACGAGCCACCCTCCCGGCGATGGCATCTCTCTCCCCAGCTGGCATCCGCCATGACCACCTCCACGTTCAGCAGCACCCAAAGCATTTCATCAGCTCTTCTCGGTGTGAAGGGACTATGCCGGCCCCCGGCACCCTCCCCGAAGCCGGGGAGGTGCGGCTCGGCTCTGCGTGGCCCCTGCGGCCCAGCCGGGCCCTGCCAGGCTCACCTTCTCGGGGAGCGCCTCGTACTCCCCAGCGCGGACGGCGGGCAGGGCTTTCCTGCTCTGCTCCCGCGCCGCCTCCCCGTACAGGTAAACTGCAAGACAGAGCCGGGGGTGAGCACCGCCGGGCAGGGGCTGGCAGCATGTTGTCTGGCAGAGTCCGGTTTTGCCCATTTGGGAGCAAACCCCATTTGGTTAAGCTTTCGCAAAAAGGTGTGCACTTTCTCCACAGCTGGAAACATGTGGGGTGGGACGGGACGGGCAGAAGTTCCTGTCCCCAACTCACCAGGCACCCCCAGCTCCGCTGCCAAGCGCTGCCCAAAGATGTGGGCGCAGGTGACGCACTCCTCCATGCTGACGTTCATCACCGGCACGAAGGGGCAGACGTCCAGGGCCCCCATGCGAGGGTGTTCGCCTGGTGACAGGGCAGATACAAAGATGGCAGCTGGGAAGACCAAGCAAACAAGGAGGGAGGACGGTCCTTTCCCAGCCTCTTTGGCAGACCGGGCGCTGCTGCCGGGAGGAAGGTTCAGTTTGCAGCAGTAATGTCTCCTCCAGCCCAGGGACAGGAGGGATTCAGCTTCTCTGGACCAGGAGGATGAGCAAGAGCTTCGCACGCTCCCACCACCATCCATCCCAGCAGTCGCTGCAGCAACACGCCGTGCGTGGCCACCGGCAGCTGATTTTAGCTCCAGCCATGCCAGGTGCGTGCCGAGCCACCCACGCACCGCAGCCAAGGAACGCTCCACACCAGACCAGCTCCGGCGCCGCCCCCAAGCTCACCCTTGTGCCGGCTCATGTCAATGAGCTGCCCGGCCACACGGGCCGCGCTCAGTGCCCCTTCGACGACGGCCTCGGGGGACCCCACGAAGGTATAGACGGTGCGGTTGGTGGAGGCGCCGGCGTCCACGTCCAGCAGCGTGCAGCCCGGCGTCTGGGAGATGGCCTGCCCCACCGCATCGATCACCTGCCGGACAGTGGAGGTGGGCACAGCGGCTGAGCTGGCTGGAGCCCCGCCACAACCCCGGCTTCACAAGGTGGGGGGACGCCTTTTCTCAGCTCTCCGCCTTCCCACCTGGGATTGGTGGGGAAAAACCCTTCCCAGCTGGGGTTGCGGATGACCCCATGATCGGGGGGGATGCAGCCCACTCCTACCCGGGGCGTTTGGGACACCCTGGCTCCCAGCGAGCCCAGACCTCCCATGGTGGAGGACAGACGCCCGACTGCTGCTGCACATCAGAAAGCACCACCACAAACTGCAGCTCCTGAGGATACTATCCCCTGCAAGCTTCAAAACAGATTTTGCTCTGCAAAGCCTGTTCCCTGGCAGAAGGAGTGGTTTTGTTGTAATTTTGGGTTTGCTGAGCCCCCCTGGCCCCGGCAGGGCCAAAGTTCAGCCTAGGGCTGATGCCCAGCACAGATCCCATTAACCTGGACGGCGTGTTTCGGAACAACAACTGCAAGCGATATTTCTCTAAGGGACTATGCCAAGACCACCCTGAGCTACAGTGTTACAGCAACCTGCAGGCAGTGAGGCGGGGAGGATCTGAGCCCCCACTTCTCACCGATGTGCCAAAAGGGAGCCGGGGCTGCCTTTGGGCATTTTCGGCATTAGCCAGGCAGGGAAACGAGCACAGCACTTCAAAGGAAGCAGGGCCAAGCCTGGCAGCGGGTGCTGCCAGCACAGCCCCTCTGCCAGGGCAGCCCAGCCGTCTGCACCCCGGCATCGCCCCCCCCGCAGCCCCTCCACACACTCCCTCACCTCCTTGTTATTCCCCTCCGAGAAGTTGGGGACACACTCCACCAGCTTGGCCATGGTCCCAGGCTCTGCCTGCACCCCGCAGCCCCCGGCTCGGCTCCTCGCGCCCTGTGGGTTTGCCTGCCCTTTCCCGTCCCGCTGCAGCGCAAAAGCCTCCCAGCACCCAACCCGTTGCCTCTTCCCCGAGACGGGGTTTCTCATTAACTGCATCGATCAGCGCACAGGAGTCAGAACGGGTCTTGGATAAACAACGTGGTACTGTCCCTTCAGCGTCTGGAACAGCTCCGGGCACAAGGGCGCTGCCCGCTTGCCAGGGCGAGCCTTCAACGCTAATTACCGCCAGCACAAATTAATTGCTAGGAGAAGGTGATGCCAAACAAAGAAAAGTATCTATCTGCTGTGCCTACAGGATGGGACACCTGCTCCAGCCCAGGGCACAGCAACAGGACCTCAGCACTACATGTAGACAGTGGGGGACAGCTGCTTCCCAGGAAGCCAGCGTGGGCACCCCAGGACCCCCAGCGTGGGCGCCCATGGCGGCGGGTAAAATCTCTCGCTGTGAGCAGGATTCGAACCTGCGCAGGGAAACCCTATTGGATTTCGAGTCCAACGCCTTCACCCCTCGGCCATCACAGCCCCAGCCCCGGGCACCCGGGGGACACACCTGCCCCCCGCCCCGGCCCCCCCCGCCCCCCCCCGTGCGCCCCATTTCCCTGGGAAGCGGCAAGTCTGCGGGGCGGCCGGTGCATCCCCGCACCCCCCCGGCCCCGCTCTGCGCCCCAGGGCCGGGCGGCGGGGCCCGGCCCCGAAAAGCAGCGCCCAGGGCAGCGGGGGGCGCGGGCAGCGCCGCCCCCCGGCACCCCCGTGCCCGGCACAGGCTGGGGGTGCGCGGGCAGCTGCGCACCCCGGCTCGTTGGTCTAGGGGTATGATTCTCGCTTAGGGTGCGAGAGGTCCCGGGTTCAACTCCCGGACGAGCCCTCCTTTTGGGCACCCGCCGCCGGCCACAGGCCCCGCGGGCACAGGCCACGGATGGGGCGACATCCCCGGTGGCCGCTCTGCCCGCGGCTGCGCTGCGGGATGGGGCACGGGCACGGCTCTGCAGCCGCGGCTCCCGCAGCGGCTCGGCTGCCCGCCCTGGCACAGCTACACGCAGCCCCTCACCCCGCGTCTGCCCCAAGAACACCGTGCCCCTGCTCTGCCCCAGAGCCCCCCACCCTGTCCCGGCCGCATTCACAGCCTGGGGCACCCGCGGGACACCCAGTGCCTGCAAAGCCCTGACCCCCACGGTCAGCAGCTCCGGGGCGCTGGGAAGGAAGCAGCAACAGGATTTCCTGGGGGTGATGAGAAAGCCAGGTCGAAGGGGACATCGGCTTTGGGGGGTGCCCCATGGAGGGAGAAGGGCAGGGGGTGATGCTGCAAAGCACCAGCCATTTCAACCACTGCAAGGGCCAGGGAGGTGGTTTTGAGGAGGAAATCCCCAGAGATGGTGGGAATTGGAGATTTTGGGCACTAATGCCCCACGGCCACCTCCAGATGCTGCATCCATGGACCAGGGATGGTGAGAGGAACCTCCCTGCTCCCACAGTCTGCCAAGGGACACACATGGTCTCAGCTGCCCCACAGGCCCCCAAAAGCGTGTGGGGCGCAGTGACTGGGGGTGCAGTGAGGTGCAGCACCCCGGCTCGTTGGTCTAGGGGTATGATTCTCGCTTAGGGTGCGAGAGGTCCCGGGTTCACCTCCCGGACGAGCCCTCCTTTTGGGCACCCGCCTGCCCCAGGGGTGTGTGCGACTGTGGCATAACCGGGGCACGGCGAGGGCAGCGGTGCCGGCACACTGGGGTGGGTGCCCCATCCTGGCTGGGCACGTCCCCGTGGGCAGGCCGGACCCCCACGAGCTGGCAGTGAGGTGCTGTCGGGTGCGTGGGCAGGGGCCCGGGGGGGTGGGGAAAGGGGCCTCGGAGGCAGCGCTGGGCACCGCAGAGCCCAGCGGGTGCTGCCGGCAGCCCCTGCCCAGAGGGTCCGTTCCTGGGGTCAGGGCCCTGGGGGCAGAGCAGGGCGAGCGGTGGGCAGTGGGGCAGCAGTGGGGCTGAGGGGACTTGGCCAGGCCCCCACGGCTGCCCAGGCACAGGGGATGTAGCTCAGCGGGAGAGCGCTTGCTTTGCGTGTAAGAGGCCCTGGGTTCAACCCCCAGCATCTCCACGTCCTTTTGCCCCCAGTGAAGTGGACTGGGGCACTGGGTGCCCAAAAGGAGGGCTGGTCCAGGAGGTGAACCCGGGACCTCTCGCACCCTAAGCGAGAATCATACCCCTAGACCAACGAGCCGGGGTGCTGCACCTCACTGCACCCCCAGTCACTGCGCCCCACTCGCTTTTGGGGGCCTGTGGGGCAGCTGAGGCCGTGTGTGTCCCTTGGCAGACTCTGGGAGCAGGGAGGTTCCTCTCACCGTCCCTGGTCCATGGATGCAGCATCTGGAGGTGGCTGCGGGGCATTAGTGCCCAGCATAGAATCATAGAACCACAGAACAATTTGGGCTGGAAGGGACCTTTCAAGGCCATCTAGTCCAACCCCCTGCAGTGAGCAGGGACATCTTCAAATTGAGCAGATCGCTCAGAGCCCTGTCCAGCCTGATCTGGGGTGTTTCCAGGCATGGGGCATCTACCACGCCTCTGGGCAACCTGGGCCAGGGCTTCACCACCCTCATCTTGAAAAATTTCTTCCTTGGATCTAGTCTGAATCTCCCGTCTTTTCGTTTAAAACTGTTACCCCTTGTCCTATCACTACAGGCCCTGCTAAAATGTCTGTCCCCACCTTTATTCTAAGACCCCTCTCAGCCCTGGCAGCTGCAGGAAGGTCTCCCCGGAGCCTTCTCTGCTCCAGGCTGAGCCCCCCCAGCTCTCCCAGCCTGTCCTCCCAGCAGAGCTGTTCCAGCCCTCAGAGCGTTGCTGGGGCCTCCTCTGGCCCCGCTCCAGCAGGTCCATGTCTCTCCTGTGCCGAGGGCTCCAGAGCTGGACGCAGCACTGCAGGGAGGTCTCCCCAGAGCGGGGCAGAGGGGCAGAACCCCCTCCCTCGCCCTGCTGGTCACGCGGCTTTGGGGGCAGCCCAGCACACGGTTGGCTTCTGGGCTGCGGGCGCACATTGCCGGCTCCTGTCCAGCTTTTCATCCACCAAGACTCCCAAGTCCTTCTCCATGGGGCTGCTCTCCATCCCTCACCCCCAGCCTGTGCTGATACCGGGGATTGCCCAACCCTGGGGCAGGACCCTGCACTTGGCCTTGTTGAACCTCAGGAGGTTCACATGGGCCCATTCCTCGAGCTTGTCCAGGTCCCTCTGGACGGCATCCCGTCCCTCAGGCATGTCAACCACACCACTCTGCGTGGTGTCATCTGCAAACTTGCTGAGAGTGCCCTCGATCCCATTGTCTGTGTCATTGATGAAGATATTAAAGAGTACTGGTCCCAGTACGGACCCCTGAGGGACACCACTCATCACTGATCTCCATCTGGACATTGAGCCACTGACCACCACCTCTTGGGTGCGACCATCCAACCAATTCCTCATCCACTGAAAGGGATGAAAGCAATTGGAGAAAGCATCTCCAATTCCCACCATCTCTGGGGATTTCCTCCTCAAAACCACCTCCCTGGCCCTTGCAGTGGTTGAAATGGCTGGTGCTTTGCAGCATCACTCCCTGTCCTTCTCCCTCCATGGGGCACCCCCCAAAGCTGATGTCCCCTTTTGACCTGGCTTTCTCATCGCTCCCAGGAAATCCTGTTGCTGCTTCCTTCCCAGCGCCCTGGAGCTGCTGACCATGGGGGTCGGGGCTTTGCAGGCACTGGGTGTCCCGCGGGTGCCCCAGGCTGCGAATGCGGCAGGGACAGGGTGGGGGGCTCTGGGGCAGAGCAGGGGCACAGTGTTCTTGGGGCAGACGCGGGGTGAGGGGCTGCGTGTAGCTGTGCCAGGGCGGGCAGCCGAGCCGCTGCGGGAGCCGCGGCTGCAGAGCCGTGCCCGTGCCCCATCCCGCAGCGCAGCCGCGGGCAGAGCGGCCACCGGGGATTTCGCCCCATCCGTGGCCTGTGCCCGCAGGGCCTGTGGCCGGCGGCGGGTGCCCAAAAGGAGGGCTCGTCCGGGAGTTGAACCCGGGACCTCTCGCACCCTAAGCGAGAATCATACCCCTAGACCAACGAGCCGGGGTGCGCAGGGGGCACCCAACGCTGATCCTGTCCCCCTCAGCCCCACGGCCCTGGGCGCCCAGAGGCCAACCCCTGCCCAGGACAAGTGTGGTCCATCTCATTCCCCTGTGCTCTCTGGCCATCGGCTCCCCCGGCTCCCCGGGGACGCAGCACAGGGAGATGCGGGGGAGCCCATTTGGCACCCCGGAAAAACGCCACGTCCCTCCTCTCCCAGGGCTGCAAAACCTGGAAAGCCTTGGGAGGGCCTGTGCCCCTGCTGCCCAGGGCCACCACAGCCCCTGCCTGGGGCATTTGGGGGTCCCTGTGCACCCCTGGCTCCCCTGGTCCTGGCCCCCCAACCTCTGCCGCCGGGCCCCCCCGTGCGCCCCATTTCCCTGGGAAGCAGCAAGTCTGCGGGGCGGCCGGTGCATCCCCGCACCCCCCCGGCCCCGCTCTGCGCCCCAGGGCCGGGCGGCGGGGCCCGGCCCCGAAAAGCAGCACCCAGGGCAGCGGGGGGCGCGGGCAGCGCCGCCCCCCGGCACCCCCCGTGCCCGGCACAGGCTGGGGGTGCGCGGGCAGCTGCGCACCCCGGCTCGTTGGTCTAGGGGTATGATTCTCGCTTAGGGTGCGAGAGGTCCCAGGTTCAACTCCCGGACGAGCCCTCCTTTTGGGCACCCGCCGCCGGCCACAAGGCCCCATGGGGATGGGGAACAGACAGGGCGATGCTGCATGGCTCAGGGGGGACGGGCGGCCTCGGCAGTTCGGCCATGTCGCCTCTGACGGGACGGTCCCGCCACCGCCGGGAGCAAGGTGCTGCCCGCTGCCCCGTGGGTGAAGAGACCTGGTGCAGCCACGGCCGGGGCTGGACTCTCCTGGGTGGGAAGGGGCTGCCGGGGCAGTGGGGGACGGCACAGCAGGGCCCTGCTGCCACCACCACCCCGGTGGGCAGCTCTGCCTGGGGCAGAGGCAGATCGCTTATAAAGGAACCAGACACCGGCATTTCCAGGGAGCAAGGAGGAGAGACCCTGGTGCGTGGGTGAGAGCAGTTTTGGGGATGTCTGCTCGGAAGCACCAGCCATTTCCCTCCGTGCCATAGCTCCTCTGGGTTTTCAGGGAGGAAAAGCGTGGAGATGCTGGGGGTTGAACCCAGGGCCTCTTACATGCGAAGCAAGCGCTCTCCCGCTGAGCTACATCCCCCTGCGCGGGGCTGTCCCTGGCACCGCAGCGGCAGCTCCCTGGGCAGGCGCCATGCGTGGCAGCACCCAGACTTGTTGACACCAGTGTTGGTTGAGAGAGAATCCCGAGGGACACGCCATGGGGTGTTTTTTCCAGGTAGCTGGGGGATGGCAGGGCTCGCCCGTCTGTCCCGGCTCCGCAGAGAGGAGCAGGGCTGCATTCCCAAAGAAGGGGTTGATCCAAAAGGAGGGCTCGTCCGGGAGTTGAACCCGGGACCTCTCACACCCAAAGCGAGAATCATACCCCTAGACCAACGAGCCGGGGTGCTGCACCCCACTGCACCCCACTGCACTACCAGCCCCTCCGCCTCCCACATTTTTGGGCTGGGGGTGCAGCTGAGGCTGTGTGTTTCCCCCAGCACACCTGCAGCCTGCAGGTGCCAGGAAGCATCCCCAGCCCAGCCGGGCCCACAGGCAGCCCTGGGGCTTTTCTGGGGGGCATGGGGAGCTCTGGCAGCCCCGCAGCCAGCAGGGAGGGGGCTCTGGGGAGGCAAAAGCTGGAGATGCTGGGGGTTGAACCCAGGGCCTCTTACATGCAAAGCAAGCGCTCTCCCGCTGAGCTACATCCCCTTGCATCGGGGCCACCTCGCTCCTGGCTCTTGTGGGTCTACAGGGACGTGTCCAGCACTGATGCCATTGTGCCAGTACTGCTGCCCTCGCCGTGCCCGGGTTATGTCACGGCCCCATGCAGTGCCAGGGAAGGCGGGTGCCCAAAAGGAGGGCTCGTCCGGGAGTTGAACCCGGGACCTCTCGCACCCGAAGCGAGAATCATACCCCTAGACCAACGAGCCGGGGCAGAGCCATTGCCCCTGCCCTCGGCCACTGTGCTGCATCCACCCGTGGGGCCGTGGGCACAGTGTGATGGCTCCTGGGTGCCCCCATCTCCCATCAGCACCCTTCAGAAACCCATTTCACATTGTCCCAGGGCTAACGATCTCCCTCTCCCCTGCCCCACAGGGGCCGGTGTGGGTTTGGGACAAAGGACAGGAGCTGCGAGTGCCGGCCTATGGGGAAATGCCCCCAGCCATTCCCCTTGCCCAGCCCACAGGAGCTGCCAGCCGTGGGGTCAGCCGGGTGCTGGCGCTGGGGCTCCCACAGGTGCCGTGGAGAGCAGGACTGGGAGGACAGCTCTGGGGCAGAGCGGGACGGGGGTCTGGGTGCAGTCCCCGAGGGGAGGGCTGCCTGTAGCTGTGCCGGCGTGGGAAGCCAAGCTGCTGAGGGACCCCCGGCTGCACAGCCGTCAGCATGCCCACACGTGAGGATCCCCCTCCACACAGGACAGCCGCAGGGGCAACGGGGAGAAGAGACGATTTTCAGACAGCCTGCCCGCAGCGAGCCTCCGATGCGAATTATGTCGCACTGCAGGCTGTGCCAGAGCAAGGGTTCCCTCCCTGGGGCATGTCCGACCCCCGGAGCTGACCCGGCGAACCGGGAGGAAGGATCAGGCGCAGGCAGCGCAGGCAAGCCTCGCTCCTCTCCCCTGCCCTGGAAATCACGGCGGAGTGGGGAGGAGCGGGCAGCGGGAGCACCGCACCCCCGTGATTTCCAGGTCACGTAACCCACCGTGGCTGCCCGGCTCCTTCAGCCCCACGCTTCCAGCGCTATCGCCAGCCCCCTTACGCAGCAGCCACCAGATCACCCTTCTCCTCTTTGGGAAACATGCAGACACCTAGTTCTCAGCAAACATGAATTAACAGCCTTGGAATATTTAACTGAATGCTTCTTGAGTGTGAAACACAAGTCCACAAATATTTCACTCCCAGGACCCTGTAAACCATTGGGCTTTGGGCTCCGCTTTCACTGCACTCATCCCTGCCTCTTCCCGAAGGCTGCCCTCCCCAGGGGAGAAGCTCAGAGGAGAAGGGGGGTGTAGGACAGCCGGGAGCGGTGCCTGGTAACGATTTGGGCTCAGGGCAAGACACGGTGCTGGCAGAGCCAACGGGGCTGCGGGCTCACTGGGGTGCAAGCCTTGTGAGCCCCACTCCCACAGGTAGCACCAGGAGGGCCAGACCGGGATGCCAGTGCCTTTTGATTTGGGTGCTTCTTCCCCCGTGACTCACGCGTGTGGCTGGCCTGTTATTTTCCTGCTTTACGGGATTTCCAGCCCCGGGGAAGCACCGGAGCCCTTGCTGGAGCCATTGCCTGTCTGGGTCCCCAGGCTGGCACAGGGCCCGTGGGTGGCGGGGGGGGCTCTGAGAAACGACGGCAAGCCCCCACCCTGCCATCGGTCTGTGGATGCCAGGCAGGGTGTCCTCTTGGTGGTATCCTCTCCTGCCTCTCGTCCTGGCCATGCATCCACTGCCTCTCCTCTTCCTAACGCCTAAGAGCAGGAGTACCCTCTGCTTTGATGGGAAATTGTTTTGCGATGCTTTGGTGGGTGAGGAAGGAGATTTTTATTGGCAATCCATCTCAGTCTGCCATGCCTGCCGGCTCCCAGCTCCAGGGGCCCTGTCTGCACTGGCTGGCTCCAGGATGCATGTCCCCAAGGCCAGGAGTCTTTGCCCCGGCATGGAGGATGGGGGACACTGCCTGTTGAGGCCAGCTAGGACTCCTGGCTGGAGTGGGGTATGCCTTTTGCAGTCCAACAAAGGTGCTGGTGATGGATCTGTCTCTTCATGCTGTCCCACTGCTGTGAGTCACCAGCATTTTTGTCTTCTCATCTGTATGTGCAGAGAAGCCACAGATAGATGTGCTGGGGTTGTGTAGACCCAGCAATCATCCAGCCGCACCAACCCCTCCATCCCTATCACCAGTCCCATGCTGCCCAGAGCTTCCACTCCTGATGGTCCTGCTCACTTACTACTCACACCAGACTTCCATTTTCCATGACAACTCTCTATGTTTCTCCATTTGTTCCAACTCAAACCATGACTTCATCCCTCCTACCCACCTACTCCATCCCTAGATGGGGCACAGTACCCACCACCATACGAAACGCTCACTGTGCTTCTGTTGGCTTCCTCAAGCAGGCAAATGCAGAGAAACCCGAGCAAGCCTATTTTCCACATGTGGTGGTGCAGACTGGGGTGTCCTCATGGTACACACACCCCAAAGAGGAGATCGACAACCCCATGGATGTGATCCTAAAATGGGAAGCTACCTCCATCACCTTCCCAGGCCCTGTTGAGCTGGAATAGCCCCCCATGATTTGTGCACTGTAATTTCTGCCGGTGGAGTTGACTTCACCAAAGCAAAGGATAGAAGAAAGAAAATGGAGGCAAATAGGGGTCTCCAGAAAGCAGTGGCTGCTGTAGGAGGAGGATGATGAGTGAGAGCAGGGAGAAGGCTTTCTCCAAGGATGTGAGGGAAGATGGGAAGTGAGCAGAAGACATGAAACTCAACAGATGCATGCATGGCCAAAGGGTTGTTCCAAAACAACCTAAACTGGCTAAGCTCCAGGCTTTTCTGAGAGATGCTTCTGCTGCTGCTGTTGAAAGACGTAAGTAGGAAATGCTGGGGCCAAACCCCAGGACCCAGCTGTTTCCCTCCATGTGTATCCTTCCTCCCACTAAGCATTATTTTTCATTTCAGTCTTGGCATGTAGTTCCCTGTTCCTCACCAGGACCTTTGCCTGCACTGCCTTTGCAGGAACCTGTATTTTAGGGCCTGATCAGCAGGTCTGTGGGGTCCTGCCCTGGGCAAGCGCTGGCTGGGGGGAATACGTGGCAGAGTGAATTCAGGACGGCTCTTGAGCTGGGAGCCAAGACAGCGTGGCTCCCAGCCAGGAGTCACAGCACCCGTGGGAGAGAGGGTGCCAGGTCCCTTGGGATGGGGATCCCTGCAGGGCACCAAGGTCCTCACTTCCCCGACTCTGTCTGCACTAAGGCATCACAATTTTCAAGTCAAATCAAGGACCTGTGTGGATTTTAGTCGTCTTTGAGGCACTGGCTCTTCAGAAACAAAATCTGTGTAAGCTCAAAAACATTGTTATTCTGACCCCCTGGTCCACCCTGGACTGTCCTATGGAACAGACTGGAGGAAGAGAGTTACACCAGCCCCAGATGCCTACAGCTTTCTAACGAAGCTTTAGCTGGAAATTGACTGCTTTTCCTCATTGAGGAGAATTTTGCATCCCAACTCTGTGGACAATTTCTGGAGCTGGGATAAAAATATCTGAACAGTCTTTGGAAGAGGGTTGTGAAACCACACCTCTCTTCTCCTGGTGCTCTGACTGCTGAGCAATTGCCATGTGAATTTTCTCCAAATTAGGAGCACCTCTGTGAAGATCTCCTGAGCAATAAAACCAGTTCAGCCTGGTCAAAGGCTTTTGAAGACCAACATGCTTACAAGCCCATCATAATCCCTCATCATAAACACTCCTAAGCTTTATGCAAATTGCCACACTACCAAAATGCTTAAGGTATGAAAGAAGATTTAAACTATACCCATGGAGGACTTAGTCGCACTATTATTCCTCCTTCCATCACCTGAAAACGTTCTGCTTGATGATACATGGCATCTCAAAAAGAGGATTTACTCAATGCCTGGCTTCTTTTTTCCAGAGACACCTGCATCCCCTTCCTGTAAAACAATAATTGTCCAATTCTCTACTGTGTTCAACTAAAGTCTTGCATCCTAGTCTTTGGGAAGAGCTCAGTATGGATCTCACTGTGGTGTGGCTGGGGATGGGGTTATCCTTGCCCTCCTCTAAATGACCAGCTCACGGGCATGGGACTTGGAGGTCACTCCTCTGAGCAGCAGGGCAAAGCTCCCTGCTGAGTGCCAGTCCAGCTTTTGCTCTTGTCTCTGTATCTGGAGCACACAGGGAAATTACAATTTTTTCTTCATGTCCTCATTATTGTGTTTATATATCTTTCCTGACAGCGTTACCACAGGTCTGAGTGTCCATCACGCCTTGGTGTCTATGAGAAATGTTAGGATGCCTCTCCCCATGACACCTCTGATCAGTCAGTGCTCAGTCAGAGGTCCCAGCAAATTTGGGGTCCCGAATGTCTGTGTGTCCAGAGGAAACCTGGGTAACCCCGCACCGCGTTTCACATCGCAAGCATCCCTCATTCTCTGACGGGGCCGGGGATGCTGCTGTGGGCATGGGCTGCTGGAGAAGGTGCACCCGCAGGCAGGGTGGGATGCCATTCCCTGAGCCACCTGCGCTAGCACCGGGACGCATTCGGCTCATGTTATTCATACGGCTCACTCGAGGCGAATGTCGCGCCTGCACATATGCATGTCTACGTGTGCATGCAGCAGCACAGGACAAAACGTTTCTGCTGCTTCGTTAAGAGATACAGCCAGACACTTCACGCGCCTCACTGCCACCAGGCTACCTAGGTTTGAGCCAGTACATACTTGTTTGTGCAAGGCCCCTTTTGCCACATGCTGTTGTAAAGAGTGAGAATAAAGAGGCTAATGCTTGAGGTCTGGTTTTGCCCTGGTGTATCTTAGGAATTTTTTACTCTTCATCATCACCCATAAAACATTGGGAGAGCTGGGCATAGGATCACCATCCAAAGGAGCATCTCCCAGGAAGCCTGCTTCTGCCTTTTTCCCCTGACCCCACATCCATCCTCCTTAGCTCACCCAAAAAATTGCTGCAAAATGCAGGGTAAATGCCATCTGGAACTGTCAAACCTCTGTGTTCCCACCTCCTCCTCGAGGGAACTGGTGACAAGTCTGCTCCTGCGAGAAGTCCTCCCGAAGCAGGTGCTTGCTATGGGGCAGCAGGAGTGGTTTCCAGGCTGAGAAAGTTGCCTTCGGACTGGTCACAGCAAACCACACACTTACTTCAGGCCAGGGCCGAGCTGAGCAGCAGAAACTCCCATTTCAGACAAAAAAAGAAACCTGCCCCGCCAGCAACAAGTTGCCTCCAGAGCAGGTTACCCCTCCAGACCAGAGGCACAAGGAACACCAGAAGACTCGGGCTATGATGTAGCATGACTTTAATGAGAAGGAGAAGGAGCATAAACCAGTTCAGAGTATGAGAAGTGCATTTCCAGCGCTCGGTAAAGAAATGGATAAACCCCACTCCAGGACAAGCCGATCCCTACAAGGTGTTCCTCTGCCCCACCGCCCCATGACTATCATCTTCTGCCTACAGCCCGCTATAAGCATTTACGCCCAGCCAGCAGCAAACGCTGTGTAGCGCCGCAGGGTGTGACGCCTACGTGGAAATATAAAGTAAGGCTTAGCGAGAAAAAGGTATACAGAGGCTCGGTCTCGAGCGACAAGCTCGCATGGCTCCCTTCCCCCTGGGCAGGGGCTGCGGGTGCCCCCCACAGCTGGGAAACCCATGGGCATTTCCTTAGTTCCCTTCCCCAGTCTTGGTCCTGTGCTTTGTTTGCCCTTCCCGAGGCGGCCGCTCTGCTGGCATCGGCGGGAGGAGGTGGCCGCCGGGGACAGCCCTACAGCCCGCTGCCCAGGCACAGCAGTCCCGCCTTCCCCAGCCCCCGGGCACCGCCGGAGCCCACGGGGACCCCGCAGCACCGCAGGTAGCTCCCGACCGACGCCGACGCCGTGGACCCCACTGTCGTGTTTTGCGGGTAGGAGCTGAGGATGGGCCCGGGCAGGGTGACCACAACGGTGGGGGGCTGGATGACAGCAGTGGAGTCCCCGCAGCGGCGGAAGCAGGGCTGGTTGCAGCTGGTGGCCAGCGGCCGGGGACCGCAGGAGGAGGGCAGGCACAGGTCGTAGCAGGACATTGCTCGGCGAGGACGTAGACCTGAAAGCCAGAGCCAGGGTGTAAATGCAAGGCAGAGGCTGGTCCATCCCCGCTGAGCCCTCATTTAGCAATTCCTATAATAAGAGGTGTGGGAGAGCTAGCTAGAGGGTGAGTTTGGATGGTTTAGAAACCCTGAAGGAAGGCTTTCCAAATGGGCAGGAGCTGGCTTCCGTCTCCCCTCGCCCCGTAACCCGCTCAGGAGAAAGCAAGGAGTTTGGTTTGAGCTGCACGTCTGGGGAAGCTGGAGGCAGGAGGGGCTGAAAGCCCCGAGAGCAGACCCACTTCAGCGCACTGCCTGCCCTCGAGCTGAGGGCAAGCCCTCGGCAAGTGAAGTGCTCACTGAGGCACACCCAGCTCTAGCAAAGCCCACTTAAACCAACGCAACGTGAGCGAGCTCGGCTTCACGTGGGCTGAGCTATCGCATCCCAAGATACAAGGGACCGCTGCTGCCCTTCCATAAACAGGGACACATCCATCCCCGCAACCTTGACATTCTTTTCTTTTTTCAGCAAGGAAAACCATGCAAGGATGCACCCAGCTACCTGGTTACGGACCCTGCAAGCCCTGCATCCCGCAACCCCTCGCACTTTGAACCCCGACCCCTCATTTCAGGACAGAAATAAACCCTTCCCCAACATCCTCCACAGGCAGGAGGGAGGCAGGTAACAAACCTTGAACTCTTGCGGAGAACCGGGCACAAGGCATTGGTGAAAGCAACAGCTCAGTGGGGAGAAGGAGACAGAGCCCGTCTCGACTTACCCAGGCGGTGGAGGCAGCAGCGGTGGCTGGGAGCGGGTGCTGGGGCCGGGTGCCACGCAGGGTTTTATAGGGTGCCCCGGCCCCCGGGGGAGCGGGTGCATACCTTCCACCTGAAACTCCCCAACAACCAGCAGTTTTCTCCTGGAAATCTCCCCCGGCTGATTAAACAGTTCCCTCTTTCATCTGGCATGTTTTGCTTCCATTTAATACTGAGTAAGATTGAAATGATTCGGGCTACAGGCATTAATTACCTTCCCTCCTAAGGCCAAAGTACATTTTAGGTCTTATGCCATGAGGCAGGCGAGTGTTTCAGCAGAATTTAGGGCAGGCGCATCCCTGGTGCATTGCTCCCCACCTTCCTCCAAGCTCAACGCATTCGTCTCCCCAGTGCACCTGAGGTGAGCTCGGGGATTTTTGCTGAACAGGAGGAACGCGCGGCTGTAGGTAGCCCTGCGGCAGCGGTCTCATCGATGGCAGGAAAACCAGGGGGGCTGCAGGGATGAGGGCACCGGGGGACCATGCACGGCTGGGAGAAAAATGCCGGAGAGGCATTTCTCCTGCCCCAGCTGCCCAGGTGCTAACGACGCGGACACGGGGACTTGCGCTATCCCAGCATGACCAAATTGTTACGCTTTTGGGTCCACTTAGAGGATTTTCTTTTTTTCTTGTTATTATTCCTCATGCCTGGGGTATGAATTCTGCTTGGAAGGCACATCAAATTTTAAAAGCAAAGTAATCATGGGCTCTGAAGTCCACCCCTGAAGGTGACGCACACCAAAACTTACTAATTTTGCGCAGTGAGCTGATTTCTGGGGCCAAGAGCCTTTCCATCCTGCTCTTCGGATATGCTAGCAGCAGTGAGCCAGAAGTTCACAGCTATGTTTTCTTGTGATGGAGTGACATCGCCAAGACATTTTTAATTACAGACTGTGGCGTGACACCGGACTGCTCTGCTGAAAGCCTGTTAGCTGCTAAACAGCCCGGGAGTCACAAAAGTCCCGACCTGCACTTAAACGTGAATCACCTGCAGAGTGGGGAGAGGGAGTCGCTGATGTGGTCCCAAGCAGGGGAGTGAGCCATCAGGCTCTAGGGGCAAGGAAAGTTTGGAGAAGGCTTTTCATTTCATGCCAGCAGAGCCCAGATGAAGGCACAAACATCTTCTGCCCCGGAATAAACTGTGGCGGTACTGGGGCACATGTACTATGCATGTGTGGAGCTGGTGGTTGTCAGCACCACTGTTAAAGTCGTGCCTTGTAGGGTTTTTGAGGTCATTTTAGTTCCTGGGGTGACTTGGCCTTGTAGAGCCACGGCTGGTAGCACTGGATGGACCCTAGTGACTCCTTCCAGCCCTGTCTGCCAGGGCAAAACAGCCTTTCAGAGGTGCTGGGGTCAAGCCCAGCTATTTTTATCATCATTCTCAAAGGGGAAAGAGGAAATCAGCTTTTCCAAGGTGCAGCGGAGGACACGTGCTTCAGCCAGAAGCAACCTTCCAGCTTGCTGGAGTAAGGCAGGAGGCTGTGGGTTCATCACAACCTCCTAAACGGCAATTTGGTGAGCAGGAAGAGATGAGGCTTTATTTTAAGCTTTACCTTTCTCTTTGCTCTTTGCACCGCTCTTGACTAACAAAAATGAGGCCACAGGTGCACCTTGGACCCACAGCCTAAGAATTAAACCCTTCTTCTGCCAGGCAGGGTTTCATCCCCTTCACTAACCATCTTCCATCTCTTTTTTTGTGTGTGCCTCTGTGCACTCCTGTGACCCCAAGGAAAACAGCCCTTCCTGGGGGACTCCCTTCCAGGCTTCCAGAGGCAGGCTGCGATCTTCTGATTTGCAGCCTCACTGTGTGTTTCATTTTGCAACCCAGTTTAAGTACTTGATGAGGTTCTGCTCACATTGGACCATCATGTTCCAGAAGAATATCCACGGATGTGGCGATGCTTGAAATAAATGCGCAGGGGTAATTAGAGAGGGCATGTTGCTGAATGTGAGCGGATTTGTGTACTGAAACAAGTCTTTCGCCTGGAGAAGGGGACAGGGGAAACAAAAGGCACGTGTGAGGAAGTTAAAATAATCAGATTTGTGTAATGAATGAGATTTAAAACAAAGGAAAACCATAGAGTAAAGAGCTCTTGCTGGAAATGCAGGTATTTGGGAGAAAGACAAGGACTGTTTTTTCTGACCCATATTCATTTCAGGAAATGAGCACTTTCTACTTAAGACATGGCTTTCTCTGGAGGAACCACAAAAGCGAGAAAATTTCACCAAACCAAACATGTCAGATCCATTTTCTTAACTTCTTGCACATCCTGGATCCAGGATGCATGGCCATCTTAGCCCTGGCTCTTCCTGCAGATGGGGGCACAAGGAGAAACACAGCCCTGGACCAATACTTGCCATGTTTCCCTTTGCATCACCAGCCCCAGCAGCACTTTGCAACTCCAGTTTCACTCCTCTGCATTTTGATTTCCAACAACCCAAGGGCTAGATGTCTCTGAGACCAGCTGGAGGGTGGAAGCTTGCCCCTGCCCCAAAATCTCTCTGATTTTGGGGCCAAAGGCAAAGGGTACATTTTGCAGCAGCAACAGACCCGCTGCATCCCATCTCCAAGGCAGACCTGCATACAGTGCTCTCACCCAGGGCTTGCCCCGGGGCCGCAGCCAACTTGCCAGCAGCACGACGTGCGGGGCCGCTCCCAGGCGGCTGCTGGGCGAGCGGGACGTCCCGCTGCCGGGAGGCAGCATCCTGACGCAGACAGACCCACCCGCGTGGCTGCCTCTCCACCGCAGCCGTGGAGCACCCTCGGCTGCCAGTGTCCTTGCCGGGGCAGACTCGGGGTGCTTCAGGGCCACTGTGTGCAGCCCGGGGAGCGGAGCCCGGCCAGTGCTGCTGGGATGAGCCAGGCTCTGGCTGCCGTGTGCCGCCCCGGGGCTGCAGATGATCCAGTTTCATGCCGCCACACGTCCTCTTATAATTGCCGGGTCCCCGGGTGGGCTGATGCTCCACGGCGTCACCGAGGCTGGCACGTCCACCCAGGAGGCCTCATCACCGCGCGCCAGGGCAGGGGCAGGGGTGTGCCAGGGCCGACACAGCTCAGCAGGGTTGAAGGGTGTCCCAAGGAGTCACCTTGTCTCCTCTCCCGGCTGTCTCTGCCCCGCAAGTCCCCGGGTCCCATCCTGCTGCAGCAACCCACACGACACACACCATAGCCCGAGGAGGAGCCTGCGCCCACCGCCCCTTCCCATTTCACCATCTGCAGCTGCAAGGTGGTGTTTCTCCAGGGCTGTAACCCCTGTGCATTGAAACCTCTGTCTTTTCCTCAGGAAAACTCCCGCATCCCTCTTGCAGGGTGCCTGGCTGTCTGGCTGCGGACAGCCCCCTTTCCCAGGGCAGCAGAGCTGGCCAAACACCGCAGCATCCCACGGCAGTGGGGCGGGACGGAGCCAGGGTTTCTCTGCAGCCCAATCACCATTTCTGGCTCGGGAGAGGGAAGCAGCTCCCATGGGCATCTCCCCAAGGCGTGGGAAGGAAACATGGCCCCAGGGAAGGTCGAAAAGCCAGTACAGGGCTTGCAGCGTGGGCAGATAAACCTCAGTGTCCTTGCCTTGCCTCCAAGCCACAGCATTGCTTGGCCACATCCTCATCCACAGAAAGAAAGGGTGGGAGCCGGGAAGGTACCTGCAAGGCTGGCACAACACGTTTTCCCAGCTGCGTGGAAGCACAGATATGCTCTGAGAAATGCAAGGCTTCCCTCTCTGCAAGACCGCCGAGATTTCAGCAGTTAAAAACCTCCCAGCAGGCTGGTCTCTTTACCTCTTTCCTCTTCATCTTGCAGTAGCTCACCCTCTCCTCTCCCCAGGAACCTCCACTGCGAGCGCGGCTGCAGACACAGGAGGGAGCTGCCAACACACAGCAGCTATGCCATCCTCGAAAAAGCAGCTCTAGGACCTGGTGGTGGCTCAGTAAGGCACAGCTTTGTCCGGGGTTGGCTTTTGGCTCCCGTTGGCGTGACAGGGATGCCCAGGGCCTGTGTACGTGATGCAGAAAGGAATAAATTGGCTGACAGAACAGAAGGGAAAAAAGGGGAGCCCAGGCTCAGGGTGTGCCCACATCGCTGCCCGGCCAGCACCGCCAACCTCTTGCTGGCCTTCCCTGCCCACAGCTCGGTGCTTTGCCTCCTGGACAAGACATAGCTGGCAAGCAGGAGGGAGGCTGGCGGGTGGGCTCGGGGAAGGGAGTGGGACAGTACCTGCTCCCACATGGGAGTGTGGGGCCCGGCACGTTGCACAGAAGGGCAGTGCAGGTCCCTGAGCAACCGGGAGCAGGTTCGGCAAGTGGGAGCAGCAACCCAGAGGCAGACGTGTATTATTTAACACGAAAAAGCAAACCAGAGAGAAGCAATAGGAAGCTGGTCGCGCCAGGGGCTGCACCAAAAGACTCCCCTGAGTGGGGGTCTCCAGGGGCCCGACGAGGGTGGGATTCGAACCCACGCGTGCAGAGCACAATGGATTAGCAGTCCATCGCCTTCACCACTCGGCCACCTCGTCCCCTGCTCCAATCTTCTTTTTGGGTATTTTTTTCCCCTTTTTGACCAAAGGCTGCCCACCTGTGGCTGGTTCTTCAGGGTGTCCTCCGGGGGCCGGGCTGGGCAGGCAGAGCCCCGGCAGCCCGTCGGCCTGGCCGTGGCACCCGCTGCCAGCCCGCCTGTTGTGGGGCAGCGGGACAGGGCAGCAAGCAGCCTTCGCAATCCGTCTGCCCCCCTCCACGCGCCCATCTGCCCCTGTGCTCAGAGGATGGCAGAGGGCAGGGTGGCATTTATTTTTGCCATAAAACTGTGTGCCCTGGGCTTTGTCACTTGTTGGGGGTCTCCATCATCCCCAAACCACCCACTGCCCCTCCCCACCTGTGTCCAGAGGGTTTTCCTGCAGGATTCAGTAGCAGTTGTGAAAATTAATGGGGAAGATGGTGGGGGTCCAGCCAGCATTGGATGTACCTCTTTCTTTTCCAAATCTCCCAGCTTCTGGAGATGGTTTGGATAACCTCTCTGCTGTGAGATCTCCAGGGAGAGGGGCAGAAGGAAACTCCTTCCCCCCAGAGTGGGGTCACCTGGGACAGAGGGGCGGGGGTGGGCTCCACTGCTCAGGGCAGGGCAGAGACCGCCAGCAGTCCCCAGCTTGTGGGGGGGAGGAAAAACAGCCCCCGGGCCCAGGCACCACTGGGAGTCGAACCCAGGATCTCCTGTTTACTAGACAGGTGCTTTAACCAGCTGAGCCATGGCGCCCACCTGCCCCACAGCCATGGGGTGCCCCCCCCAACACACCTGATACTCTGCCCACCCACCCCGTCCCTGTGCCCCACACCACTGCCCCCGGTCTGCCCCAGCCCCCCAACCCTTCTCTATCTGCCACTGGGAGCACCCCCCAGTGCTGACCCGGGCCCCCGGTGCAGGGACCCCAGCACCTCCCCCACCAGCATCAGCTGGGTTTTGGGGTCCCAGCCCCTGCAGGGACTCTCTGCCCCCATCCCCTTTTCCCAGCAGAGTCCTGCCAGCTGCTCCTGGCCCCTGCGCTGCCCCAAGGTGACGGCCTCTGTCTCAGCTCTCTCTCTGGCTGCTCACCCCAGCATCCCGGGGGTCCCCAGGGCATCGCCCCCCTGCCCGGCTCAGCTATGAGTGCCCAAGGCCAACCCAAACGATCTCAGTGTGGCCTCTGAGGGCTCAGCACCCCCAAGGTCTCCAGTTTGTCAAGAGGTGCATGAGACACTCTGAGGGGAGAGTGGCCAGGAGCAGCGGGTGCTGGTGACACCCGGCGCTCACCCAGCTCCACCGACCTCCTCCTGGCCTAGCCGGCCCCGGCACCAGGAAGGACATCTGGGAAGGGGACCAACCCCTGCTCGGCCATTGCCACCCGGCGGGGAGGCTGAAATGACACCGAGGGTGAAACACAGCCCCCCAGCACCCTCCAGCTGTGCCAGCTGCCAAAGGGGACCCTCCACTGGGGACATCCCTGACCCCCAGCACCGGCAGCTCCTGGGTGCAGGGAACTCTGTGCTCTCCCTTGCACCGATGTCAGCAGTCAGCACTGGGGCAGGGTCCCTGCAGGGCCGAGGGGGACAGGATCGGCTCTGGGTGCCCACCACGCGCGCCGGCTCGTTGGTCTAGGGGTATGATTCTCGCTTAGGGTGCGAGAGGTCCCGGGTTCACCTCCCGGACCAGCCCTCCTTTTGGGCACCCAGTGCCCCAGTCCACTTCACTGGGGGCAAAAGGACGTGGAGATGCTGGGGGTTGAACCCAGGGCCTCTTACACGCAAAGCAAGCGCTCTCCCGCTGAGCTACATCCCCTGTGCCTGGGCAGCCGTGGGGGCCTGGCCAAGTCCCCTCAGCCCCACTGCTGCCCCACTGCCCACCGCTCGCCCTGCTCTGCCCCCAGGGCCCTGACCCCAGGAACGGACCCTCTGGGCAGGGGCTGCCGGCAGCACCCGCTGGGCTCTGCGGTGCCCAGCGTTGCCTCCGAGGGCCCTTTCCCCACCCCCCCGGGCCCCTGCCCACGCACCCGACAGCACCTCACTGCCAGCTCGTGGGGGTCCGGCCTGCCCACGGGGACGTGCCCAGCCAGGATGGGGCACCCACCCCAGTGTGCCGGCACCGCTGCCCTCGCCGTGCCCCGGTTATGCCACAGTCGCACACACCCCTGGGGCAGGCGGGTGCCCAAAAGGAGGGCTCGTCCGGGAGTTGAACCCGGGACCTCTCGCACCCTAAGCGAGAATCATACCCCTAGACCAACGAGCCGGGGTGCTGCACCTCACTGCACCCCCAGTCACTGCGCCCCACACGCTTTTGGGGGCCTGTGGGGCAGCTGAGACCATGTGTGTCCCTTGGCAGATTCTGTGAGCAGGGAGGTTCCTCTCACCATCCCTGGTCCATGGATCCAGCAACTGGAAGTGGCTGCGGGGCATTAGTGCCCAGCATAGAATCATAGAACCACAGAACAATTTGGGCTGGAAGGGACCTTTCAAGGCCATCTAGTCCAACCCCCTGCAGTGAGCAAGGACATCTTCAACTCGAGCAGGTCGCTCAGAACCCCGTCCAGCCTGATCTGGGGTGTTTCCAGGCATGGGGCATCTACCACGCCTCTGGGCAACCTGGGCCAGGGCTTCACCACCCTCATCTTGAAAAATTTCTTCCTTAGATCTAGTCTGGATCTCCCGTCTTTTCGTTTAAAACTGTTACCCCTTGTCCTATCACTACAGGCCCTGCTAAAATGTCTGTCCCCACCTTTATTCTAAGACCCCTCTCAGCCCCGGCAGCTGCAGGAAGGTCTCCCCGGAGCCTTCTCTGCCCCAGGCTGAGCCCCCCCAGCTCTCCCAGCCTGTCCTCCCAGCAGAGCTGTTCCAGCCCTCAGAGCGTTGCTGGGGCCTCCTCTGGCCCCGCTCCAGCAGGTCCGTGTCTCTCCTGTGCCGAGGGCTCCAGAGCTGGACGCAGCACTGCAGGGGGGTCTCCCCAGAGCGGGGCAGAGGGGCAGAATCCCCTCCCTCGACCTGCTGGCCACGCGGCTTTGGGGGCAGCCCAGCACACGGTTGGCTTCTGGGCTGCGGACGCACATTGCCGGCTCATGTCCAGCTTTTCATCCACCAAGACTCCCAAGTCCTTCTCCATGGGGCTGCTCTCCATCCCTCACCCCCAGCCTGTGCTGATACCGGGGATTGCCCAACCCTGGGGCAGGACCCTGCACTTGGCCTTGTTGAACCTCAGGAGGTTCACATGGGCCCATTCCTCGAGCTTGTCCAGGTCCCTCTGGACGGCATCCCGTCCCTCAGGCATGTCAACCACACCACTCTGCGTGGTGTCATCTGCAAACTTGCTGAGAGTGCCCTCGATCCCACTGCCTGTGTCATTGATGAAGATATTAAAGAGTACTGGTTCCAGTACGGACCCCTGAGGGACACCACTCATCACTGATCTCCATCTGGACATTGAGCCACTGACCACCACCTCTTGGGTGTGACCATCCAACCAATTCCTCATCCACTGAAAGGGATGAAAGCAATTGGAGAAAGCATCTCCAATTCCCACCATCTCTGGGGATTTCCTCCTCAAAACCACCTCCCTGGCCCTTGCAGTGGCTGAAATGGCTGGTGCTTTGCAGCATCACCCCCTGCCCTTCTCCCTCCATGGGGCACCCCCCAAACCCGATGTCCTCTTCCGACCTGTCTTTCTCATCGCTCCCAGGAAATCCTGTTGCTGCTTCCTTCCCAGCGCCCCGGAGCTGCTGACCGTGGGGGTCGGGGCTTTGCAGGCACTGGGTGTCCCGCGGGTGCCCCAGGCTGCGAATGCGGCAGGGACAGGGTGGGGGGCTCTGGGGCAGAGCAGGGGCACGGTGTTCTTGGGGCAGACGCGGGGTGAGGGGCTGCGTGTAGCTGTGCCAGGGCGGGCAGCCGAGCCGCTGCGGGAGCCGCGGCTGCAGAGCCGTGCCCGTGCCCCATCCCGCAGCGCAGCCGCGGGCAGAGCGGCCAATGGGGATGTCGCCCCATCCGTGGCCTGTGCCCGCGGGGCCTGTGGCCGGCGGCGGGTGCCCAAAAGGAGGGCTCGTCCGGGAGTTGAACCCGGGACCTCTCGCACCCTAAGCGAGAATCATACCCCTAGACCAACGAGCCGGGGTGCGCAGCTGCCCGCGCACCCCCAGCCTGTGCCGGGCACGGGGGTGCCGGGGGGCGGCGCTGCCCGCGCCCCCCGCTGCCCTGGGTGCTGCTTTTCGGGGCCGGGCCCCGCCGCCCGGCCCTGGGGCGCAGAGCGGGGCCGGGGGGGTGCGGGGATGCACCGGCCGCCCCGCAGACTTGCTGCTTCCCAGGGAAATGGGGCGCACGGGGGGGCCCGGCGGCAGAGGTTGGGGGGCCAGGACCAGGGGAGCCAGGGGTGCACAGGGACCCCCAAATGCCCCAGTCAGGGGCTGTGGTGGCCCTGGGCAGCAGGGGCACAGGCCCTCCCAAGGCTTTCCAGGTTTTGCAGCCCTGGGAGAGGAGGGACGTGGCGTTTTTCCGGGGTGCCAAATGGGCTCCCCCGCATCTCCCTGTGCTGCGTCCCCGGGGAGCCGGGGGAGCTGATGGCCAGAGAGCACAGGGGAATGAGATGGACCACACTTGTCCTGGGCAGGGGTTCACAGAAACACAGAATCATTAAGGTTGGAAAAGACCTCTAAGGTCATCAAGTCCAACCATCAACCCAACACCACCATGCCCACAAAACCATGTCCCAAAGTGCCACGTCTACACGTTTGTTGAACACCTCCAGTGATGGTGACTCCACCACCTCCCTGGGCAGCCTGTTCCAATGCTTGACCACTCTCTCAGTTAAGAAACTTTTTCTAATATCCAATCTAAACCTCCCCTGCCACAGCTTGTGGCCATTTCCTCTCGTCTTGTCACTAGTTACTTGGGAGAAGAGACCAACACCCACCTCACCACAACCCCCTTTCAGGTAGCTGTAGAGAGCGATGAGGGCTCCCCTCAGTCTCCTCTTCTCCAGACTGAACACCCCCAGTTCCCTCAGCCGCTCCTCGTAAAATTTGTTCTCCAGAACCCTCCACAGCTCCATTGCCTTTCTCTGGACACGCTCCAGCACCTCAACATCTTTCTTGTAGTGAGGGGCCCAACACTGAACACAGGATTCGAGGTGCAGCCTCGCCAGTGCCGAGTCCAGGGGCACAATCCCTGCCCTACTCCTGCTGGCCACACTATTGCTGATACAGGCCAGGATGCTGTTGGCCTTCTTGGCCACCTGGGCACACTGCCGGCTCATGTTCAGCCGGCTGTCAGCCAACACCCCCAGGTCCCTTTCCGCCGGGCAGCTCTCCAGCCACTCCTCCCCAAGCCTGTAGCACTGCATGGGATTGTTGTGACTGAAGTGCAGGACCCAGCACTTGACCTTATTAAACCTCATACAGTTGACCTCTGCCCATCGATCCAGCCTGTCCAGATCCCCCTGCAGAGCCCTCCTACCCTCCAGCAGATCAACACTCCCACCCAGCTTGGTGTCATCTGCAAACTTACTGAGCGAGCACTCGATTCCCTCATCCAGATCATCAATAAAGATATTGAACAAGACCGACCCCAGAATCGAGCCCTGGGGAACACCGCTTGTGACCGGCCGCCAGCCGGATTTAACGCCATTCACCACAACTCTCTGGGCTCGGCCATCCAGCCAGTTCCTCACCCAGCGAAGAGTAAACCTGTCTAAGCCAAGAGCCGCCAGTTTCTCCAGGAGAATGCTGTGGGAGATGCTGTCAAAGGCTTTACTAAAGTCCAGGTAGACAACATCCACAGTCTTTCCCTCATCCACTAGGTGGGTCACCTGGTCATAGAAGGAGATCAGGTTGGTCAAGCAGGACCTGCCTTTCATGAACCCATGCTGGCTGGGCCTGATCCCTTGGTTGTCCTGCAGATGCCCTGTGAGCGCTCTCAAGATGAACCTCTCCATGGTCTTCCCCAGTACCGAGTTCAGGCTGACAGGCCTGTAGTTCCCGGGATCCTCCTTCCGGCCTTTCTTGTAGACGGGCGTCACAGTGGCAAGCCTCCAGTCTTCTGGGACCTCCCCTGTTAACCACGACTGCTGATAAATGATGGAGAGTGGCTTGGCAAGCTCCTCCGCCAGCTCTCTCAGTGCTCTCGGGTGGATGCCATCAGGCCCCATAGACTTGTGGGTGTCCAGGTGGTTTAGCATGTCCTTAACTGCTTCCTCCTGGATTATGGGTGGGTTATTGTGCTCTTCATCCCCATCTTCCAGTGCTGGCCTGTGGGTCCCCAGGGCTGAGGGGCTGACTGGGACAGCATCTGTGTTGGGTGCCCCCTGCGCACCCCGGCTCGTTGGTCTAGGGGTATGATTCTCGCTTAGGGTGCGAGAGGTCCCGGGTTCAACTCCCGGACGAGCCCTCCTTTTGGGCACCCGCCGCCGGCCACAGGCCCCACAGGAACCGGGCACAGATGGGGCAACCTTGCTCAAGCACAGGGGGGACGGGCGGCCTCAACAGCTCCGCAGCTCCTGCCAACACCAACATTCAGCCCGAGCCCCCTGGGGAAGCGACACAAAGTGCCCCCCCACCCCGCAGCGCCCGGCCAGGGCAGGGAAAGGGCCGCCGGCATTTCCCCACAGACTGTAGGTGCCGGGAAGCAGCTCCAGCCCAGCCAGGCCTGCCAGCTACCCCAGTGCTTTTCTGTGGGGGCTGGGGGGCCCTGGCAGCCCCGCAGCTGGCAGGGAGGGGGCCTGGGGAGGCAGAAGGACATGGAGATGCTGGGGGTTGAGCCCAGGGCCTCTGACACACGCAGCCAGCGCTCTCCTGCGGCGCTACATCCCCCGGCACCAGCCATGGCCCGGCTTTCTCATCGCTCCCAGAAAATCCACGTCGCTGCTTCCTTCCCCATCCCCCCCGAGCTGCTGACCGTGGGGTGCGGGGGTTCGCAGACTGGGGACACGTTTTTCTGGATGCAGCCCCCAGGCAGAACTGTCCACGGGGGTCGTGGTGGCAGCAGGGCCCTGTTCTGCCATCCCCCACTGCCCCGGCAGCCCCTTCCCACCCAGGAGAGTCCAGCCCCGGCCGTGGCTGCACCAGGTCTCTTCACCCACGGGGCAGCGGGCAGCACCTTGCTCCCGGCGGTGGCGGGACCGTCCCGTCAGAGGGGACGTGGCCGAACTGCCGAGGCCACCCGTCCCCCCTGAGCCATGCAGCATCGCCCTGTCTGTTCCTCATCCCCATGGGGCCTTGTGGCCGGCGGCGGGTGCCCAAAAGGAGGGCTCGTCCGGGAGTTGAACCCGGGACCTCTCGCACCCTAAGCGAGAATCATACCCCTAGACCAACGAGCCGGGGTGCGCAGCTGCCCGCGCACCCCCAGCCTGTGCCGGGCACGGGGGTGCCGGGGGGCGGCGCTGCCCGCGCCCCCCGCTGCCCTGGGCGCTGCTTTTCGGGGCCGGGCCCCGCCGCCCGGCCCTGGGGCGCAGAGCGGGGCCGGGGGGGTGCGGGGATGCACCGGCCGCCCCGCAGACTTGCTGCTTCCCAAGGAAATGGGGCGCACGGGGGGGGGCGGGGGGGGCCGGGGCGGGGGGCAGGTGTGTCCCCCGGGTGCCCGGGGCTGGGGCTGTGATGGCCGAGGGGTGAAGGCGTTGGACTCGAAATCCAATAGGGTTTCCCTGCGCAGGTTCGAATCCTGCTCACAGCGAGAGATTTTACCCGCCGCCATGGGTGCCCACGCTGGGGCTGGGGGAGAGAGGGCTGGGGTCCACGCCACCCCCAGCCCTGCACCTCACCTCTTCTCTGGTAAGTGTCTCCTGCACCAGGGAACCTGGCCGCTCAGGGAGAGGGAGGTAACGTAGGGCAGGGAGCCATGGACCACTTGCCCTGCGGCCAGGTGAAATCCTCCTCTCTGAGAAGGGACCACACAGAGAGTCTGGGGACCCACAAACACGGGGTGTCTGTTGTGGGTTGATGCTTTTACCTGTGGGCCAGTTGGGACCCACACCAATCCCAGGGCCAAAGGGGAGGGCTGGGGAGCCCAACACAGGCTTGGGGTACGGTTCCACCATCAGGGGCGAGAGGACCTGGGTCCAACTCGCAGAGGAGCCCTCCCTTTGGGCAACGCCTGTCCTGCTGGGGGGGTTGTCTGGGGAGTACAGAGCTCTTCTGGGGTCAGCTGCTGGCTTTCATCCCCTTGCTCCCCCCGTCAGTCAGCACAGCTTTGGGCTGGGCAGGGGTGAGTTGGGCAGTTCCCTCTCTTGGGGGTCCTGGCATGGGGTGGGGGCACCCACCGTGCACCACTGCTGTCCCCCCAGTCCTGGGCCAACCGTGCCTGCAGGCAGCCCCAGGAAGGGAGGCAGAGCCCAGTTGGCAGGGAGGGGGCTCTGGGGGGGCAAAAAGACATGGAGATGCTGGGGGTTGAACCCAGGGCCTCTTACATGCAAAGCAAGCGCTCTCCCGCTGAGCTACATCCCCTGTGCCTGGGCAGGACTGTGCCCAGGGGTCCCTGCTGACCCCATGGTCCCACTGCCATGGCCGCTGGGGTCAGGGCAGTTATGTGCTGTGGCCTCCTCCAAACCCCAGCCCCACATCCTGGGCACAGTAGGATGGGCTTCCCTGCTCCAGGCTGCACCAGAGGTAAAAGGCAGAATCAGCCACCCTCACCAACCCACAGAAGTGTGTGGGGTGCAGGGGCTGGGAGTGCAGTGGGGTGCAGCACCCCGGCTCGTTGGTCTAGGGGTATGATTCTCGCTTCGGGTGCGAGAGGTCCCGGGTTCAACTCCCGGACGAGCCCTCCTTTTGGGCACCCGCCTTCCATGCGTGGGGCTGTGACATAACCTGGGCACGGTGAGGGCAGCAGTGCCAGCACAGAGGGGTCAGTGCCCCATTCTGGCTGGGCATGTCTCCATGGGCAGGATGGACCCCCAAGAGCAGCCCCTGCCCCTAGGGTCTGGTTTTGGGGTCAGGGCCCTGGGGGCAGAGCAGGGCGAGCAGTGGGCAGTGGGGCAGCAGTGGGGCTGAGGGGACTTGGCCAAGCCCTCACGGCTGCCCAGGCACAGGGGATGTAGCTCAGCGGGAGAGCGCTTGCTTTGCGTGTAAGAGGCCCTGGGTTCAACCCCCAGCATCTCCACGTCCTTTTGCCCCTGAAACCCCTTGTGTCCCCTGGGCATTGCTGGAGGACACTTCCCTTTGGTGCCCGCCCTCTGCCAGGCTCTCTTCTGCGCCTGATTTTTTCCCAGGCCTCGGTAAATGCGTCTGGATGTTCCCTTTTTCCCACCCTGGCACATGTCCCAACACCAGTCCCACTGGTACTGGGACTGTGCAGGTGGTCCCACACCAGGCTGGAGGCATTTTCTCCCCAGAGGCAGAGCCCAGGGCAAAGGTGGGGTGTCCCCACCCCACAACAGATGCCAGGGGCTGTGATGGCCGAGGGGTGAAGGCGTTGGACTTGAAATCCAATAGGGTTTCCCTGCGCAGGTTCGAATCCTGCTCACAGCGAGAGTTTTTACCCAAGGCTGGGTGGAGTTGGGGGCCAGGGCAGCCCCATTGCGTGGGAGCCGATGGCTGGAGAGCAGTGGAGAGGGAGAGGTCAGTGCTCTGAGCAGCTGTCCTTTCTTGTGCTGGGCACCGCGGTGGGCCTGTGGGACCCCAGGTTCAACCCCGAGACAAGTCCTCCTTTTAGCCAACCCACCACCAGGGATGGGGCACGGACAGGGCG
This sequence comes from Phaethon aethereus, assembly GCF_964289735.1. Taxonomy (NCBI): domain Eukaryota; kingdom Metazoa; phylum Chordata; class Aves; order Phaethontiformes; family Phaethontidae; genus Phaethon; species Phaethon aethereus. The sequence continues at coordinate 43,485,583 of NC_138580.1, forward strand.
ATGCTGCATGGCTCAAGGGGGACGGGTGGCCTCGGCAGCTCGGCCACGTCCCCTCTGAAGGGACGGTCCCGCCACCGCCGGGAGCAAGGTGCTGCCCGCTGCCCCGTGGGTGAAGAGACCTGGTGCGGCCACGGCCGAGGCTGGACTCTCCTGGGTGGGAAGGGGCTGCCGGGGCAGTGGGGGATGGCAGAACAGGGCCCTGCTGCCACCACGACCCCCGTGGACAGTTCTGCCTGAGGGCCGTGGGGCAGGGTATGGGCATGAGGAATCTCCTTTGAGGAGGCCTTCCGGAGGTAGCAGTGGAGCTTATCACCACTACCCTGTGGAGGGGGCAAAAGCTGGAGATGCTGGGGATTGAACCCAGGGCCTCTTACATGCGAAGCAAGCGCTCTCCCGCTGAGCTACATCCCCCTGCCTACACTGGGGGTCCTGCTGCCCACCCTGCTCCTCTTGGTCCTGTGGCTTTCGGAGCCAAGGTGGTCACAGCCCATGGCCATGTCCAGGTGCCAGCCCCACAACTAGGGCAGAGCAAGGGGCACCTCCCAGCCGTGAACATCCACCGGGGCCAAAAAGCACTTTCCCAGGTTCTATCCCACTACAACCAGTTCCCTGTGTACTGGGGCTCAAGCAAGGGGTTCCTGCCCTCCTGTGGCACCCCGGCTCGTTGGTCTAGGGGTATGATTCTCGCTTCGGGTGCGAGAGGTCCCGGGTTCAACTCCCGGACGAGCCCTCCTTTTGGGCACCCACTTTCCTCGACTGGCGTGCGTGGTGCCAGCCTGTGGTGGGACCAGGGCCGGGGTAGTGGGAGGGAACCGGTGCCAGGTGCAGCGGGGATGGGCGGAGTGTTTGGGGTAGGCACGTCCCCGCAGCCAGGAGGCCCTTACAAGCAGCAATGGGGATGGTGGAGAGCAGGCCCTCATGGTTGGTTTTTGGGGCCCTGGGGGCAGAGCAGGGCGAGCGGTGGGCAGTGGGGCAGCAGTGGGGCTGAGGGGACTTGGCCAGGCCCCCACGGCTGCCCAGGCACAGGGGATGTAGCTCAGCGGGAGAGCGCTTGCTTTGCGTGTAAGAGGCCCTGGGTTCAACCCCCAGCATCTCCACGTCCTTTTGCCCCCCAGAACCCCCTCATTGCTGTCTGTGGGGCTGCCAGAGGCCCCCAGCCCCCACAGAAAAGCACTGGGGTAGCTGGCAGGCCTGGCTGGGCTGGAGCTGCTTCCCGGCACCTACAGTCTGTGGGGAAATGCCGGCGGCCCTTTCCCTGCCCTGGCCGGGCGCTGCGGGGTGGGGGGGCACTTTGTGTCGCTTCCCCAGGGGGCTCGGGCTGAATGTTGGTGTTGGCAGGAGCTGCGGAGCTGTTGAGGCCGCCCGTCCCCCCTGTGCTTGAGCAAGGTTGCCCCATCTGTGCCCGGTTCCTGTGGGGCCTGTGGCCGGCGGCGGGTGCCCAAAAGGAGGGCTCGTCCGGGAGTTGAACCCGGGACCTCTCGCACCCTAAGCGAGAATCATACCCCTAGACCAACGAGCCGGGGTGCGCAGGGGGCACCCAACACAGATGCTGTCCCAGTCAGCCCCACGGCCCCCACGGGCCAGCCCGTGCCTCAGACAGGTGGGGGGCAGCTCCCCCAGGGTGCTGCCCTCTCCCTCCCCTCTGCCCTCTGGCCATTGGCTTCCCCAGCTCCCCCGGGGATCATGCACAGGGCGATGATGGGGAGAGGTTCAGCAAAATGGTCCACAGGTCCCCACCCCACTCCCCTTGATGGCTCCTTCCTCACCTCTTCCCGGTCTGAGAACCACTGAGGAGCCTGTGTCGCCCTTGCCCTGGGCGCCATCACAGCCCCTGTCTGGGGCATTAGCCAGGGAGCAGGTTCCCTGCTGCAGGAGCTGCTCGCGAGGCAGGAGCTGGCCTGGCTCCTCGCACACTCCCACCCCAGCTCCCCAAGGGCCCTCAGGAGCGTGGGCACCCCAGGACCCCCAGTGTGGGCACCCATGGCGGCGGGTAAAATCTCTCGCTGTGAGCAGGATTCGAACCTGCGCAGGGAAACCCTATTGGATTTCGAGTCCAACGCCTTCACCCCTCGGCCATCACAGCCCCAGCCCCGGGCACCCGGGGGACACACCTGCCCCCCGCCCCGGGCCCCCCGCCCCGGACCCCCCGTGCGCCCCATTTCCCTGGGAAGCAGCAAGTCTGCGGGGCGGCCGGTGCATCCCCGCACCCCCCCGGCCCCGCTCTGCGCCCCAGGGCCGGGCGGCGGGGCCCGGCCCCGAAAAGCAGCGCCCAGGGCAGCGGGGGGCGCGGGCAGCGCCGCCCCCCGGCACCCCCGTGCCCGGCACAGGCTGGGGGTGCGCGGGCAGCTGCGCACCCCGGCTCGTTGGTCTAGGGGTATGATTCTCGCTTAGGGTGCGAGAGGTCCCGGGTTCAACTCCCGGACGAGCCCTCCTTTTTGGGCACCCCTTGCCCTGCTCCCAGCCGGCCGGCACAGAGCTCACTTGGGACCCCAATTTGGGCCATCGCTTTTTCTCTCCCAGGGACACGCCGCAGTTGCCGGGACTTTGAGCTTAGTGTGACACGCAGGAATCTCCCCCCATCCCCGGGGTCCCAACGCTGTGCCCTGGCCCATTGGTCCTGCAGCGTGATCCTGGTGTCGGGGTGGCAGCAAGACAGGAACAGGGTCTGGGCAGGGGCCGTGGCTGTGACACACCCCGTGCCATGGGGCACCCCATGGTTGTGGGGCAGGTGGGCGCCATGGCTCAGCTGGTTAAAGCGCCTGTCTAGTAAACAGGAGATCCTGGGTTCGACTCCCAGTGGTGCCTGGGCCCGGGGGCTGTTTTTCCTCCCTGCCCCAAGCTGGGAGCACTGCTGGGGGTCTCTGCCTCGAGTAGGGGTCCCCAGCAGCCCCACTCCTTCTGCCTCATCAGGATTTCCACCAGTGCCTGTAGCCTCCCATCCTTTTGGCCTCTGAGAAGGGCCTGTCTGCCACTTCTCGGTTACCCCCTTCGGTGGGAGATGTGTCCCCGTGTCCTGGCAGGGCCAGCCCCAGCTCCCCGTTTCACTGCGCCGGTTTGCCCCCCCTCAACAGTGAAGCTGCCCCGGCGCAGCCTGGGTGCATGCTTTTACCAAAAGCTTGTTTCAGGGCAGGACAGGGACAGTCCCTGGAGATGCTGGGGAATATCTGGAAGTCTGGGTGGGGGCAGAAAGGACTTAGGCGCATCCCTGGGAAGTGGGGTAGGTATTGGGGGGGCCAGCAGCAGCACTTGTGCAATGATGGAGCCCATGGGGACAAGGGGAAGGTGCCCCCTGAGGGTACCAGGGCTAAGGCACCTCCCGGTGGATGTAGGGTCCTGGGAGAGGGGACCCTGCTCACAAGCTCTACTGTGGAGCTGGGTCACGGGATTGGGTGCCCTGCAGCGGGTTTCCAGCACTCGTTATGGGCAGGAGAAGAGATGCAGATCGTTCAGGGCTGTGTCATCCCTCTTCAGCCCCCATGCAGGATCCTGCCATGTCTGGATGCCGCACACCACCCTGGGGCACTGGCGGCTCCAGCTGCCCCACTGGCCCCAGGCAGACCCCGGCCCCTCCAGGACATGCCCGTCGGAGCAGGCGAAGCGGGAGCTGGTGGTGGCCGCTTCATTGCTCAGCAGCCCATGCTGGGGTGCCTGGACCCGCAGCACGAAGCCCACCAGGCACCCTCGGTGCAGGCACCAGTGGGCCTCCCACCAGCCGCCCCTCCTAGACAGGGGAGAGAGAAGGCGGTCAGCACCGGGGCCGGGGAGTGCGGGAGGAGGAGAGAGCACAAGGCCTGTGGAGCTGGAGGCAGCCATGGAGGAGGCTCTCCAGCCATGGGGAGGGGATGGCGGAACGGGGGCTCACCTGCCGCTCTGGGACTCGGCTGTGTAGCCACCACTGGGGTCCCCACCGTGGGAACAGTGCAGCCGAATCCCGTTGAGGGCTGTGTCGTCCTCCATCACCCCTTGGGGCACCTCCATGTGTGAGGGAACAGAGGTGGGGGGTTAATTCCCCGTGGGAGTGGGGTCCCTGGACCGGCTGCGGGCACCGGCATGGAGGCTGCACCTTGAAGCTGACGCCGCTGGCGTAGGAACCCTTGGGACACATCTCCAGCCAGGCCCAGTCGCCTCAGGGTCCCCCACTGGACACGGCGATGACCAAGGCATCGCTGCCACCCAGGTCCCGCTCCTGCAGGGTGCCTGCAAGCCCTGTGAGCAGCAGCAGGGCCTGTCCCCCTGGCATGGCTGCCCTGCTTGCAGCTGGCCCGCCGGGCTCTTATACCTAGCAGGGCTGGCAGGAGGGACCTGGCAGCATCTCGGTTACCTTCCCAGGGTGCCTGGGCCTGTCGGACGGCCAGTATTAGCAGCAGGAGGGGGCTAAGCCCCCCGCTGGGTGGGGCGCAGGGAGCTGATCCACTAGCGCTTTGTTTGGGCCCCTCTCCGGGAAGCTCGCCCGGAGCCACTGGGCATCCCGCTGCCAGCTGGGGCTCGGGGCAGCATGGAGCCGGGGCACCTTCCTCTCCGACTCCAGGCTCCCACTGCGTGCACGATGGGATTTGGAATCTGCCTTTTGCTCTTTCTTTCTTTTTTTTGCCGTTAAAATGAGCAGGCATGTTCATGGACACCTCTGATGGAAATCACGCCCCAAGGTATCCATTTCATCATGGCTTCACGCTTCGTTTGTCCCAGTTTGCTTTCTGGTTGCGCCCTCCTCCTTCGGAGGGTTATCATCTTACTGCTGAACAACCGCTTTCCACAGCAATAGCTCTTTTAAGGATTTCTGAGTGGGGTTTTTTTTCCATGAGTGGCGGGTAAGAGACTTCCAGCCACCTCCATGCCAGGACCTAAAATGTATCTAAAAATGCTTCTTCAATTTCTTCTGCTCAGGCTCCTCGGTTTCCTCCTGCCCATCCCCTTTCCAAAGTCAAATGCCACTGCTGGGGGGACTGGTGACCTCTTCCCCCTGGGAGGATGCAGTTGCCATGGTGGACCATGGCACTTGCTACTAGATCCCCCTCGGGGCTCAGGCATCCCTGGGAGTCGAGCCCAGGGTCCCGGTGTGCCGGGCGGGAGCCTGAGCCAGCCCCTCCCGCGGGGCGCGACAGCCGGGGCTGTCCCCAGCCGCCTCCGCGCGGCAGCAAAAGTCTCGACGAGGGTGGGATTCGAACCCACGCGTGCAGAGCACAATGGATTAGCAGTCCATCGCCTTCACCACTCGGCCACCTCGTCCTGCGCCCCGTCGCCCGCGGCCCCGCCCCTCGCCAACCGGCGCGGGCCCCCGCCGCCCGCTGCCGCCCTGAGGGCCCGGTCCGCCGCTGCCCGCCGAGGCCCGCCCCGCCGCGCTGAGGGCCCGCCCCGCCGTCCGCTGGAGGCCCGGCCCGGGCATCGTTCTGTGGCCGCCCTCTTAGCGCAGCCGGCAGCGCGTCAGTCTCATAATGTGAAGGTCCTGAGTTCGAGCCTCAGAGAGGGCAGCGCTTTTTTTTTTTTTTTTTTTTTTGCCGCCCCGCCTCCGGGAGGAGCCGGCCACCGCGGGGCGGTGGCGCCGGGCCGCCCTTTTCGCAGGGTCGCCTCGCCGCGGCGGGGAGGAGCGGGGTGTGGCGGGGAGGAGCGGGGTGTGGCGGGGAGGGCCCCGGGCGGGACGGGGCTGGGCCCATCGCAGAGCCCCCTCAAGCGGCCGCGGGGCAGCAAAATGGCGGTCCGTTCGGCAGCCGGGGGGGCAAAAAGGCGCACACGCGCTGCCCTCTCTGAGGCTCGAACTCAGGACCTTCAGATTATGAGACTGACGCGCTGCCGGCTGCGCTAAGAGGGCGGCGGCACATTCGGCCCCGGGCCGGCCCTCAGCGGCCCCGCCGCGGCGGGCAGCAAGCGAGGCCGGTTGCGGCGGCGAGGGGCGGGGCCGCGGGGCGCAGGACGAGGTGGCCGAGTGGTGAAGGCGATGGACTGCTAATCCATTGTGCTCTGCACGCGTGGGTTCGAATCCCACCCTCGTCGTGACTTTTGCTGCCGGCCCCCGCGTTCTCCCGGCGCGGCCCAGAACCGCAGCTGAGGCGTGAGGAGACACGGGGGGTGCCGGGGAGCGAAACCAGCCCCTAGGGCAACGCGGGCCTGAAAGCCACAGCACCCAAAGCGTGGCTGTTTCACACTAGACAACCCCGGGCTTGAAAAAAAAAAAACCACAAAGGCAGCACACATGGACAGCTTCCTGGAGCTGTCTATCGCGCGCAGCTTTCACGTATAGCGAGGAGGCAACGGCACCTTTCAAGCCACTAAAAATTTATTAAGTACAAAACACATTTACAGCGGCTGATGGGTGTGGAACCACGTCCCAAGAACCTCTGGGGTTCACACAGCTGATTTGCAGGTAAACCGAGAACGTCAATGGCAGCATGGGGGTAAAGTGCAGCGGAGAGTAGCACACAGGCTTCGGCTTTGTATGGGACCAGTGAAAGTTAGCTCAGGCCGATGAAGGCATGTGCAGTATGAACAGCCTCAAAGCATAATTTCTCCACTTTAAATTTCTTATTTCAACTTAATATTAAGCTACTGTTGCTACTCTAGGTTTCAGAGAAATAATACAAATGCTACTTAACAAACAACAATCTATGAAGTTACTTTTTTGGAAGGTATCTGACAGTCTTGGACTACTGAGAATTCCAAATGAAATTAGAAGCAAGTCAGACAACTGGTCTCTGGCAGGCAAGATAATCAGCATTTACCCCTAAAGCTGCAGTAATCTGTATTTCGCCACGCAGAAGTTTCTGAGGAAAATTTGCTGATACTGCAATTAAAAAAGAAAAAGATGACTTGTACAGGAGTACTGCAGACATGAAGTACATCTTCCTACTAGTTAGTGGGAATTAATATTAAACTAAAAACGAAGGTCTTCAACTTCCAAAGCCACAGCTTTTTAAGTAGTGGAGAATGCAGGTAATCTGTTCTTCAAAAAAAGGAAGATCGCTTCGCCATAGCTGTTTACTGAAGACTGAAGAAAATATCCTGCTTTCCAGCATGACACTTCATCTGTCAAATAAGCAACTCATCTGATTTTAATGCCATAAATAATCAATACAATAAAACTTGGGCCCACCAGCACAAAAAACCTTCTGGATTTGCATTGAGCATCATTAAGTATAGAATACAGCCAAGAGTCGCACCAACTCGAGATGATGGTGTTGACATTCCTGGGCAACAAAACAGCAACTTCAAATCACCCTGGTGCTGCTGCAAGGTAGCTTCTGCATGAAGCAAGCAAGTGCAGAGCTGGAACAACATTGCAGGGACTGCAACTATGGAGAGCAATTGCTCTGATGTTCCCAGAGGCCTCTGCTACCTTATAGTTTTCTCCTGGTAAAGCTATGTTTACCCACAATGAGAGCTGGTAGAGAGAGAAATCATGACTAAGTGTCAACTTAAGGCCTTCCAAGAAAAGCATTTCGCTCATCCCCATGCCTGTGAAGCAGAAAAGTAGGGAGGCCCGGACCAGTCAAAGCTCCACAGTGAGCCAAAGCAACACAGTGAGCCACGGCATGCCACCTCTGTGCAAGGCGGCCACACGAGAAGGGCCCAGGCCCCATGTCTGCTCTGTGTTCTTTTCCTGGGTGGACATCTGCTTTTTCTGGAACATGGCCCAGGAGCTTATCTGCTCCATCACCTGGATCTGGATTTCTTTACCAAGTCTCTTGGTCTGCATACGTATCTCGGCTGTACTCAAATATCCACCATGTCCACTAGAGCAGACAGGTGGAGCTCGGAGGCAACTTCACCTTCCTTGTTTGCTCTGAGGAGCCGTTGCAAGTGTTTCAGTCTGTCCGACAGCGTGGGGCTTAGCTCCTCCACCAAAAGCTTGCATCCCTCTTGACTCCCAACCTGGGCAGAAGGAGAAAGAAAAAAAAAAAAAAAAAGAAAAGTGATGAGTGAGAAAGAAGCATTACCCAGTACCAACAAGGAACGTCTCCACACACTGGCTGTTGCCCCACTTTTGAGAACAGCCACAGAGGTCAGCACTCCCCACCCAAGTAAGGTAAGGCAAAAATAGCATGTCCTGCTATTTCTGTCCCCAGCCTGCCTTTAACCAGGAGAAGCTGACCCACAACACTGATTCCCTGAATTAAAGTGCAGCACCACAATACTGTTATGATTGCTAGCAGCAGAAAGCATCAACACCTGTGAAGAACTCTTATTCCAGATCTGCAGAAAGCACTCCTCGCCCTGGAAAGACATTTTTCAATTCTTTATTTCCCAAGTCTACGCAACACTGCACACCAAGGGAATTCCCACTAAAGGTTTTGTAACTACAAGCAAGTTTGGCACCCGCACTCCTCAGAGCTACAGTTGATTCTCAGTACCACCCTTTCTTACCTCTTGAGCAGATGACGCTGGACTCTTCATCAATGGACAGGTGACAGTTGGGGTGGAGACCAGAGACTGGGGGAGGTAGAGAGGAAGACCTACGAAATCACTGAGGGGCTCGATGTCCTCAGCTAGACATTGGTGCAACTGCTCTTCAAACCTGGGCAGAAAGACCAAGAGCACCAGTCAGACTGCAGCCTGGCTTTGTTCTTGCAACCAGTGTGTTAACCAAAACTTTGGGTTCAGAAGTGTCTGCAAGAACTGATGTTCACAGTCATTTCCAACACCGTCTGATATACCCTACTGCTATGATGAAAATCCATCATAGAAGGTTGTGGTACAGTATGGAGCCACACAGACTGAAGACACCCAACTAATGGCAAAGGCAGCAAAGACAAGGAACATTTAGGCCAACCTCAAAAGCATTGCTACGGGCACCGAACTGACATCCCAAAGCTGACTTTATAGATACTTGTGATACTGCAGGACAGACAGACTACTGTACACACTGTACTGCTTTAGTTTTCGTGGCTTGATTGACCACAGACAGCTTCCAACTATTCCTCAGAGCTCCAAGTATTTCTACCATCCTGGACCGTTCCTGTGATGCAAGTAGGAGCTAGCACTGAAACAATGCACTTGAAGTGAGATGAAACGAGACAGTCTAGGCTGTTTCCTAGCACTGTTGGACTTCAGCTTTCCATTACTTACAAGTTACAAATTGTTTACAATCCTGGGCTAGAGCTGCAAGGAAAGGATGCTGCTCTGGGAACTTACCTCCTGCTTTCTATTTTCTCCAGTTGCAACTGCGCCAACAGACGCTCTGGGAGAAGCTCCTGGGCTGAGGCTGCGTCTGTGAATTCCTCTGCACTGGGAATGCTCTTTTCTTGACCTGGCAGCATGCTCATGCCAGAATCATATTGACTTGACATCATGGAGATGCTATAGGGTTTCTTAAAAGAGTTGGGAGATTTTACCCTTGACCTGAGGGGGAAGGAAAAAAACCCACAAAATAAAAACAAACAAAAGCACAGAAATTGGTATGAGCATCTTGATTTTTACCTACCAGCTGGAAGTTTGGAAATAGCAGGGAGTGAGAATTGATCATTTGGAGACATAATTCCTTGTGCCAGGGTCCAACATACCACCACTGTGCGTAGGATTTGAGAGGAACTAATCTGACAGGGGGCTGGGATTCACCCCAAAGAAAGGTATCTACCCAACGTCTCCTGCTGCACAGCAGAGCACCAGCTACGCTTCCAAAGGGGAGACTGGCTGCACTCTGAATAAGGCTAGGGAAGTTAGCTAGACTCTTGAGATCTCAAATACTTTAATGCCTCATGGCTCTAAGGCACCCTCCTCCCTCAACCTCTAGCATTTTCTCTTAGCAGTTCCCAATGTCTTCCCGCAAGTTGGGGACAAAGCCTCCTTTTGGACTCAAAATGCTGCAAAACTAACATGTAATTACCAAAGAGCCAATCTGCAAATCATCTAATTCATCTGTCAGGTCCTGGCAGCAACTGAACGTGGATGTAAGGAAGGGGCCACTATTAAATAAAGGGCACACTCACGATTCGTCCCTGTGTTATTTATCCCCAGTAATGATTTATCAATCCTGATTTATCCCCAACCTCACACTGTTTTTCCTCCATGCTAGAATACAAGTCCAATTCTAAAGCCTCAGTGTTTTCTTTGGCAAAGCCAATTTCTCCATTTATAATGCTTTAAGCACCCCCCAAGCAATCCATTTCTTTGAGAGCTGAGTAACCCTGCAGAAATAAAATCTACTTACTACCCAGTTTCAGCACACTCTTGTACATCATTTCAAGAGAACGTACACAAGCACGTTCTGGGAGGATGCCATATGCTGGTTTTCAGCATCGTGATGGCACTATATGTTCATGGTAGAGGCCTCGAGCAGCCTCCTTAGAGTTTACCAATCAACTTTGATGGCACAACGGACAGCTGAATGCTACTCCAACAGTAGTGCTGGCAGTGCCAGCAGCTGCCTCACCTCTCGTGGCCTTGCCGGATCTCCTCCTGTGTGTGCAGTCTGGCTTGTTCCCATGAAAACGGGAGAGTGAAGTTCTTTAAATGCTCCTTGAAGAAGTACACACGAATCTGACCATCTTCACTTACTGCTTCTGTAAATAAACCCAACGTTTAATATTAGAACAGATTTTCTCCTTCAGAAGAAAAGCTCAGTATTGAAAAGCCAACTTGAAGAAAAATTGCGTGTTCACTTTCAAGTAGTTTTAAGTTGTAATCTGCACGTAAAAAGGAGCCTTCTTGAACTGATTTACTGTTCAGATACCAGATTACTGGGAAAGACTGTAAAATGCTGCTTTAGCTTCATCTTAAAAATTCTAGTGCATCCAAGCTCAGTAGGTTAAGTAGTCATTGAAAGAGCCTCCCTATAGTTAAGACAAACAGGGCACCAAAAAAAACCCCCCACACTTGAAACTGAAAGCAAACAGAACCTGAGACATATTTCATTAGTCCATGGAAGTGCTCATTAACAGTGGCAGCCTGGCACCTCGGCTGACCTGAGCTTACATGACTTCTGAGGGACCAATTCTTGGCCTTTAGTTGAATGTAAAAAAACTTTCCTACTGGGAGAGGAGGGCTGAAAAGACTGACTATACAGAGATAAAATTTTTAGTCACAAGCTCAAGTCATAATCAACACTAAATACACACTCCAAGGAGAAGACAGATGTGCAGTAAGCACAGCAAGACCATAGCTCCCTCCCTGCTATGTATCACTCGCTGCCACACATAAAGGCACCACTATCAAGTTATTCCACACGGTTATGCAAGAAGTATCATCCATGTTGTAGGAGGACACATGATACCTGGAGCAATAGGCAGTTTGGGTGGTTTCCAGTCTCTCAGTTTATGATCAATGCAGACTGCCAAGATATCATCCCAAGGGATCTCATCAACAGAAGGTCCATCTTCATCAGAGTTCCCAGATGTCCTGTTTTTCCACTTCTGGTAAGTTTTGCTCAGCAGATTCTCCACTTGAGACTGGATCAGTGGTTGAGTGTGGGAAGAACTAGCAATCTGAGACACATACTGAAAAATCATGTGGCAAACAGGACGCCAAGGAGCTATGGAAAAAAAGAAAGTAAATTGCAAGAATGTGTGACAGAGCCAAACTACCCACCTTACAGGCTGATAGTTCAACACAGCACAGGCACATCAGAGAGGATGATGTGCCTCCAAGAGGATACCACAGCATGAAGTACATACCACCTAATGGAGGCAGATCTAGGTACGGGATCTGGAAGGACAGCACAGCCTTCTTCAGCCAGGCCAGGTGATCAGGCATGTTCCACTGCAGGTGGGGCAACAGCTTGTTACCCCCAGGCTCTGAAAACTCAGTAACAGGCCAAGACAAGTCACAAAGGTGCTCTGAGGATGCTGCATCTGAAAGAAACTGCAGCACACTGTTGTACAGCTCTATGATGACCCCAGGCTCCTGAGATGGCAGGCCAGCTAAGCGCCTCTCCTTCCAGTCATGGTAGAAGCGCTTGCCAAATTCACCATCAATCCCATCCTCAACATACTCTCGAAGGGTCTGGCTGCAGAGCTCAAGGGAGTCGGGGCACTGGGAAACCAGCCAGCCCACAGCTGCAGAGATCTACAATACACAAAACATGGGTGGTTGGAAACTGCTCCGCAGTGATCAGAACACAAAAGGATTCAATCCTGCAACCCGAAGTTTGACGTAACAGTATTCAAGATACTATGCAGCAAAATACAAACAAATCAGCTATCATCATCCCAGTATTCACAACAGTAATTCTCCAACCAGGTGGTCACAAACTAACTTCACACACAGCAGGCTCAGGAACAGACAGAAAGAGGCTGTTCACACCAGGTGCACCATGCAGTGGAATTCCCTGCTGCAGGAGACTGGGGATGCCAAAAATTTATCTGGGAGAAATTGGACAGATTCACAGAAATTAGCCTGGGGTGATGATATCCAGAGAAGTCATATCTGATCCTGGCAGTCCTTGAACTGCAAACAGATGCAAGCTGTGAGGGTTTGTGGGGGAGCATCACTCTGGGCTTGTCTTGTTCTCACCTTCTCTCTTAGGCACCTTCTTCAGACACCATGAGAAGGGAACATGGGGCTGGAGCTGCTTTTAGTCTAAGACAGCTTGGCCATTAGCATCTCCCACCTCTCCAACCCACTCTGCTACGATTCACACACAAAAAATTATTTTAGACATATAAGTATCATTTTCCGTCATGGATTTTTGATTAGTCTCCAAGCCACTATTGCCAAGCACACAGCAAACTGAGGGACAAGGGAAGAAGCTGGTGTCTGGAGGCTGTCAGGGAGAGATCCATACAATCCTTCTTCACATATGTGAGAAGATAGAGGCATCCCTCAGTCCCATTCACCCACATGGAATAATACTGGGTGATGCCACAGCAGCTAGAAGAGCTACAAAGGGTCCTTTGCATTTTAGGACTGGGAGCTTAAGGGTACAAAGGCTTACCCACCACTAGCACTTTTCTGTTAGGCAGCAACGGTACCGCTGCTAGTCAATACAGGTGGGACAGACAAGAATGGATTTATATAATCCACATATTTTGGTCTCGGCACAATTTTCAGTCTTATACAGATGAAACTATCTTCTATGTAGCAAATGCCACTGATCTCTAGTCAGTTAAAATAGAACAGTCCCGAATAATGGAAAAGTAGCAGAAGTATTTCATTTCAGAATAGTTATGGCTTATGTTGGAATCACTATTAACAAGCAAACACCCGACTCCAGCAAATTCAGATGTGTGGAAAAAAAAAGGACAAGACAGCTTTTTGAACCAAAATGATGTTACAGAAACTTCAGTGGAAAAAAATATCCCATTACACAACACTCAGTTGCAATTTAAGCTACTGAGAACATAATAATTCCTTATAAGGCATTAGTAATTGAGAGGTTAATGATTAAACGAGTCAAGCATCTCTTCATGTGAGTTGCTGTTCTTACCCTTCTGGTGCCTTGTAAGTCATTGATAGAACCTGGGAGCTCAACAATGGTGTAGTCTGAAATAAGCTGGGCTGAAATCAAGTCCTGCAGCATCAAACCTTAAAAATAAGAAAACCTAACATAAACACAGAGAAAGAACAAATGGCTATCTCCTACTCTCACCTAGTCTTACACTCTGCATACATTCACAGTATCACTTCTCTCCTCCATTCTCCCCTGCAGACTCTCAGGATCAAAGGAAAGTGTATAAAGGAAGACTGGAAGCCAAATGAAAGTTCATTTCTTTCCACATTGATCAGTTCTTATGGCCTCTGGATTTCTAGCAAAGCTCTGTAAAGTACTGTACTTCACAGTCTCTCCCTTTACTAGATGCTGTATTTGAGAGACTGGACTAGCTCCAACAGTTCTACATGAGGCAGCCCTCAACATTCACATCGGTTTTTTTCAAGGCACAGAAATAATTACATACCTTCTTCTACTTCTTTCTCTGTGGCCTCCTCTTCTGGACCAGGGACTAGAACCACCAGGGGAACTATTGGGTGGAAAGGTTTGGCCTGAACCAACTGTTTCAACTGCAGCAGTGCTGAAAGCCAATAAACATCATCTTCTGCAACATCTTCACTCCTAACTCGAGGGGGCAGGAGAAGAATGAGACCGCTGGTTCCAAGCAAGTCTTTTTGCATCTCAGCCATATCAAGCTCAGAGTCAGAGAGCGCACCATGTGCCACCTATACAAGTAACGAAGATGACAACAGTAATGTAGCTAAAGCTAAACAAAGCTATTTTCATACTGAAACCTGCAGTTTACTATCATTAGCATTTGGCTTTGACCTTTGTTACCAGGAACTCTACAAATCCTAAGACAACAAGCTGTTAGACAGACAAACATGGACGTGTCCAATAGATGCAGGTGAGCACAAGAGTACAAATTCAGTACCTGATCTGTGATGATCAATTCCTGATCAGGAATTGAGATGACTGAGGTTCTAAGTATTGCACTGTATTTAGGCAGGTATTTACTCAGTTGACTGGAAACAAGGAAAAAAATCCATCTATTTTCAGGCCTTTTCAACAACCCCATCCCTCCCGTTGTCATCTCCATCTATCTGGCAGGACACAGACACACACCTGTTCGGTATCATGAAATTGTTCTCACCTACCTTTATACACACACTGACTTTAATGCTTCTGCTCTCTTGCATGCCAGGAGAATTAAATAATGCCAGTGTTTGAATTCTTCCTTCCGTATGTGACGCATTTTTCATACAGATTTTGTCTCCCATAAATTTGGCTTTCAACCAATCCACCAGTACCCTAGTAAACAAGAAAGAGTGGGCTTTTGGGGTTTTTGTTTTAAAAAAATGGCATTTAGGGTTTTAGCACCAACACCTCTAAGACACCACAACCTATCATAACCCCAACCTTCATATAGCTTGGATTTTGCTAAATAGTTATTAAATGTCCTAAAATTCTCTACGCTGCTACATATCTCAAGGTTTTCTCTTCTCAGTATAAGCAAAAGGAATTCAATGTACAACGTCAGGAGAAGATGCAGACCACCACAATACATTCCAGCTATATTCTTTAGAGTGCTCTGGAGAAAAAAAAAAAACAAACAACACAAACCTGGAAATTTCACATGGTATGAGAGAAACATACATCAAAGACTGTATACTACTACTCTTCTATTTGACTGCCCCACATGAGAAAGGAACCTAGCAATCAACTCTTCCTTACCTGTTGGGATCATCCTCCACATATTCATCATCATTTGGCAAAACCAACAGCACCTTCCAAAAAACCTGTTCTTGTTGAACTGGAGTATGTTCAGTGATTAATGAGACAAGATCCAGGGGAGTCCAAGCTAAATCACTTAAAGAGAGACAGAAGCTGGTGAAATGAACACCCTAGTGCTCATTCCTACCTAGCAAATGTTTTCCTTGCTTTGAACAAGTTACAATACTGTAAGTAGCTCCTGTCCAGTTCAAACAGTCCAAAATTAGAGCTAATTCTTTAGATCTGTTGCCCATCTATTTCACCACAGATCAGATACCTCCAAGAACGGCAGCGGCCAAATCCCTTACATCAGCCTTACTTTGAGGATTGTGGGACCATATGCGTATTGCTTCACTTCCACACAGGCCATTAGAGTACACGATGACAAGCCATGAGAAGGCAGACCTCCTGCTTCACTTTAAACATCTAGATCAATCCCTTGGTGCCACAAGCCAGGTCGGTAACAGCTCATTTACTCCTTTTCCCCCTAGACCCTATCCCAGGCCCCATCCCACCCAGGTACAAAAAAACCCCCATAATATCTATCAGATCCTTAAAGTTACACCCATGGCAATAGGATCAGATGGCCTAACACTTTCATGAATTTATCTTCCAGTTTCCCTTATCTCGAAAATACTCCCAGGAGGCTGCAAGTGGACACTGAAGTATGATTTGCCATTCCTTACTGACATTTTCAAGATCTCTGCCATTTCTGTTAGTTTGCTTAGAAAAAACCACAAGGATCAAACACCAACATACCTTAACAATTGCTGGTAGAAGTGCTGAACTTTAATTTCATGCACTGTCTTGTTTCTCAGCCAATTCAATCTGGAAACAAAGATTCTTGGTTGTAATTTTTGGTATTAAACAGGTACTTTAACCAAATTTAGGAAACACTAAGACATGAGAAGTACTGCAGACACTTTAGAAAGTTGCCATTAATAGAAGAAGGATTTATTTGGATTTTCAGTCTTTGTCATGGCATTTGTGCAGAATGGGTCTTTTTGGGAGTATTTAAGAACAAACAATTTTGCAAAACCATTAACATTTGCAATGGTAGCAGAGCGCTACTTTGTAACTTACCTTCCAAAAATCAACCAGATTGCCAAGTACTGTGGCTAGAAGTATCCTTACCTCGTGCAAGAGATTCCCAGCTTTCCTCCATTCCCCAGGTTTACAATTCTCTTGCACAAGTTCTCCATTGCTATGGGCCACTCCGCACTGGGGGACAGTGCTTTCAGTTTATTTTTCGGATCTGCACAACAAGGAGCAGCTGGAAATGCCCTCATTTGACGTTTCAACTTAGTTCGAGCTGCCACTGCCTCCCTCCACCTTTGGAAGAGATTATATAAATAGGTCACATTAATAAACTCTTCTGCAGACTAAACAGGTTGCTCTTCAGATGGACTGGGCTCTCAACACCCCCCCACGTCAGTTTGCCCAGGGGCCAGCGCAAGGCGCTGCACACGGGTGGTGCAGCAGGCTCAGGCTGTATTGCTGCAGTCAAGAGCTCTCAAACAGAGCACGCACGGGTTGAAACCTGCCAGCTGCACACATGCAGCATCCAAAAGGGATAGCCTGGTGTGCTGCTCAAAAAAACCCAACAGCAGACAGCTTTCTGCTCAGCAAGCTGCACTCGCTCTCAGTGGCCAGACAGGTGACAAGAGGGAAGCAGGATTGTCCCTCTTCTGTCTCATCACTTGCTCAGCTGTCCTAGCTGTGCTCCCCAGGCAAGAGTTTAAGCAGTTTTCCTTCACTGTTTTCAGCGTGTTTATTCCAAGCACAGAGAGGTTTTTACAATGATCTGTTACAAAGCTTCTCTGGTATCTCGAGCCCTTGCTGAAAATACTTTTGCAACATCTACTGTGGTAAGAAAGGTGTGCCTCTTTTTCTTGTTCTAAGGAACATTTAAAAAGGTAAATTCACCAACAAGGAGAGAATATATAATAAAACCTTTATTGTTGGATGCTAGTCTATTTTTCTATGACCGAACGATTCAAAACATGTACCACCCAACAGTTTTATAAACACAAAAATTTATGAATTGAACTATTTTATTGTGTTTCCTCAGGTATTTTCAGGGCTTATAAAATGCATTCAAGTTTTCTTGACTGGTACATTTGTTTCACTTATCTTTAGGCTCCTCCTTAACCTTCCCTATCACACTGAAGGTAATTTACACACACCCTGAAGAGACACATGAGCTCAGTGTTAGGACAGAGGGAACTCTGCAAGGGAAGGTGCTCCACAGTAAAGAGACTAGCCTGCTGCTTCCTCTTTATCAGCAAGAAATGCATCTCTGGCTTGGAGCACCACAACAGTCACTGAACACTTAGCACACATCCAGAAAAACAAACATCCAACAAGAAGAAATTATTACAAGTTTCTAAATAGAATAAAGCTGAAATCGCCTACCAGGCTCATTACCTGACCCTAATGAGGTGTGCTCTCCTCCCCACATATGGCTGAGTGACTTATTACAGCATTACTCAGCATATAGCTGAGTAACTGAACTTACGGTAATAAGACCATAAGTCTACTCTTACAGTTGAGACAAGATGACAGCAAAAAGACACAACCAGATAGCTGTAGTTCAAACTATTGACCACTCTGTGCCAACACTCCCAAGAAAAGCAGTTGTGTCACAGGGTGGCAACTCACCGTTGCAAGTACTTGCAGAAACACTGGAGCTCCTGAAGGGTTTCCTTAGAAATCTGGAAAATCTCGTCCTCCAGAAAAAGGTCCATGACATGACCACAGACTTCTTCTGAACACCGGGCAATACGGGCTTGCCGGTCTCTTTCTAAGGCACATCTAGTTCAAAATGAAACAAACCAAGACCTCCAAGTGAGGTGGAGACTGCAGTAAATGCCAATACAATTAGCTGAGGTGCAAGGAGGAAAGACCATCACATTTAGCAAAGGGGAGGGATTTTCCACACATCTACTCTATAGGCCTTCTAAATAAGACCTGTAATCAATCAGAAGTCATTCAAGTTTTACCCTGATCATGGGTTTCCAAAGAAGGGTCTACAAGAGAGCCCACAGCTGAGCTGTAAGGGAGTCAGAAGAAAAATAAGCACACAGGGCAGTCTTGTCCTAGACAAAATCTCTCTTCCCTCCACCCTGGAGGACCACTACTGCCTGACACAGTGCAACTGCAAACTGGCAGCCCGCTGTATGATCAAATACACTTTCCCCCTCTTAAGTAGCTTATTGAAGATGATCTCAGAGAAGGCCAAGCAAGAAGCCCACCACTCCCTGACAAATTCCTACCCTTCGGAAAGCATCCTACAGCAAAGTATAGCATACAGTATGTTGTACGTACTTTAACTCATTGGTTGAAGCTTCTTGAACACTCTCCTTTATTACTTCTTCCGTTAATTCCATAGCCACCAACTGGCTCAACTGCTTTATTAACTGTTCTCTTTCCTGCCTTTGCCTGGAAGGACAGAGAAGATTTACACAAGTAGCAAGACAAGAGCGGCAAGGTTTACACAAATGATGAGATTTACACTGGCACATCTGCCACCCAGTTACACAAAATCTACAGGCAGTGTCAGACAGTTAATTTGGCTAAAATTGAGTTCTCATTAGCTCATTTCTCTCTCTGATCAGCTTTGCATGGAGCCAGGTTTCTCTCAAAAATACAGCTAACAATATGGTTATTTTATTCTTACCCCAGTAAGCTATAAACAAGTAGCTTGCTCAGAAGGAAAAATTCCTGCATACAGCAGGACCAGGATGCATCTCCCTCTCTGGAAGCTCTTGGGAATAGAAGTTCCCAAAATTCCAACCCACCATTTTCATAGTGACTCTGTGAGGTCACCAAAATACTAACTACCAGATCGTCTGAGAACGCAGAAGGGACAGCCTGTCTGCATGATCCCAGGGCAGTTCAAGGCGAGACAAACTGAGTGCTGTGGGCATGGCAGAAAGATGCAGGGCCTGGGCACACATGCAAGGACTCAGGTTGGCACCGGCTGTCGTTACATTGCCTAAGGGCGTATACAGCCCACCATGCCCCACAGCAAAAGCAGTGACTCACCTCTCTTCCTCCACTCTGCGCCTTTCCTCTTTGACACGCTCCCTTTCCGTGCTAAGCACACTTCCAGCCACTTGTCTGAGGATCTCCCCCATCACTTCAGCCACGAGGTCCTCCACAGTGGTCTCCGAGATGCTGTGCAGAAAGAGCAATGCTCTTTGCAAAGCCAGAAAGTTTTCATTCAAAGCCCTATGTCTGTACATTTCTCAAGCACACCCTTGCTCTGTTGTGGAGGGCTGACTCTGGCCACCAGCCAAGCACCCGCACTGCTACAGGCTCACTCCCCTCCCCACATTGGGACAGGAAAGAAAATAGGAAGAACAAAAGCAAGAAAACTCATGGATGGAGATAAAGACACTGTAATAAATGAAGGGGAAAAACCACCACAGCCACACCCCAACCAAGCAAAGCAAAGGCAGTCAGCCACCACCTCCCACAGGCAGGCCAATGACCAGCCAGCCTCCAATCAATGGCCACCCTGGACACCAGAAAACCCAACCTTCTTCCTCCTCTAACCCATTTCTATTGCTGACCATGACATCACATGGTATGGACTTTGATCAGCTGTGTCCCCTCCCAGCTTCTGGCACACCCCCAGCCTACTCACAGGAATGCAGAGTGGGAAGGCCTTGATCCTGTGCTGTTCAGCAATAACCGAAAACATTGGTGCATTAATAATGCTGTTTTGGTCACAAACCCACATCTACGACTACCAACGACCTTGGAGAGGAAGCGTTGTTAGAAGCAGAGAAGCAGCCAGATCTGGACTTACTCCTCTTGTCCCCCTTTAGGCACCTTCCCTTCCACAACACACATTTCTTGTGGCAGTGGTGAGAGTGTCATGCAAGGCAAAGTTTACAGAGGTTTGCAGTTAGCCTTCCACTAGGCTAGCTGGTGCACAACGGAGAGGTGGCGGACATCTGAAGAAAGGTCTGATTTTCCCTCAACTGTACCAGTAAGACTAATCTCCACTATAGACCTTGCCTAGCTTACTTTTACAGTCTTCACACATATTGCCGCTATGGCAAACTGCAGCTTTGATGACAGACTCCAGGAGTACCAGCAATAAATGCTCTTTACCAGATGGCGGCAGCCACGTAAGCCACTCCTGCTCTGCCAATGTCTCTGCACTCTCCTTTCAGGACGTCGTACACAAGCCCATCCACCACTTCGGCAATGTCCTGTAACACAGCAGAGGAAGCAGTTGAAGCAAGATGCGGTCCTGCTCAGGATGGCCTGGATGCACATACGAATGCGGGGAGCTCAAGGCCTTTCAGTTTTCTTTAACTGACTGTAATTTGCAACATCACCTGTATTTCTACTTACAAACTAAGCCAACAATCCAACACAACAGCCTAAAAATTTTAGGCTATCTAAAAGGTTAACAACAGCCCAGAATCAAAAACAGTTTTCTGCATTAAATATGGACAAGGCAAGTTGGGAAATAATAGCTAAGAAAAATGAATTTTGAGAGGGATTCCTACTTTCGTACTAGAGTTGCTATTGTTCTACAAGTACTAGCTGATCTAATTCCAAATGACCAGGGCGAAGCTTCGCTGAAATGTAGCCATATTTAGGTAGAATATGTCAACTCTACTTCACAGAGCAATGAGACACTCTGAGATGTCTTCGGCATTAGTACACATCTAAACGTGTGTGGGATGGAGAAAGAGGGGAAAAAGCACAGATACACAGGGTATACATTCAAGACCCAAAGTTAGTAGTCACATATCCACAATAAGAAACTTTGTCATGTCTGTTTTGGTTTAGCTGGACCAAACGTAAGCATTTGCTCTATCCCCCAAAACCCCCTCTCATCCAAGAAAGGGAAATTGGGGAAAAAGGAAACTCCTGCGTTCAAATAGAAACAGATTTAATAGAACAATAAAACTAATATCAATACTAAAGCCATATAAAATACACAGAGTTATACTCAGCCCAGATAGTGGTCACGAGCTGCACGCTCCCAGCAGTGAATGCTGGCTGGTGGACACTGCGAGCAGCACAGCTCCAGTGCAAGGACAGCAGCCTTGGGAGCAGAGCGACGGGCGAGACCCTCCAGGGACGGCAGCCATTGAGGGAGAGAGAGACTCCTAGCAGACTCCCCAGTTTATAGTGACTGTGATGTTTATGGTATGGAACACTTCTGTTGGCCAGCATGGGTCAGCTGCCTTGGCCTCTGTTCCTCCCAGTTTTAGCACCTGGCCGTCTCAAGACTGCTGCTAGAGACCTTGATCCCTATGGAAACCCGCATACCATGGCTGGCCATGAACTAAAACGGAGTGTCTTATCAACTTTGTTGTCACAGTAATGGGTGCTGCAGTCCTCTCAGAAATGCAGCTTTCCTGAGCAGAAAACTGATTTTATGATTCTATCCCAGCAAAACCAGGACATGTCTTATTTGAAACACATGCCGTTAAGGAACAGTTCATTATTATTCACTAAAGCAAAAGTTCACCTACTCAGTCAAGATAATCACTTTCTACTGTCACTTTCTGACTCTATCTTTAGAGGTTTCTCAAATAAATGCTAATCAGACAGGACTGTTTTTCCTATGAAGGAGTCTAAGCAAGCACTACATTTTCAGGCCTGCATCTGAAATTATTCAAGATTTTCTTTTTTCAGAACAGTTCAAGGAAACAACTTCTCAAAGTATCCACAGCACTGAAGCAGGGAGTGTTTCCTTTTGGCTCTACATAACACATGCAGATTCTGGAGAACGAAAACAACCTAAACAACTCAGTTACCTTTTATTATATTTCACATATCTTTCCTAAATATTTCATGATGGTTTTAAATTTCCTTACTGTGTCTGTGTAGACAGGCTGAGGCTTTGAAGGGAGAGGCTCGGGCTGTCCAGCAGGCTGGGACATTGGCTGTGCAGGAGGCAGCATTGGCACAAGCTGACGAGGTAACAACGAGGGCAGAAGGTGAGCTGGGGGCTGGACTCTTACTGCTGCTGCATCTAAATCCACACCTTTGCTTTCCACTCTTCCTTCTTGGGAGACAGGAAAAGAAAAATGAAGGAAACCAGGTCAGTCACAAATAGAAGCAAAACTACTTTTATCTTCAAAAGCTAGCTTGTCTGATAAATCTCATCAGGTCATAAAACAAGTCCATTACTGAAGCTTGCTGCCTTTAAGTTAAGCATAAAATATATAATAGAGACTAAACTGTATTTATGAATATTTTATACAAAACATTCAAAAATTTCATTGCACATTACCTCCAAAACCAAGTACATTCACTTCCAGCAAACCAACTGTTTTAAGTAAAGTACACCTAGCACTTACACACACCTCTTGAATAAATGCAAAACACCTGTACTTTCAAAAAGGAAGAAAAAGCATACATTCAGCCAACTTTAAAGACAACATAATTATACATACAGTAGGAAGAAAGAGTTGCAATACAAAATCTGCAAACTGAAAAGTGAAGTTGGCTGTCTGAAGTAGGTGAAATATAACTAGATATTTGGCTATGTTGGCAAAATTGCACTCATTTCCATTAGTACATTTCCCGTATTAGGAAAATATATTCTATTAATCACAAAGTTTCTGAGCTTTTACAGATACATATGTACATTTAAACCAAAACATGCTTTCATTACACTCTAATTTCCCTACAATTTCATCCTATATGAGCCAAAAACAGCTCTTGGAGTACTTTTATTCTACAAAGCAGAAACTGACCCATCAGGAAGTCCCTGAGTTGCATCTAAAATGCCTGTTTGCTCTTACCTGTGGCCTCCATACTGGATTTTTGGCTACTGCTAGCTTGATCCACAGAGGTGCTTCCACCAGTATACTTGTTTTGTCCATTGAAGCTGGACACAGGCATGTGGTGAGGCACTGAGGGCAACGGCCCACCGTTTACAACTTCCCCAACGGAGACATTTAGCTTCTGGCTGACAAACATTGATTTATGTGGTTTGGGTAATCCATCTGGCTCCAAGAAAGCTGAGCGATTCAGTTCCACATAAGCACTGGGGAAAAATAAAAACCAGGAGTACATCCTCATAGCTCCAGTAACCTACAGGTTTTCAACTGGACAGCTTAGCACAGCAAAGCGAGACAGGCACTGGGCACTCGGGGTTACTCCCTGTAGCCCGGATCTCAATATTTGGCTGGAACTAGAGCAGGGAAGGCAGAGAGCACTGTCCTCATGGCTATCCTGCCAGGACAGAGTACAAGCTGCACTAACATTTCTGGGAACCTCACGGACTATTTTGTCTCTTTCGCCTTTTAACCTTTATCCACCTGTGTATATTATTCATGAACATTTTACCTAGACTACATCCCACATGATAGGTGCCAAGACTACCTACAGGAGTCATTTTAAAAAGCTGACATCGTCTTCCAATCTTGGCACCTTTAGTCTGGCTAATTTATTATCTCATAACAGAATTTTAATAGGAAATAGAACACTAACTGTCATGCTCAAGTTCTTTGCCTTCTCCAGGCTCTTGAGACTGCAAGTCTGTACGAACACACCTTACAATGTATGTATTTCCATGGCAGACACTCTTACCTGCAAACTGTTGGCCTCCAACATCCTCTAAAAACTGGTTTGCACCGTTCAGCTTCATCCCGCCCCTATAGCCATCACCACAATGCCAGTTTCCTGAGAAGCTGTCCTGTACCCTCATTTCCTACAGAGCTGCAATTTAGTACAACTCAGCTGCAAGATAAGGGCCTAAAATATTTTATTCTCTACTGGGTTATCCACAACATCTCTTTCCAGGGAGAAAGTCCCTGGAGTCCAATGCAGACAGAGATCAATATCCAGTCTCTCCTTTGGGGGAAATGTTTCTCTGTTTTTTCACCACATTCCAGAAGGCTGACAGAATTTTGCATCCTTGAAATTCCTTGTCACCTTACCAAGCCAAGTTAAAAGAGATGTACAAGTGCAAAAAAAGCTACGGTGCGAAGTCACAGTAGTTACAGGGATATAAACCCCATTTCTTGAAGGTAAAATGCAAAATTAAAGAACTTTTCATAATTACAGCAATAAAAATAGAATAGAATATTAAAATCTGCACTCATCACTATCCTAGTGCTTTGCTCACAGAGCTCAGCCCCTACCCTTTGCCTGGTTTTTTTTTCCTTTTTCTGATTGCAAACTGCAAGAGCAGCCCATCCACATTACCCTTTCACCTAACATTGATCTAACCCCACTAGGCATCTGAAGGCACCGACATCCTTTTCCTTACACTTACCCATCAGATACACTCAGGCCATAATAACTTATAAAATCGGTTGCTTCCTCACAATCTTTGAACAGTAGCATGCGGACCAGGTGATCCAAGGGGAACACTGTACATCTTTGGGTGCTCACAGTGTAGGCAATATTGAGAGATTTGAGGGCATCTTTACGAATCTACGGAAAGATAAGAGGAAAAGAAAGAGGAAAACTTTACTAAGTTAAAGACCCCAAAACAGCTACGAGTGTACTATAAACATGAAAATCATGTTTAAAAGAAACCAGCACTCATCATCAAATACCCACACAAACAACCACACAGATTTAACTTTCTGTTTAAATTCCATGCACTTGCTTTCTAGTTGCTGCTCATTTTGAGCATATCCCTCTGTGATTCTTGTGCAGAAGAAAAGCTTGCAAGGGCTTCTGAGAGCGCAGGTTGATATTTCCTTTACAAAAGTCCCAGGCCCACTTCTCTGCTTCCCAGTGATTTTCAGGGGAAGTAATATGTATTTATACATAGTTATGGGAAAAAATGCTGAAAAGTGCATTTTATATCATGGCAGAAAACTCTTGGTAAGTTTTTTAAACGGTCCTGAAGAAGCATGAATGATATTATTAAGGCTAAGTATCTAACAAGTTTTCTGCTCTCTAAGATTTCCTCCCAACAGTCCCCTCACTGTTTTACTGATTAACACTTTAAAAAAAAAAAAAAAAATTCATCTGCCATGTTCTTACCTGGTTGAAATAACAATGTAAGAGACAGGCATTCAGATAGGAAGCTGCTTGCACTAACTTGAAAAACCTCACAAAGTTGTTGCTGTTTAATGCAGCAAAAGCTTGAACTGCAAATCTAACTTCAGGAGAGTTTCTAACCTCTGGATGAAACTGCTGTACTTCTCTGTGGAGACAAAAGACAGAAACAAACCTTTTGCTTCAGTATGAACAATTGTAACTCAAAACAGAATTAAAATTAGGAGCTTTAAGCAAGACATGCAACTCCTGTCCAAAACAAACAGCTGTGAATTAAATTTGCAGCATTATTTACTGATCATTACTCTTCTAATGACACTTGCATAACCAGCATGTTATTATTTATGTACATCACTCCAGCATCTAAGGAGGAAGGCAGTTAAGAGACTGACCAGAAAAACAAAGTATGACTCTGCCCACCAAACATTTTTTGCTTGGTCCTACTGCAGATAAAGCAGTGAAGCTTGGATACCACTTTGGGAAGAGAAAAAAAAAATAATTTCCTTGGTTGAGAACAGTGAAGATTTAATATTTTTGGTTGGTTGGTTGGTTTTTTACTACCTGCAGAGGCTCTAGTGAGTTACTCAAGGAGATAAAACAAAGCTTTTTCTTTTCTTAAAAAAAAGACGCCTTTTAAAATGACCCATTGAAAAATTCAAATAAAACATTACTACAGTATACCTTCTTTGGCAAAAAAAAAAATTGCAAATAAGGTCTTCACTTCCATTACAATTTGTCTGGACTTAATCCTAGTCTTAATTCTTCCCACTGGCAAATAGAAAAAACAAGTGATACCCTTTATTCCCACCTGAGAATATCACCCTTGTTGAGATTCAGCAAGACATTATAACCTCTGAACTCTGCTTCGCTCTTGCAGTAAATCCCCTTGTTAGCCAGGTCCTGATACATCTCCTTCAAGCTCTGCAGGCATTTAGTCATGTTCTCATTGTTGATTTTGGCATCAAAGGAGGACATGGGCTCTTCACACAAGTGATGAGCACAATGGATGTGAAAGCGAGTGCACTTCTCAATCAGAGACACCATCAACGGGTTGCAGAGATGTTGCTGGGTTATATCCTAAACCAGAATGATAAAGAAAGCATTGCATGTATTTTTCAACTACATTTGAAGGGTATAGTCACCTGGCACTACCTGTGGAAAACTCATTTCAACTGTGCTTTGAGTCACTTTGCAACTGAAAACGTTTGAATTCCTATCGCTTTTTGCTTCACTTTTTACAGCATTACGTGATCGTTTGCTTTCCATTGTCAAACAGCTCCATCCGCCAGTGCTTACCTTTCTTATTCCACGAGTTCGGTTCCAGACAAAGTCATACCATTCTCGGTAGTTTCCCTCTCCTTGATCCATAATGTTTGTCACTAAATAGTCCATGGTCATGCTCAACACCTCAGAGGGTCTCAATTCATGGGGCAAAGGTTCCTCCTGATCTGCTGAAGATCTGCTATATTCCTTGATTGCTGCTGCATGATCTACCTGCAAGATGGGGAGAAAAGAATCAAAAGTCCAAGGAGTATGTTCAACTGCTCAGGAGTATAAAGGCTTTCATCCCATCCATGCCTTGCCTTTAGTAAGGAACAGACTGTTAAAGGAGTTTCTCCACTGTTCACACTCACAGCCCACATCCACTCTGCTACAATAGCAAATATATTTTTTTTTCTTTTATGACAGGATCCTAGGTGTTGTCTTAGTCTCAAACCCATAACCTTCAAGACAGTGTATAGTGCTGCCCTATAGTTTTAGAACTATAGTTCTAAAAGCCTGTCTGTAGGTAAATAAAAGACATGAATTAGAGTGAAAACGCAATTCTTTAGCCTTCTTGTTTTACAACAGGTAATTGAAAGACATTAATGAAATGGCCTCCAGGATTTTTCCACCAGAATTTACCCTGTAATCAACTAAACAACACTGACAGCTTTACATAAGCAACAAGCAAACAGATGTCCTGGGAACAACAAACCCCTGTGTACAGAGGGCTCATACCTTGTCAGATCCTAGAAGCAATTCAAAGATACTGAGTTGGTTTCTTGTCTCCCGCATGTAACGCTCCTTTTCAGGACACATGTCTGGGCAAGTGCCAACAACAGTTTTTGCTTTGCCAAGATCGGTCCTTTTTATTCGAGCTAAAAAACATAAATGTAACTGAACAAACATTAAGCATTTACCAGTTTTGTTTTGATGACAAGCTATTACCCTGATGTGCCAACACAGCCCTAAGC
The DNA here is from genome assembly GCF_964289735.1 of Phaethon aethereus. NCBI lineage: Eukaryota > Metazoa > Chordata > Aves > Phaethontiformes > Phaethontidae > Phaethon > Phaethon aethereus. The sequence continues at coordinate 43,512,946 of NC_138580.1, forward strand.
ATGCCAGACGCCTCAGCTGGAGTCTGTACATTGGTCAATGGATGGACATCAAGAAGTACATTGCTAGGGCAACACTTGACAAAAAAACGCTGGTAGGAAAAGGTCTCTAGAGATTCCCATCCTATGCCTACTCAGTGCAAGCTGTATCTGCACCCTGGCATGGTCAGAAATGCACAAGGATGAGGTTCCACCACTATGGGACCTGTCCCAGGGCTGCACTGCTCCTTTGGGGAAGTTTCTCCTACCATCCCACCTGGATATCCTGAGATCTGCTGGAAAACTGAAGCCTTTAAAAGATAGTCATAGTTTTGTGCCCATCCTGTTTTCTGTCCTAACTACGCACCAGCAATATCCCAATTCCATGTCAAGTGGCTGAGAAATCTGTTTGTTGATATTAAAAATAAGACCTTAAATTAAAAGTAGGGTCAGCTATGAAATGGCAAGAACAGGATGGAAGTTTGAGGTTTACAACCCAGCACTGGGTTGTAAACACAGGGGCATTTCCTGAAATAACAACCAGCCTTGTGATAGTTTTAATTTAGAGAAACACCACTGGGCTTTGTGTAGCTTTCTTTAAAGAGCGTGCAGAGATGCACATCTCCCTACATGGCCTCCTTCACAGAACGTGAACAGTCTGCTATGCACTTTTCAGAAGAAATATGTACATGCAGTAAGTAAAACAGATTTTTGCATGTTCTACAAGAAATTAACATCTACAGCAATCCCTCACAATAGAAGAGTATTTTACATACTGCTCCATATTAAACTGCCTCTTTAAAGCCTTTTCCATAATGTCACAACAGCTTTGGAACAGACACCAAACACTTATTTCTTTCCAGCAGAGAAACAGATGTTACATTCATTAACTTGTGTAACTACCTTGTCGCATGATTTTGTCCCTTTGGTCCAAAAGACGGTATCTTTCTTCGGATGTCTCGGCCACTAATCCTACCAGGTTACTAAGAGATGACAATGAAGCTCCCAAGGCCTCTGAGCTCTGCCCTTCAGAGCTAGAATCAAATAGATCTGCTTCAAACTGCAGCGCCTTTCGAAGACCAGGCTTCTTTGCTGGAGAACTAAAATTAGAAAATTTCTATTAATGATACACTGATGTACACCCCAGCCTTCATCAGTTCACTGTTCTTTAGGACATCAACATCTCTGTTTAGAAGAGTATTTTGTTCACAAGACGATGTATCAAATAAAAGAAGTATGTATCGACGTACTAAGATTCTAAAGGGCTAATGCTAGCACTGGGAGTTAATCTGGTTAAATCCTCAGCACTGCCTTGACAACAATGCCAAGCATCCTTGACTGTGGTGAAAGCCTCAACGTCTGTGCAACAGAAATGGTATTATTGAATCTGCCTTAGAGCAGACAGAACCAGCAGCATTTCTGCATCACTAAGGCACAGCAGTTTGCATTTTAAATAAGGAACTAGCCTGCTGTTTGGTGTGAAAAAAACCAAATGCTTTCTCTAGCAATGGAGATTATTAAGAGGTGTTAGAGCCCAGATAAAAAAGCTTGTAAAATCAAGGAACATTCACTCCTTCACAACATACTCTTAATTTTATAATTCTGTGATAACACATAGTGACTTTTGTCAAACTAGACGCACCATTAAGGTTCCACAGAAAGATGACAACCCTACCACTTCAGCAACTGACACAGAACATGAGGATTCCTGTACAAAGACCATTCACTTGAAGTGAGACAGGATGACGATCCAAACTCACCAGCTACTCTGAAAAGGGGATTCTCATTCCACAGAACTATAATTACTTACAAATGAAACTACTCACTTCAGAAGCTCATTTCATCATGCCCACAGAAGAGTGTGATTACTGCTCGGTCCCATTTTGGCTCTGCACCATTTCATTCAATTCCCTTATGCCTCACTATTGCAGGTGTTGTTACTCATGTTATGAACAAAATATTCAAAAGAAATACACAAACCAAAATAAAAGGCTTTAATAAACAGTTAGAAGTATCTTTCTAACAAAGCGTGAGAGCTGTGAGCTTGTAATTGAGCCAAACCAGAAGAGACAAGGGAAGTGCGCACCCTGATACGATCAGCATGTACCAAACAGCCACGTTCTTCATTTTCCTCCATCCACCCGGTTTCCTGCCAATGGATTCCCAGAGGAGCAGACCTACCTTTTACCAGGCATGACACTACTGGCAGAGGATCTTATTAACGGTTTTCGAAGAGGGGAATGCTGATAGTTTTGCTCTTCGCTGCTTTGCCTTCCTTCATCTTCAGCTGCTTTCTTCTCCTTGGATGAAAATTCTCTTTTTACAGGACCTGAAGTGACAAATAAACATGAAGTCAGATACTTGCCAAACAATTTAAGCAACAACTTCCTTCCCCCCTGGGGGTGGTGGTGAGCAGTTTATTTAAAAAACAATAGCAGCAAATAAGAGTCACAGTTTTGTACATGTATGCAAAACTTCGAAGACATCTTGCATAAGAGGCTGTGCTGAGTAAGTCTACCAATTGCTAGTCAGCTTCAGTGTCCTATAAAGAATAAGTAGTTTTAAATAAAATATCACTTAGTAATAACTGTAATTGTTTGGCACATCATTGGTAAATGAAGTCTGATCATCATCCAAATTTAAGTTCTCTCAGGTTTGGGATATAATCTGCAATTTATAACTTTCTACAGGATATGAAATCCATTTCACCTACGTAAAACATAATTCCCAGTTCTCCGGATGATGCATTTTAATTATTAATTGTACATACCCAACCTTAGCCTGTGGTTGACGTGCCTTCTCAACAGTTGTATCTACACCTTGCAGGAAGGAAGGATTTCCTCTCCCAGGAAGACATTTTCAGCCAGTTGGATTTCTTAAATTCTCTTAGATTAGTAATTTTATAACAGTGCTATTCACATTTCTATAGACTTTAACAGCACAATAAAATGACAGAAGTGAACAGCCACCCCTATAGCTGCTGCTTCAATATGCTAATTCAGGGGAAGACAACTCTGCAACTGTTCATTTTCTCTGAAAGCAGGTTTGCGGTTGGTCAAGGCTGTGGTGAGCCATTCATTTGCTGACAGCTGAAGTGTATCCCCAGGCTAGCATCTCAGGGGTAGACACGCAGCACTCATAAAGCTAAAGAAAGGGGAAGCACTTGACAATTCAGGTATTCGCCTAGGTGGTGAGCAGACAAAGTCCACATCTCCACTTGCCCTAATCCCAACCTGGAATCCAGGTTTCTCATTTCTAAGCTCAGTCCTCTGTAGCTTGTTCTCTTTTTTGTTCAAGCAGTGTGTAATTGTTGACACACAGAACAGCAACCTCAGCAACACAGATGCTCACTCCAGAGTAGTCCTTAACTCAGTTCTCAGGACACTTCCCTGAAAGCTCACATCCTTGCTCTGAAGCAGGCAGCAAGGCATCCTACTTCTAGAGAGGAGCACAAAGTTAACATCACCATATTCCTCTTGCGTGGCTGCATGAATGGTTTCCAAATTCTCTTGTAAAACTACACTGTCATTTCAAGTGTCTTCTCTTTCATATGGCTGAAAGAGCATTTTGGCTCAGATCAAGCAAAAAATGTTTTAGACAGCAGGAATTTAAGAAAGAAACTGCAATTCCCAACTGTGATCCGCAGATGCTCACTTAAAACTTCCTCTATACCAGAGGACAGTACTGCAGATGCTGGAAGTCTATACAGCTTACAAAAGCAACCAGGTAACCACAAGAGAAAAATTCTCCAAGGGCTATGACATCCCTTCTGTCACCCAGGACTCCCCAACCATAGGCTGTTAAAGGCTGAGAAATTATTCTGGAAGCAATTACATGCTTTATCCTGTTCTTTCCCCTCCTCTGCATAATCACTATTAGCCTTTGCCGCAGAGATAGCCAGGACTCCACATAAAATGCAGAACAACCATTTTTCTGCTTCTGTAAAGAATAACCTTCAATGCTCTCAGAAGCTCAGTGCACCAAACAGTCCAACCAGCAAAGTCAAAGACAACCATCATAGTCCTGGAGCTGTAACATTCCTCCTGCGCAGATCATCTTTGTATCATTCTCAGCAGGTTAGGAAACAAGAAGGGAGCAGATGTCAGGCCATTGATGTAACCACTCAGCATCATATCAGGAAACACAGACTTACTTGTTTTCTTCTTTTGCCAAAATGTTACTATGTCTTTGTGCAATTCTTTCGCCTTTTTTCTGGCAAGAGCTGCAGAGGCCTGAAAGAAAACCAAAGTAGAGTATGAAAACCTATTAGCATCACAACACCGAAACGTGGAGTTTTTGCCAGAAGAACATTTACCCACTTCCATAAAATTCTGGTTAATGCATTTTAGCTTCTCACTTGAGACCTACGTGCATCCAGCTGGACTGGTTTCCACAAAAACGGCTGCTCTTCTAAGAGCTACAGCAAGTTTAGCACACTTGAGATCAAAGGTGTGTTCTTTAAGCACAAAACAGGAAGAGGCCACAGAGCCTCTGAACTGACTCCTCAACACATCTCAGCGCTGACATAGTGGCAGTATTTCCAGCAAGCAGGTCACCCTGCAAGGATGGCACGAGCTCACCTTGCCCGTGGTGCTGCCATGCCTGACCAAGAACGCAGCAGCGTATGTAATTCAGGTTTGGACAGTGCAAGACAACAAACAAGGAAGATCGCCTCAGTTGGACGGATGCCAGCAGGACAGCTAACGCCGGCAGAGCTCCGGCACCTGCCTTAGGTGCAGCTCAGTACAATTCTATCCCTGCCTGCAACACAGTGCTCACGATACGAAGCCTTCCCTGGGGTGAAAGACATACTGCGTTACCGAACAGGGGTGCGGTTCTCACCCAAGCCCTCAGATTTAAGCCTGCTCTTGTGCCAGCTGCTTCTGACACGTACGTGATCAAAAAAGTGGAGAATGGCCATTTTTTTATTGCGCCTGGTCATGATCCGTCGGACTTTTACGAACTGGCCGAAGTGCTTCTCCAGCACCGTCCTGTCGTTGAGGTAATCGGGGACGTTCTTGCACTGGATGGCTGTCAGCTCGCCGGGCGACAGGCCCCCCAGCCCCTCCGCACTCTCGCCGCCCCGAGCCCGGCGGGCGGGGGTCGCGGGGACGCCATCTGTGAACAGAGGAGGCAGCCACCGCGGTAAGTGGGGTGACACCGGGCCGCCGGGGGCGTCCTGGCCCCCCCGCCCCGCCCCCCCCAGCCTACCTTCCCGGGGAGGCTCCCGCGCCTCGGCCGGCGGCGGCGGCAGATCCTCGGCGGGCCCCCGCTCGGCCTCGGTGGTGTCCCCGCGGTCGCGGTGCCCGCGGCCCTGGCTGCGCAACACCTCCTGCAGCGTGCGGCCGAACAGCGCGCCGCCGCGGGGTCGGCTCAGCAGCACCGCCCGCTTCTCCGGCGGCGCCGCCGCCGCCCGCCCGCCCGCCACCACAGCCGCCCGCCGCGGCGACCGCTCCCGCTCCTCCTTCCGCTTCAGGCCCTTGGGCGCCGGCTCCCCCGGCTCCTCGAAGAGCGGCCGCGGGCCCTTGTCCTCCGGGCGGCCCGTGGCTGCAGCGGGGCGCGAGAAGGAGAAGGGCCCTCCCGCCGCCGCCGGCGCCTCCGGGCCCGCCTCGGGCGCGAAGCCGAAGGGCGGCGAGAAGGTGAAGGCAGCAGGGGCGGCCGGGCCCTTCTCCGCCTCGCCGCCCGCCAGCGGCTTGAAGGCAGCAGCACTCTCGGGCGCCTTGAAGCGGAACTCGGGCGCCGCGAATGCCCCGCCGCCGCCGCCCCCGCCCGGCGCCTCGCCTGGCCCCGGGAAGCTGCCCAGGTTGGTGGGCGGCTTGAAGCTGAACGCCGCGTTGCCCGCCGTGGCCCCGCTGCCGCCCGCCACGGCGAAGGTCGGCGCCTGGCCTAGCCCATAGGGCGGCCCGAAGGCAGCGGTGGCGGGCCCGGGGGCAAAGGGGAGACCAGCGGCCGTGGTGCCGCCGCCCTGCCCGAAGACGGCGGCCTGCCCGAAGCGCAGCGGCGGCGGGAAGGTGGGCGGCCCGCGGAAAGGACCCCCGGCGTTCATGGCGGCCGCCGCGGCCTCTCCTCGGCGGGCGGGGGCGGTGTGCCGCCGGCGGGGCGGGGCATGGCGGAGCGGGAAGTGTCGGAAGTGGGGGTGTGGTTCCGCCGCCGCCGCCGCCGCCGCCATGATGAGTGTGGCGCTGCGGAACGCCCAACGGGTCGTGCTGGTGCGTCGTGCCCCGCTCCGCCGCGCCGTGTGCGCCCTGCGGGCCGCTCTGGGTGCTTCCCGCTTCGACGTGGGGCTGGTCTGCGCTAGCAACGGGCTGATGCGGCGTCTCAACGGCGCGTACCGGCAGCGCCCGGAGCCTACCGACGTCCTCTCCTTTCCCTTCCACCGGGTGGCGGCGGGGGAGCTGCCGCGGCCGCGCTGCCGCGACGAGTACAACCTGGGGGACATCTTCCTGGGGGTAGAGTACATCTACCATCAGTGCCGCGCCACCGGGGAGGACTTCGACAGCGTCCTGGCGGTGAGCCCCGCCGCGGGCAGCGCTCCCCGCGGTCGCACGCCGCAGGGAAGGACGGCCGTGGGGCGTCCCTGGGGGCAGAGGAGCGATGATCTCACAGCTTACCCTGAAAGATTAGCTCTGTGTTTGAAAACTTGCTTGTTTTAACCTGACCTTTGCCGGTTTGCGTGCAGAGTACCGGCTTTTCACTGCTTGTTCTGGCAAAGCGATCTGGTGCGGGGGGAGCCCAGGTCACCCCGCGTACCCCGCTGCGTGCGGCGCGGGCTGCGGGGCTGCACGCGCGAGCGAACTGCCAGCGCTGGGGCCCGGTTTGTAACGCGTGTCGTTTGTTCCTGCCCCTTTGCACAGGTGACGGCAGCCCACGGACTGTGCCATTTGCTTGGCTACCAGCACAACACAAAACCCGAGTGGCAACAGGTACGGCGATGCCGGGCAGGTGCGGAAGGCGTACGGTGTCAGACCGTACCCGCGTGGAAAGCATCTCCCTGTCTCGCACCCCCGTGGCGGGGAACGCCCGTGTCCGGCCCGTCGGGCGGGTGGCCCCGCAGGGCTGTGGCCGGCGTTGGCAGGAGCACGGTGCTGGCGGCGCTCACCGCGGCTTTTCTCCCGCAGATGTACCAGAAAGAGCTGGAGATCCTGGAGGAGCTGAACCGGCTCACCGGCGCCAGCCTCCGGCCCCTGACCGCGGGCCTCTTCTGAGGGAGCCGCGCTGGGGGCCCCGCGGCCGCCGCTCCATGCACCGAGGGGCCGGGCCGCCGCCGGGGCCGCCCCGGACGTGGCGCGGCGTGGGGATGGCGGTGCACGGCCCCGGCCGCCGCCTCCCGCTGGTGCTGCTGGGCCTCGCCGCGCTCGCCCTCCCGCCGCCCGCCGCCGCCCAGCCGCCGCCCGCCGCCCTCCGCGCCGGCCACGCCGCCTCCTCGCTGCCCGCCGCCGCTGCCGCGCCGCGCACCAGGTGAGGAGCAGCCCCCCGCGCCCCAGCCACCGCGGGCCCGCTCGCCAGGCCCGGCCCCTGCCGCCCCCCGCAGCCTCCTCGCATGGCAGCCTCCTGCGTGCTGCCCCGCGGGCCGCTGCCCTGCATCTGAGCCACCGCTGCTCCTTCGCCTGCTGGTGCTTCCCGCGTCGCTTCTGGAAGACGCCACCATTGAAGCTCTCTGGGGGCTTTCCCGCACTGAGCATGGCCTGGGGACCCCCGCCATCTGCCCTGTGGTGCATGACCTGCACCCTTTTCCCCTGTCCTTCCTGAACATGTCCTCCTGCCTTCATATTCAGGTCACAGGAATTAACCCGAGTAACCTGCCAGTCGTTTCGCCATTCTCACCACACACTGCGTTACTCTCAGGATGCGCAAGACATCCGAGGGGTTCACTCCTCGGCGTCCCACCCCGCCACAGGAAAGGCTCGTGGCATGCGCCTTCTTGATGATGTCCTGTGAGGAGACCTTGGTGGCCCCCCAGCCCCTGCAGCATGCACTGCTGTGCCTTCCCCTACTTCACCCCCTTCCACCTTCTGAGTACCACAGACTCACGAAAGAGGAACCGTTTCGATCTCAATATTGTGTCACATAATTGCAGGGTTAAAAAAGGCCATCAAGTAAAACGTTTGAACTTCTCAAAGTAATTATATTGCTTTGTTCTCCCCAGATACCTTTTGTATGATGTAAATCCTCCTGAAGGGTTCAACCTTCGCAGAGATGTCTACATTCGCATTGCTTCCCTTCTAAAGACCTTGCTGAAAAATGAAAACTGGGTGTTAGTTCTGCCTCCTTGGGGACGCCTTTATCACTGGCAGAGCCCTGACATCCTCCAGGTCCGAATCCCTTGGTCCGAGTTCTTCGATCTCCCAAGCCTCAACAGGAACATCCCTGTCATTGAATATGAGCAGTTCCTTGCAGGTAGAGTATGGAATCGTAGACTCCACAATTGACAAAATATGGTAGTTTCTTCACAAGTTTATCCTTACGCGTGCTTTTGTCCTTACATGTGAAATAAAGTTAAAAGGTGGCAAGAAGAGAGATGGAATTGTGCTGAGTAACAAACTGCTAGGATGAAATAATGCAGTTATTTGGCGGCTCATTTGATGTAGCAATGTCAGCCCCTCAACTTCTAGGGACCCCAGAGAAAGACAGTTGATGCCTGTGGTTGAAGTCACAGATACCTCTGCATAATTTTGGCCATAGAAACAACCCTGTCAGGAGAGAGAGGCAGCCTGCAGCTCTGTTGAAATACAGACAAGCCACATTTTTCTGGAGGTGGCTGGACAGTAAAAGCTGTACAGCAGGTTCTTTGGTGAACTTACTTTTTTTATTGTCGATGCTACACATACTCAAAACACTTATGCCCCTGCTTTTTGCATACAAAATGGTATATAAAAGAAAGGCTTTCCCCAAGAATGTGGGAACCGTCAAGTTGGTTCCTTCAGGGTTTAACGCCACGTTGAACTTACCACCAAAATCTGCAGCAGTGTCACAGACTTTTTCAGCAAAGGAAATAAAGGCCACCAAATGTCACACCTCTGCAAAGAGCTCTGAAGGGATCCTTGTCCCCTACCTTTCAGGAGAAAGCATTTACAAACCCTGAAATTTAGAGAAAGAAGGGCTTGTACTTGTCATTTTCTTGCAGGCACTCGTCCAGAAGCAGCTACCTACAGCATTGAAAACCTCTGTGCTTCGTGGTGTGTTTTACCCAGCTTTTAAATTTACATTTCCATGATATTCAGTCTGTTTGGTACATTAAATCACACATAGCTGTGTGGGAGTAGCAGGTTGTCACAAGCCCTGACCCATTTAGCTTTACTGGCTCACACAGAACTTCCTTCCCTTTTCTATAGGGAAAACAGGGAAGAGAGGGAGTAGTATAATATTAGCATTTCTAGCAGATTTTTAGCTCGAGCCATGCTAGTTCATGCCTTGATTGTGTGGTTTCTCATGCTCACAAATGCTTTGCTTTGCCTTCTGCTCAGAGTCAGGTGGGCCCTTTATTGAACAGATTTATGTCCTACAAGGCTACGCAGAAGGATGGAAAGAAGGAACATGGGAAGAAAAAATAGATGAAAGGCCATGCATTGATCAGCTTATGTACTCCAAAGACAAACATGAGTACTACAGGTAACATCTGGCCGTCCTTTCAGTGTTTTTAGTTGTATTCCATGAGACATTTGCCTGCTCTAACAGAACAGACTTGTGTGGTTGTTGTAGTGTTGTCTGTGAATCTCTAGATGCTTGGGGTTCACTTTTTTAAAAAAACTCCATCAATAATAAAATGGTTTGGTACTAGAAGGTCTAATTTTAGAAAGTTGTTGTTTCACACAAAAACAGTGTAAGGGAGCTGCCTGGTTTATTTAGGTTATATATCATCTTTCTGTGGTGCACTGTTGATTTGTTTCACTCTATGTGGCATTAATTTAAAATACAAGCCTGTGAACCAATACTTTGCGTTCCCTTTCAGGGGATGGTTCTGGGGTTATGAGGAAACGCGGGGCCTAAATGTCTCTTGTTTGTCTGTCCAAGGATCTGCCTCTATTGTGGCTCCCATCCTTTTGAAGAACACTTCAGCACAGTGAGTTGCCTTGTATTATTATTTATTGTTGAATTGCGTGCCCACAAACCCAGTGCCAGGTGGGAGGAGCAGGGGCAACTTACAGGCTATGTCTGACTTCATCACTGAGTTATTGTAATCCATTAAAATCATTACAAAAGGAATTTACACTGTAAGAAATACCTAAGTAAGTTACGTTAAATGCTGCAGTGCTAAAACTGAAGAGGAAATAGCCTTGAGCTCCTTCATATTCTCTCTCAAGTAGCTAAATGACCTTGCCACCCTGTGTTCACCTTTCCTTCCTTTACCCTTCGATGTGGGGTCAGGAGGGAACAAAGCGTGGAATCAGTGTTTCCCAAGCCCACATCTCAGATCATGAGGTGCAGTGCCTGGTCTCCTGTGACATCCATCCTCAATAGTGTGAGCTGGGTTTAGAGAAAGCAAGCAGCATGTTTTGTCTTTCTGCTCTGAGATGCCACTAAGATGATCAGAGGAAAGGAAAACTCTTATATGAGAGGTGGAACATGGTTACATTATCCCAGTAGGAAACTATTTTCAGTCAGCTGTGGCCCTGTAGCAAAAGCTACTGGGTTACAGATGAGAATAGGAAGAGGAAATAATCGCTGTCTGTGAATACATCAGGGGAATAAATCCATAGGAGAAACACAAACAGTGTAAGATGAAGTGCAGTTTTTCCACAAGAGCAAAAACATCCAAAAATTTGACATCAATACGGTTTAATTGGAAATGAGATAAAGGTTCCCTTAAGCAGAGCAGTGGGGATCTGTGGTACCTCCCGCTGGGAAGCAGAGGAAGCAAAGTCCTGTTTCTTAACAGGAATGTTGTTCTATTTGTAGGAGTAGTGATACCATAGTCTTTGCCAGTGGCAGCAGAAATCTAGATTAAATAAGCTATAGAGCTTTCCACATTTAGCTCAACAGTTAACTCTTTCATGGCAACTGTCAAAGGTCTGGCGACGAGGAAGGTCAAGAGAAAAATTAGGCATGGTGCCTAAGTATTCCTAACATGCAGACAAGATGCCTGATCCACAAGATCACATTTCTTAATCAGACACAAATAGGAAGAGGAAGAAGTGCCAGCATAACAGCAATGTAAGGGCAGCTACAGTTAAAACTACTGGTTCATGCTAAAGCCGATCTAGTTTAGTGTGTGAAATCTAAGTGAGTAAAATCAGATGTCTGGGGAAAAGCGTAAGAACTAGGCAAGTGTGTGTAATGCCTCCCCTGACTCCTGTCACACCCTTCAGATTTGCAGTTGTAGGAACCTTTTGAGCCAAAAGTGATCTTCCTATCTTTTATATCCTTCAGTGAGTCCGTGGATCTGTGCAAGCTTCCTTTTGAACCCCCATGCACACTGTTAGCATCCACAGAATCTTGGGACAAGACCTGAAGGTTTTGCACCTGAAGTGTGCATCCTATGAAAATCCACCTCCTTTGGCAACTCCTACCTGCAATTTTCCTCTAATGTCCCCTAGTTCATGTAGTGTAAAAGACAGTGAACAAACAGCTCTTCCATATTCACCTCCATGCCATGCATGATTTTAAATCTTTCTGTCATATTTCCCTTCACTTGCCTCCTCTGCAGTGTGAAGAGTGCTGGCTTTGTTAGTTGTTATTCGTGTGAAAGCCTTTCCATGCCTTTGGTCACCCTCACTGCCATTCTCTGAACCTTTACAGTTCAACTGGATCCCGCAAACTGAATGCGGGTAAACCCATTACACACTGATATAATGACATGCTCTGTTTAGTGCTCTCTTCTTTTTCTGGTGATTCCTAATATACAAGTTCCTTTTTTTGACCTCTGATGAGTTTTGCGTTGACATTTTCATCAATCTGTCCTCATTCCCAAGCATCAAGCCCTTTAGTTACCAGTTGAAGCCAGTATTTTTTTTACTAGATGCACTCCTACATTAGATTCCATCTGCCACTTTATTGGCCAGTCATCAAACTTCTCTAATTCTTCACAATTGGCCTTTCTCTTTGCTGCTCTGAGCAATTTTAAATGATCGGCAAGCTGTGTCACCGTGAAGTTCACGCCCCTTTGTAGGTTGTTTAGGATTATGGTGACAAACAGATCCCTTCCACTTGTGACCTCCTTCCACAATGACTACTGGACATTTATCCCTGTCTTTAAACTTTTTTTTAATCCATGCAAGGACCTCCCCTCCTGTTTTCGTAAAAGCTTTTAACAAAGGTTGTCAGGAAGTCCTGGTAAACAATGCCAGTGAGATTTCCCTTATCCACATGTGTGCTTACGTCTTCAGACTACTCTGATTGTTCATAATTCGGAGCTCCATGTTGATACTTCTCCAGTTTACTTTAGGCATCCATAAATTGTTTTTTTCCAATAGTTGCTATGAAGTCCAGTACTGACATCAGGTTTGTGACTATGTTGCATCCTAGACCTCCCCTAGTGCATTTTCAGGAAAATTGACATCACATTTGCCGTGTTGCAGTTTTAAGTGAGAAGTGGTATACCAGAATTAGTGGCACAGCTGCTTCGTCATTGAGTTTCTTGGCAACTGTTGGGTGAATACTGCCCAGTGTTGGCCATTTGTTGGTTCATTTTGTCTTGCTGTTCCATCGCTGGACAATTCCTATGGACGCTTTGGTTTGAGATGCCTTCTCTGATGAGTCCCCCTGTAAAAACTAGTTCTGGCATGTGAATCTTTCCCAGCTCCTCCACCTAGTGCACAGCTACAAAAAATTACATTAGCTGTATGTTGTATTATCATGACGTTACTGTCTCTCAGTGCTTGTTAAGCCCTTGATTTCCTTTGTATTGGAATGAAGATTTGTCATTAAATTGAAGTCCTTTATTTCTTGTTGCTCAAATTCTTTTTTCACCTTCCTTATTGTCTTTTTCTGTTTAACTTCATGGAATTTATGAGCCTTTCATTTTTTTTCACTTGGACACTACTGCATTTTTGCATAGTCCCCTTTTTCAAACTGAATGCAATGGCGATAACTTTCCTTTGGCCATTATTGACCCAATAGGATGTTGAAGGTGAGTATCTTTATAGCCACTGTCACAGATTAGCTCTTCCACTGTGAGATTTTGGTCTGTGGCTTGCTGCTGCTCAAGATAATGTCAGGAGCTACTCCCTGCCCAATTGGTTCATGAAACTGTCTTTGGTTTATGAAACTGTCTTTTGACAGTGTCTCAGACTGCGGTTGCTTAGTCGCGTACTGCTATGGACAGTTGATTATCAGCAGTGATAATCGAAAGTTGATTGGTTATTTGCTTCCTCTCATTTTTGTAGAAGAAGGTCCAGATAATTACTTTGACACCCTTCAGCAGAAGCATTTCTCTGTGTTTTTGCTCATATTCTATGTGCTCAGAACACAAACTAAGCTGACATCAGCTGTGCTCTTGGACACTCAAAACTCTCAGAATCTCTTCTGCTTCTTAGAACTTGGATAGTGCGGTTAGGTTTCCAGTACACAATCCTGAACTGTGTGTATATATGAAAAACACAGGCTGTTTTCATGTAACTTTAAAATTTAAAAACTGTAATTTTAAAATTTGTGCTTAGTTGCTAACACATGTTTTTGTAGTGTCTCTGTGTTCTTTGATCTGTTGTTTTACTGTAGGACACTTTGTTCCCCGCATGGAAAACACCTTCTCTGGTTTTGCTTTTCTGAGCACGACTTCCAAGAGGCTCTCATGTGCTCTGAGGCTGAGCATTGTCTCATAGCTTGCTTCTCTCCTTTGGATCACTCTCCCTGTTGGCAATCTTATTTCTCCAGCAGCAACTACTGTGAGGACTATATGAGGGATTGTTAATGCTTGTTTGTGTTTAACTGTCAGAATTAAGAGTACCATTTATTAAGGAAGAGAGCAGGAACACGCAGTGGCATAGTTCACTCCTCTCCTAGCAGGGTATGGGTCACAATTTGCTTTATGCAGAACAGATTGGCAGCCTATCCCTCCTTCCCTGTGCTCCCTTTGCAAACAGATCATAGTCTGTGCTTTATCCTAGCAACTGTGTAAAGAAGCTTTGTAACATAAATGCTATTCCTAAGGGAACTGCACTCAGTTTTACAATTTTTAATAGGTCAGTGATGTTAGACAGAGCTGAAAACCTTCTTCATGACCACTACGGAGGGCAAGATTATTGGAATGTGAGTATTTTCCAGTTAGCTTCTCTAGATTTTCTACTTGGTTCTGATAAAAATTCAATAACCAATATGTGTTTCAGTTTTACCTCGGATTTCTTTTCTTGAGAGTAACTTGTGTCTTATGTTTCAGCAGTGTATGCTAAAGATGGTCTTTAGGCTGCTGTGGATTAACGTAATGCAGGAATTTGTCCTGGTGTCTTGTCCCTAAAGACTCAGTGCTGCAGGGCATGGCGTTTAGAAGGACTTTCCCCATGCGACTCATCTGCAATCAGAAGGGAACTGCCTTTGTGCAGTTTCTTGCCTAGTCAGCCTCAAGATTAGACTTTTCAATTCTCAAAAGTTCTCAATGTTGTCCTAACTGTCTCCCTGTTGGCTTCAATGGCAAAATTCCCACGGGTTTCAAGGTAACACTGAGCACTTTGGGAGACACGACCCAAGGTTCTATGGTAAAATAATTCCTGTGGGAAAAGTTTTAAGACAAAGTTAAAGGTTCAGCCACAGGAAAACAGAACATGATATGGAGTGCCTAATACAAAAATTTCTAAGAGAAAGTGACTCTCATGATACTGCAAGTTACATAGACCTCAGGCTTGTAAGCAGTAACATCTGGCTAATCACGTCGTATATGGCATATTCTTCAGAAATGGACTGAACAGTAGTTTGCCAACTATGAATTTTTCATTGAGAGTGACTCTCCAAACAGAGAAATGCAACCCATGTATCATTTCTGAGTCTGACCTCTAGTCCTGTAAAAGCAGACATGAAATCCATATGGATCCATAACGCATTTCTTAGCAGTGGCACTTTAAACATTGTCTCAACAGTTTCAACCTGTGCCAAAATTACTTAAAACTTTATGGAAAATAGTCGTCTTTTATTTCAATTTTAACTACTTGCATGATTTTTGGTGGTTTTTTTCTTAATAACTTTCTGGTTGACATCTGGACTTCTTCATAAATCTTGCTAACAGATGCTCTCTTGTCTCAAAGAAGTTTTTAAGTTGTAGCAAGGCAGCTTCCTTTTGCAACCAATGTCTTTGGTATCCAAAAATATTTTGATTTAATATTGAGCTGTGTTGCTCTCATTGTTGTCCCCATTTTTGTCTAGGCTTCTTTACCACTGCAAGGGGAAAGGTATTGTTTTGGTTTTCTTAATGGTTGAATGACCACAAAGCAGGGAAGACCTCACAAAATGGTTTAGGAGCAACTGTTGAATCCCTTGACGAGCATCAGTGTAGCATGTTGACCTCATGAGCACTTCGCCATTCAAATGGAAGCAGAAAGTTTTCTAAGGACAACTTTTAGAAAAGCCAGCAGTTTTGCATTTAGTTTCGCCATTTTGGGGGGATGATCTCAAAGAACTAGAGGATCTGTACCATTAATTCAATTAATGTACACAAAAGGGAGCATAACCAACACTGATTTTGTTTGTTTGTTTCCCAAACTTAGAATCACAGAAAAATCTAGGTTCCGGCAGCCCTGCCTCAAGGTTTGCACTTCCAGAACTTGATCTGGTGGTTTGGGGCTGTGTCCACCTGGAGGTGGAAAGTCCCCACATCTGGAGATCCGCCACCTGTCTGGGGCCTGTCCCACACCTGTGCCACTCTTGTGGGCAAGAGGTTTTGCCTGATAACCAAACAGAAGTTGCCTTGCTGCATCTTGGGCCCAGGGCCTCTTGTCTTTTTCCATGCACCTCTGAGAAGCGTCTCTCTCTTCTCTGTTTGTCTCTTTGCAGACAAAAAGGGAAAAGAAGCAAAACTTGGAGGTAGTTGGAAAGGGTGACAATATTGCACGTGCAGATTTGAAACATATACTTTAAATAAGATGATAACCAGATACAGAGAGCATCCACTTCAGCAAGTTTATCAGTGAAAGTTCACATATTCATGTTTTTTCTTTTACATATGCTGTTGCAAAATAAGTGTTCATCCAGAACGGCTGCTGTCAGGGAGTGCCCAGGAAAAACGTGGCACAGCGCACCTCATGGGTGCCAGACATGACGTGGCAGTTGTGCAGTCCGCTGGGATGAAGTTTAGAGGTGTTTGACACAAGCATGGCATTCAAAGATGTTTATCGTCCTCCCCAGTGCACTGCAGTGCTGTGGGTTGCGTACACGTTTGCTGCCTCTTGAGCTTACCATGTTCATCACATCTTCAGTGAGGTACACAGTGGCTTGACTCAACAGGATTGTGTTGTGTTGACATATTACAAAAAGGAGGGAAAACGTCTCTCGTTTTGCAGCGTGAGCATTCTGCAGCAGACAGTGTGTAGATCCTCCTTTAATATAAATGTGTTGCCGCAGGATTGGGGATGAGATTAGGGAGCCAGTGCTGAGCTCATCAAAGATGCTAGAAGAGGAGGCTTTGTGCTTCCATTAAATATCTAGAGGGGTGTGGATCTCCAGGTACCACTGTGATGCATCTTATAGAAGACTAAATTGGTCTGTGTCTTACTGAACGATACGGAGGAGGAATTAGCTCAACCACAGTGAGTTTGGCACATGGAGAAATAGCTGCTCTGGGAAAAGGTGAAAAAAGACTGGCAGATTCTAGTTCCAGCCTCTTTGCTAGAGCAAGGCAAAGGCAGGATCATGTCTTAGAGTAGCAGTAATGCTCTGCCTGGCTTCTCCCCTGTGTAGCGAACTCTGTCCTCTGTGGGCCTTACCGTGCTGAGAAAAGAGAGGCTGTTGGAAATTGAAGAGAAATGTTTTTGTTGCACCTTCTTTGGTGCCCGTGACACAACAGGCTACAGACTTGTATAAGATTAAGAATTAGACCAAATTGCCAAGTGTCATTTATAAGTGGTGTAAGTCAAGTGGGTTTTCCTAAGTTCCCTTAGTTTCCTTTCACTTAGTTCCCTTAGTGTGTGCCTGTTAATAAGAAGGCTATGTGTGACTATGTGCAGGGGTAACTGCATCAAAAAATCTTTGAAAGAGATTACTGGTGAAAAAAATCCTTTTTTGTCACTTTTCCACTGAATTTGATAGGAATGTCTGTGGCTAGATGCATGATTTTTTTAAGCAGGTTTTATTCTTACGGGTGTTTTGCAAGCTAATGTCTTGGCCCAGCTTTTGTGCCCAAAGGTGAGGTATATTGCTATGGTGTTTAATTTGGTATATATTATGTGTTCTGTTATGTAAATAACTACAATCTGCTCCATACATATATGTATTGTAGAGTCAGATGAGTATGCTGGTTATAAATGTGGTTATGATTAGATTTAAACAGTTAAAGCTCAGATGAGAGGTTAGAAATTGTTGCTTGTAGTGCTGCATGGATGTATCAGAAGTAACCACATCCTGGAAGCTCTGTGTATGTGAAACTATCTCCATTTAGTCATTTTTAGCTCTCCGTTTTTCTGACTTGGCATCTGCTCTTATTCCAACAGACCCGTCGGAGCATGGTGTTTGCTAAACACCTCCGTGTAGTGGGAGATGAGTTTAGAAACAAATATCTTCAATCCACGGATGAGGCAGACAGGACTCATTACATGGAGGACTGGACACAGATGAAGGTAAAATCATAACGGTCTGTTTCCCATAACAAATGTAATATGTTTTTTTAATATATTTTCATACTCCTGGCTGTACACTGCAGGGAATACTGGAAGATAGGTGTGAATCTAGCTCTCCCTGCTCAGATGGAGGTGGACATGCATGTTCCTACTGTACCCTCTTCTCCCTGTGTGACTTGAGTTGACAGAGTCAGTTGAGATGTGGCTGACTGGTTCAGGGTGCCAGATTTCCTTTGGTGAAACACAAACTTGTATTTCTTCTTGTATTCAGCATCATCTGTGGGTGTAAAGTTCAACTGCACACTGCCAGTTGTAGGTTTGGTCAAGGAGAACAATTTTTTCTTACAAAGATTTCACACTCTAGTTTCTCTTGTATGATGCAAGCCACCCAAGATCAAAACATTGCAATAAGAGTCCCAAAACATTGCCAATCCTTACCTTAAAATTACTTTCTGCAGCTAGAGTAATTCAGTGCCTTATCTGGAGATTATGCAGTCAGGCAGTGTGAATGAGTAGTGGTGCTCTCAAGTTTTAAAGTTTATTTATCTTTCTCTCTCAGGTTAAGATGGGCACAGCTGTAGGTGGTCCATACCTTGGGGTTCATCTCAGAAGGAAGGACTTTGTTTGGGGTCACAGAGAAGATGTGCCTTCCCTGCAAGGAGCTGTAAAGAAAATCCGCAGCCTCTTGAAGATGCATAAACTTGAAAAAGTTTTTGTAGCCACTGATGCTGTTGAGGAGGGTAGGCTGATTGTAGTCAGTTTAGGTTTGGTAACTTTTGACAATGAGTGCAGCAATTACCACTTTGTTTTTATGAATGACTGGAAGTTCATATGCCTCCATCATTGAATGGGGAGTTGAACAGGATTGGGCAGCTGTTTTCTTCCAGCTTGAATAGTTGGTATCAAACCATTCACTTGGTATTTCCCATAGGAGGTCTGACGGCCTCTATAACTGGAAATTGGGAACTGAATTTGCCTGTTCCTCCTCCTCTTTCTTCCATCCCACCTTTTTTTCTTAGCATTTCAGAGACTCTTGGACATGGGAAGGGTCCTCTGAAGTCTCCCACCCAGCCTTCTTCTTGGCTACCCCTAATGTCAGACTGGGGTGGACCTGGCTGTGTGTGGCCAAAGCTTCGAAACCCCCAATGGTGGGGTTCCCTTCCTCCCAGTAGTATCTAGGGGTCTGTTTCAACACGTGATGTTAGAATAAACCTGCAGGGCATGGCATCTGCAATAGCTAATTTAAGTCTGCTGTCAAGAAAAGCCTCTTGGTACACCTGCCCTGTAGGATTAGGCAGCGAGGCTAGTTGGTACCGTCTGCCCTACCACTTGCAGGCTTCCTCACCCCTGAGAATTGCCCCCCTTGGCACCACGCCTCTACCCACTGGCTCCTGCCCCTGCCTGCAATACTCTGATGTTTGGCAAACACGTTATAAAATTTGTAGGTAGATTTTGGTTTCACTTGCTTTGTAACTGTTCACCCAGGGTTTCCTTAAACATATACATTTTATGACAGCAGCAAGTTGCTCTTTATAATGTAAAAATAAATTTGCATCTTTCAGAGATTGAATTGCTCAAGAAACTGCTGCCTGAGATGGTGAGGTTTGAACCCTCTTGGGAGGAGCTGGAACTCTACAAAGATGGTGGCTTAGCCGTGATTGACCAGTGGATCTGCGCACATGCAAGGTAGCGAGTTTGGCTTTTCTTTGAGGAGCCAAATCTTACTGTCACAAAACTGAATAATGTTTTTGACCCAGATATAGTTGCTTACAAATCATATGTGACATGATACTATGTAACTGAGATATACATATAAAAAATAGATGTTGTAATAGTTATATTGTGTATATATATAATAATAGGTCAGTTCATTGGACTGAAATCAACTACTTGCATTTTAAAAACTGGCCCCCTTCAAAAACCCATTCTGATTTCTTTCACAGGTATTTTATAGGCACCTCAGTTTCAACATTTTCCTTCCGGATCCACGAGGAAAGGGAGATCTTGGGATTTGATCCAAAAACAACTTACAACCGATTTTGTGGTGAAAAAGAGAAAAACTGTGAGCAGCCAACTCACTGGAAAATTGTATACTAAAATACAGAGAAATCCAAGGACTTCAATAATGGTGACCTCAAAAGAATAAGGAAACACTCTGGGGAAATACCTTCTTTTGACCAAACTACAGCTCAGTCCTCTACCCTCCTTCTCAGTGTTTACTTGACATTTGAGTTTTGAAGTACAAGCAATATTCATCTTCTTAGTCAGGCATTGATGGGAGCAAGAAAAATGAGGTCAGCCTGGGATCCTGTTCTCAGCATAGGTAGGATTAGAGGACAATACCAGACACTGTAACTGAAACTTGAAGGGCAAAACTTTGTCCTGAAGCTGAGTAACAAATAAAGTAAGTTGCGGCTTTCTTTGGAGTTCTGAGGAAGAAGAGGAACGGTTTTATAAATGTAACATAGTTGTGGTTTGTACTGCATTTCTGTCTTTATTATCTGTTCTGTTCAGTGTTTGCCTCTCTGATAGCAAAAAAAAGTCTTGGTTTCATAACCTGCACTACATGACCTGCAACTTCTGTGTAAACTCTGCTGTTCCTTGGTGAAATCTTCCCTTTTCAAATAGTAATTTGTGAACATTCAAATTGTCTCATGCCATCAGTGCTTGATAAAAGAAGACGAGGTGGTATTTCTACCTCAACACCAGCTGCTTCTAATAGCAGTCTCAGTGGGTCTGTGCTGAGAGGCACAAATATGGGGCTTGTAGGGTGGTGAAAGAAAGGTTATGTTTCTTATGTTTTACCTTCACAAAGGAGCCTTTTTTTTCCCCCCATCATCCTCCCAAAGGCCTGTTCAGTTGGACTGATGCAAAAGATCCTTTTGAGATCACGCAGTCACTTAGTTCAGCGATGGTGATGCTTTGTTAGTGAGCATGCTAAAAGGCCTTTCAGGTTTCCATGTCAGTTAAATGGATCATCCCAGTAGTTCAACAAATGAATTTTCTGCATTTCTGCTTTGGATTTATGCAAGGGAGCAAACTGAGGACAATCACAGACAGCAAAGGTCATTGGGCCTTGAGATAACACGTATCAGTGCAGCAGTTGGGAGCCTCACCGGTGAGGTTGTGCTCTGATGGAGATGGCTAGCTGGTGGTACAGGGGAAGATCCCGGTGCTACACCACCAGCCAGAGGGAAAGCGCAGCGCCCGTTTTGAGAAGAGTTTTGTATGTGTACCAATTCTAGCTCTCGCAGTCTCCTGCTTTGTAGAATTGGCTGCTGGGAAGTATTCTGCTCCATTCTGTGCTTCAGGTGGGTCTTTTGCCCTGCAGGTCTACATGGCTCTGTTAAGCAGGAGAAACCTTTTTCAAAAGTGGACTAGGAGACAGATTTCAAAAGGTGAAGCAGACATTTTTCCTTAAAGTCAGATTACCTCGCTGTTAGCGGACCCTTCACTTGCTCTTTCCCCTTGGCTTGCATAGGAGTATGTATAACTCTCCTGCACTGTGCAGTGGACATTTCACAGATGCTCCCGGACGATGAGGTGGTTTCCTTCCATGCAACTGCAGCAGAAGCTGTAAAGACTTCTCAGGCAGTAGCAGCAGCAGCTCTCCTGTTCTTATCGCCTGTTTATTGTATCTCCATGCAGCAGCTGAGCCCCTCTGGTGACAAAGTCGGGAGCCCAACATTTCAAAGCAGTGCCTTTTCCCACCAAGTCAAATGTTCTTATTTAGCCTGTGTGCTGTGTAAAGCAATGGTGGCATTTTACGTGTAATGTATACCTCATTAAGAAAAATAAAAAGCTTTGTAGCATTTTTATGTGGTGTCTCCATGCTTCTTACTTCTTTCTAACCAGGCGTTTTCCTGTCTTCTGGCTCCCTAGCATTGGACTCCAGTGTAGGAGAAACTTGGATAAAACCTGCATGCCCTGACAAGGTTTTTTTTTGTCATCTGTCCCATGAGGTGCTGCATTAGCAAGTACAGCCAGAGTTACCCTTCTTGCCACTGGGAAACTGCATCTGATAAATCTCAGTGCCCCCTGCTGCAAGAGGGATGTAGATGAACAGGAGAGAGTCCAGAGGAAGGCTGCTAACACCAGCGGCAGCTGGAGTATGTGATGTATTCCAGTACTCATCTGGATGGCTGAGCTCAGAGAGTCGTCGTGAATGGCGTTAAATCCAGCTGGCGGCCGGTCACAAGCGGTGTTCCCCAGGGCTCGGTTCTGGGGCTGGTCTTGTTCAATATCTTTATTGATGATCTGGATGAGGGGATCGAGTGCTCCCTCAGTAAGTTTGCAGATGACACCAAGCTGGGTGGGAGAGTTGATCTGCTGGAGGGTAGGAGGGCTCTGCAGGGGGATCTGGACAGGCTCGATCGAGGGGCTGAGGTCAACTGTGTGAGGATTAATAAGGCCAAGTGCTGGGTCTGCACTTTGGTCACAACAACCCCATGCAACACTACAGGCTTGGGGAGGAGTGGCTGGAGAGCAGCCCGGCAGAAAGGGACCTGGTGGTGCTGGTTGACAGCCGGCAGAACATGAACCGGCAGTGTGCCCAAGTGGCCAAGAAGGCCAACAGCATCCTGGCCTGTGTCAGCAATAGTGTGGCCAGCGGGAGCAGGGCAGGGATCATGCCCCTGTACTCGGCACTGGTGAGGCTGCACCTCAAATCCTGTGTTCAGTGTTGGGGCCCCTCACTACAAGAAGGACACTGAGGTGCTGGAGTGTGTCCAAAGAAGGGCAACGGAGCTGGGGAGGGGTCTGGAGCACAAGTCTGATGAGGAACAGCTAAGGGAACTGGGGTTGTTCAGTCTGGAGAAGAGGAGGCTGAGGGCAGCCCTCATCGCTCTCTACAGCTACCTGAAAGGGGGTTGTGGTGAGGTGGGTGTTGGTCTCTTCTCCCAAGTAACTAGTGACAAGACGAGAGGAAATGGCCACAAGTTGCGGCAGGGGAGGTTTAGATTGGATATTAGAAAAAGTTTCTTTACTGAGAGAGTGGTCAAGCATTGGAACAGGCTGCCCAGGGAGGTGGTGAAGTCACCATCACTGGAGGTGTTCAACAAACGTGTAGGTGGGTTGATGGTTGGACTTAACCTCAAAGATCTTTTCCAACCTTAGTGATTCTGTGATTCTGTATGAGGAGAGGAGGAGAGAGCTGGGCTTTTTCAGCCTGGAGAAGGTGAAAGAGGGATCTAACTGTTGCCTTTCACTACACAAAAGGGATCACAGGGAAGGCAGAGCTGGGCCTTTCGCAGAGGTGCACAGCAAAAGCACAGGAAGCTGCAGGTACAATGTGCCACATGGAAGCTTCTGCTTGGGCATAAGGTACAGCCCCCCAGAAGCTGCGCAGCCCTGGGACAGGGCTCTGAGAGGAGCCGGGGGTCTTTCGGCTGTGCTGTTTCAGCCCCACTGAAAGAGTCAAAGGAAGCAGAGGACAAGCTCACATGCAAGTGGATTGTAGAGAAATTACATCCACCTTTCTAGTTCAAATAGAAAACAGGCATTAGAGAGAGAAGAGCAGGGTGACAGCTCCCATAGCCAAGGTTTTCCAATAATATCCCCTCTCCATTGAATCCCTATCATCATGATAAAAAGCTGGAAAGAGGACAGCAGTCGATGAAAGGGTGAGATTTCCTTCTTGTTTCTTAACTCCAGAAGATCTTGAGACATGACTATCCTTCATCTTTGCAGTGATAATACATGTATTTACAAACATACCTATGTATGCAAGTACATACACAATGATGCATGTATACATGACCACAGTGCCTTTCATCTGGCAATCTGTGTCAAAACACCTGTCCCCCTGTAATTCTAGATTTCCTGGTGTTCTACCACTGTCTGCTGCTTTCTGGGTTGTAGAGCAAGGAATTGAACAGAGCAGACCTTGTTACCCCATTGCACAGGAAAGCTTAGATGGTTTGTGTCCTTGGCAGTAATGCTGTTATGTTCCATTTACATCCAGAGTAGATGGACTTGCGGGATCAGTTCTCACTGTCTTAGCGTACAGTGGGAAAAGACACATTCATCAATGCAAAAATACGAAGGGCAAGAGTTCTGTGAAATGCAAAAAATATCCATAGAGAGTATTGTGATGGGTTTTCTCTCCACCTTCAACGACAAGCCTTGCATGGTTTGTGTCTGCTCCCACTCCTTTCCACAGAGGACGTTTTAAGGAGGAGCGAAACCTGAAGCACAGCTGCAGTCATGTCCTTTGCACAGCCATTGTAGGAGCCTGCTGTGTTGGTTTTTCATTTGGTATGTCCTTGGCTGTCGAGCTCTCTGGCTGCCAGCATAGCCTTTCTGTCACAAGGTGGAGACAGTAGACCAGCCTGTGATCAGCCCCAGAGCAGATCTTTCTGATCCACACTGGATCAGAGCAGCTGTCTCCTGCAACCAGCACTGGAGTAGGGTTTGTGGGTACGTGTAAAACCAATCAAAGCAACTGTGGTTGTCTTTAAATGATGATCGTGCATACGGATTACTGTAACCAGCTGTGGATGGTTGCTGAGAGAGCTGGGTGGTGAGGCAGGGGTTATTTTCCCTTTTTTTGGGAAAGGGAAGGAGTCAAGATCCCTTTGGGGAAGGAAAGGAGTCAAGATTAATGGCTAGCAGGCATGTCCACGAGTCTGCTGCGTGGCCTTGTAAGCCCACCTTTTCAGATGTGATTAGAAGAAAGTCCCAATGCGTTTGCTTTCTCTCCTCTATAAAACTGAACACAGAATGTTGCACCTCACACCCCAGCACCTCGCTGGCTGGCTCCCAGCACCCATCTCGGCTCCTACTGCCCTTCCAAAGTGGATGCATCACAGAGTGGCTGTGCTGCTCCATCACCCTCTGTTTCTGGACATCACAGCATTTTTATGTGGTAGCCTCCTGGGGCAGGGGCAGCTTCCTCGCTCCCGGGGCAGACATCCCTCTCAGCTGATGCACCTTGGTTCCTCACATGTTTCGCTCCAGGCTTCCTTCCTGAGCGGTCCCACAGGCACCAAATGGGTTGCTGCAGATCATGGGGGCCTCTTGGCTGTAGTGCTGGGGGTTGGGAGACAGCAAAGGAATGGCTGGGATGTGGCAGTTTAAATCAGGTTCAGCTGATGGAGCATTTCTCTCCTGTCCGTACTTCCCTGTTAGGATCCATGGGCATTTTTGGATTGAAGGGCTGGAAGGGGGTGGCCATGTCACAGTGAGTGCTCACCCTGGGAGCACCAGTCTCTGCCTGCCATGAGGAACCAACCACCACAGCAGAGCAGGCTGGGGATGCTCCTGCTCCCAGGGAAAAGCCTGCGGCACCCACTCCTTGGGCACCCACTCCTCATGTGAAGGCACATTGCCCAGCAGAGAAAGAGCTTGGCGCCTGGTGGAGCAGGGGCAAGATTTTTCTCTCCCAAGGCAGTTCCCTCCTCTGCCTCCCACAGCACACTGTGCTTCTATGATCACATTAAGGCTGCCCTCATTCCCCTCTGTCTCTTCACACAGCTCTTGTGGCAAAAGACGGGCAGCTCCGGTGCCTGTGTGCCATGGGGACAGAAGAGGCCTGGCGCTGCGGGCCGTGCCGCATCCACCCCTTGCCACGTGAGGCGTGAGCACTGCAGAGTGGGTGCCCAGCCAGCAAAAGCTTTTCCCCTCCGCTCCTTTTGCTCTCGCAGGCCGGCAGAGCAGCTGGAGCCTGTGGCCAGGCCACAGGCTGTGGGTACGTCTGGGGCTGCCGCTGGTGGCTGGAAAGCGGGCATGGCTGGTCACTCTCTCCTGAGGGTCCCGGTTGCTTCAGGGCCTGCATTTTCCTCTGTAGATTCTTTCCTACAAAGGAAAGACATGCAGACGAGGTGAAGGCTCTTTCTTTATTCAGGCGGGTCCTGGGATCAGCTCTGCAGAGAGCTTAGCAGCACAGCCAGCCGTTGTCTCGGAGACAAGGCCTCCTCTTCCATGCCTTCCAGAGCTGGTCTTGCAGCATCAGCAGCCTGAAGCTGGAGGAAGGCTTTCTCTCTACAGCTCTGAGCAGGAATATGGTTTGAGCTGCCAGGTTTGAGACGCAGGGGCTGAAGTCACTGGCCATGCCTTGAAGGGCTGGAAGAGAGAGGAACAGAGCCAAGGTCAGAACCTGGATCTGGGGGGACCCAGAGGGAACCCCTCCTTCCAGGGCCACTCCACCCAGCTCTTCCCACGGCCAGGAGGGAGCAGGGGCCAGAGGCATCAGCGGGAAGGTGCTTGGCCACCAACTCCCCACGTGGCCCTGAAACCTCTGTCTACTCTGCCCATGCCGGCCCTTGTCCGCGCAGGGAGCGGAGCCCTCCCTGGCCAGGGCAGGGAGGGCAGCTCCCTTCCCCGGGGTCTCTCCTCCTCCCGCCAGCCCCTGCTGACACCCCGCTGCCCACGCTCACCCTCGTAGATGGTCTGGAGCTTCTCCTGCTGACCCCTCGTGTGCCGCCCGGCCAGCCCTAGGAACACACAGCCCATCGCAAACCCCGCCAGCCTCAGCAGCGCAGCTGCCCCACATCAGCCCAGCAACACGCTTTCCGGCCCTTGGCAGGGCTGAGCCCAGGACCTTCCCCACTTGTGACGCCCAAGGGCAGGGGTGGGCGAGGGCGGCAGGGTGTCCCATGGGCGCCCTGGCCCCGCGTCGGCCAGTTGGGGCTCCGCAGCCTCTGGGCTGAACCCAGCTGCTGGTGCAGCAGCCGGGGCTGGGGCCGAGCTGCAGCGGGGCAGGGAGGGACCCCCGGGGGATCATAGCTTACCAATGAACCTGACGGCCGCCTCCCGCATGGACTCCTGCGAGCTCTGCAGGTACCGCAGGGACTGGCGCAGGTACTCGTCTGCTCTGCTGCTGCGCTCTGCCAGCTGGAGAGAGCACAAGGGGACGGAGGGAAGGGTTGGCACAGGCTCTCCCCCTTGGCCGGGCGGTCCCTGCGCCCAGGACTGGCCTCCCCAGCCAGGACAGCCACAACCCTCAGCCAGCAGCCGGCTGGTGCCGGGCTTTGGAGGGAGCAGGGGCTGGGTGCTCCCAGCTGGGCCGGGGCTCCATCAGCACCCCAGGGCTCCGGAAGGGAGAGGAGCCTGGAGAAGAACCCGTGGGGCCGCACGCCCCAGGGAAGGGAGCCCGTGTGAGGTACGGGCTGTTGGCGATGGGCTGCAGCAGGGGGCAGGGGCAAAGCTGCCAGCCCCACACACTGGGCATCGGGGCAGGGGGCTTGTCCAGGCTGGGCCTGGGGCTTTGCGGCCAACCTTACCAGGCACTCGCCGACCGCCCAGGTCTGCCCACTCTTCAGCAGCTGCCTGGGTTTCAAGGCATTCCTGTGAAGTATGCTCTGGGTGTCTGAGGTCTATGGTAGCCGATTTTTTCAAGCTACACATTCAAATCACCACTCAAGATACTGCAAGAAAGATTCTCCACAAAATCCTCCAACAAACTGCTCCAGCCTGGGTCCCCCATGGGTGCCGTCCTTCAGGAACAAGCTGCTCCAGCCTGGGTCCCCCCACGGGTGCTGTCCTTCAGGAACAGGCTGCTCCAGCCTGGCCCCCGCGGGGTCCCAGGTCCTGCCAGCAAACCTGCTCCAGCCGGGGCTCCTCTCTCTCCCCACGGGGCCACAGGCCCTGCCAGGAGCCGGCCCCAGCGCAGGCTGCCCACGGGGTCACGGCCTCCTTCGGGCATCCCCCTGCTCCGGCGTGGGACCCTCCCCGGGTGCGGGTGCAGATCTGCTCCCCCGTGGAGCTCCATGGCCGCAGGGGCACAGCCGGCCTCCCCGGACGCTTCCCCGGGGGCTGCTGGGGACCCTCTGCTCCAGCGCCCGGAGCCCTCCTGCCCCTCCTGCCCCACGCTGGGGGCTGCGGGGCTGCTCCTCTCACACATGCTCTCTCCTCTCTCCAGCTGCAGTTGCTGTTGCCATTTTTTCCGCCCCTTCTTAACTCTGCTCTCCCAGAGGCGCGGCCACCATCGCTGACAGGCTCGGCCTTGGCCGGCGGTGGGTCCGTCTCAGAGCCGGCTGCACTGGCTCTGTCGGACATGGGGGAAGCTTCTGGCAGCTGCTCACAGAAGCCGCCCCTGCAGACCCCCGCTACCAAAACCTTGCCATGCAAACCCAATACAGAGGGAACACAGCCAGGACAGCTGACCCCAACTGACCAAAGGGATATTCCAGACCATATGATGTTGTTCTCAGCAATAGAAGCTGAGCGAAGAAGGGGAAGCATGGGATGTTTGGAGTTACGGTGTTTGTCTTCCCAAGTAACCGTTATGTATGATGAAGCCCTCCTTTCCTCAAAATGGCTAAACATCTGCCTTGTCAATGGGAAGTAGCAAATGAATTAAGGACTGCAAGAACCTTGCTAGGGCATGCAGAGACGCAGCCAGGAAGGCTGAGGCTCAGCTAGAACTGGAATTGTCCAAAGCTGTCACATACAACAAGAAAGGATTCTTCAAGCAGAAGCACAGGGGAAACATACGCCCATTACTAAACAGGGCAGGGAAATGAGTCGCTAATAACGATGACAAGGCAGAGGTTCTCAATACCTTCTTTGCCTCTGTCTTTACTAGCATAGATGGACCCCAGATCAAGTAGCTATGACAACACATGTGTCGACCCACCAGTAGTGGAGGAAGGGCTGGTCTGTTGCCTCTTGTGAGGGCTCAACCCACATAAATCATAGAATCATACAATAGTTTGGGTTGCAAGGGACCTTTCAATGCCATCTAGTCCAACCCCCTGCAGTAAGCAGGGACATCTTCAACTAGAGCAGGTTGTTCAGAACCCCATCCAACCTGACCTGGAATGTTTCCAGGGATGGATCATCTACCACCTCTCTGGGCAACCTGGGCCTGGATGGAATCCACCACAAGATGTTAAGAAAAGTGGCTGACATCATTGTTGTAAGGCCACTGTCTATAATATTTCAAAAGTCATGGAGATCAGGGGATGTCCCTGATGGTTGGTAGAGGGCAAATGCCATGCCCATCTACAAAAAGGGCCCAAAAGAGGACGCAGAAAACTACAGGCCCATTAGTTCCCAATCCCTGGGAAAGTAATGAAACGAGTCCTAGAAACTATTACTAACCAAATTAAGGTGATGATATTGGGAAAAGCCAGCACAGATTTACAGAGGGCAAATCATGCCAGACTAACCTTCTACAACAAAATAACATCTTCTGTTGAGCTGGGGAGAGCAGTGGATGTTTTTTTAGCTGGACTCCATCCAAGAATTTAACACTGTCTCCCACAGTTTCAGCTGGACAAGCTGGCAAGATACAGATTGGATAGGTGGTTTGCAAGATCGGTGGGAAATTGGCTAATGGGTCATACTCAGAGGATTTTTCAACATCTTCATAAATGATCTAGATTAGATAATGGAGTTGAAAGCACCCTCACCAAGTTTGCTGATGATACCAAACTGGGTGGTGAGGTGAACACGTCAGAAAAGGGAGCCATCTTACAGAAAGACCTGGGCAGGCTGGAAGAGTGGGGCTAGCAAGAACAGTATGAACTTGAACAAAGGCAAGTGCAAAATCCCGTACCTGGAATGACATAACCAGAGAGCCCAGTACAGGCTGGGGTCTGTGTGGTTGGAGAGCAGCCTCTCTGAAAGGGACCTTGGGGTCCTGATGGACAAGCTGAATGTGAGTCCACAGTGCACTGCTGAGCAATAAAGGCAAATCAGATCCTGGATTGCACCCACAGGGGCAGAGACAGAGATGCAATCATCCCACTCTACTCAGTGCTTGTTCAGGCTTCACCTGGAGTACTGTGTCCAGCTCTGGTCCCCACAATTCAAGAAAGATGCAGGCAGCCTGGGGAAGCCACAAAGATGAAGAAAAGGCTGGAGAACCTGCCCTGTAAAGAAAGACTGAAAGACTTAGGTCTTTTCTTCCTGGACAAGAGAAGGCTCAGGGGGAATCTCATCACAGTATTCCAGTACTTAAGGGGCAGCTACAAAGAGGACAGAGGCTCTGTCTTCACAAGGAGCCACAAGGAGAAGACAAGGGTACAAGTTGCACCAGAAGAGTTTTCATCTCATCATAAGAAAGAAGTTTTTAGAGTGAGAACAATCACTCACTAACAATCACAGGGGTGTGGTGGAGTCCCCATCACTGGCTCCACTCTTCCAGATGAGATTGGGCAGGGTGCTAAGCTCCCTTTCCCATGAAAGGCTGGACCAGATGATCTTTTAAGGTCACTTCCAACCTGGGCTATTCTATAATTCTATGACTGAATTCCTTATTTTGCTTGCTTGCATGCACAGCTTTTGCTTTACCTATTAAACCCTCTTTATCTCAGCTCAACAAGTTTTCTAACTTTGAACCTTCCAATTCTCACCCCCATTCCTCTGGGGAGGGAGGGAGGGAGTGACTGGTGTGTGGGGTTGAGCTGCCTACCAGGGTTAACCCCCTACAGACTAGAAAAGGAAATATATTTTAAAAGGAGTGACTTTTCCTTCACAAGGGATGGCTGCTCAGAAGGATGTACCAAATCCAAGCTGGATTTGTTTGGAGTGTCCCCAGGACAAACCAGTACTAAGGAAAGCCTGTCTGTTGAGGTGCCTCAGCTTTCCAATATTGCACATATAAGTCTGTATATCTGGACTTTTTCACAGCTGGGAATGGGGAGGATTACATAGGTCTGAATACCACCTTGCTGTATCTTTGCTGAAAGATTGTAAAAGCTGGTACATCCTACCTCAGAGCCAGCGAGGCCATGGGTGTTCTGAATTATCCCCCATTGGCCTCTATTTTCAGCCAGCTGGCCACTATGCTGCAGTCCAACTGGTAAGCCAGAGCAACCACTGCTACCCCTCCTGTGCCTTCATTGAGTTGCTTCTCAGTCACAGCTGTGACATGCTGTCCATGCACTTCTCGACAGGGCCACCCTGCAAAGACACAGCCCAGGCTTGCTGGATGGTGTTGGGTGATCAAGGGTTCAGGCAGTACTTGGCTCTGACAGCCCAGAATAGGAGTATTGAACCCTTCTGAGCCCTCCATAGCAATCTCTTCTTTCAAGACAATATTTTGTTGAAGAGTGTGGGTGTTAAAATTAAGCTGATGGGCATCAAAGGTGGTTTTGTTTGATGAACTCCCCAGCAGCAGGAGCTTGCAAGGTGATTATTGCCTCTGCCTCATTGGTTGTGAAGGAGGTGCGGGTGGCACTTGGAGTGTGTCAAGGGCACGTGGAGGCATTACTTATGGCCAGCTAAATACCCCGTGGACCAGGTGCACATGAAAGTGTTCAGTGTACCAACCAGCTGTTGTGTCAGCAGCCAGGAAAATTTGTTTCTGGACCAGGTGCCCACGCTTGTTATTAGGTTTGTTGATAATGACACTTTTAGCGGCAATTATGCTGAGAATCCTTTTAACTTGCCTTCCCAGGTGCCCTTACACAACAGATACGAGGCTCTGGAATTAGAAGAACAGGGACATGATGATGTGGATGACAATCCATCTGTGCTAGAGTAGTCACCAAGATCAGGTCAGCCTATTCTCTGCATCATGACCACCTCCATGAAGAAAAAAAATGACCTTTGAGGGGAACAGAGGGCCCTATCTGTTGACCAAACCTACCTTTTAGGCAAGTTTGCTGCCTCACTGGGGCTCGCGTTAAAGATGTTACCAGGAAACTTCCTAGCCTGGTAGGGCCCTGAGATTATTATCCGCTACTGCTTTTTCACATTGGTACCAACGAAGTCACGATAAGTCCAAGGGTGATCAAAGAGACTTCAGAGCCGTGGGGAGATTGTTAAAGGTTTCAGGAGCTCAGTATTGTCCTCTATCCTCCCAGTGGTAGGAAATGACATTGAAACAGGCAGATCCAGTTTGTCAATATCTGGCTCTGAGGCTGGTGTCACCAGAGAATTTGGTGTTTTTTGATCATGGGATGGTCTATGCAACACCAGGGGGGATGCTGGGGACCAACGGGATTCACCTTTATCAATGGGGGAAAATAATTTTTTCTTATAAGTTAGCAACTCTGACTGAAAAATCTTTGAAGTAGGTTTGGAGGGCAAAAGGAATAAAATCAGGCTTACTAGTGATAGGCTGCGGGATGGCATGACAATGTTTGAGGGATGGTGTGCTAGTGAGGGCTTTCATGATGTACTGAGTACACTGGTGAGCATCTGAAATATTTGTACACTAATGCATGCAGTATGAGGAATAAACAAGATGAACTAGAAGCTTTGTCTCAGCCTCAGAGCTACAACATTGTTGGCATAAGGGAGATTTGGTGGGAAGAGTCCTGTGACTGGAGTGCTGTGATGGCTCTTCAGGAGAGATAGGCAGGTGAGGTGGAGGGGTAGCACTGTATGTAAAGGAGGGATTGGACTGTACAGCACTTGCAGTTGAGGGCAATGTGGTTGACAGCCTCTGGGTAAGGATCGGGGGCAAAGCTAATAAAGCAGATGTTACTGTGGGAGTCTACTATAGATCACTCAGCCAGGATGATGACATCATTCTATTATTCTATAGGAATTCAGGAGAATCTCTAGATCAGTTGCCCTTGTCTTTATGGGCAACCTCAACTTTCCAGATGTTAACTGGAACTATCATATAACAGACTCGAAATGGCTCCAGGAAATTCAAAGAGCTGTAGTAAACAGATAACATCTGGCTGGCAGCTGATCACTAGTGGTGTTTCCCCAGGGCTCAATTTTAGGGCCAGTTGTCTTCAATGTTTTTATCGATAACCAGGATGCAGGAGTTGAGAGCACACTAAATGATACTAAATTAGGTGAAGCCGCTGATTCCCTTGAGGGTAGAGAGGCCTTACAGAGAGCCCTTGATAGATGCATGCACTAGGCAATCACCAACTGTATGAAATTGAACAAGGACAAATGCTGGATTCTGCACCTGACACAGTGTAATCCTGAATGTATGTATAGACCGGAGGACAAGATGCTGGAGTGCAGCCCTGCAGAAAGAGATCTGGGGGTTTTAATTGATGGTAAACTCAACATAAGTCAACAATGTGCCTTGGTGGCCAAAGGGCCAACCATGCCCTGAGATGCATTAAGCACAGTACAGCTAACCAGTGGAAAGAAGTGATTGTCCCCCTATGCTCAGCATTAGTGCAGTCTCGCCTGGAATACTGTGTGCAGTTTTGGGCTCCACATTATAAGAAGGATATAAAAATATTAGAGTATTTCCAAAGGAGGGCAATAAAAATGGGTGTGACTTACGAGGAGTGGCTGAGGATACTAGGTTTGTTCAGCTTAGAGAAGAGTAGACTGAGGGGCAATCTTATGGCTATCTACCATTTCCTTATGAAGGGGAGTAGAAAGGAAAGTGCTGATCTCTTTTCTCCAATGTCTGGTGATAGGGCACGATGGAATAGCTTAAAGTTGCATTGGAGGAAGTTCACATTCAAAATGAGGGAAAAATTCTTTATTGAGAGGGTGATCAAGCACTGGAACACACTCCCCAGGAAGTAGTCATGGCCTGTTGGTGTTCAGGAAGTGTTTGGACAACACTCAGATATATGGTTTAACTTTTAGGTTGCCCTCTGTGGAGTCGGGAGTTGGACTTCATGGGTCCCTTCCAACTCAGGGTATCCTACAAATCTATGAACTTCAAACATTATTATATATATTTGTGGCCTTGTAAGTGGGTGGTGAACAAACACCGGCAAAATTGCTGCAGCCTAATTTTGAGAATGGGTGTCATGTGAGAAAATACACCCAGCTCCTTCAGATGACCAGCAGCTGTATGAAAGATCATAGCCTGTTGGCTGACAGGAAAGAGTTTGCCCATAGGTGTACCCTGTTCACGTTTGACCTGTCTCCAGACCAAGAATGTGCTGATCACTATTTGAGTTGTATGTATGTATGTATATATGAAGCCATAGTCACATGGTGCCATTTGCTGTTATGTCAAAAGTACTACAGCGGAGTCACCTGAACCAACGGAGACTGAACCTCATGAGGAACTGAGCAAGTGCAGCAGTGATCCAACCTGAGCTGGTTTCAGCACCCAACAGTCCAACACAACACACTGTCCTGAATGACCATCGCAACAGATGAAGCTCAAGCCATGGAATAAATTAATCGAATAGACATTTGAGTGGAAATTTGAATGGGCGTGGCCCATAGACTAAGGAAATGATCCCTGTGTATATGATAAAGGATGGCAAAGTGAGCAGGGGTGGTTGATGAAAATGGATTGAATACTGTGGGACATGAGCATGATGCAAATAGTATGGAATAAGAGGTGGAGATTGTACTAAGTTTGGCTGGGACAGAGATAATTTTCTGGTATGGTGGTGTGTTGTAGATTTGCGACCACAATGGTGTTGACAACACTCCAATTTTTCAGCTATTGGTAAGCAGTGCTTGCACAGTGCCAAGGCCTTGTCTGTTTCTCACTCTGCCCTCTGTGAGTAGGCTGGGAGGTAGTGGTGTGGTTTTGTTTAGATGATGAAGGAATAGAGGCTAATAAGATCATGATGATATATCTTTTTATCAGGGGCTGCTTTGTAATACAGTCAAATGACATTTGTCCTGCCACCAACTAGTGGTCCTGGCTGAGCACTCTACAAGCTCTCCATCTCACTGTGCTGCAGCAACCCACTCCTGCTCTCATACTGGTCTGCTGTTGAAATCAGATCTCTTTAGATGGTTCATCTTTTGTTGTGCTGTGTAATACACACACCCATCATTTCCATGGAAGCATTTGATACAGCCATGGAAAAAGCACCCATTACCTTCAAAAGCTGTCGGCACCCCATCACTGACTGCACAGCCACCCGAGAAGTAGGATCCTACTTGATATTCACCACTTTGTAACACGTGACAGATTTGACTATTTTCAGCCACGTACATGAAGAGAGGGGGCTGAGTATCTCTTTTTCCTTCGAAAAAAGAAGGGAGGGAGGAGTGCAACATGGCCATGTAAGTAGAGGCCAGCACAGTGCACCGAGAGGTGCCTGTACAGCAACAGACCTTCACCTTTTTGATGTCCTCTGTCTCACAGAAAGTGTGATGGGTCATCACCATTAATCTCATTGTCATATGCATAGCCTCCCTCAAAGTGTTTACCTCTGGTTGGCAAAAATAACCCAGGGGAAAAAGTAACTCTTCCCCGTTGCTCCCGTGGCAGGACAAGGGCTCTTTCCTTCCTATCTTCTCCCACGCTGCCCACACGATGAATGCGTGACAGGGCTAGCCAGCTCCCTGTTACCTGCACCAAGCGGTACCTGGCAGGAGCCCAAAACCAGCTGCTGTGATGTGGGGACAGGGAAAGGAGATAAAATTCCCTCCTGAGCCATGGCATAGGACACAGCAGCTCCACGTGGCAACGAGCCAGACCCTGTGGGCGGCCAGCAGCAAGCTGGAGAGGCAAACCCAGCTCTGCTGACTGGGAAATGCTGACCGAGCCTTTGCAGCACCAGCAAAACCACGGCTGCAAACCGAGTCCTGTCCCTGCACGGGGACAGGCTGGGGACACTGATACACAGCAGCCAACAGCAGCCTTGGGGATGGTGCCCCACAGACAAGGGCCAACCAGGGACCCTCTCCCACACCATCATGCCCTTCTGGGAACTTAAATGTGTTCCCATCTTGCCATTTTGAAGTTCAAAAAAATTGCTCCAAAGGCTGCCTGCCACCATGGCAGATGTCCCAGTGGTGTCCATGACTCTGGCTGTCCACTTCAAATCCTGCTATTCTTGCTAAGCTTGGAATGATGCTTCTCATGCCTGGGAATATTTTTGCTTGTTTTTAAAAGGCATGCAACTATTCTTGCATAGCACCTAAAATAGTTGCCACTGCTACGAAGTTGCTACGAAGCTCTATCTTTATTTGACCAGCCCTAACGTGGGCATTAGCAAGACGAGGACATCTGGCAGATGGATACATCCCAAACACCTTTGCTGTCCTCATAAATACCGAGTTTTGGCTGACATGCAAATTCATTGGGAAGCCTAAGTGTTAAGCTGGAGAGACAGTGACATTCAAACATGAGAAGCTTGGCCTTGATGATCAGTCGTTGCCTCTGAGAATGGTAAAGATTTTCCCTTGCCACTGGGTCCCACCTCCCAGAGCAGTTGCCAGCTCCCCAAGGCAGCGAGCACAGCCCCTCCAGGACCTGCCTGTCCTGGGGGTCGCACGGGTGGCCGCCCTCGACCTCCGATCGCTGAACCCAGCTGCATTTGCAAGCATCCTCCACATGCGTGCTCAGGAGAGTGAGCTTCTGCTTACCACTTGCCGTGAACTCTGCAAGGGACCACGTGGTGCTTCCTCATGGTGCCATAGCCAGCAGCCCTGTGGGACATGCATCCCCCCGCAGAAGCTGGGGCGGGGGCCAAGGGCTGCCACAGCCCCAGGGCTTTTACAGGCCCCACGTCAGTGCAGGCTGTGGGAGGGAGAGAAGTGGCATTCTGAGCAGCTACGGTGACCAGGTCTGGGCTGATCTCGTGTTGGGAAGAGCTGGGTCAGCGGCAGCACCAACGGGCCGCACCTCCATGTTCACACTGTGGCGGAGGACACAGGTTAGCTGCAGTGATTCAGGTCATTTGCAAAGCCTGGAAATGAAATTCAGAGCCCAGCTTTTTGGTGAGGCTGTGAGAGATGAGATAGGGAAGGAGACAGAAAAAAAAAAATCCATTAAAACATCCTACTGTATCTGCACACTGGTGCTTCCTGTAATACACCAGCACACAAGAAGATACTGATCCACCTCGCCCATAACCTTCCCACTATCCAGCATCATCCAGTTAGTGGTTGTGCTGGGGACCATGGCATGCGGTTGGTGACAGTACTCATCTAGCCGTCATCTCAGAAAGCACTTTCACGCTAACGGAGCTTTCTTTTGCACATGCCTGGTCTTTGCTTTCCCTGTTGTTCATAAGGTCAGGGAGTTTACAAGGGGTTTTTCCAAAAAGGGTGCATCACCCACGCAGGGATCTCCCACCTTGCTCCTGCTCCTGAGCAGGAATTGAGCTGATAAGCCAGGTGATGAGAGGAAGAAATACCAGTCTGAAGGCCACCATCTACATCAGTCCCACAACAAGCTAGTTGTGGAGCTAAACTGACATGGACCTGTCTCCTTTTTTAGGGTGAATTTCCTCCATGCGGGGTCAGATGAACCTGCCCAGATGGCAGTCGGCTTTGTCGTCAAAACTCATGCTGGTTTGTGCATGGAAAGGTGCACAGAGAGAACACCGTCTGAGTGGCCTGTGAGCTCTGCATCTGCTGCTGGAGGCTGGGCTGCACGCAGAGGAGTCAGGGGGTCCCTGTCCTGCCTCAGCTGTCGCTGCAGCCCCAGATCTGAGAAGACATTTCTGTGGCTGGTCAACTACCAGGGCACATCAGCTAGGGGAACGTCCTACTTCAGCCGGCTCTGCCGGTGGTTTCTGGATGCTGCCACAGAGATGTCCCTTGAGCAGGATGCAAGAGTAGCATCTCCACTGTGCCAGGAGAGCCACTGATTAAGAGTGAGCACCAGGCGGTTGGGCTTTTGCTGTCCCCAGCACTGGGGAGTTGGGCTCCCAGCCCACGGGGCTCACCCAGCCCAGCCAGCAGCGGGGCTTGGTGCTGCAACCACGTGCAGCATCCAAACCCAGCAGAGGATGCACGCTCCAGTGGAAACCCTGGTGACCACTTAAAAGTCCCAGAAGTCAGGGAAACGTCCACTTGGCATTTCAGTGAACTGCAAAATACCATTTCCAAAAGCGGCAGCAGTCGCACAGCCCTCCCCACACCCAGCCGCAGCCCACGCGTCCACGCTGGAGCTGCAAACCTGTCACGTATTTTCTCGCCCTCCCCTCTCCCGTGCTCTGGCCAGCAGCGACACCGCACCCAGGCAGTGGGTCGGTGTCCCACGGGCAGGGAGGGCAGCTCCCCTCTCCAGTGCTCCCCATGTCCAGCCACAGGCGCCCGCACGCCCCGGGCGCTCCCGCTTCCTCTGCGAGGCGCTGCCCTGCGTTCCCAGGCCTGCAATTCCTCCCTCCCTTTCTCTTTGCAAAAGCTGTGATTCAGAGATCAAGTTGGCAGCTTCAGAAATACACCCTCAGCTTACTTCCTCGCCAGATCTTCAGGGTGTAACCAAAACCACCATTTTAAGGACACGCACAGTATTTTCCGACGTTTCACTTATTTTTTTGCTGCCACTAGCAATGTCAATATACAAAAACAATGATGAAACTTAGCAATGATATAGCTCTTTATATTTTCAAATCTCTGTCAAACATTAATTAAACAAAGCAAGGTAGTATGCAAAACACTCATTGTTTAGAATAATCGACCGATGGGTTGTGCTTCAGCGGTGACACTGGGATGGGAACAAGTGAGCTGTAAGGAAAGCGACAAACCAGAGGTAAAACGAGGTCTCCTCTTCAAAGTTGGGATTATGAATGGAGAAAATAAGTGTTGAGGACAGTATCTGAGAGTGTTCTATAATATCCTTACGCCAGGTAGATAAAGCTAATGTATTCGTACTATCACACAGGAAGATTGGGGAAGAGTAATTGCTTAATGCAAATAATATACAGCAATATATATATGTATAAATATATATTCACACACACATTTGATCTTAAATTTGTTAAAGACACCTTAGCCGAACTACAACAAAAAGATATTGGTATAATAAGGATGAAGATGTTAAAAACATAAAAAACACTGCAGTGACCTTGACTGGGGATCTTTCCCTCCAGAGAACAGAAGTTCTTTAGACCGTTACACCCGCCGAGGCCGGCTGCCCTCGGTACTGACAGCAAAGACGGCTCTTAATTCCTCTTTTCTGAAATGATGGAAGAAAACAAAACATAAAGCCATAAAACTCATTCCTGCACATGCAAATGCTGTTGGCACAATTAACTGCCCGTTTATTAACGGGCAACAGGACAGACCTTTGGCTGCAAAGGTTCTGAAAAACACCATACGTTGACATGACCGAAGGAGAAACTCGGGTCCCATCTGCTCTCCAGCAGCTCTGGCAGGTTCAGGATTTCAGCCACAGCTCATTCCTGGCAGCCCCCCTTGGTTTGCATCGCTCCTACCACAACCCGCTCAACAGAAACAACGCAGGAGGTTTTATCAGCAGCACCGTAGCAGCTCAGGCATGTGACGACAGCGCAGGTACCGGCAGGCCTCAGCTTTAGCCGCCTGGGTGTGTTTCGGGGACACACGTCACCTGCCTAGCGGTGAAACACCACGCAACCCATGGCTGTACATCCCAACTGCCCACAGAGACCCACGAAACCTTCTTCCTTGGGGGTCAACCCAAAAATTGTTGCAAACACTCCAGACAAGTCGTTTCCGTGGGGGAACGGCGGCAAGCCCAATGCACCCTAAAAGCCTCAGCTTTACACGCGGCCGGGGCCTGCCTGTGCTGTGACGTCTCTGGGAAAGGCGGTGGCTGGGAAGCGCCCGCTGCCGAGCCGACAATTCCGCCTGTGCTCCCACCTCCTGCCCAAGGGCTCTCCATCGGCGAGCCGGAGGGAGCAGAAATCCCACGCCATGCCATCATTCCTGCTTTAGGAACTAGAGAAAGAGCAATTTCAATTTCTCTATCCTCCTCCTGCTTCAGGCAGATGCTGACTCACCAACTGCTGTAGCACATCAGACCAAGCCACCAGCAGGACAGGGACCAAGCTCAGGCCACCATGGCGGGGAGCAGCTGGCACCTGCCCCTTGCACCAGCCCCCTCCCGGCCCCGCGGCACCGAGCCTGGTGTCCCTTCCAAAATCTACTTCATGTCCCTTTCCAAACCTGTGCCTCTGTTAGCTCTAGGTAACCCTGGGATAGACGCCAGCTCCTCTCCAAAGAGGAGCGCGCTAAGCGAAGATCTTAAAGTAATCTTTTAAACTCAACTGAAATCACTTGGTATTGGGAAAAAAAACCAACACAAAAAAACCCCAACCCACACAGTGATTCTGAGACCGGATAATTATATTGTATACGTTTTATTTCTGTGGCTTTTTAGGTTTTAAGTAACATTAGACATTTTTGTTCTGACTGTATACCTGAACTGCAGCTCTTCTTCCTTTTCAGTAAACCTTGGAATCATTTTCACAGTGGACTTCTTACGATGGTAAAAACGCAAAGAATTCAAAGCGCATCTTCTCTGCAAGGGTGAGTCTTCCAAGCATTAAAGCTTAATTAAAGGAATAGCAATAATAATCTCAGCTATTTAGAAAACCACTGATATTTAAAAAAAACAACTCAATTATGCAGTGACCACAACTGAGCAATTCTTAGAATTGGTTCTCAATTCCTGGTTGGTTATTTTTTTAAATAGACAGCTTGGTTTCACAAGGCAGCACTACTCTTCCATGAGATACACACTCTTCTTCACGCTACCAAGCACTTTGAACCAACAGCTTTATTTCACGCACATTTTCACTGGGAGAGCAGGATGAGATTTGGTTTTTTCCCTGGGGTCGACGGCACTCTTCGACATCACAGAACTGGACTGATGAAATGCAACACGGGCTCTGAGACCCTTAGACTTTCAGCTGCAAGTTATTTTAGATTTAGAGGATGTACAGAGTAACAGCACACAAAAATCTTCTACTCCTGAGTTTCCTATGCGGTAACCAGTTGTGAAAAGATTTCTCCAAGATGAGGAGAAGATAAAAGTCGCCAACCGTACAGAAACCCCGCTGCTGTACATCCCTAAGTACGCAAAGTCACGATTACCATCACTAGCTACACGAGGGCGAGCGGGGGCCGCGAGCGCTACGTGGACATCCATGCCGCTGGGGGAGAACAGTTGCTAACGAGCTCCTACACACGATACGCTTCACACACAAGAAGAAGAAATAATCTATAGTTATTACCAGGTCCTGAGTACAGCCATAACCGATATTTCAAGTGTTAACCTTTAGGCCCAAACTTTCTTAAAATGATCCTGCAGAACATATATATTTCAAACATCTATATTTAAAATTATCTATTTTACTAACCTACAAATTTTATAATCGCCAGACTGTCATCTGGAGAAAAACACCTTAAATTATATTTCAAGTATTCATCAACATTAAAGTTGTTACTCTTTAAGTCCTTTGAAGATCCTGAGACAAACACTCATATTCAATCAAAAATAAGGAAAAAAAAAAATATTGAAAGAACCGAAGCAGCTCCCAGAGCAGCACTGCAAGTCCCCGTGCAGGCCAGCTCCCATCCACCCAGCCCAGGCTTTTCAGACAAGACCGCTCAGCCTCCCAACGCACCGGGGAGGTTTGCAGCTCCCAACAGAAAGGTCAGCCACAACATTCGGCAGTTGCTGGAAGCTGAGTTGTTTTATCTTTTGCAGTCGCTCAAAATTATGTACATCGCTATCCATTCTGGCTTGGTGATGGTGATTTGTGAGGAATATGGGAGCATCAGCAATCACAACTCTGCCTCCCAACTTCTTTCCACGTATTAACTGCACAAAAAGGAGCAAGCAAGTGAAGGAAGCCAAGCAGAATTTTATTGACTCCCAGAAGACAGATATGGATTGCATACAACCCTGGAAAATTTCTAACTTCTTAAAATCCCGGAATTATAAACAAGAGAACTCATTCCTCATAAATAACCTGACACCATTCCTTCATCAAAAGGTTTTGGCATGGAACATATTTCCTTTACATTTTAGTTATAATCGTTCATTTGAACGGCTTAAAAAACTATGTCTGTAATAATACTTAAATATATTGCTCATATTTGTGACTTCTTCATAAAAAAAATAGTTTGAGCTAATACTTTCCTCGTTGTCAAAAAAATCCAGACACACCAACTTTTGAACAAGCGCTTCAGAAAGATGGGTAAAAATAATTTGCCGGAAATTCTCAACAGACTTCACTTATCAATAGATTGAGCCCCTTAAAAATGTGTATTTCATCTAACAGCTGTAGTGATCTCAAGAAAATGCACACGGTGCAACCAGCTTTCCCTCAATCCTGCAGAAATGCATGCACGTACTCAACTACAGCCACAACAGAATTTCTGCAAGATGAATGAGACAAGGTTGATCTCAAAGGCAGACGCTTGAGTGCTGGCAAAACCTGACCACTTACAGTTAAATTCCTTTTAGTTTTAGAAAAGGTCAGTCTAAGCCTCAGTCGGATGATGACCACAAAAGACTTGCCTGGCTGGCAGGGGCCATGGGAGCACCCCTGGTTTTAATAAGCAGCAGACAGGATCACTTAAGTTGCCAATGAAGCTGAACTAACACAGCCCATCTGTTGCAGCTTGCAACCTTTGCTCCTGGAGGAGCTGGGGTGTCTGGAAAAGGCTCTGGAAGCATCAGTCTTTTCCAAGGGGATCACTAGGCCAGAGGCTTGCTTGCCTTCCCACAGCAGTGCTCGCTATTATCCATAATACAGCCAAAAATGCATTGTTTGCACCTCAGTGCATTACTTCCAAGACACCAACCCAGAGGCTTCACCTAATGCACAAATGATTTTCAGGCCTGATCATGTTTTGAAGTTAGAAACGGATTCCTACTTGAGCAATAACGAAGCAGCACATCTCCTTGGCATTCATGATTGGCCAGAAGTGGTTTTACATCAAAGTCTCCAACACCCCAAGTATTTCCTAACCCCTCGGAGATGCTGGGGCTGAGGTACGGTAACTCCAGTTAGAGCTTCATGACATGCAGGGTTTGGCTGTGAAGCTGGCTGGAGGGACCCACGCTCCACTCCACTGCCTCTGCAGATATGCCAGCACAACTCTAAACTGGATCTCTGACTACGTGGGTCTCAAAGTAACACTTGACTTGGCTTGACAGCACGGACCAGCCTGCTGATCTGATGTCCCGTGCGGCACAGGCAAGTGGTGGCGGAGCAGAGGGACAGGAACCAACAGCCGGAGCGGTGGTGCACTGATTTGGTTTTATCAGGCGAACTCTCATGTCACCAAACATCACCTTCATCATTTGCAAAGGGAACACT
Organism: Phaethon aethereus; assembly: GCF_964289735.1. NCBI lineage: Eukaryota > Metazoa > Chordata > Aves > Phaethontiformes > Phaethontidae > Phaethon > Phaethon aethereus. The sequence continues at coordinate 43,555,460 of NC_138580.1, forward strand.
GAGGGTCTCTGAGGTGCTCTTCGGAAAGCACAGGTGATACCTGGATGGGCATTAGCCAAGGGCTGTGTCTGCACACACGCCATGTGAGCAGAGAAGCGACACCGGACATTGTCCCATAGCTCCTAAACATCACGTACTAAAAAGTGTTTTTAAAAATGCCTTCTATACACTAGCTAATCAAATTGATCTCACAATATTTTCCTTCTATCTTACATTTTTACATAAAGCAGAAGTGTCTACACCTTTAGGAAAAACACCTAAGTAATCGTCAAAGCAAACAAAAGCACGTTTGAGAGCAACTTACCTAATTAGCTTTATGAAGACCATCACACATGTAAAGCCAAAAGGCAATGAAGTCTCAGAGACACAACAACTTGGGTGAAAGCAGATATAACACACAGGAAAGAAGTTTTAACAACTTTTTGTCCATAAAAGAGCTTTTCATTTCTTTGAGAGGAGAGCAATTAACTGTTTTTGGCAATTCAGGCTTAGTGCCCTTAAAATGAACAATTTTTTTTTAAAGTTGTCATATTACTGCTACAGTTCCTATTGTATTCTGATGCGTTCCTGGGATATACAAATTGCCTACTTCTAAACAGGTTTCTGCATGTTATAGACTAAACTTCTTAACTTACAAATAATTACTTTGCTGTTTCCAGTTTACTATGGTAAAAAAAATGAAGACTTCACAATGTGTGTAAATGGGAGGTAAATGTATTTTTAAAAACAGAATAAAAAGCTGCATGTTAAAAACTGGGTCACAGGCTAATAAATACATACATCAAAGACATGAAATTTTCAGCAGCTGGTTTTAAAGAGCAAGGAAGTGGGGAAAAACTAGCTGTCCAGACTCCATTCTGGCTCTGTGGTCTATATGCTAGAAATACCTGCAGTTCAAAAACAAGTTAACAGAGGAGTAGAATCAGCTTTGTCACCTATTTTCTTTTAAAAAAATGAAGCTACTTCCTAAAAGTGTGGTGTAAAACCTAGAGAAACTTTCATTTCTTCATGCACTTGATGACACTGAATTAAAAAAAGAAATTATTTTAACCCAGAAAAATGAGTCATTGTATACTGTAAGGACAGCCTTACTGCAAGTTCCCTACAGTAAAAGTATTTCTAGAAATACACCAGAAATTACTTTCCCGTAACAAAATATACAATTATGTGTCAGATCATCATTGAGTTTCAATACTTAGGCAAAACAGAAACAGTTACTATGAAGTTTCAGAAAAACAAAGGAAAAAACCCAACTCCAAACAGTAAAAAGGTGTTTTGATGGTTGTGGAGATGCCAGAAAGCAATGCTGGACACCAGGAATTTCCAGAACAACTTCCTTTCCAAAGTGATGTGCAGTCTGTGAATTAGACCGTGAGAGAAAACTGATCCTGTTCTATGGGCTTCTCCACCCAGGCGCCAAGTCCTGCCTTCAGGAATGCTTTAAATAAACACTCTTTGGCAGTTTGATACTCAGTGGCTCCTTGCTTGGTTTCGTGGTACAGGTTAGGCTTGAGGATCTTTGAGCGCAAGCTGGAGGAAAGCTGTGTGGGTTAAAGACAAGAAAAAGAGACGAGAAACTATTAAGCCAAACAGCTTGAGAGTGACTGAGTTATTAAAACAACTATTATTAAAACAAGGTAATGAACTACTACTCCACAGTACCGCTCCTTCCAGCCATGGTGGCTCTGCACCCAGCTTCACCACACCCAGCTGCAACCTCTGCCTCTTGCAAAGCGAGCTGGGCTGCAGCTCATGCCACGCCGCGGCACAGGCACTCTCCGACTAGTCTCACCCCAGCCAGCCGGCCTTTTGCTTTCTCTGGATTGTCAGCTTCCTTCAGTGGAAGAAATCTAGATGCTGAAAAGCCACCGGCAGATACTTTTCTTTGAGGCGAAACCTCAGCAGGTTCAAACTGGAATTATGCTTCCAAATAAATTAAAATGAGAAGGCATGCTCAAAAGAGATAGTACCCTTTGTTTACTTAGCTATAAACCAAGGATTAGATCCTTGCACATGTTTTGGACCAGACATCATCAAATTAGAGAATAAGCTAAACAAACGCATTGTTCTTTTCCATTACTACATGGAGCAGTAGCTAATGTCAGGCTCAGCTTAAAATAGGCTCAGTAAGCGGCTTCTGAACACAGAAAGCAGCACGCACAGACATTTCATTAAGAACTGAGAAGTGGAAAATCTAGCACTCTGGAAGATATACCTTTGCATGAATACGCATCCAGCGGCTGTAAAAAGCATGCTTACAAAGGCGAGATGCACGACCCATTTCATCTTTGCCAGTTGTAGCATTAATAACTTCAAGACCAGTGTCTCCTACTGTCCAGTTCACGCTGAAGTTCGGTGCTTTCCCTGGCTGACGGGCTTCTGCATTGCTAATACCTGAAAGAAAAGCAATGTTTAATGACAATAGCAAATACTAATACTTGATTTTTGTATTGACTGGAGAATAAGCGATACAGCAGAGCTACTGAAATCACACTGCTAGGCAGTCTTACAAGCAGATCTTTTATTCCGAGGACATTCTCCTACAGATTTCTCACCGGCTCGCAGAGATATCGCCATGCACATCTCATTCTCATCCTGGCTAAAGTGCTCTCTCCTCCTGTCCTTCCTAGCAGGGCAAGTGTGCATCGCTGGAGCCGAAGAAAAACCAGCCTCCTCAGCAGAGCGCGGAGAGGTCTGTGGCAAGGCTCCACGGGGACAGTAACATGAGCGCTTTGCCACATCCATCTCAGGAGGATCTGGTCTTGCTTATAAGGCAAGCCAATGAACTAATTATTAACCTGCAAATAATTATGAAGCAGAAAAAAAAAGTTGCTCTGCTCCTGCACAAGAAACCGCTGCTCTCGGAGCCCACTCAGTAGCAGGACTAGCTGAGTGCAGGAAAGCGCAGATACTGCGAGGTTTTGACAGTTTAATTCTCCAATAAATTCCCTTTCAGTCTGCTCTTGTAAAAATTTAGGTGCATGTTGCTTATCTCATTTCAAAACGGGTGTGAACGATGAACCCTGGTCACGTTTCAACACACAGTTACATCTCGGCTAACAATCTGGGCTGCAGTCTTATTTGGAGAGGTCGTGTTTGTTCAGAAGTGCATACAATGGGCTTTTTTGCTTCTGCTTATAAAAATGGAGTCGGGTCAGAGCAGCAGTACAAAATGGCAGGATGCCTTAAAAACCAAGGCATGAAGATGCTTACGGTTCAGTAGCCGTCGAGTGCGTTTCATTAAAAGCTGCCAAACTATTTCTTCCTTCTTACGGACTACGCCATGGCACGGCGTGACTAACACGGGCAGCGGCACTGACGCTGTGGGCATCCAAGTTAGACAAGAGCGAGCCCCATCCTTAGCATCCTCCGCAGAAAGCCAAAACCGGCAGACATTTGAGTCTCCAGCACAAATTCGTCTGTGCTTCAGCTGCCGCCCTACTTTACATGCCCATTGCTACTTACAGTGCCCAGAAATGGCGAACCGCGGGACTCGAGAGAGGACTCGGGTCATTTTGCTCAGATGTGAAGTTGTGCGACACCTCTCAAATATGGCTTCATTTCTGCTGATGGAGAAGCAAAGCCACCAGAAGTCTAACCCAAGTGTGAAGCGAGTCCGGCTGCTGCCCCAGCTGCCTACGGCAGGACTTATTCCCCCGAGGGAATAAATTAACTCCCCCAGCGCTGCAGAGATGCACTGACACATAATGGCCGCAGTTCCGTGCTTGAAGATCATGCAGCCGCTGCCTTCCACGTGCAACTCCTCTCCCGCGCACGCAGCAGGACGGCGCTCAGTGCTCACGAGCAGCAGCCAGGGCCATGAGTTTGGGTTGTGCGCACTACGGAAAAGCCGAGGAGCACATTGGTTTTGATCCTGCAGACGTTACAAGGGTGGTAAAACTCTACCTTTAAGGTGTCTCTGTTGTCTCACCAGGAGGGAACAATGGAACAGGGCAAATTTTTCTTTCCAATAAGTAAAGACCCCATTTTTACTTTAACACAACTCTCACTGAGAACCTATTTCAAATCTACTCCGAGGTGATACTAGGTCCTATACTTTATAAAATCTAGCAAATTTGTATAAATTGAACTGAATTGAAATATAAATTGAGTTGAATGCATTGCAGCAGGATGCATTTCTTGCTGGTGTTTGAAACACAAGCTAATAAACAAAGTTAAGCCAACCTCAGGCACCCGAGTGCCACCCAAGTGGCTCACTTGGCCCAGGTCTCACGGCACCTCTGGGCCCAGCACTGAGAGCGTGTGGGACCTACGAGGTCTGAACGACCCAGTGAAATTCAGTTTGCTTACTATAATCAATTCCTCATTTAATGAAGAAACATTTTGAAATATCAATCATATTGAACTTCCTGAAGCTGTTGTATTTTTTACACTTGGTTTATGTCAACCTGGTCACTATGACTGATAAGCAGTAATTGAGTAAGTAAATAATAAAAAATAACCCTACCATTCCCCATTTTCTTAAAATACAAGCTGAAAAAATTGAGAATCGGAACAATAGTTTCCTGAAGGGCTCTTTTCTGATATGTTTTACGACAGATGCATCCAGGAGCTGAAATACGGCAGGATGCCATGGATCTACACCCACCGATCTGTGAGGCAATGAGCAGGTATGTGGGATCCGCACACTGACCAACCCAGGAGGGCAGACAGTGGTCCCTGCTGAGCAGGTACCATCAAGAATATCACGCAAGCAATACTTGAGGAAGACCCAGCAAGAACAGAGCTTTATGCCAAAATGAGTGTCGAAAAGTCCTGATCGCAGCTTTCTGCAGTCCGAGCAGTTGGCAATGAACATGTGCATCACACCTCCTGAAGACTGGAGCTGATCATGCACGACGCCTGCGCATGTCCTGTGCCACTGAAGTCCAAACACTGCAAACACTGCGGCTCCATGAGTCACACAACACGAGGCTTGCACCTAAACACCTAATAAATTGTACATTTTGGGTGCACACAAAATGAATCTCAACTCTGAGTCTCCAAAAGCATTTAAATTCAGGCTGCTTTTGTGAAGCTTACATGAAACAGACCCATGCTGACAACCCCCTTAACCAAAAATCGGTTTTACCAAAGCTACTGGGGCAAGGCAGCTAAGAAATTGCCACCACACGACAAGCAGGTCAGTCATATTTTGTCTTTAATTTAATGATATCTATACTGTTACCTTTGCTTTTGTTCCATACACTACTGAACAAGTACAGGGATCAGACATAGTTCATCAAGTACTGCAAAACACCATTTGCTCCTTGAGCTTGCTCCTGCCCTATCAGCTACTCAAACAGCTGTGACATCACAAGCACTCGCACAAGCCAGGTGCCTGCTCCTGCCCTATCAGCCACAGAGCCACCAGTGACATCACAAGCAAATCAAAGAAAGATGAGGAAGCTGAACATCCAGTATGCACTGCATTTCCGTGGCGATTATACAATTGCATTCCTTAGGTTATTTTGAGGAGTTAAATAAATAAAAAAAACCCAGACTCAGAATTTCAAATAGACTTAAATAACAACACCCTGTTCTGCTGCTTAATTATCTGCACAAACGCCGGAGAGATGGCAAAGGAGTCTCTGAAGGTGGATGACGGGTAGCATGGACAGGGAATAAAGATCATCCCAAAAGCAAAGCCTCTGCTAACACTTTAGGTGGATCGTATCTTCCCCCTCAAAATCTAGACATGAACATAGTGCAACAAGCTGAAACTAGTAAAGGGAGAGAAAGCTATGATAGAAAGTAAAATATTTTATTCTCCTTTGGAAACCGGTATAACTAAGCTATTTAGAGAACATCACTCGTAAGTTATTGGTGAATATTATAATGGGGTAGAATAAGCAAAAGCAGAAGTCACAACTCTTTGTGCTTATATAAATAGTAAAACTTGACAGTTCTTTGAGGACAGAGCTCAAAAAAGCTTCATTAAAAAGCAGATAGAGAGCTGAAGAACACCAATGTGAACAGGAGGATAAGGTACCAAGGAAACAGCAAAAAAAAAAAAAAAAAAAAAAATCACCAAAGGTTCTGCTGGGGGATTTATTTTTGTTAAAAAAAAAAAAAAAAATGCAAACGTAGACAGAATGCAGAAGAGTGCTGAGGCACGAACATGTGTCATAACCACTCTTGCTGTGGTGGTTGAAGCCTTCTTGTGTACAAAAACCAAATGAATGTTTTGCAAAAAGGGTGGGTGGGTTCCCAGGCCAGAGCCCCTCTTCACAGGCAACATGCCAGAGAAGCCATCTCAAATTGAGGTGCCAGTAAAAATAGTTCTAGGATATGTGTACGAAGTAAGCGAACACTGGTTACGGCAGCCAGGCGTTATTCAACACGTTTGAGGAAACTGAAGATGAGGCAGCAGGAGCAGCACTCACGGTGCGTAACCTCTCATTGGAAACCACACAGGTTCTCCAGGATGGAAGGTGGCCAATGCGACTCCAAGTTTTAAGGGGTTTAGAGGTATGCCAGGGAACTAACAGTCAATAAACGTGACCTCTGCACCAGGAAGGCTGCAGGAACTATGATACCGCCCTATCGAGCACAGATATACAGCAATATTGGGAAAGACTCAACAAAAAACTGCCTTAGTAACTGAAGACCGGAGGTGGCCAGTGTGACACTAGTTCTTAGAGAGCCCAGGGAGAAGGACTGTCTGTGTGACATCTACCTTAAAAACAAACTTAATGGAAGCTTGAATGAAGATGGTCTCCTTGGCAAGAGCCAACACACCTGGAAAGCCTCAAGCTCTGGAAAGGGGCGGGGGGGGCAGGAAACAAAGTGAATGTGATTGTTGATAGTACTAAATTACTTAAGAAGGTAAATAAGAGAAGAAATTTCAAAGACCAGCAGAAAAAAAGCTCACAGCATTGTGTGACTGGGCAATAAAAAGGCAGATGAAATTCCTCACAGATTAATATTGGGTAGTAATATACATGAGGGAAAAACAAAGCAATTTTACATAAGGAGTGCTGGACTTGGAGCTGGGTACTACCATTCAGGAATGAGATTTTAGTTTGCAATATTAATTTCTTCCGAAAGATCAGGTCAATGATCAAAGTAATCAGTGGAAGAAAAGTGAATGTAAGGAATTTTTACTGAAGGATCATGGAACTGAACAGACTATCATGATGCCACCATGTACATCAGCACTGCTGCCTTATCTTGAGTATCAGGTGCTGCTCTGGTCTCACTAGCTCAAAAAAGCAATTGTACAATGGAAGGGATGATGCTTATGTGGAAGGATCTCTATGCAACAAACGAAAACTTTTCAGCTTGCAAAAAATAGGACTTACATAGGAATATTGCAGAGGTATAGAAAACTGAGCACCATGACACAACTGCTTATAGCCTGTATCATACAGAGCACTGAGGAGCACCTAATTAAATAAGCAGAAAGGAAATTCCGTTGCACAAATCTTTATACGTCCTACGGGCCCCCTTACTAAAGGGGGCTGCAGATGGTAAAAAGTTGAAGCCAGTTAAAAAAACAAAACCAGGAGTTGCTGTATGAAAGTTCCGTTAAGGATTTCTGACGACAAAGATTCTCAATACCTGACTTGGGATGTCCCTGATCCACAGATTACTGCTGCAATTCTCAGAAGGTATCTGCAGAGGCTTACTGTTTCCTTCTGCTTTTCACTGCCAAACTACCTCTGGGAAAGAGTACTGGGCTGGATGGATCGTACCTTAGGTAAGACTGAGATCTTACCTAACAGCAACCGTTCTTACACTGGTGACAAGATAATCAGCAGATGTGACACTGCTTCAGGATGTTTCAGCCAAGAACCGGAATAGGAAATACCTGTCAGCAGCACCACGGGGAACCGGTCAAAACAGCCAACAATGTAATTTCTGACAATACTCTGGTAAAAGATAGGAAGCTCGAGAGAAACTAAAGCATAAGAAACTACCAGCTGACTGGACATCAAAACAGGGAAAACTTCTGACTGTTTAATATTATACTCACAACTAAAGAGAAAAAAAGGCATTGTCCACAAAAGCAGACGCTTACTGCGGGGTTCAGAGTTCGGCTGAGTAGCTGTCGCGGACAGAAGAGCACGCTGGGGCCCAGCCTGCCATCTGCTTTGTGGTCACAGGCCCAGCCATTAGCCCACATCCTCAGGCCTGGGGCATCTGAGCACCCCTACCAGCAACAGGAACCATAAGGACAGACACCTGATGAAATTTGGCTCACACTAGTTGCCTCCAGTGATGAAGAGCTTGTCTTTTATATGTAACGGGCTCTCTCATACTTAGTGACTTCTGCTCCCGAGGATTTTCACAGCCTGATTGATTCTCTGAACGGAGTATGTACTGAGCTCTGTCACCCTACTTCCACTCCGGGGTAGCACCTTCATGCCCACCTCCCACAATGGCTCCAAAAAGAGTCTGTGCAGACTACCCTGCAGACTGGCACTTTGTTATTGGCTGACTTATAAAATCATCCTCATTCTATTTGATTGAGCAATTGGTGCTTTTCAGATTATTCTAGAAAGTCACAAGGTTCCAACCTGTCTTCTCTTCAAGTGAGCTGGCCAGTTCTCAGTGAGGGCTCTCATGCTCTCAGTGCTGTGGTGCCAAAGGCATCCTGAAAAGCTGGGTCCTGCAACCAAGGCTTCCAAGAGTCAGGACAGGGAGGGAGTTTTCTACCAACATACGGGTTTCCCGCATCGCCTAGCTGAAAACCAGCTACTTTGATGTGCATGTTCACATTTAACTTGCTGGCAAAAGGGGGTATAAGTAGAAAATCTCCTATGAGGAAAGAAAGATGATGAAAAGACAATTTTTAGCAGTAGGTAACAATAACTCTGTCTGACTTAATGCAATTGTCCTTGCAGACATAAAACTTGTTTTATGAGAGGAAAAAACCCCGTTTTTTACAGTGCTTTCTGTAAAGTGTTAAACAGGTGAGACAGTGGGGAAAGACAGCTATTTCTCTTTTTAGTTCATCCTTCTGGCAGAAATCAGTCACAATCACACAGTTGTGTGTGTGGTACCAGGAGGAACGTAGAATTGGGGAGAGGTATTTGTGCGGTGCTTGTTCCAGGTAAGAATACACTGTAAGATAAGTAAATCAAAGAGCAGATGAGTACCTACAGAAACGCCCCATCTGAATCCAACAGCATGGGTCAGAAGACTAGCTCTCAAGACTGAACCAGTAGAAGAAAATCAATCAACACAATTCTCTGCCCAATCTCCCAAACAAGTTTCCCATACGTTTTTAAGACATGTTTTTAAGACATGTGTTTTCATGAAAACTCAAGAGCTGAGAACATTTCTGAACTCTCTCTGCTGCTCAGCGGGTCCTGGCTGAACTGTTTAAACAGATGGTGCTATTTCATGGCAAGTAGATAACATCAATATTTCAGAAAAATTATTTTTAACATGACATGGTACTATTATGTGTTGTGAAAAGGGTAAGAAAAACTCTTCCACCCCACCCCAAACCTGCTCACTTGAAGAACTGATAAAAATTCCCCAAAATCAGGGAGAAACAGTCCATAATGTTTCTATTGTATCAGCCCATACAACAATTTACTATTTGGTACTGTGAGTGTTGTAACTGTTACTTACTTGCTAATACAAGGAAAAATATGTTAATTAACATTTTAATCCGTCCTAGTTGAGGGAATCCTTTCTTATCTACAGAAATGCTGGTTGTTCAATATGCTCTTTTCCCCACTAAATCTGTTTTCAAAATTCATGTCAAACTTTCAACATGCTTTAAAATACTGAGGTTTTTTTCCCCTTGAAAATAAACAGTCACGTGCCAAAAGCCAAGCTCTACAGAACAAAGCAATGCACACAACGAAAGGGAGGATAAGAGATTTCAGTTTTAAAGCTTTCACAGCATTACTGTAAGTAGCAGTTTTAGAATTTGAGACACTTCAGAACTTTCCTATGAGAGTCACAGTTCAGTTAGAAGTTATGACCTGTTAATTCAAATACTGCCATTCCTCTCAGCCCCACTAGAGCCTAGGATCAGCACAAAGCCAAAGCACAGTACTGAAATGTTCAACAGCAGCTGCAAATGACAACTGCTAACTACACTGGCTGGGGCTTGCCATATTGCTATCAGATATATACTTAATACTCTATTAAAAATATTCTCAGAGAATGTGCCACCAGGCTCTGAATGCAGCAATTGTGCATTAGCCTACAAAGTGAAAATTAAAATACTATGATTATTATGTCATGCAAACAAGTTGGGTGCCATGCTAATTAAAGCCAATGCTGCATCCAACAGAGATTGATGACGAAAATACAACCAACAAATGGCAGCTGAGATGTTCTCTTCATCCATTTTTAGTTGGTTATTGATTTAGAAATTGTGAACCAAATGTGTCTATCTTGGCATACTGATTAATGTTGTGGCCGTTCAACAAATATCTGCAATGGCAAGAGAAGTGACAGTGAGAGCTAACACATTGTTTCATGGGTGGGAAGAGGTTTCACTAAGCTGGGGCCTTCAACTTGCCTCACATATTGCTAGGGCACGCTCCAGACAGCAGTTATGTGAATCCGCCTCCAAAGGTTCATACCCCAGTTCTTTCCGCCTTCTAACTCACAAAGAGTCCTTGCTATGGCATTTCTGACCAAGTGTCTATATTCGGTTTAAACCATAACTTCTCTGTTGCAACCAGAAAGCAGTTTACTCACAGTACATAATTTGCAAGGTTTTGAGAACTGCAAAATCACATTACTACTGGAACAGACTTTGTTACCGGCACGGCCTTCTCCATTAGATACTTGCCACTAAGTAAAGGTCTGTTGAGTGTATAAAGAGGTGGTAGATCTTCTATCTCTGCTATCCTCTGGTATACGGCTCTGGATAGATGATCCCCATGATATAAACTCCCCAAGATGATGCTAGAGAAGTAAATTGGCTCCACAAAGAGGCTAAGTAAGGCTCCTTGAATACCCAATACGTTCCACCTAAGAGGGAGGGAAAAACAAAACAAAACAAAAACAAAAAAACACTTTCTTTTTAATGGAACAAGTAACATCTGCCAGACATAATAGCAGTCAATCACAATGGACCAGACTTTCAACCCTTCCTCTTGACTATAGTAATGCTACTGTGACACTTGACAGAATTTCGGAAATCAGCTTACAGGATGCTCAATGAAATACTGAGTAAGATGACCTATAGCGACAGGTCTACTGTCAGCATCCACTTCAGGAGCAGGCTCCATAACTTTATTTCCCCACTAACATGTCTGGTGATGCATTTTCCAGCACCCTAATGTCAGAGATGGACAGGATCATTCAATCAGAGAAAGATAAACTGTGAGATCCACAGTCAGAAACAGTAGCTGATGCCTCCAAAAACCACCTGGCAGTGGGCAAACCATCCTTGCCAGAACGCAAGAAGGATTGTGTCAGCAAGACCTCAGCACCTCACCACTGCAGGGGAATGCTTGTCCTTGACACCCTAGTCAAACTGTCCACATCCTGCTGCCAGAAAGGACACATGTAGTTGCTTGCAATATCCATGGGCAGGGAGAAAACTGAATCTGAAAACTGAAAATATGCAGAGTGCTCACTTTAGCTGCTTCATAGACTCCAAACATAAATCCCAGTCTGCACCACTGTGACCTGCACTGGATCAGGTCTGGTGGCAGGGATACAGCATGCAGAGGAGCAAAATACTGAAGTTTTTTTGCAGCTGTGTTCATTTGATCAAGTTTTGGCTCTCAATCTGTGTGTAACAGTCATACAAAGTCTTTTTTAAAACCTCAAAGTCTCCTGCAGAGTATTTTCACTGTCCTTTCTCTGAGGTATACTTGCAAACAGCTTGGCACTATTAAAATAGCATACTTGAGTACAACTGCAACACCCAGACACGAGCAGCAGGAAAGTTTCTTTTGGTGCTTGAATAAAACAGATGAGCACAACAGAAGCTCTTGAGCTCATATAGAACAGTTGTCCTTATTAAAAGGCCCATCCTGAAGCCGGTTGTAAGGTTTCCCTTAGAAAACAGGGAACTCGGCTCTAGCTAACGCTGTTTCCTGCAGCTTGTGCAGGGATGGCATGACTACACATCATCATCAGTTCAGGCTAGAAACTATACACTGCTTCACTGCTGCAAAAACTAAACTACACATCGGCTACAAGACTTGTAAAATGTTTTTAAAAAAGAGTAAAACAAAAATTGCAACCCAAGGAAAAAATTTCCTTGCGTATCTTTATAAGGATGAAAATGGAGGCAATGTGCATTAGCTTACTCACCTGTTGTTAAAAAAGCTGGCCCTAACAAATGAGTAAAAATACTGCGCCAATAAAAAACAAGGCATATTTTACATTGTATAAAGGCATATTTTGTATAACACTGAAAATACAATCAGCAACCAAACATCAAAGTAAAGACATCACGTGAAAATTATTGCTTCCCGGGGCCAAGATGCCTTTCTAAGGACCTTACCATGACTAGAACTTTGTAAGCACAGAGCTATTTCAAGTGCCAAATGAATCACAATAGTATTTTCTTGTTATTTCCAGTATTACCTACATCAAACATAGAGAAGCATATGGACTGCTACAGACACGGATAATCTTATGGAAGAAACATCTGGAAAGAATTCAAGACGAAGCATTGCAAACTGGGGTCTTAGAATTGTATCTGAAACTTGCAGACACACAAACCGAGCTTCCTTCAGTGAGGCACATCGCATTTTAATTTTCATGAACAGTACTTGAGTGACAGATGGACATTTTAAAAAAGGCTGAAGCATTCCTCTGGCAAGCCCTAGCTCCCTAAATAAAACCTTTGCCAGACCCTGTTCCTTGCTTCAGCCTTCAGTATTTCCAGAGCTTGTGTTCTGCTGCTTCCTCCCACGCTTGGTGACCTTCTCCAGCACAGAAAATGAAAGTTTGTCTTGCTAAACTTCTTTTGATTAAAAGAAAAGGAGGAGTGTAGACACCTGAACAAGCTTCTGCAAGGTGAACTGTATGGACTGGTATTACAAGAGCTACCCTATGAGTGCGCACACGCCTGCTGTTTTGCTGGGGTGTGCTGTATCACATTTACCATTGCGGTACGTGCTCATGAGCGCCAGATTTGAAGAAGCTGGCTTACTGCAAGGACAAGGTTTGCACAAACCATTTATAGAATCAAAGCCTCAAGCTCTTAATATTCATTAGGCAGGGTTGGATAATGCTTAGGTTTATAAAACTGGCTTTAAATTTAAATTGTTACAATAACAGAACATATATTTATCTATAGAAACATACTTGTATCAGAAACTGGCAGTAATGCAAAGATAAATAATGCAGAGATAAATAATGAAACCCAGATGAAGTTCTGCAGGTTGTAACAGAGTCAAAAGGCGGGACTGCACAGAGACTTTGTTGTTGTTCCTTTTTTATACTGCACTCCTTTCTGTCAAACAGTAATTTCTCACTTCCATTAGCACATACACTAAAAAAAACCTTTATAGATGTAAACTGAGAAGAAGCTACACCAACACCACGCATCAGTTTTCAAAAGGCCACAGGCATCGCGTCCTGAAATGGTAAAACTGCCTCATCCTTCCAGTTTACAAGCATGAATTGTCAGAATGCATGCCAACAAATGCTGTCAATCTGGTACTAAAGTTTACTGAAACCACAACTTCTTTTGAAGTTAATGGGGCAAATTTCCCTACAAACCATGAGGTGCAGAGCAGAAAGAGCAAAATTTATTACAGAAAACTTTATTAAAGACAGTGTTGCCTTTCCAGTGAAACAATTAAGCAAAGGATTTTTTCTTCACATTAAAAATAGTACCAGAAAAGAGTTAAGTAACTGAAACGACTTAAATCTAGCTTACAAACTCAAACTTTCCAAGGCTCAGCTGTAGTTTGTAACACAGAAATGAACCCTTCCACACTGCAGTAGAGTGGCTGTAGACCACAGCACAGTACTCATTTAGGAGCATTTGATGGCTCAAGAAAGTGATAACAGACGACAACTCCCCCTTCACTAATTCAGCAGTTTAAATCTCTTCTGCACTGGCCGTGGGCAAAAACGCAGCACTCCCACGTAAAATGACCTGATCTCGGGTCCAGTCTCACTGGGCAGATCACAGCGCAGACTGGACCCATGCAGTACCTTTTCTCACCATTAAAGCAGGAAAAAGGCACCACGTTTGCAGCACAGAAGAGCGCTGAAGCACGAGCGCAAGCAGAATACAGGACTGCTGCATCACGCCAGCGGTGATGCTGAAACGTCTAACGTAAGGCACGTAAATAAGAGATTTGCCGAAGGGGAAGCATACCTGAGCGGGCAGGGATACACCCTCCAACGTAAAACTTCTCACTGGAAAAATCTGAGATGCTTCTCTTAGCTGAGCATAAAACCAATGCCTCTTGTGACGGTATTTTACATATTCTGCATCCTCTTGTTTTAAGTTACTACAAGAATTTTCTTTCACAGCCTTTATAAAACTTCAAAATAAAACTGACACTTCAAATACAAGCTTTTATACCGATACAAAGCATGAGCCACAGGATGTAGGCCAAGACTGCCAGCATTTACGTATAGGTGCCTTGAATTGAGCTGGGGATCTAGATCTCCTTAGAGTTAATGGTGATTTACTCAGCAGCTGAGTACGACCATGGTTGTTGGGCTGAACTCCATGAACAAGTTGGCCATCTAATGCCAGGGAAGCTGGGGCACCTGGTGCGGATGGAGATACCTGCAGCCGAATGCCAGCAATACTCTTTCAGCTTCAACTCTGCAGTTCTGCAAGTGATGCTCAGCACGAGGAAAGGCAACCTGGTGAAATGCCAGAAAGTTCAAACAAAGGTGTATTTACTCATCCTGAACTGTCTTTTCACTTCTGAGCCACCTTTTGTGAGACAGAAGATCACTCAGAGCCACCAAACTGTTTGGTTCACTCTCTACCAGGGGCTCGCTGAGGTGATGTTTAAGCCCTACCATGTCTGATGAGGCAACAAAATTTCTAAAGCTCTTCTAGCAGTAATTAGAAAATTATTTAAGCATGAGAAGGGAAACAAAAGCTGCAAATCAAAACCACAGCTCTCCTTTTTCCTCAGACAGGCCAGCTGACACACTGCAGTGGCCCTTACTGGCACCTAGATTAGGAGGTTCAAGTGTTCCCACCACTACACACATGAGCTGCTTTTCTGGGACAAGGAAAAAGAAATAACAACTTTGACTATCTGGCCACTGAGCAGCTCCAAAGAGTTAAAAAATATAAGGAGGATGACAGCCAAAGGATGCTGTAATCTGCTGCTGCTATAAAGTGTGAAGTTGCACCCCATCATCTCCCCAGCACCAAGCTTGACTGAAGAGCACTCTGCCTATCACTGCCTTGACCTTCCTCAGCCTGCTAATTTTGTTGCTTGTACAGCTCTCCATAAAGTCAGATCAGTGACATCATTCAAGTTTTTTTAAAAAAACAAAATCAAAACCTTGGCCTTGTATTTTGAAGAGACAGTTTCTCTAGTCTGGTTTACAGCACAGCTCCACAACCAACTGTGGGACCACTGCTGAGAGGCAGGGAGATGCAGCGTGCAGGAGGGGTGCAGCATCTGGGCATGGGTGCTGGGAGTCTCCTAAAATACTTTCTCCATCAGAGAATACACTGTTGAAAGCACACTCCCACACCCAGCTGAAAGTTAGCTTGCTTTTAGAAAGGAAATAAGGCACCGGGCAAAAGTGATCCTTTTTCTTGCAGAGAATCTTACTGATTTCAGCGGGGCCACTCTGCTGAATGATGCAAGATGGAGCAAACTGTGTGAGGAGAAACAAATTACACCTGGTCTGACCGACATATAACATGTACCCTTTTAGTAACCTCTTATTATTCCTCTCTAACCTCCTTGTTATTTCACATATTCATATATTCGCTGTTTGCTATGAGGAAGAAATAATGCATAATTACATACAGCTCTCAATTATTTTGTTGCAAAATTTCCATCAAAGTTGTACCATCTTTTTGGATGAAGTCTGTTTCTTATATAAAAACTCTGCTATCCATTGAGTATTTTTGTTTAGCTTGAAAAATTCAGCCATCTGAAAAATTTCTGGTGTGAACCGAAAACTACTTCGATTCAGAAACGCTGCTGAGATGCCTCCTGCTGAGATACCTCCCTGGGAGTACAGCTTGGGGTGCCTTGTATCCCCTCTTTGCTCTACAATTCACAGTTTAGCTTAGCAACAAAAGACCAAATTTTCCCTGTCACCAAGATTTTGCCATGTCCTCTACCTCGTCTATGAAGTAATCTCATGCCCGAGCATCCAAAGAAGTGCTCTTTCAAACCGCTACATCTCACACCACCTTTACAGACTAGACCCCAACAATGGCCTTTGCAGATCTGCGCATATGAATTGTGTTCGACTCCTGACTATTTACACAGAGGATACTCTCTGTGTAGCATGCTCCCCTGAGGTTTTATAGACGAGCACTGCATTGGGGAAATCCGAATTTTACAAATTTATCATACTCACTGTTTTCCTCATTCTATATTCACCATTTAGATCCTATTTATAACAACCTGGAGGATGGATGCACTTTCTCAACCTTTTTGCTGTTCTCAATCACCCTATATTAAAAAAAAAAGGCACAGAAAGCAGAGACTGACACCAAACCAAGAGGAGTCCTCTCTTCCTTGTTCTGTTGTCACATTTCTGCTTTAGATTACCATATGCTCAGAGGGAAGTGTATCTGCAGTGGATTCCTAAAAGGTCTATTGATTTCTTCATGACATACAGCTGATTTCACAACTTTCAATACATGAAAAGGTAAGTAAAACTTAACTCTGCAGCAACACTTTCACAGAGTGTGCGAGTGCACTTCTTGCCAAAAACAGAAAAAAAAAAAAAAACAGGCTGAAAATACACGCTTCAGGCAAAAACTCTCTTCTGAGCTTTCCAAACCCAAACTGCATAGACATTCTGTTGTTATTTGCGCTATTTTAGAGAAAACATAGAAATGAGGTGAGTCTAACAGCAGTAAGCAATAAAGCTTGACGTTAATATCAAATGTCTGAGTGTCACTCTCAATAATTTTTATGCAGACAGCAGTATGGAAGAGGTGAGTCACTACGCAGTGCATTTACAATGGTGTGCACATGGAACTGGTGTCAGAATTCATGGCAGGAAAATGAATAGAGTCTCCTGCAACTACCAGAGTTTACTGTTGAAAAAATGAAGTTATATTTATGACAGACTGCAAAACCTGACAAAAACAAGTGTTTACAATTCCAAGAGCAGCCTTTATTAATATAATTTATAAGAAAGGTAAATTATTTAGTAGGCATTTTGTTTATGACAAGCTTTTACTTGCAACTGATGGCAAGAAGTGTCAACATGTGAGATGTCAGACTATCCCCAGAAAGCATTTTGACTCCTCACATGCATCTCCTGCCCTCCTCCACGACAGAGGTGCACAGCTCAGACAGCAGCTGCCTCGGGGAGGTATCTCAGGTGAGCTGCAGCTCACTGACAAGCATTTATCTGTCTTTGCAACCACATTTGCTGTGCTTCATCATTCAAGGGACACTTACGCTCCTCAGCTTCATCTCAGACCTACACCAGGCAGGTCATGATCTACGCCCACCTAGCTGGGCTTTACTCTTGACATTAACTGAAGCTCTACAACCAGCCCATGCCTTTCATGAGCCACAGCATAAACAGGCAGCAACATCTTTACATGGAGTGGACTCAGAGCTTCTTTTACACCAAGTGGCTCGGTCAGCAGCCCACACTACAAATCAGTAAGTGCAAGAAGTCCATGGTCTTTAACAGTAGCACTTCTCATAAACATCTTTTTTATTTATCTTGAGGTCAAGTTTGCAATTGCAGACAAGAGGATCTGTTTGCCCTTGTAGCTATGCCTAGGCTGGCAACCACACAGCTCTCAGAAGTCCAGCTTTTCTGGTGTTGCCTGGATTTGCTGCACACTAGTGAGCCTGCGGCAAGACTCAAGTCACTGGTTTGAGAGGTTACATGATGCTACGTCTGGTTGTTTAGATAGTACATCTTGGGTAGTGGTTTCCTACCGCTTCCCCCCAGGTTTTTTACCTAGGTGTCACACAGCCACCATGTATCAAAGTGAACACATTCACATCGGCCACTGTTACTTGGGTTAAGAGCTGGCGAGAACTGCTCTTGCTGTTGCTGTTCAGAAATCACACCGGCTCCACCATGGAGCTTGCCTCTTCGAAATAACTCTCAGACTCAAAGACAGCTGGATGGGCATGGACATAGCTGCAGAACGTGCAGCCTTCAGTGAGCGTGCCTAGGATTTTAAGATGTGTTTGTGCAACTTCACCTGTCCCAGAAAACCAGGTGGTGGGGTCAAGAAGACAAAGCCATTGGGGAAACAAAGAGAAAGATTGAGTTACAAATATCCGTTTGGATTTCCTGCTCTGAATAAGGATAAAGCAAGGCCGGTGCATGGGATGTGATGTTCTTTCACACAAACGAATATCAAAATAATATTTTTCCTTCTTTAGAGTAGAAGAGCACCAACGACTTCCCCTTGAACAACTCGATGAAATGTTACAGCAATTCTCAATTCCTACAGCCTTCCTAGCAATGAAACAGGATGAAAAAAAATTTTGCTATTCTCAGCAAGATATTAGCCACAACTGGAATGTTTCATGAGAAGTTAAGTAATTATTTGAAGCCAAAAAACTTAAAATGAATGTGGGCGGAAAAACACATCAAGAGGGAATGACAAAAATACACATAATAAAGTACCATGGTACAAGGTTAGGATACATTTAAAACAAATGCACTTATATTAATGTCCCAAACCAGTTACTCTGGTCACAGAAACCACGCTAACCACCATACTGCAGAGCCACCAGGCACTAACACACTAGGACAATCCTGTTCTAATGCTTCTGACCCAAACGGGATTACACTCGTGGCCTTTCCCGGTTCCTCGCAATTTTTCTTGGATCTTGCTAGACAGAACACTGCAGCAAAGGGCTCAGCGGCTGGAAGTAACAACTTGGATTATACATATAATCCACACAGATGAGGCTGTTCAGATACAGGGAGTTTTTCTGCCTGTGCAGTCCTGCACCCCGAATTTATCCATGTCTTTTCCAGGCTGGGACTGTGAACCTTTGGGAAAGCTCAGGAAAATTCACAGGGCTCAGGCACACTGGACGACTGACTGCTGGACACTAGAGAAATGCATTCTTTCAAACGTAAATGGACAAAACGTGGTCATAAGTGTCAGGGAAATGTAAAAAATAAAAAGAAAAGAAAAAAAAGAATATGAAAATTTGGGCCTCCTTACCCGTCATACAGTCTTTGTTCTGTGTCAAGGGGTTCTATTTGCTTCCTTCACTGGCACAAACAAAATTATTCCCATTAGCCCCAAGGAGAGGTGACAGCTAGCTACGCAAGCGAGAGATGGATTCTGTTCTGCATCACACAAAATCAACAAAATAGTCAAATGTGTTCTAGCCCAACAACTGTCTTCATTTTTTTTATTTGCACTAACAGCAATGATGACATCATAAAAGAAGTCAAATGAATGTGGCATGATTACCATGTTGGGTCATTGGGAGAAGTCCCCGGCATGAAGCTGGGGAAGTTATTTGGTGAATTTTATCGAAAAATATTACAAGAGAAACTGACATGTCCTTTTGTAGAATTACCTTTCGACAACCCACTGTCCTAGCTTCTGAAAGGCCCTACCCATTTACGTTAGGGGGATTTAAATGAAAGGAAAACGTCTTCCTTCAGTAGAGATGCTGATTACTTGAGACAAGATGAGAGGAACAAAGCAGTTACATAACCTTCCTCCCCTATGTCTGACTTCGCATACGCCGTTCACAAGAACAGTTACAACTTAATACACATAATAAATTTTGAATCAGGCTAACTGTGACTTGACAAAACAGCAGAGCCATTTTAATTAAAAAAATAATTAAAATATCATCATCTGAAAAACTTGGCATTTCTCATCTATTTTGCAAGAACACAGAGGCTGCAAACACACAGGCTCATTTTAAAAAATTATGTTGCAACTCTCCCATTCTTCTGATACGTGTTAAAGGATACTGCTGCTAAATTTTTTTGGGGGGGTAATCATTTGTTCATTTACGATTTTGAACAAAAAATCTTTTAATCTTTGTCAACAAAGAAGGAACTGGATAAAATATAAATAAAAGCACTAGTATTGGAAACAAAATATTTAATTACAGTAAAAATATTTAAACTAAAATTAAAATAATTTTAAAGTTAAAAAGTAAAAGTGCCCATTAATTAAGATTTTTTTTTTTTAACTGGAACACTTTTTCCCTGTATAAAATAAAACAAATCTAAATCTATTCATGGAATATGTATATCTATCTTTGATATCATAGTAACACAGGCTGGTCTGCGTTGGAAGGGACCTTTAAAGATCATCTAGTCCAACCTCCCTGCCATGGGCAGGGACACCTTTCACTAGGATCAGGTTGCTCAAAGCCCCATCCAACCTGACTCTGAACACTTCCAATGACGGGGCAAGGATGTGGATCATCAGAGGAAGTTATCCAAATATAACTAACGTAACATATTACTGCGCTGTTTTGCTGATGCTATACTGCTATAGGAAAAAAATGCATTCCTCTGCTATTTCCCAGTGATATAAATACAAAACGAAGCTGTCATGACTTGAGGTGGCTGGAATGACATATAATGATTTCACCTTGCCTCTGACGCCAGCAGAAGGTCTGGCACCAGTTGCAGGTGAAGAATCAGAGCTTTATTGCTGGAGTTACAGCCACCCGCGCACTACATCTAAGCAATGAAATAAGCCAATCGGTAACCCGCAGGTTCACCACAGGTATCATGCAACTCCTCTCTTGATCAGCAATAAAAAGCAATAGCAAAGAAAACAATCATTCAATATCTCACCTTGCTATCTTGTCACTGCAGGACATGGTAAGTAGCCTTTCTCCTTGCAACACGCCATCCCACGTCTGGATAGTGGTAGTAGAGCGCACGGGGATGGTCCCTTCCCCAGATTCTATTTTTGTCCGTAGCTGTCCTCTCGCTTTCCGGTTTGGATGCCTGTCCCCTTGATCTAAATGACAAAAATCGCTTACAATCAGCTGAGAAACATTCTCAAAGTATTCTACACATAGCATTACGATAAGAAGAGTCGATTAAAGGCATTTGCCTGCATAACTGCTGGCTTGCATAACAATTTCTATTGCTCCTTGCAAATTAGCTACAGCATCAGACATCTCTCACAAATACTGTCTTCTAAAACACACTTGCAATTAACCCAAGCTTTCCACGAAGGAGCAGTATGCAGCAGGCAGCTCTTCAATTCTGTTCTGCGCGTTACAGCGTTAGAATGAAGTTAATGGACAGGTCAAGAAAGGGGCAGGCAGACAACCACCATTAAAAGATGGAAACAGTGAAACGGTTCGGTTAGTTCTGTAGGAATACTTGCTGACTCACTGGCTTATCTCGGCTAGCATTCAGCCTCTTCAAGACCACATGGTGGATCAGTCTATACTTAACTTCTACCATAACGGGAAGAACAGCTCAGACTTTTTTTGGAGAGATCTGTGTCTAACACACATCTACGCTAAAAGGAAAGAAGACACCTAAATTTTAACTGTGCCACTTGTACGTGCTCAAAAAATACTTTAAACTCCCTTGCTTGAGTAGGGCTGCTGTCATACCCTCTTGTGCTGCTTCGTGTGGTGAGAAAATCCTAGCGTCGCCACAAGGAGATGTGCTGATATAGAGATGAAACTGCACATTCTCCTTCAGCTTAAACCCGCCTCGCTCCGATTTGATAAAAATGGATTTTTGTTGATCTTCTTTATTGCTGAAACAGAGAATGAAGCCAGAGTCAAAACTGACATTAACACGTAAATAACCATAAGCTGGGCAGTCTTAACAGGCATTAAAAACAAACACAGGATGTCTGTAAATTTTATAGTGTAAATTTAACAATTATTACAATTAACAAAACTAAAAGACCACCGAGACAAGAAATAGAGAGCCCTTGATATCTCCAGATGTCAGGAGCTTTCAGGCACTTACCAGCAAATGAAACATCACCCTTTAGCCCACTTGAGGTTATTTCAATTTAAATGTTTACAGTTTACAAAATGATTCCCAATTATTTTTTCTGTCCTCCCCTCTCATGATTGACACCTAACTGAATTCATGTTTTGTTAATGTCAAACTTTAGGGCAAAGGGCTTGAGTTCTAAATTAAACATCCTAATGCAACAGGACGAGTGTTTCACATTGAAATAATTAAGACATATCTTTTACACAGACACATTTTCAGCTCCATGCAACCAGCTCATCTTCCTTTTCCTTCCAGCTTACCTTAGATAAAGCTCAAGTTGTGTATACAGAAATTTAAGCAGGCACCGGCGAGATATAATTTCCGCATGGCAATCATTTAATGCAAGACCACGATCACTCATGTATTCACCATTAATGCATTTTGTTCCTGTAGAAACACTTATTACCAGGGCATCTTTCACATCTGTACCTGCAAAAAATAATTTCAGGAAGAAGATGCAATTAAAATCACACATAATCTAGCAAGTGATTTTCTTGCAGAACCCAAACAAGGCTCTTTTTTCTCTTTTTTTTTTGTTTGTTTGCTTCTTTAAAAAAAAAAAAAAAGCTTTTTATTCTGATACTTTCTTTAAAGCAAAAGCTTCACTCAGCCATACCCTCCCTATACCAGTACAGTCTACGGTTCTATTGAGTTCTTCATGTTGGAGTTCAGAGAAGTTAGAAATTAAAAACCTGCAGGGAAAAACTGCTGCTTCAGGAAGAGTTATTAAAGCCTGAGCTCCAAAGACGGTGCTTTCCTCCTGAGCCCCAGGCAGCCAGCTAGCTTCCAGCACATACCTTCTGGCCACCTCTGTAGATATTATTCACAGTAACTCTAGAAATCTGAAAGGCACCGATTTATTAAAACAGCAACACATTACGGAAGGGTATTAAGCCAACAACAGGAAAGGTAAGACTAGGGAATGAAGAAGTTTAAATGCTTAAACCACTGTAAAGCTTATCAGCAGTATAATGCTTCTAGAAGTGTATTCTTGGTATTAAAGCATTCTGTACAATATAATTAATAAAATATTTTGTGCGATTTCTGTACAGAGAACTGTCTTTATCACATAAAAAAAAAAAAAGGTCAGCTGCATGAAGAATTCAGAAAGGCAGGTAAAAATGTTACATCCCTCTAGCAAAACACTCAGCAAAAAAAGCCCCAACAAGCCACACTAATTCCTCTGAAGCTCTCAAGGCCTCACCAGCAGAGGCAGATAGCGGCCAAGCCCCGCCAAACGCCTTCTGCTCTCTTCCTCCCACAGAATAGTTACTGCAGTATGGAAAAGAAGAAAAGTCACTTCCAACGCATCCCAAGCACCTGGAGTTGGGGACCCTCCCATAACCACCTCGCTGCATGACAGCAGTGCCGATGTAAGGGGCGTAACTTGTAATTGGCAAGGGAATTAGTAATTGAGTAATTAAAAAGGTAATTGGGATATGGACTGCTTAAGCTCTCACTCCTGTTGAAATATATGACCTTAAAAAAAAGAGATCCTGAACCCAGCTGCCCGCTCCTGCCCAGAGGGCTGGAGTAGAAGACCACAGAGGAGAAGCAGGGAGCTGCTTCGCTCTACAACACAAGGCTGTGCAATGGGGTCATCTAATACCAGGGGTTCCCCAGACATGTATCCAGGCAAAGATGGCTTCTAATTCCAATTTAATTTGAATTAATTTTAAGTGTAAAGCTATTTCTTCAGTTAATCAAAATGTATTCATATGTTAATTAAGTCTTAATTTTTTGGTCACATGGCTGTTCCAGGAATTGTGGACACAGGACTGTAATTACAGTAAAAACTTGCTAAGTATCACAAAATATATTAACTAAAACTACAGTGTTTTCCTCACAATGCTTTGTATTTGGGGCGAAAATAGTGTTGGTACCACACAAATGTTTTGGCTGCTGCTGAGCAGCGCTTGACGAGCATCAAGGCTTTCTCTCCAAACCTCCCAAACTCCAGTGTGCTGGGGGTGGGCAAGAGACTGGGAGGGGACGCAGCTGGGACAGCTGAGTGACAGTGACCAAGGGATATCCCACACCATAAGTGTGCCCAGCCATAAGAGCTCAGGGACATGCAAGGTTAGGGTGTTTGTTTACCCACAAGTCTTCTCACTCTCCTTCCATTTTCTCCCCATGCCCCCGGAGAGGACAGCAAGTGAGAGGCTGGGTGGATGTTTGCTGGCCAGGGTCAGCCCACCACAGATGTTTTGGACAGAGTTTGGGCCACATTGTCCCCTTGTCACACTCCTCTGTCCCTACAGCATGCAGTTATCATCTACCCCAACCAGCACCCTCACACCTCTCTGCTCTCTGGAGGAGGTCCCTACAAACATTACAGAATCACAGAATCATTAAGGTTGGAAAGGACCTTCAAGATCAAATCCAACCGTTAACCCAATGCCACCATGCCCCCTAAACCATGACCCAAAGCGCCACATCCACAGGTTTTTTGAACACTTCCAGTGATGGTGACTCCACCACCTCCCTGGGCAGCCTGTTCCAGTGCTTCACCACTGTCTTGGTGAAGAAATTTTTCATAATATCCAATCTAAACCTCGCCACAACCCCCCCTTTCAGGTAGTTGTAAAGAGCAATAAGGTCTTCCCTCAGCCTCCACTTCTTCAGAGTGAACAACCCCAGTTCCCTCAGCCGCTCCTCGTAAGACTTGTGCTCCCACAGGAGGAAAGGGCTGGTGGTGCCCAAATCACCGAGGGAAGGCTGTACATTTATCATGAATACCCGTCTGACTTGTATAACTAATTGGGGATGTTTCATGACAGGCCCAAAATGAATGTCCCACCAAGAGTTCAGATGGATTGAAGACCAAGATAAACCTTAGCCTGAGGAAAATTCGGCAGCAGCGTGGTCGCAGATCAGCTTAGAGCAGAATTTCACTGGTTTGGGTGATCTGGCAGAGCACAGATCTCATGCCAGCAGAGAACCACGACATTACTGCTGACACACCAGTATCAGCTGCCCAAACATAAGCTGCTTTCTTCAGACTTTTTTACTAAAATGACTGAGACACAAAGCCCCAAGAATAAAATATAGCAAGAATAACTCTAACAACGTGCAAAACCTTAAAAACTTGGAAAGCAAGCATAATTTCTTACATAATATGCCAAAACCCAAGCATGCCATCTGTGTGACCGATTAGGTGTAATTTATTTTAGATTTACTTCCAAAAAGTTGCATGATTAATTTTAAAAGGTACATGTATTTTGTAGACCGTGAGTTACCTCAGATGTCTCAATCAGGCAGAAGACAGGAACTCTGTGGAAACAGAAGCATTTGCAGGTCTAATTTTCCTGTAATTATCTTTATTCAAGATTTAATTGCTATATTTAGTGCACCTTGAAGAATGTACAGCAAAAATCTATTTCAATACTGGCTGACTGAAAAAAGATAGTTTCCTAGAATGCAAACAGAGTTCTCGTATTTAAGCCATTAAAATAGTAGTGGTTTTTTTCCTTTACCTGTTGTCATGACAATTCCAGCAAGGACTTTTCTACGTGCATGTGGAGATGTGAAATTTTCTGTCAAATCACTGAATTTATCTACAACCAAGCGTGCAACAGCATCAGCTAAAACCTGTAGGATCATACAGAAACGCACATCAGAAAATTAAACAAATAATTTAAAAATTACAGCAGCATTAGGTTATAAAGATTTGCACTTTTAAACGATTTGACACAATAAATTAAACGAGTTTTTATTGTTCACTTTAAAAATGAACATTGAGGCACCAGCAATATATCAAGGAGGTGGCTGGGTACAATTTTCTGGCATACCGGGCACTCACAGCTCTTCATAAGTGGAAGCAGAGCTCTGTGTGCTCCATGTCTGCTAAAACAGGGTCAGACAGCCCTAAGCCAAGCATCAAAGTACCTAATGCTCATGATCGTTATGAACATTTGAGGCTTAGGAGAACAACTGGATAGACAGGTAAGTCTATACTTTCATGCTCAAACCTCAAAACACATCATTTCAGTATCCTCAATATTGGACCTGACAAGAAGATTGAAGTGCAAAAATCAGGCTCCTCAAACCAACATGTAAAGCTTTTATAACAATCAAATTCATTATCTAGCTATTACATAAATAAGAACGAATCCGTTTTCAACACTGGTTAAACATCTTCTATTTCTTATTTTTACAAGACATATCCAAATTTAGGAATAGAAAATGTCAATGTATAACCCAAAATAAGCTATCTCAAAATCAGGAAGGATTTATCTCTTCCACCTTCAGGAGAACTTGAACAATTACAGTCACAGCCTTGTTGTATCTTGCCAGCAGGGTTAGCAAGCAATGTCGGTCAGGCTGCAAGGAGGGCTAACTTCTAATATTAAGAAAAAACTTCAAAATACCAGTCCTGCCCTTGTTGAACGACGATTCAGTTCAACACTGCAGCTAATCTCACCTGCTGTTTTTAAGGCAGCTGGAACCGTAACAGCTAGAAGAGATGAGTCAAGATCAAATTCTTGAATTTTCACCTGAAAAGAAACTGAAAACCAGGGCAATCTATGCCACAGTGTTGCTAGCACAGCTGGTTGTTCCCAAGGGAGCGGCTGAGAAAGGCAAGTTACATGCCAGATGACCTGATGAACAGTCCCCAGGCTGGCAGGAGAGACAGGGCAGGCCATCCCCACCCAGCTTCCACCAGCCGGAGAGGAGGAGTGGGCAGCCAGGGAGGGAGCGGGTATCTTGGAGCACCAGGCATCAATCAGGCTTGGTCTGGTTGTCGGTGTGTTGGCACCCAGCAGTGTCTGAGATGTTCTGAGGTAACCACCTACCCCACAGGCTGACACACGAGAAAGACACAGGTCCTATGTCATACCTGCCAGTGCCACGCAGATGTCTTCGATATCCAAGAGCATCCAACGTGGTGCTAAACACACACGTAAGCAACTACATCAAGCCCGAAAGGACACTCGTGGCTGAGAGTTTTCTGCTTACAAACTGGCTTTGCGTTCTCTTTGGAAGAAGATCACCACTCTCACCCCTCCAGAGGGCCCAAGGCAAATCAACAGGGCTGACGGGCAGCAGTATATGGGCAGTGATGGGCAGAGCTTGGGGGCACCTGCCTGAAATGGTACAAACTCTTGAACACAATCAGTTCTAAAAACAGACTGCCAGGGTCAAAGGAAAAGAAAGAAAAGAAGGGTTTGAGGACTGCCAGCCTGATTCACCACCATTTTCTTAACAACACTCATGAGAACTGACAGCCTAGAAATAAGGTGGAGGAGCTCTCAATGTTAACTTCCTTCTGGAAAAGTGTTAGCAGCCAAGGAAGCAATAATTAAAGCTCGTGTGTCATGACTTCAGAGCTCAATAGCTTTTTCCAGAATTTGACTGGAGACAGACACCAGCAAGCAGTGGTGACTAAGGTCACATCTGAACCAAGTGTTGGCCACTGTTTTGGAATTGCACAACTTCTAGCGTCAGAAGACTCTCAACATTGCAAATACAAATTTTCCTGATGCATATGAATGGACTGCAATCTGAAACTCATATCAACAGCTTGAGAAATTTTTCAGGAACACAGTTTTGCTCAGAGGCTACAAATGTGTCCGGTCAGGTACTGATTTTCAAACAAGGTCTTTTTGCTGCTGGACCCAAAATTGTGTTACAATCTGTGCTCTGACAGCACCATGACCACGCCGCACAAAATCTGCATTTAATTGTGCTAGTACTTACCTTATGCAGAAAACTGAACTTTAAGATAAATACACAAAAGAAAAATAATGACAGACAGTTTTATTATCGCCCTGGTTTTAGAAATGGAAAATTAATACACAAAAGGCTTAAATGATTATCCTCCTTGCAGCCACACAGGCAGATCACTGCAGAGTCCTCATTCCACTGTTTTATCCATAGCCCCACTGCATAATTACGGATACTGCTTCCCAGCTGCAAGTTTTACGCTCTC
This sequence comes from Phaethon aethereus, assembly GCF_964289735.1. NCBI lineage: Eukaryota > Metazoa > Chordata > Aves > Phaethontiformes > Phaethontidae > Phaethon > Phaethon aethereus. The sequence continues at coordinate 43,583,454 of NC_138580.1, forward strand.
ATTTCTGTAATACATGTTTTTTTCTGCTCCACCTTACATCATGATGTGTTGGACAGGAGAGCATGTCTGGCAGCTGACAAGCTACCAAGCAATGTAAAATCATGCTGAATGACATTATGATGGAATATACTAGTGAAACAAACTTTTCCAAATAGGGATGGACCTGATCCACAAAGAGAATACATGCTTCAGAGAGGCTTCAAAGCCTGCCAGAAAGGCTTGTCATCCAGGTAATAAACAATATGGGTCACCCCTTCTCCAAAAAAGTGTAAGCATAATGACTGGTAACTGGAGGAGTCTTCTCCAACGCTGAGCTACACAAGAACACAAAGTTCAGCACGTACCAGAAATGGTGATCCCAAAATGCTGAACTGAAACCGACCAGTTGCCAAGGGTGAACATAGAGGAACGCTTCTTCCAGCATCACAGAACACGGGTAACCCACTTCACAGATCCTCTACCTACCCGGCCAAACGGAGGCTGACCTACAGAGCCCTGTGATTGCCCATTCCCTGGGGCAACAAGGCCTGGCTTGAGGAGGTTCTCATCAAGAGGTGGGAACTGAAACTGCCAGGCATTTCTGGGAAGAAACATACCTGCCAATACTGCATCAGCTACCTGAACTTGGTAGTTGGGTAGGATGCTTGCATAAGGGTGGACACATTAGCTTTTCCCAAAAAGATCTTTTTTTTTTTTTTTTTTTCCCCCATGTAATAAGCAAAGCAAAGGAAGCAAGTGAGAACATGGTGAGTCCCCCTGGGAAGGTGTAAGCTGGTACAGAAGGATGGGATGGGGCTGCATCTCAAACAGTGTGTAACTAAGCTGCTGGCAAGGAAACCTAAAAATGCTTGAATGAACATGAAGCCAAACACCGGGGAGGGCTGGTAAGAAGGACTAAGCAGAACTCAAGCAAGACAAAATGACCGCTAGAGATGCAAACAACACAGGAAGAACTCTAGGGGAGGGGGTAAAAAAAAAAAATCATTGCCAGAAAACAGGCAGATATATTAAAGATTTTTTTGTTCTATTTGATACTTGAGTTTGTGTGACAACAGGTGGGGTGGTGAGGAATAAATACTATTAAATGTCTACAGATTTAGTTACTAAGGCTTTGGTCTTTTATAAGAATACTCACCCAATAAATGAGAAGAATTATCCTTTTCTCCCAGGTGGTCTATTACATTAACATAGTTAAGAGTCACTAAGAGCATGGAAGAGGGGAATAAGGCAGGCTATGAACACACCACTACAGTGCCACGAACAGATGATGTCCTTGCTCTCCCCACCTCAAAACCAAGGACTTGAAGCTGTCTCCACATCAAGCCCAGGCCACTTCCTGGCCTGGGTAGGGACCTTTCACTTCTCATTCTGACTCTATTCCCTTTCATATAAATAAATATTAATTGGAACAGAAATTGAACTTGCGTCTCACCTTCCCAGTGACTGCCCTAACATCTGACACACAGTTTCTCTACCCCCGCTCCTGCATTAAATCATTATTCAAAGTTGGGTAAATCAAAAAAGGAAAGACCTAAAATAGCTGACAGTTTGCTCGTTAATGCATGTGAGCACAAAGCTATTTTGGGTGCATTGTTCCTTTCTCTGATGAAGTTACAGTGAATCCACTTCTTTTCTACATATACAGACTGATTTTGGTTAGTATTTTTCTTGCAGCAATGTTGTAGCAGAACCCCCCTGACCATCCATATTTTGAAATATTCTGAAGCTGATGAAGTTCAGGTCTGTCTGGATCCAAAGGAAGACCTTGGCGGCCCATAGAGACCACCTCAAATGAATGCTGGTGATCACCTGCGTGGTGGAACCAAAGACAGCAGGAGCAGGGGCACTGCATGGGCTAACAGCACCCAGCCCTCACTGGCAACCTGACCCAAGACCTCCCGATCTTTTGTGCTCTCCTTGGGTCTCCAGTGATACTCCTGAAGCACAAATGTTCTCCCTCAGCTTTATTTCTTCTTACCTTCACAGATTAGGGCTTACGTGAACTTTCACAAGCTGATGAGCCATGGCCGTGCCCGCAATAGGTAAAATCAAGGTCAGTTAGGTCCATTATCTCTCCTCTGACAGTGACCAGCACACAACACTCAGAGAAGGTGGAAACATATCTGCACTAATAAAATAAGGTAATTATTTTCTAGTTCTCCAAAGTTTTCTGTATTCATTTAAAGAAATTCCTGCCTGGCAGTAGAGCCTCTCAAGACTTACGCAGATCTCTCTTTTACATTTCTTCCAATTCCACAGCAAGCCCTTCAGTACCTCTGCAGAAGCAGCTTTCCCAGATCTCCAATCGTTTTAATCATTAATTCGTATGTCTTTTCTATATTTGAATACTTCTTTTATAGCTCCCCCTCGCACCAGTTTGAATCAGGATTAACATAACACTTCGAGTAAAAGTAGCCATTGCAGTATTGGTTCTCACTTTATTTCTTCGCTTAATGTTTTGTTTCAATATCTGTAATTTCAATAAATTGAATTTGCAACACAATTAAGTGAATGATTAAAAGTATTCCCTTTAGTGGATTTTTAAAAATTAATTTCATTTGCAGCTACACTGCTTATTTGTGTAGCTCAAGTTGCTTTCTCTCACAATAGTCCAGATTTCACTAATCTAAACAACTCTGTATTTAAACTTCAATATTTACAATTCCAATTCTCTATTTTCCACTTCTTTGCATCCTGACTAATCAGCTATCTTTTTAAGTAAACAGTTTGAGGAAATCTGGGAAATAGCATTATAAAGCTTATATGGAGGTTTTGCTAACAGAGGCCATCAGTGGCCTAAAGAGGATACCTCCACCAGCAGGTTCCTACCATCTGATGGAAACTCTTTCCATCAGCAATGCCGGCAGCCTGGACCAGCAGACTACTGAAAATCACCAACTGCCCTTCTTTACTGCTGTCAAAGAGCGTATTACAGGGACACAGATCACCTTACTGGGGCACACCAGGATGTGGTGCCGCACATTCAAAACAAACGAGACTCTTCTTCCCACCTTACATACTTAAACGGTGGAATTTATTGCTACAAGGTGCTGTGGAAGCTAAAAGATTACAAAAGTTCAAGAAAGAGCTGAAATTCATGAGGGGGAAAAAGAATCCATCAAGGATTCTCGGATGGAAAGATACCATTTCCGGCTGAGAAAATCCTTAAGAGACAAACTCCTGAAGGTTAGAAGCATATATTGGAGAAGTACTGCTACCAATATGCCCTTTTCTCAGGTTTTTTTCAAGGCATTTGGTACTGGCCTGAGTAGTTCTTTTAGGGACAGCACCACCCCACCTTTGACAAAAGTGTGAGACCCCTCAGCCTTCCTTGGAAAGCAGGGAGCATCTAAGGGAAAAGAAAAAAAGGAGAGAAAACAAGTGATGTCTGGAAGATAAAGACATCAAAAATTAAGAAATAGCGAAGTCCAACAGAGCATCTGCTACTCCTGAGATGTCCAAGGACATCCTTGTTTCATGTCCTGAGATGTCCAAGGCGATGCTCAGCAAGAGGACCAGCTCTACGGGTGGAGATGGCCTCAGCCAACACCAGCACCCCCTGCCAACCTCCTGCTTTCCAGTGGGAAAAGCCTGCTGGCAGGGACGTGGCACTGGGGATGGGATGATGCTTTTACCTGTCCCAGAGTGGCTCTTGCTGTGGTTGAGCGCTCAACTATACTCTGCCCCAGAAATCAGATTTGAACTTTGCACTAACGGTTTTCAAAAACCTGGTCACATCGACTTCCACACTTCATCCATAAACATGTGACCCCTTTGTTTGCAGAAGTGATTTTAAAAGACTGTCTTCTCTGGTTCTCATCACCTACCAACTCTGCAGACCTACAACAAGCCATGCACTTAAACTTTTTAATGCTATTAATCCAAGTATGATGAAACATGCAGTTTTCTTCCATGGAAAAGAATAAAAATTGAAGGACACACATTTTAGAGCCCTTGATATGTCCTGTGGATCACTGCAGAATACAGGACACATCCTTGCATCAAGGGGTGGGAGGTAAAGTGAGGATGGCTATCAATTTACAAAACGTAGCTAACCATAAAACTATTTTCTTTGTTTTGGAGAGGCAAGTCCCTATAATGCAAGACTGACAACCTCTTCTATTTTAACACACTCACTGCCAAGGTCATAAATGCACGAGGGCTGATTTTTTCAACAGGGCATTTTCATCTGCTCTGAGGCACACGTTGAGTGGCTTTAACTCACTTCCCAGCAAAGAGATCTTCCTCAGCACAGGCAATGTTGCTTTGTCCCTCACAAAAGGTCAAGCTGTAAGCAAGCAGATAAGCTCACTTTGCAGAGACTGGTTTTAAATGTATTAAACCATGGGATCAGCACCTTGATAACCCACTCTACAGACCATAAGATTATACCTATGCCCGTTTTACAAGCTGGTTTCTGATGTCAAGTGCCCTTCTGTACCATTAGATAGCTTGCACGTGTATTTCCGCATTTAATTTTCTCCGGAGCGCCTGCAGTTATCAGGAGGTGGGGGTTTACAGATATGCATTTCAGCCGATACTGATGACCACCACTGGGGCAGGGACCATCTCTCCTCTCAACTCTTTCCACTCTATTGTTTTTTCTCACGAGGCACCACAAATTAACACACCAGCTACAGGCAGATTTTGAACATGCCACCCAGGCAGTCAATTCCAATGTCTTTGTCGGCACAACCACACTGTACTTTTATTATTTCCACTGAGCACTTGGTATTTGGATTTTTCCTCCCCTTACATGTTCCTAGCTTACATTTTTTTCCAACCCAATCACCATTTTGTTTGTTCTGTGGGTTCTAACAAATCCTATCCTCATTTATACCATTCCTGTACTTTCCAACATTTGCGACTTCACCCACTTTAGGATTATCTCCAAATTTAGCATCTTTACACATCCTGAGTAAACACTCTGTAAAAAAACAACACAACTCACAGACTTAAAAAAAAAGATGATAAATAAAGTAGGACCTGAAAACATCAGAAATGTTTAAATCCCTTATTAATCATTAACACATACCAGAACAAATTACTAATATGTAACAGACCTGATATAATTCCAATAACTTGATGGCTAATTATAATTAAAAGCAGAGTAATACAACACAGTGAAGTGCAGAACGGACAACGGCGTCCTGATGACAAGCTAATCAAAAGCCTCTGAATAAATAACTGAATTGAATAGGGTCTACATGAGGCCATACCAGCAACCTCCCCCTTCCCACCCAGCATATTCGGCATTACTCCTAAAGCCCACCGGGTTCTCCTCCACACCGAAGCAGCCTTTTTCGGTGCACACCTATAAGACAGGCGAAACGCAAGCTAGCCCTGGGACCTGCTTTGTTATACACAATATGGGTATCAAGGTCAGTGTAGGAGCACTGGAAAAAATTAAAAATAGTGTTTGCATGGGTTGCTTTTTTGTTATTTAACGCTGTACCCCGGGCTCAAGTGCCCTGATCATCCCATAAGCTCTGGGAGAGCTACCTGGGACTCAGTCAAAACCTGACAAAGGCAAGGAGCTCAGAAAAGCCCAGCACTGCCCTGCGGTCCCTCGACATCCCTTAAACAAAAGAGGCTGTGTTAATATAAGCTGTTATATGCTGTGGCTGCTGGGCGGAGAAACGACTTTACCCTTTTAGAATGACACCTCTTTCACGTCTCACCTCGTGCTCTTTCTGGCTTCCCTATTCCAGTTCCAATTTTCACCATTTTACTAATTCAAGAAGTATTAACACATAAATTACTGGCAGTGAAATTGTTTTGGTGTCTGGGGCCAAATCTATTTGTAAAAGCACAGCAGAGAATGCAGTCTGGAATGACTGAATCTACTTAAGAAATCACAGCTACCTGAACTAGCATGATCCTAGATTTGAAAATGAAGGAAATGTTCATCAATAATACAGTAGTTGTGCAACATTAAAAAAGAAAGCATATAGGAATTTCTAAATTATGTATATTGTCCATGCACTTTGAGAAAACAACATACTTAAAACAGTCACAACATCTACTAACACTCTTCAACCCCGTATTATCAAATCAAACCAGTATCTTATGTTTTTAATTAAATCTAAAACAATGGTTTTGAGATAGAAAAGGTCAAAGCCTTGAAATTCTCATATTAAACAGATAGAAAGTTGCAAAAAAGTCACAGGCAAGTATTTGAATTTAGACAGGCATATAATGTCATTAAAAAGACCCAAGAAATGCAGTAGAAAGAGGGTAGTCAAACAATCATTACTGTAGTTTGACTGGGGAGAAACACATAAAAGGAAACCAGGGAGAATTTTTCTTCAACAAAAAAATAAAAGATTACTACATTCTAGCTACTTTAAATTTCTGGTCTATGTCTGGTATGTTTGGTACTTCCCTTAGTTCATTAATTATTTGATTTAAATTCTTTCTCATCCAGATTTACTTGCCTAAGTAACTTATATATACTTATTAACTAATTTGATTAGAGCACAATCCTTAAGATGACAGCTATTTAACCACGTCTTTGATACATGCACTGTGAAGATGTCATTTATTTAGACCCTGGAAATACGTGGCAACCGCATCAGCCTCACTTAATCTCTCCTTGACTTCCATTATTCAGCTCTGTTAATGCCAACAATTTCAGTCTGCAGAAGAGAACAATTTTCTTCTCTGCTAAAAACTGTTGTATCTAATAATAATTTTACTTAAAACAGTAAATTTGACTTGAACTCCATCTAAGTCTTGCTGCCTAAGATGAGCAAGACACGATTCAACCTTTCATCAGCACTAACCATAATCCAAGCTGGCACTGCACTGGGCTTGGTGCTTTCTTATGTGACATGATCAAGGCTGAAAGCATCAGCAACAAAGCCTCCTCTCTGTCCAACAGAATACAAAGAGTTCATGCAATTGTCAGAAGCCATAAGTGGATAAATCACCTAATACATATATACACATATATATGCATACACACATCTACAGAAGCAGAACAAACAGCAGAACTGCTGTTCAAGCTGACTCGATACACATGACTTGGCTACTCTTGGTCATTACCCAACGACATCAACAAAACCCAAAGGGCTTCTCACCTGTGGCAAGTGTAACTGGAGCCCCTCGCTGGGAATGGGCTGTCGAGATGGGGTCTGGTCCAGCTGCATGTTAAACAAGGATGCCAGGGCCGACTGAGCGGCCCGAGCTTTTGCCAGCTTTTTATTCCTTCCTGAGCCTTCAAAAGTCTGACCATCCACCGCCACGGCCATGACAAAGTTTTTGGCATGGCTCTCCCCACTCTCTGAAAGAAACTCGTACTTCAGCCCTGGCCGCAGCTCGTTGAGGATCATGACAGGGTTCTTCCCACTGGCGGAGGGGTAGGGTGATGGCGCAGGGAGAGGCGACTGGGAAAGGCTGCTGGCTACAGCAGATGACGGCAAACCGTAGTCCCCGCTAGAGCTAAAGGACCCGTCCCCATTGGACCCTAGATAAAAGGAAGCATCGGAAGGGACCGGCGTTTCGAACCCATTGAAAAGGGTGTCGGGGAAGTCTGCTTGGTCAGAGGTGAAGTCCGTGTTGACTGACAGAGTCCTCCCCATTGCCAGGTGGGCTTCTGAGGCATTTGGAAACTGGACGAAAGACCGCAGAGCCTTCTCAGCGGCGTGAAGCTTGGCTTTCTTTTTCGTGGGGCCAGACCCCTCAAAAACCTGCCCATTGACTTCAACTGCCATCACGAACATGGGGGCATGGACCGGCCCTGTCTGGGAGAGGAGTTTGTACTGTAAACCAGGTTTAATCTCATTAAGTTGCATCAGGGCATTCTTTGGCAGAACGGGGCCGGGGGTTTTCTTCCTCTTCTTCAGGCGAAATTTGGAGTGGCCATTGTTGCCCTCCTCCAAAGGACGCTTTCTGCTGCTGCTGCCACTGCCGTTGGAGAGCTGCGTCCCCTCCCCGGCACCTTGCCCACCACCGTCCTTGGGGGGAACGTTGTCCACGTTGCGGTTTTCTTTAACATCAGTGCTGCTCGAACCTGCGGTGCCCAGAAAGAGTAACTTACAATGCCTTCGTTGCAGGATCTTGTAAATGCAAAATTTATAGATTCCTTTATCTTTCTTTGTAACTGGTTAAGTGATGTGTGCTCACAGGTTAAATGTTTTTCAATATGATCAGAGATAATAATAACGTAATACAACCTCTCAATAATGCAAGAAATCACACTCAAGAATGATTTTCGAACTACGCATTTGATACAATCATATAGCAAAAACCACTGCAGGTTTTTTTTTATTTAAATCATGCTGGAACAAAACTTTTACTCGTAAGTTACATCTGGCCTGAAAAATGCTTTAATAAACCAGAAATATGTTATAGTAGCATACACCTACAAAACAAGGAACTACCATTTGTAAAATAAAAATGGATGTTTAAGACCAGTACTAGGAGATGGATATTTAATTCTACTTTATTCTTGTTTTAGTCATGTTACATTTTTTTCCTCAGTGATTTTAGTTGCTCAAATTGAGAAATGACATAAATAAAACCTGAGCTGTGAAAAATCAGGCAGCTCTTTGGTAGGCACCATGACTGAAGAGTGCTTGAATGCTTTTGTTTCTCTTTAGCGATTCCATATTCTCCTAATTCAATTCTTTTTTACGCCTTTCCTAGACATTCATTTCACCTCCACCCGATTTGCTCAGGAACTGCAGCTGCCTGCTGTGCCAGCATGACCACAAGACTATTTTATATATTTCCACACAGCCTTCTATTAAGAAACCTTATATTTGTCATTTACAAGTTATTTTGTAATTCCTTGCAAAGTAAGAAAACTGCTGTCACAGAGTTACCAACCCAAAAACCATGATGAAGAGCCTCTCTCGAGACTGCAGAATGCAAGAAGTGTGACAAAAGCTGCGTAATCACAATGACGATATTTTAACAGGGGAAAAAAGGCATTGTGATATTAATTTAATGATTTATTTTCTAAAGTAGAAAGTTGGGGTAATGACATGTCAGAGATATATTTAAAAATTGTATTTGCTATAACTGCAAAGACCTCATTTTTACCCTGATAAAGAAAGTAAGACAATTAATTAATTATTTGTGTTTTATATTGGCATTTGTGAATTAAAAGGCAAATTCAGTCTCTGATTCAGTCTCAAATTTCTATCTCTTCTGTTCAAAAAATTCAAAATATCTATACTGCATCTACACTGATACTAGGTGATAAATATTAATGGAAATGAGAGCAAAGAAAGGTGGAAGCTCTCTTTCACAGTGACCAATTTCAGCCACGCTTTAAGTCTTCCCTAAGAATCCCCTACCATGCACACATCACTTCGCCCAGGCTACAAAGCTGATGGAATGGTTACTAAATTTTCATTTATAACATCCTCCAGCAAAAGCTCGATAGGTTACTCCTTTCGGTGCTCGAAGAGAAAAAAAGAAGAAAAAAAACAGATGAAAAGAAAAAGCCAAAGTAGGAACACATTTAGTTAAATCACAGTAGCACAACGAAGAATTGTACAGTACTGAACATTAAATTCCAGTCATGAAAGTTGGTCAGAAAGTAAACACTTAATATTCTGAAGCATTTCACTGCTAGAAATCTGCTAAATCTAATAAAGTATCTCTTGTAACATTCAGCCACAAATTATATTGCCTGTAGAATGCGTGCTATAGGGCAACCTCTGTCAGTGGTTGAACACACAGTGTTCATGCATATATATACTTTATAGAGAGAGATATATACACAATGCAGGAATCTAAGGACAATAGAGTGAATTTTTAAATCTTGCCTTACAGTTAGTTTCTTACCTGAAGCTGTAATCTCCAAAAATTACATCTCATCTAGAACACCATTCCTGGAACATCACTCTTACTAGCAGCAGCAGGAATTTGCTATCAACCAATATGACTTTTAGGCTAAACAGAAATCATTTAGTTAACACTAATTAATGGCCTCTGGTTTTATCTTTCCTTTTGTATGAAGACTACTATCAGTGCCTGCAGAAACCACAGAAGGAAAATACGAGTTGAATAGACTCCAGCTGAATGTAAAAGAAAGAACTTTTGTATGTAAGTACAGCAGCTGGAGGAACTCCTTAACCCATCTCATGACACAGGTAGGGGAAACGATGCCCTGACAGAGAGGGGGGACTTGTAGGAAGCAGGAAAGAATCTTGGCATGCTTACCTTATCTCAGTAAGAAAGAAGGGAAGAAAACTACTCCTTGCCTGAGAGCTACTAGGCATGTTAGCTTTGGAGAACCTGTGGGGTGGAAGAAACTAGGAGAGAAAGCAAGCAGAGAGCTAGCAGCCTGAGTCAAACCCAGAGACCAGGAAAGTAGGCAAGTTTGTACATTGTGGAGGTGATCCAAATCCAAGCCTTGCACCTGATGGAAAGAAAAAGACTTTCCATGCAAACCCGAAGACCCGGGTTTCTTTCAACCCACAGAGTCACTGGACTGTAAGAAAGAGCAACTGCTTCTCAGGCTGGAGGCGAAGATGTGCTTTCGGTCCTTTTCTTTAGCCTGTCCTGCCCAGCAGTGGTGAGGTCTTCTAATTACCTTAGGGCTGGAGATGATCTGACAGATTAGTCAAAAAGTAAGATTAGCTATCACCACCTGTTAAAGTCAGAAGTCATCTCATTTGATCCTGTCCGTATTGAGACATGGAGTAGCTGCTCCAGCCCAGCCTCTCTGCGCTGTTCAGAAACAGCTCTCCCTTTTCCAGGCATCTCACCTTGTTAGAGAAGTTAAGAACGGCCTCACTAGCTCATCCTCACCAGCTCCCTGCCTGCGACAGGGCCACCAGCAGACCCCAAGAGAGGGTATCAAACCTGAGTGAGGACACAGCAGCCCCTCCCCAGGGCAGCCTCCCAGCCTGCAGGAAGCCGCAGCTCTGGGCTGTCCCAGAGAGCATGGCAGGGAGCCACCAATGGGGTTTTTTCCACCCCAGAAGTCTTCCTAATTGCTTTTCAGGACCCCATAAACCCCTGGTATCCACAATGTCCTGAGCAATGCATTTCAGTTTCATTACACATCGCATGCAAACATCTCCCATTGCTTGCTTTGAATGCCCATCTGCTAATCTCACTTAATGCGTCTATTGTTTTTCATTTGCTCTTTTTTCAATTTGATGATTCTCTTATTAAACACCCTGTGCTGCTCATGATTTCACAGATATTTCTAGTATTTCAACCTTCTCATCCCTCCTCTACACTGCAGGGCTCTAACCGTCCCTTGTCCTGAGGTCATCTCCCCTGGATGCTTTCTGACACGGGAGGAGCGGACCCACGGCTGGATGCACTGTGTATTTGCTCTTCTTGCTCTACCCTGCAGTCTATTTCATTCTGGTAATACATTGTTTTAGAGACCGTAAGACTTTGGGGAGTCTCTCACTCATTACAAAGAGAACGAAGGAGGGCATCTTCACCCTCAAAAGCTCTGGCTGAATCAGGACCCCGCCATAGCTCAAGCTGGGAGCATGAGTACTCAAAAGGAGCAAAGTTTTGTTGCTCTAAAGCAGAGGTCATGGCAGAACCATGCACATTCTAAAAAAACAGCTTAGATCATTTCGAAGTTTATCAGTCTGATTTGGAGACCAGTATTAAGCCTTGTGCTGCCTGCATCACAGCTAAAATAAGGCAGGAAAATGAGAACTGTGAATGTTAAAACACTATTAGAAAGTATGAAGCACAGAAGAGAGCTGGCAGTAGAAAAAAAATTACCATCTGAATTATAAAAAAAACCCTCTACGTTCAGTAATGGATGCTATGAATGCTCTTCATTATCCTTTTCTTTTTTTTAATTAAACTTTTATTTGAGTTGACAAGTGACCATATGTTACTTGCCTCAGAAAGGTTACACAGTCTTGGTGGACCTCCTAACACATCCAAAAATCAAGAGATTTAAAAACAGCCTAATCCTAGATTTTAAATATACTTTCAAGTCTATGCATTTTCCAGTTTTTAAATAAGTTTTTACGGAATGAATGCTTTAGAGAGCCCTTTAAGGTCCATCACAGCTGCTGCGTGTTCAACACTTTAAAGTAGCATTAATACAGATATAAACACTTGATAACGGGATCCTGTTTTCTTATTAATACTACCCATGATTTAAGAATAAGACTCTTTCATAAGACTAGCTTATTTTTTATTCACTAAAAATAGTTGGCAGCTTTGACTAGAGATATCACTGACATCTGTAGAAGCTGCCTTGGTAAAAATCATAGCTGACAGCATCACATACCAAGAACATCAGTGGAAAAAAAGTACTGCCACTGAAATCTTGTTTGAGAGGCTTACAAACCTGAGAGCACTCGAGGAAGGAAAGAGGCACAGGGAATTTTCATGCCAGTAAAGAAAGTGTCTGTAATTAAGATGCTTTATCCATTGGGGAACTTCCATTACCTGCTTTCCAACAGACAACACTCTCCCTGCTCTGTTTGATCTGGAGCACATTTAATTAAATTTAGATGACTTTTAGCTGAACTGAAAGATGTTTCTAGCTACCCCTTATACCGCTGCTCTCATTTACTGGCCTGGGGAAATTCTAAATGAGTCATTTTTTTCCAGGTAGAAAAGAACATGTCATCTCTTCTGAGAATCTTTTCAGCAAAAGGGGGAAAGTGATCAAAAAGAAAGGTGAGGACAACCACATGCTAGTGTCCCATGTGTTCTGCAAAATGCCCCCCCTCTCCCTTGCTGGTAAAGCAATTGGTAAGGATAGGCAACAGTCTGAATTTACACCTAGAAAATCATTTATTTCTATTGTATTGATGCTTCTGCAGGGCGCTCTGATTTGACGCTGAGAAAATATGCAGATGGGCTTCTAGCACAGATTCCTGGGGCATTCAGAGTGCTGCAGACAGGCCCTCCATGCAAAGCAACAGAAAACCAAATAAAAACATTATTAAAAAAAAAATTCCCCAAATCTCTTGTAACATCTTCTCTATGTTCAGCAGATAAAGGAGGAAGACCTTAAAATCTGAAGTCTGAAATATTGTATTTTCTCAGGGACATTAATGTAGCATCATCACTGTCTTACATTTCAGCTGAACATAATTTTAATTCTGGTTTCTGCAGAGCAATTCTAGTTATGTAACTGCAAGCTGCAAATATTGCATATGCCTACCTTCCTTTCCTGTAAGATATTTCCCAAAAAGGAGTTACATAAAATAATAAAAAATTTAATAGGCAACTTCTGATACCGCACTTTGCAATCTTAAGAGATATAAAAATATAGAAAGATAAAAAATTTTTAGAAAAATCTTTGCACGAATCAAGGTGAAAAACTTAAGAATTTGAACTTTGATTTCTCCCCCCCAAAAGTGATGACTTAACATTTTAAATTAATGATGTTTGTGTGGGCATACAGATGCAGGAAGGTCTTCTTGCACCTTCTATTAACTGAGCTTATCCAAGCAGATACTGTTATCTGCAGCTTCCTTTCAAAAACACAGTACAGACAACATCTCAAAACATACTTCTGGGAGACAACTGCAGTTATACAACTGCATTCTCCAAACCTGTAACAGCTCCATGGAGCCAGCCTCCTGACAAGACAAAAAGTTCAGTGAATGATTTCCCACACTGATGCACTAACAGACAAAAAAAAACCCAGAAGCAGAAAAAACCTGAGTATTTTGCTTAAGGACACTTACAGAATGCCCCTGTAAAGAGATGATTATTTTGTCCAGCTCAGGAAGGCACATTTTATTCATGCTCAGATATACTCCTTATTGAAATAAGTGGATGTTTTATCAAAAAAATTATGTGAATTGTCCAATTACAGCTCTTACTTTTTTGAAGGCCTCCTTAGGGATACCACTTTCAGAAATAACTAAAGCGTCCACCTGAAGTAATTTCTTTTATACCAAGGAAAAGAAAGTGTTAGCAAGCATATTCCAGTTGAGTTCACTGTTTCAGTCAAAGAAAAAAGGATGCATTCTAGTTCAATTAATATGTTTAGGGTTTTTTTTTGTTTTGGGTTTTTTGGTTGTTGTTTTTAAACACAATGATCTAGCTTCTTTATCTCCTAAGAAAAATGTTCTGTAACTCCTTCAGACTGAACTACAACTCTTCTGCTCCAAAGTCTCCTACACAGCTGGGCTTTGTCAGCTTTGCCAGAGATGCACCATTTAGCCATTGTCGCTTAGGGGAAAAATAAGCACATTTGTTATTATATCACATATAATTATTAACAGTCAGGCACAGTCATCAGCATAACAACATCAGAACATTTCTCTCATTCACATAAAAAGATAGTTGAAAGGCCAATAATAGTAAAAATATTTTATAATGTTTTAATGAGAGCACTTTTCTCCACAAGTTGTCAAATCTAATTATACCACAGAGTTAGCAACCTCGCAGCGCTTTGCAGTGTATGCATGAAGATAATCACTATATTTGACTATTTTTGTACTTAAATGCACTTTAATAATTCAGTAGCTCAGAGTTGGAACAATCAGCATCTAATGAAAATAATCAGCCATGCAAGACCTGCAGGGAGCTCTTCTAGCTCCTCCTTTTGCTTTTCTTTCCTCCATTTCTGCTTTCGTTCATTTATTTTATACACTTCACCTCCTTCATCTCACCCTTCCCTTCCGACTGGTCCCTAACCCTCAGCATCAGCACTCTCCCTCGTCAGTATTCTCCCTCTCTTCTTCACTGATGGTTCAAAACAGGAAAATATTTTGTTTAATTAGTCAGTTGTTAGAAGAAAAATATGAGACACGGCGTATAACTAAACTAGCATATAACCATGTATATTTAAAACACTTAATTCAGAAGCTCCGACTCACTCGTCTATACCGTATTTTAAAAGACACAAAGAAATAATTTTAATTTCTGCATCCGAAGTTTCTTCACAGTCATCCCCGTGCTTGTGAGAAAAAGTCACCTTCAGAAATGATTATTACTGTGTAAATAAGCACATCTTACTCATGTTTTCTTCATCGTCTACATCCATTGTGAAATATTTTTGCTGGTTTCTTGGCTGGCGGAGACTGCTTCTGTCTGGAAAACAGAGAGTGGGATATTTAAGCTTTAAGGTACCAACATACAGGGTAAAGCATTAAATCTCCTTTAAAAGCAGCAGCCTGGGCACTGGCATTGCTTTGGGCTGTCCACAGTTTTTGCTCGATTTTCACATAATATTTCCCCAAAGTGCCTGAGCTGAGGTGCACTCTCCAGAATTGCAAATTGGACAAGGTTTGCAAAAATTTGGGCGTTTGTATGATGAATTACATTATTTTTTATCTGAAAGAGTATGTAAACTACTTTATCTCACTATCTTTTTTTTTTAACAAAAAAAACCAAACAACCAAACAACCCACACAGACAATTCAAGCAGTCAAAACACTGAAGATGCAGTTCTTTACCCAGCACCAAACTGATGGACATCTGTTTGGTTTGGTTAAATCTTGACCCAAGATCCCTCCTAAAACCGAGATGATCATCAACGACCACGAGATGCAGCCCCGTATCAGACAAAGGACAGAGTGGGTAATGTAACCCTCTCTCCTACGTGTGGAATTTCTTACTAACTGAAACTTTCAGATGATATTACATACATGTTATCTGTTATTTTACTAACCACAGGGACTTCCATTTCAAGAAAGACCGATCTAAAGGCGAATATAAGCATCAGACATGCAAAATATACCATCTACCTAGCATTTGGTTTGAAAGAAGGTACCACTTTTACCCAAATCAAAAGCAAAAATTTAGGGGTTTGTGGTTTGGTTTGGTTTTGGGGGGGGAGGGGATGTGTGTCCCATTTTTCCAGTTTGTTTTTTCCTGAAAACTAATCGAGTACATAATATATGTTGATTTCTAGGTAATTGCTCCAATCTCATAATGCCATGAGTGCTTCAACAAGGAGCACTGAGCCTCAAAACTATGCAGGGACTTATACTTTTAACAAAAGATCCATTATTACAGCGAGGAAAAATTAGTGCAGCATTAACAGGCTTTGCATTCTTACACTGGAATGGATCAAACCATGGAAATTTGTCTTATATCTTGCCAATCGGTTGTGCATCTGCCTCTTAGCTTTTCTGAATCATTAACAACTAAGCATTGCACTTTCTACGTTCTGCATTGCATTATTTGTTATTTTTTATATAAAGCATTCATTTTCTGCTGATTCTTTACCACAATTAGATGTTTGGAAAGCAGCTGAAGAGAGTAAAGTCCAGTACAAATGCAAAATCATTCTGTGGTAAGCTAGTCTTGTGTAACATCTGTAAACTTTGATCCCTTTTGCTGACAATCAGATTAAATTATGATTGAAGACCTACTTTTAAGTGTATCTTTGATTTTACTCCAAAACTATTATGAATAGTCCACAGAAATCATGGGGCAAAACGTCAACTTATTTTTGTTATTTCCAATGGTACAATTATCTCCCAGAAGAGTTTCAGTCTTTTCCTTAGCTTACTTTTACCACAGGCAGTATAAATTCTAATTATCCATGGACATTTTGCATACCCTGTACATATCTTAGAAGTTAACAACTGCATGGATACTTTTGGGTAAGTGTTCAGGATACTGAGGACTCAGCAGAACAAACAATACCAGATTCAGCCCAAGGCTGTGGTCCATATGCCAGATCAGATGAGGGAACTGATTCTCACCACCGGTACATCACTACTGGTACCAGTAAAAGTACCTGGGCGCTGCGGCTGGGAAGGAGAGAGGCACGGCGTTGTCTTAAGAGGATGCTGCCCTTTGTGAAACCAAGGGCTGAGGCTGAAGCTGGAAGGGACGGGGAGAACAGGGTGGGAAGCAGACTTCATTTGTGCCTTCAAAAGCATGGGAGCACTGGAAGGTAGGCGGCATAAAAGACGCTGCTTGCTTTCACGCTGTTGTACGGGCTGGCACAGCTTACAGCACTAGTATTTGCTCTCTCCTATCACATTTTGCCCTTCCCTCAGTGAGGACACACTTCTGTGTCTCTCATCCAGTTGCCAACGTCAACTATTTGGGAACTTCAATGCTTTGAGACTTCTTTAAGTGTCAGAACTGGTGGAAATCAGAGAGAGTCAAAAGTTACCGAGAAGAGGAACTGTATAAACCAACAAGGTTACTTAAGAAGGTTGACGCAATAAAATCAACACTAATTTTAACACAGCCAGATGCCTGCTCCATAGCAACTAATTCAGTATCTTTTCCCACCTCTTGTGGGAAAATCTAGCTTTAATTCCACTCTCCATTAAAAGTGTAGTCAGCTTTACCTAGTAAACTTTGCACTGATGTTGTTCTTAATGCACAGATTGCATACTATAGTCATCCAAGTGCATAATATGTAATTACCAAGTTTTGCAAAAACAAACTAGCCATTCCACCCCTATTCATTACTTTAGTAGATACTTTGTGCAAAAAGTGCAAAAGCGTGGTGCAAACCCGGAGTCCAGGTCTAAACGCCAAACATAATGAACTGCATTGTTCTGTTTTGTTCTTTAAGTCAATTTGGTTTTATCTTTGCTAAGATAAGAAGTAAAAAAAATCCCACAAAAACTTCCATCCAAGAATGACAGGTATGTAGGGATACAGAAACAACCAAGACAGCTAATTGCTCGACTGTAGTATAACCCACAGGGATGATGCACGTGCAGTCCTCCTCCAGCACCGCAGCCACAAAAGCAGGATTAATCACTCCTGCAGTCCAAACAGCTGGCTGAACTATCGATCCACGGAGCAGCACACTCAAACTTCATCCCTGATCTGCCAGGATAACTGCATGGCTGGTGCAGAGAAACTGTCACTTCAAAAACAGGTTTTTGTAAAACTGGCACACATGTGATTAAAACATAAATGTTAAATGTGTATTATCAGAAAGATCAAGAAACTTGTAATCCAAAAATAAATATCAGATACTGAGAAATGAAGAATGACATTAAAATATACATATAGATGTGTAAGCTGGCAAACTTGAACATCCATGCTAAATATTATTATTCGGTAATTTAAAACAATGAAATCTCTTTATCCTCAACTAAACAAATCCTGAGCACACTACTATTTGCAATCTTCACAGCTTACTTTTCGCAGCAGGAGCTAAGCAGCCCTTACTGAAAATGTAAAATGTGCCTTCAGCAATCATTACACTTGTTAATGCTGTGCCTCTAATAGTAGAAATATATTTCTTTCTCATTCTATGCTTGTCACCATTTCACACAGTTTCAAAAATAAAGCCCACATGCCTGCAGATATCCTGAATTTCCTACCGTCACTGCAAAACCTGCACCCAGTTTGTGACCTGAACGAGTGTCTTTCCTCAGGCAAGACAATTCCTCTTCACCGCCCAGCCCTGTCTGGAGAAGACAGTGCTTTAAGTAACCAAGGGGATCCTGCACAAACAGGGAGGAGAGGCAGTGACAAGAGATGCAACAACACACTTCTGAGCACAATGAAACTGTTGAGATTCCTCACTAGCCAGGCAGCATAAACTCAAGCAGATCGTACAAATATGACAAGGAAGACAAGCAGTAAAACTCCCCGCTAATTTTGTCACTGGCAGCGCAGAATTTCAAGGGGCACAGAGCTAAAATACTTGACCCACACATACTACTTCTCCCGAGACTCCCAGGAGGACCTAAAACAAATCACACAATTTCCACAGCTTTTTTTTTTTTAATCCAAAGACTGTGTACAAAATGACTATGTAAACTCCATCTTACATGCATCAAAGCTTTAGGTAAACTGGGTTTCAGAGTGGCAATCTCTCTTCCGTGGCCTTGTCGTCATTCACCTTGTGTACTACAACCGCTCCGCTGGTCCGTAACAAATCCCGTTTTCCAGGTAACGTGTGCATATTCAAAGAGCTTCTCAGACCCTCGCTTCCAGCCTGGGTACACGTACACGCACTCGTCCTCTACACAGAGGGTTGCTGGGTTGCTCTCCTTCCTCCCTCCCTTTCGCTTCGCAGAAAACTTCTGTGGTTCTTCACGCCCAGCCCAGCTCCATCACGACTCCCATATGGCTGCGAGACCAACTTGAACTCCATGCCACAAAGACATCAGCCATGACTGTCCCACCAGGCTTTCGTGTGAGCACTGTCACACCAGGAATGAGCTGCCTGTAAGTACCCAGAAAGCTAGAACATTATCCTCTCAAATCCTATCCCAAAGCGCTCTCCTGCTGCAGTGCCCATCGGTTCCTAGAAACTGCTACCCAGGAGCAGGTCTGCGAGCGCATTGCTGACCTTGCGACACCACGTAACGTACCGTCCGTGTTTCCTCCCACACCACTAAAACTGACAGGCCTCACCCCCTAAGATGCTTGTGCCTTGTTTGACACAGCACGAGACAGTTCCAACCCCAGTGCAAACCCCTCCAGCATCAAAGGACCACTGACTTACTGTTGGGTGGGCAGTTCCTCGGCTGAGCTAAAAGACTCGTGATGACCTGAGGGGGATGCAGAACTTCCCGCCATGTTTTATCCCAGCTACAGGCTACAGCAGCCACAGTCCTGGCTACTTCACTTCAGGCTGGCAAGTAGAGTCCCTGCATCGTGACAGCATCTATCCCGTGCAATAACGGCGGAACAAACCAACCAGTAACTAAAGTTGCCATAAACCCGCATGTTTTACCAAGCAGAGTAAAACAAACAAATCGCCTCAATCACTCTCCATTTAGAATAGAGCTTAGGAATCAGAAAAGCCTTTCAAAGTGGGAGCTGATCAGAGTTCCCTTTCTTTCCAACTTCAACAGCCTCTGGATCTCATCCATACACCAAAATCCACCCCACTGTGCTGAACGGGGCAGCAGAGCCGCCTCTGCCGCTTGGTACTGAAAGAATTACAGCCTTTTCACTGCAGGTGATCGTGTTGCTATCCTACAGTGTAATGCTGAACAAGAAATTGCATATGTGCATACTATGTAATGTTGGCAAGTTACCATACCTCTTATTGCCTTTCTTGCAGTACCGCCTGTTCTAGACCCGCTGTCACCGGGGGCTGGAGCAGCGATGCTTGCGTCAAGGCCAAGTACAAAATCCCAGCAACAACTGACGAACAACAGAAATACTTTCCGAGGAAGAAGGGATGAGTGAGAGAACTAGGAAGGGCAAACAGTTATTTTCCAGAGAAAGTCAAAAGAAATGCCTACGGCTTGGAGACAACTACTTTCACGTAGGATGTACATGCCCAAGGGCGCAGCGGGAGGGAAGCGGAGAGGACGCCCAGGCACCTTTCTCTGCTTTTTGTTGGGAGTGCTACACAAATGAAAAGCCAGAGACACCGAGCTGTTGACATTTTTCCAGTCCCAGCTGAGAAGCAACAGACCTTGGAAATAAGACATCACTTCAAAAATCTGAGACGTTGTCCTAGTGCGTGCTCTGGACATGAGCACAGCACATTCAAGAGGACCTCTGCCACCAGTCGGGCTCCCTGCAACACAACAGCTCAAGGCAGGCTACCGTCCGACGGGCAGGATGACACCCCTGTCTGACCTGGAAGCACCTGGCTCATCAATTTTTAACGACAAAGCGTGCCACGCTACCGCTGCGGCAGCGCCTGCTGGGACACCTCTCTCATCCCCGGTCACCATCCTCGCTAAAGCAGATGGACAGAGGGAGGGGGGAGGATCATGCAAATCACATAAACCTTTTTCCCTTAAAGAGATTAGAAATTTGAGCAGACCTTTTGCTAAACAGGATACTTTTATTTGCTGTATAAAAGGGGCTTAAATTTGCTTTCCTATTACCATAGAGAAAGCCTGATTCCAATCCTAATTAACTCTGTACTATTAATAAGGCTATAACTCTTGGCATACTAATATTACGAGCAACCAGATTATGTACATTATGGACAGTATTACGCACAGTTACGTATAGCAGTTAAGAGGTAATATTTCTCTACAATAACAGAAGCAGCAATGCTCACTCTCTGTAGATACACAGCTCATATACCACAGTCAACATACGGTCGAAATCCATCTGTGCTGAAAAAGTATAAAAGTTGTGTCTTAAAGAGGTGAATTTTTTTTGTGAGCTACAAAATACAATGCTTATGCATTATCATGAAAGCACCAGTGTTTTATTTCATCGTGACGATGCGTATTTCATGACAACCACGCAGGGACCAACCAAGCATTTTGGAATCGGAACCAAACTCCAACATCTCCATAGTGTTACCGGCCTGTGGTTCACTGTGCCGAATTCAGGAAAGGGATGCTCGCTTGTTTTCAAACTACCCCGCCAGTACCACCTATTGTATGTGTGCACACAGTGCATCATGTAAACGATATGTACTTACTAACCACATCTGGGGTTTTAAAACATACAACTGAAGCAAGTATGAAGACTTAATACACTTTCCCTTCAAATGATCAGCAAAGACAACGAAAACGAAGTGAGAAATAATAAATTTTTTAGCTATTAATTGAAACCAAAGCATATTTATTGTTTAAAAAGCAAGCATTTCAAATATGTTTGAAAAAAGGTGAGATGCTTCTAAAAGCACTGTATTCCAAAAAATGTTGTGCTTTCCAAGCTTGTGAGTATCAGTTCAGGATTAATTTTCCTGGAAAATAAATTAATTAATTATTAGAGAAAGGACCTGGAAGGCTTAATTATTAGAGAAATTAATTAGAGAAAGGGCTGGAAGGAAGGAAAAATTAATTTTCCTTTTGAGTAAAGATTCTTCTCAGAATTATTTATTTCAATGCATGTGAAACAGTAAAATAAAATACTCCCAAACTAATAAAATGGTTTGAAGGCTTTAGGCAGTCAAGGTATTCCTAAAGACCACAGGTAGCTCCACATCAATTCTAAAAGGTCCGCACCACCACCACATACAAGTGACTGAATAAAGATCAAAAGTGTGAGCAGGTGGCTGGGAAATTCTTATCTGTGACCACAGTCAAGTGCAATTATCACTGTGCCAGGCCACAGAGATTTTGGGAGAGCGAGAGCTGATGCAACTATCAGGTCCAAGC
Source organism: Phaethon aethereus (assembly GCF_964289735.1). Lineage (NCBI taxonomy): Eukaryota > Metazoa > Chordata > Aves > Phaethontiformes > Phaethontidae > Phaethon > Phaethon aethereus. Next base: position 43,605,380 of record NC_138580.1, read on the forward strand.
CTGAATTAGGAGAAAAATAGGAAGAGCTCTCCTTTCGATTTATCGCCCTCAGAAGCGTGATGCCCTGTGGTGTTCATCCCCCACAGCGTGTCACCGCTGCCCTAACCCAGGTTTCAAAATTCACATTTGCTGCTGCCTGAACTCAGAGGGCAGGTAGGAAAACGAGCCAAGCCTGCAGCACAAGCTGGGCACAGCAGCCGCCTTGCTCTGTGCTGTTACTCAGATGTTGCTTAAAGCTTACATATTCATTAAGATAACCCTTTATATGGCTGTGGACTCTAAACACAAGTTTTGGCGCTTTGCTAGATAGGCTCAGACCTGGCTTAATTTTTCCATTAGTTTTAGCCTTGGTGACTATTTTGGAGCACAGCATAAAGAGACTTTTTCCCCTCCCAGAAAAAAAAACAAACAACAAATAACCAATGTTCTTGCTGAAGTACTAGAGCTGCTAAGGAAATGTTTTACCGTACTCCCACATTCGCCTTATACAGCATCAGCACAACTCCAGTGTAACAAGAGGCAATTAGTTGACTCTAATCAACAGGACTTGTAAATAATTGTCACCGTATTTAGCACATCAAACTGTCCTCAGTTACTCCTGGAGCACCACGCCGTGCTCAAGGACAGACAACTTGGACAATTCATGTTTGAATTATTCCAGAGGTGGTCAGCGAGCTACCTGAGCCGAGCCAGAGGTGAGAAACGCCATACGGCTGCCTCGTGCTGCTGTACCAGGGATAAACCTTCCTGAGGATCTGGGTTATCGGTCTGGGCTCAGCACCACATCTCCACAACTGAACATCCTGTTCCTCCAGCCTAAAGCAAGGTTCTTTGCTAAAGGAAAAGCAAGCTCCTGTCTGTTTAGGTAGGTATAGGTATATAGGTGTAGGTAAACAAGCATAGGTAAACAAGAACTCCAGTTGCATAAATATTTATATAAATAAATGTAGACTGTTGGTGGCATTAATGAAGTTTATAAGAAATAGACTTTACATAGATCTATTTTATTTTATTATTTAAATAAGTGTGCTGAATGGATTTTGGAAGCATCAAGTAAGATAAAGAGCCAGGAAGAAGGACAGTTAACAGAAGAGCTGTAAGGCACGTATGGGATGCAATGCTAGAGCAGTAACTAACACAGCCAAATGACACTAAACTGTCCACATTTTCTAATGGTTTGCATCCTTTTAAGTTTTAACCATATTTGTTTAAGAGTTAGGCTACATAAATTATGGGCGTATAACAAATGACCACATTTCTTCCTAATCCTTTCCTTATAAAAAAAGACACGAGAGAGAAAAAATGAGCAGTGCTCACTTCCCCCCCAGCACCCAGGAGTACGAACAGCGGATTTACTCACATGTCGTTCTCCTCACTGACCTGCTCTTTTGCAGAAGTCACCTAGCACAGACCCCAAGCTAGGAAGCCCAGCCAAGCTTGGCTGATGGCCTACCCAGCCCGCGTCTCTGCCCTGCGCCTTCCTATGCTTTGGTTCCCTAGACATCGTGCTGCAGGCACCGAAACTTGCCCTGCATGGCACGGAAAGGGTTCAAGAAAGCCTGACGGGCTGGATTGTGCCACCTACATGATCCCATCTCTACATTTCAACTCAACAATGTGCGTTGTTGGTGTACAAAGCTGTGTGCACACCATCTTCCCAGGCAGGGAAGAGCTAGAAGAAGAACTACTAACATATATGTAATATTTTAGTATACTAACAGATACAGATTCTTGGTTCACAGACTCCTCCCTTTGCTTGTCAAACAACCGCTCAACTGATCTGGCCTGACCCTACTCTAAAACTGTCCTACCAAGACTAGGATTTGACTTTGATGCCTAAAGCAAGGAGTAAAGTACACTTGAAGTCTCTCTAAGAGCACCACAGGTGGGAAGCTATGCTGGGAAGCTGCGTATTTTTCACTACAACTCCCCTATCCCAAGCACACCACTACAGCAAGAACACTGTGTGCATTTTATAGGAGTAACACATCATTGATTTCCATTACAACTAACTTCTAACAACCTCCCCCTTAAAGTCAAAAATACTTTGAAGAGAATGAATTGGGTGTACTTATTAATGAAGTCCAAATAACATCTACTTTTCTGAGCAAATAACATTCAAACAGTACATGTAACATGTAGGAGACAGTACTGAGCTGGGGCAAAGAGAATGAACTTCTCAGCATTTTTGTACACTTATTAATTGGGAGACTCATCTTCCAAACTTGCTCCCACTGTAGTCCATGGAATTTTTTTTTTTTTTCTCTCCACCTGGCTTCCAGAGGTACAGGATTAGGTGATTTAGAAAAAATGATTTTTAAAAGCCCTTCCATATAAAATAGGACCCACCTATGCTTTCAGAAATTGAGGGCACATTTTTTCAGAAAAAGGACTCTGAACCCAGGCTGCTCACTACAGGACAGAGTTTCCCCTCTTGCTAAGGCATGCTTGGTTACTTCTGAAATCATTAGCAATTCAGTTATCATTTCACTACGAAGAACAAACAGCATTTTTTACTTCTTTGCTAAATTTTCATTTAAGCAGCTTTCATAATGCAGCAAAATGGCAATAATAAACTCATTTGCTGCCTGTACATAACCCATTTAGCAACTGACATCCAGAAACCTCTCAGATCCTACAGGTGCAAAGCCTCCGCACTGCTACAGCATCGAGATTGGGTAATCGCTGGCAGCATCTGAGCAAGGACAGTTTCCAAAAGGACTCCATTGAAGCCATCCATTTGCCTCCGACAGCAGGTATGAGCAAACTCTCAAGTTTTATTCCTAAAAACCTGCTCTGGGATAAGTGACATAACTGGAGTAATACTCTTTAAGACCACTGGAAAAACTTTAGTTTAGAAAAAAAAAGGTAAGAATAGAAGAAAAAGCTTAATTGCTGCTCAGATATTTACAGAGCCTTCAAAAATAACAATAAAGAATAATTGACATAAATATTAGTTAACTGATTTGGAGCAGTCCATGTACAGCATGTTAGATGTGGAATAGGACTGCGCAGAAAGCCTGCTCCTTGGCTGCATGAACTGTTTTCTCTCAGGTATACCGCTAAAATAAATTCAGGTTTCAACCTTACTGTGCTGGTGTAGTAGAGGAGATTTTTTCTTTTAACATGGAGCCAAAAACCAAGTCCAGCTGTTAGCTAAATACACTCACCGAAGCCAAGCGATTCTCCATAGCAGCACACCCTGCAATAGTTAGGCTACAAGCAGTACTACAAAAAGCTTTCCTTTCCTAAATGCATTATACGTGCCAGCCATGTCAAACGGGAAAACAACATCTAAATGTACGCTAATTTAAGTGGAGTCAAGGAAAAGTACAGTATATTTACACTTTTAACTCTCTCCTGTTTTTGCAGTCTCTATTTCCCATAGAGTATTTCAAAAGATAAGAACACCAGAAGTACTTCAAAATGTACCAGCCAACACCACAGTATTTGCTTTTATTTCCCCAAGAGACTACTTAAAAGTTTTTTAACTAAATGTTGATTATAGCAAGTACACACTACATGAGTACAAAGAGAGATAACTTGTGTTTCTTTTGTTTGAATATTCTGTATATTCACTACATGCAAAAAAAGTTGTGAAGGACCCTTTTAACAGCTACCTTGGTTTACTCTCATCATTGAGGAAAAACTAGATACACCTTGAAAGTAAGATTTAGCAGCTACTCAATGTTTTATGTAAACAGAGAATGGCATATATGCAAAAAAACATAAGCTGACAGATGAAACAAAACTATTATTAGAAGGGAGTAGAGGTCAGAAAGCCGTCACTTTAAAAAAGCTTCAGATTTCTTAAAGACTACTCTCCTTCCAAACTTTGAAAGCTAAGTGAAATAAAATGTTGGGAGATGTTGAAGGATTCTGTTCAAATATTTCTTTTACTCTGTAAATCCAAACAGAAAACACAGAAGTTGCACTTAGCAATGAAGGTTTGAACCTCACCTGAAAAATTCTACATTTATGACCCCCCCCTACATTGTTTTGCCCATACAGCAATTAAAACACTACCTTTCCGCTCCGACCGTTTCTTCCGCCTCCGTTTACAGCGCCGCCGGACCGTGCTGAAGAGGGTCCCCATGCCGAGAGCCTCGGCTAGAAGAGATGCCATGCACACACCTACAGTCGGCCACCGCCAGCCCGCTCGCCAGCCCGCTGCACCCCCTCGCCCCCTCCTAACGAGGCAGCGATGTATCCCGAAAGGAGGGTTACCCCTGCGTTCCCTCGCGCTCCCTTCACCCAGCCAAGGCCCGTTCCTTGAACCGCGGGATGCGCAGATGCACAGTCCGATGATGAACAAACGCTGCAGCTCGTCCCTACCCGCCGCAAGAGGCACATGTGACAGTTAACCCTTCAGTAAGTGAAAGGGGCAAGGAAGGACGCTTTTCTTACAAGGACAATATCGACGACATCCTTGCTACTGGGTGTGGAAAGGCAAATTTATTTTTATTTTCTTACAAAAACAGGAGGGCAGCTCTTTGCAGTGGCTTCAGTCTTAATACGTATCTCAGAAACAAGGAGACATAAGCAAGGAAACGTTTATACATCCTAGCACATGAAACCAAGTTGCCTCCAGCATCCTTTATAATTGCTTCTCATGTTCTCAGTTTTGTATTTCACCCATTGCCTAGAAATGCACAAAATATATTTGTGAATAGGAGGAATACACAAATACGCAAATCTCAGAGTGCAATGTTTTAGTGACACCTCTCCCATACAAGGGTTTGTATGCTGGGTCTTACCGAGAGACTTCCCAATGTCAACATTAACTGTAGCACCTCTAGACTTTTTATACACAAAAAAGCAACATGTGGCATTATGGGATACTGGGATATTATCCTGTTTCCTCAATTTGAGCAACCAACTGAACACGTTTATCCTGTCGTTCCTGTGGATCAGCAGCACAAACAGGGGATTGCAGCTACCCTTTAATCCTGCCTGTAGATTAAACCTTGCAGGACAGAAAACATCTTCCAGCAGGGGATGTGTGCAGGTGCAAGCTCCCTAGAGTGAGGAGCCTTCTCTGACAAGTCACCTCCAGCTGCTCCCAGACCTTCATTTCTCAGTATACCAGCCTTTGGCTCTTTGGAAGACAGCACACAATCAAATCTGGATAAACTCTGGTAGATGACTTACATGGACCACCATATTTTAACAACTAGCCAGGCTGGCATTTTTGGAAAAACATTGCCACTGGCATCTTAAATTAACCAAAACCAACACACTCAAGCTCACCACTGGGATTGGGTTGACATGCTAACAAGGAGCCTTACCTCTCCACCTCCTGCTCCCTCTGCTGGCACTTGTTCTCCAGATGCTAGGTACCAGCTTTTTCACCTCAGTCTGTGATAGAAAGCTTCTGAGACTGAGTTAACTTGTTGACTGAAATTATTTCTGCAGAGAGGATAAGTGCTAAGGGCTGCAAACTTCCCCACTTACTTCAGAGGACACTCTAAGTTTATGTTAGTGGACACTACTTCACTGTGGGTGAAGAAATATCAACAGTACCGTTCACGCTCAGTTTGCACAATTTAGTAAGATGAACTTGCTATGGTGGAACAAGCCCCCAGTGCCATGGTCATGCTACCATGAGTTCACCACCATCAAGAAGCCCAGGAGGAAATGAGTTCCATCATCACCTAAGACCAATTCCCCAAACCAGTCTTCCCTGGGGTAATGTCTGATCTTCCTGACATAAGGTCAGGCGTTTTCTTATGCTTCCAGGCTCTCTCCTTCCTTTACTAAATAAATACTGCCTGCTTGGGCTCACAGACCAGAAGCATGCTCTGGAATAACATAAAAACATTTCTCCCTTCATGGAAACCAGAAACAGCCTCATTTAAAAGAGACGATAGTCTGATATCAGGCCCTGCAGTGCTATATCCCAACAGGTCTACATGGTCACAGCAAGATTAAGGCAGACATCAAGGAAACCCCAGTGAAGCCCAACAGCTCCAGTGTCAGCATGGGCACCGGCTGCATGTTGGCAGAGCGCTCTCCCATCTGACCAAGCCTAATTTAAGACTGAAGTTAGCACTTCTGAGCCTCACTAATTAATGGTTTCAGGCCAAGTTTGACATTTCAATCCATATTAAGCTGTGCATGATGAGGAAAGGACAAGGTGGGTGAGGTATCTACATCTACACAGCCTTGAAGGAAAAGCACCATTGGTACACAGAGAGGAAAAGTGAAAAAACACTCCTTAGTGGTATGGGAATTCATTTTGCTCCTTTGAGCAAACAGCATACTTTGTAAACAGCAAAAAAGCAGATCGTAAAACCACTGAGCTCTTTACCATAATTATTCCGACTGTTGAAACTTTCACCACCTTGTTCTCACCACAGATGAGAAAGATGTACATAACAATGTGTATTTTTCCTTCCCTTTCAGGGAATTGCTACATTAAGTATTGAAAATTCAAAAGTTATTTGCCTTAACAATTAATTTATCGTCCCTAACCTGTCAGAGGTTTCGTTCACATGATTTGGGTGTAAAGACTGAAAAAAAAGACTCCTCCGGCTCACTCCTGCAACTCTCCTTGCCAAAGCAGTTCCTACTCTTCTGTCTGCTGCTCCCCAAAGCAAAGTGCCTCTGGGGTATGAGAGTCAGGAATAAGATCTGAGATCATTTTAGCTTGAAGGATGACAGCTTTCAACAGAGAAATAAAGTCTCTAAAAATTTGACTACTGACTAAGGAATGCACACAATGCACTTAGGAGAGAAACTTAGTGACCCACTGCATTCATTTACAGTTGCCACACTAATGACAGTCTTAGGAAACAAAAAATATGCATGAGATGATTGCAATATATTTACGGATACTTAATATTTAAAGTCTGCATGATTAGAACATCAAATGCAAGTGTGACACACCAGAACAAAAACGCAGCATTGGTTTTAATGAGTACCTCGGAATCAGTAAATCCCGTAACATCTTGTATTTCACAGATTCAATGCCCACAGAGGCACCAAGGAGAAACTGGACTGTCTTCTTTCCAAAGAAAAAGCAGTTCCCAGGGGGAATTTGGTTACGTACCCACACATCTCAAATACATCCATCTCACCCACATAGCTGAATTAGGAATGCAGAGGTACTAAACTACTGAGGTGTCCTCCATCAAAACCGCAGAGCTAAACCAACCCAAATGGGACCAGGAGCTACACAGCAAGACTGATAGAAAAGTTCAGTAGCTTCTCAATTCTCCTCTCCACCACCTAGATCACTGTACAAATACAGCCTAGGTTTCTGTGGATTTATGGCTTGTGACAGACAGGGTCTTCTGGCTGAGTATTTGCGAGTTCAACCTGGAGACCCCATAGCTGTAGCACCTACAGTCCCTTTTCATCTAGGGACCCTAGCACCAGGAGGCTGGAGGCCATGCTGCAGCCCTTCTGCCAGACACAGCACTTCGCAAGTGTCTCCACCTGGCATTCTACACAAAGCTCTTAGGAATAATCTACCATATCTTTAGGTACCCACCAGGCTCACTTCAAACCAGGTAACTCGGAAAGTTACTGGGGAAAGGGGAAAGAGGACAAAAAGAGCTTGATCACAGAACACAAAAGCAGCTCACCACTGTTTTTTTTTAATACATCGCATGAAAATCTCTATGCATCAAAAACATCCTTGCAAATCTCATTTCCTTACAGATTTGGCCACTATTACAAGCTTACTTTACACACTCTTCGAAGAAACAGTCACACACCGTATCTTGTAAGCACTCTTAGTGATTTTTTCCCTCACAATGCAATTCATGTACTTTTCAAGCACAAGGATGGTATTACAGGCCAAGAGCAAGTTTTCCTTCAAGTTTTGTGTACTGCAGCAAGAATGAATATAAATTAGCAGCAACCACTAGAATTTGTATAGGCTAATTACAGCCTGAGCATTTGCTCAGCACAGCAAATCTCAAAACACAAAGCTGCTGGCTGCACACCAGGAACCCCAAGAGTTCCGATACCATATGCCCCAGCTCGAGTTCAACTCCTCAGGTGATTAAATCTGCTCCAACAGCACCATCTACTGTTACACTACATAAATAATTGATTTTGCCTCTTGCTCCCCTGACCAAGGAAGGCTACAGCCCAGCTCCAAATTAGAAATAACTTATGATGTTTGCAGATTTATTCTACAGTAAACTATTTTGGAACATATATTACATATCCTTTGTTTGTATCCTTTCTTACTGGCTTACTTTGAGGACTGAACATCTAATTTTTAACGTACATTATTTCTGAAGGACTCCTCAAATACTCATGACCGTCAGAAATGTATTTAAGATATGCTGCCAGGAAAAAAGTGGTAACCATTCAGGAAAGAAAACTGAGCAGCCTAGATCTCCCAGCAAGCAACTTCAGTATTTTTATCATCGTTTAAAAGATACTAGATCCAGCTACCCATTGGTGCTAAAGAAAATAATAGGTAATTGAAAGAAAAATCTAAAATAGTTTTTAAAAGGGTTAAAAAAGTCTCAAAGATCTTGACGTTATTTTATAAGAAAAAAAAGTGTCATGCAGGTAGGGTGATGTTTGGCATTAGAAGACAGACTTATAAATTGGACACATTTCCACCTTTCCCATCACAATCAGTTATCAAGCTCAGTTCAAACGCTCTAACTCTCAAGTCCTATGTGCCAGCTTTGCATATTTATTTTATTCATAAGGATTGGATAGAAATTTGCAGTCAGAAGGGTAAATAATTTTTGTAACATGTACATCGACTTCATACAGTTTGATATTTCTTAGCAGTCTTTTCTCTATTTTCAAGCTGTACTGATCCAGTATCTTTGAAGGGGTTTAGCGTACGAAGATAAATAAAAGTTTTATACAAAATAATAAATAAATAAAGTTTTAAAGGACTCTTTTAATACATTAAGATGAATTCTCTCCTCCAAGTTATGATCCGAATGCATCAGTCAGAAAACAAAGAATCTTGCTAGGTATTTGCAAATATGGTCTGCTTACCTTTTTAACTATTAGAGACATATGCTGATTCTGCAACCTGCAAAGAGAGGAAACACAGTTAGTATCTTTTCTTTTACAAATTTAAGTAAGTCCATTACAAATGGCAACTCCTGACCTTAAAAGGGACAAATTTGTGATTCTGCAAGAATAAATAGTCCATACTGCATATACAGAGTCACAGAGCCAACTCCCTTGTAACCCCAGCAAAGGGAGAGGAAGAAAGGATTCTGGGCATTCATAGTTGGGGGGAAAAAAATTATAAAAATATCAAGACTGAAGCTGCTTACTCCTCGGGGCCAGGAGAAACATCCCAGAGGTACAAGCAGCTACTGAGCAGAACCCAATCTGCAATCTCTGGACCTTCTAGCAGACAGGATCATCAAAAAATGTGGCCAATATTGGCTTAAAACTAAAATCAACTCCCGTGTTATCACAGCCAACTTGTCCTGCAAGCAAATCTAAAGTTGTCATCTTGTTAGATTTTTTTTTCAATTTACATCTTAAATGTTATTTTTAGTGGTTGATTTTAATCCATACAAACAACACCTCACACTACAACCCCCCTTTCAAACACCAGTTTCTTGATACTACTGGCATCAGCGTGCGTTCTCCTGAAGTGCCTGCAAAACTGGAAAATCCCTCGACTAGCAGCAGCAGGGTAGGAAAGAAATGACAGATGTAGGGTAAGGAGGATACAGGATAAAGGGAAGGACTAATACCACAAGAAATTTTCTTTTCTTTCCATAAATACATATAAACTGCACAGCTGTTCAATAAGGAACAGATGGTTTTATTTTTGCAGATAGTTTCCCAGTTATAAGAAAATATTTATGTGACTTTATCAATGTGAAGGTACACTATTCTAAAATGGTTCAGCAAATCACACAAGCTACTTCCAAAACAACAGAGTATTTCAGGCAAGCGGCTATTTTCTGCAAAAACACACAGGCAGTCCAGCAGTTGATCAGAGTGGGGACACCATCTGTACCTGTAAAGGATTTTGATATTTGCACCTCGAAAAGACAAAATTTCTCTGCTGTTACGCTGCCCACAAGAGGGTGCTGGCACCCTGCAAAAACTTTCACTAAGTTTAAGTTACACACCATGCACAACATCTCAAACTGTTTTGGACAAGTTAGGCAAGAAGGGATCTGACACACTACTTAAAATCCCTATACTAGAAGATTGCATTAATTCAGCCTTGGGTTTCTTTCAAAGACATTTCAATTTCCCAACACTTCATGGTGACATTTTCCAATAATCCAGAAAAATATGCCAATAATACATCGGTCTTAGTATGAAGTAGTAAAAATGCCTAAAAAGCTCAATGCAGCGTCAACTGAAGTCAGCTTCCCACACTGCAATGGACCATAGTCAAGCCCACCAAATGGGCATACAGTATTTACAGCATGATGATTTACCATTTCCTTTAATATCTTCTCAACCTAGTAGCCCCATATCCACACCAAAAACTCTTCCAAACCCTTAGAATGAGCTATAAACTATTTGTGATGTGAAATTCCAGTATTTGTGGCATTTTTTTTAATTGAGGTTTTGATAATTCTCAAGCTACACAAGCATTGCTTTATTTGAAGTTATAATTAATCCTGAGACAACACACTGCTGGGAATTTTTAACTAAGTTCTTACATTAGTATAATTCCAAGTTGTTTTAGAAATTGTATTCCTTATACGCCATTATTACCCCAGTCGGTAATTCCCCAAGTTTCAAACAAACTAAACAGAGACCATTCATGAGACTTGGGACTTAAAATAAGTTTAACACGAAGTGCAAAAAATCCTGATACCTTGACAGCTGCAGCCAGTTTTACAGGGTACGAAGCAGCCCACAGGCACAACGCGTAAGGAATGGTTTCACAGCAAAAATCCGAACGTTTATTTCCTAAGCCACCGTTTTCCAGCTGGCGAGCCGCAGCAGCCCAAGGCCACGCTGCCGGAGGCGAGTGGCAGCCGCAGGGCGGGCAGGCAGGGCGGGCGCTGCCAGCTTGCCCGGGCAGGGCACGGCCGCACCGGCACCGCAGCGCTTTTGCCCACCCCCAAGACACTACGCTCATCTGCTCACCCCCAGGAAAATTTTAATTTTTTTGTTTAAAAAAAAAAAAAAAACGAACCACGCTTATATTTTAATCTCACACTATGCACACCATGCCATTTGCACGGGGTTTTCGCAGCGGGCAGAGCCACGTCTGCAGACACCTCCTCGGGGCTCAGCACAGGATGGCTCTGCCCTGAGGTTTTGTGGCTCCTGCACCAGAGTCAGAAGAAAAGGCCTCCGCGAGTCGGCCTCCGTCCCAGAGCCCACCACCCGGCACCAAGCCCCTCCACCGGCAAGCTCGGGCTGAGGAAGCCAGTTTTGCTGCTGAAGGACTGTGAGCAGTAAATATGGGTGGAGGAAAAAAACGAGACTTGGAACACCTTAAACCAAGAAAGATGCTGAATGGGAGAAAATGGAAAATACTGCTGTTACAAAAACCAGGAACAAACCTCTCCTCTTCTACACGTCCTGCCCGGCTCTGCCTGGTGGCAGATGGGTACTTTAGGGCTTGCTCAAGCCATAACATGCTTCCCCACCACCTTTTGCAGGGCAACCGGTGTTTGCCTGCCAGAAGGGGCTCCTCTAGGAGCTCAGCACCTCCCCGCTGCATCTCCACATCTTTACTTCCCAAAAAATCAGTAAACCAATTCTTAGTGCCTTACGACTGTCGGGAAACAGGTCCCAAAGACAGATGTGCACGTCGCCTCGTTGGCATGTGCTTCCCTCGTGAAACTACAACTGGCATTTTAATACAGGTTTATCCTCCTGCCACAGACGAGAGTAAAATAAAGACTTCAAAAGAAAGCCTGAGAAGAGCTCTTTATCATCAATAGCTGGAATAACAACTAAAAACCAAACCAAATACAGACAAGACTCAGCAGAGCAGTTTGGCAGCACTTGCCACGGCTCTCCACTTGGCTATCACCACATTATTAGACCCAAGAGATAGGTGCTCTATACGTATATACACGCTATACTGTTATATGTGCTGCCACATCCAGCCTCTCACAGAGAAGCAGGCTTTCAGAAGAGCCACGCAAAGGAATGAGCCGGGAGAAGAGCTTTGGCCAGCCTGCCTCCCCACCACCTCCCAGCTGACTTCAGCAACTTCAGCCTTGGGCACCAACTGCTCCAGTTGCTGAAAACAGGACATAGAGATTGAAATCAAGCGACTTCCAAACAGCTTCATTTCTGAAAACGACTACTACTCACTCAAAAAAGTCTGGAAACACACACAACGTGATTTCTCCCAGGGCAGAAAAGGATACTTGAAAGCCATTTGAAGAACAAGCCATGCTGGACATTTAGAACTTTCTGAAAATACCAGCTTTTTAAAGCTCAACTGAAAACATTTCAAGGGTTTATTCATACAACAAAAATCAAATCATAACTAACTTCATTACTTAGGCTGCATCTCACATGTATGAAGCAGCATCTAGCTTCTCAGAGGTAATCTGATGGCCCTTTGAAAACTTCCTTCAGAAAAAGGCACTGAGAAGTGCATTCAGCTAAAATTTTGAGGTCTTCATTGGTCAACAGATAGTCCTAATATCTCTGAGAAAGGAGAAAGACTTCAAGGCTCTCCTTAAGCAACGAACATCTCCTTCCTTGAAGGTGATGAAGGCCTCCTTGGCTGAGCAGGTGGCAGGGATCCTGCAACTCCAACTCTACAGAGCTATCACTGCCACCTTTGCCCGAACAACACCCTGCCCCACCCCAGGAACCACCAGTCCATCACAGACCCATCTCCTCCAGCCCAGAGGAGCAGAGGCACACAGCCAGGTGGGGACCCACATTACAGGCTCAGAAGATGGGATGTCCCATCTGGGCTCCTCCATAGGGAGCCGTATCCCAGGCCCCAGGTGTGACACCAGCAGAGGAGTCAAAAGGAGCAGGCACCCTTGCATTTGGCACGCGTGCAAATGCATCTGCGTTCTCCCCCAGTAACTTACAGTGATTTTTCCAATGTATTTTAAGTTTGCAAGATGCTAGAAGTGTCAATTCAGTTCTGTAAGATTTTGGGGGGAAAAAAATGATGGTTGATCAACAGAGACCTCCAAAACACCTACCCACAAGGGACAGGAGGTCCCACCTCAAGATACAAACCTGCAAGAACCACCCAAATGCAAGGAAATCTGGAAGCACTCGTCACCAGCTCTGTGGACAGGACACAAAAGACTACTTCCAAACTTTACATATTTACTTTCCTATTTATTTTACTTTTCCAGCATTGAAAAAAACCACAGGTAAGTTGCTGAGGCGTCTCAACTGCATGCGTCCACATGACAAAAAACACAGGTATGTTGAACCTCTGCCTTTCCAATTTTAAAGCTGGCTCAGGAAATAGCACTGCTTAGAGGTGGAAAGCCAGCTGCATTGCTCAGCTCAGTTTTGCTCAGTTCACATCCTGATGCAGGTTGTGTCAACACATTTCACAGAGAGGTCAAATAAGAAACTCAAGAGATGGTGTATTTTTCATGCAGCCACAGTTTTTGTTAGCTGATTGCCACCCTCCCTAGGCACCGGAAGAGCTAGAGGGTTTTTATTAATTAAAATGGACTTGCTTCAGCCTCTCTACCCCAGATTAAGGTTAGCAGCTGGAAGAAACCTTTAATCCAGCCTGAACTATCCACCCATTCCTTTGCTGGGTCACAAGCGAGTGCCAACGCACTCCAGCTGGAAAGCAAATGCAGCTGATTGCAATTTGTTGGTTGTATTTAATTTCTAGAATTTGTCCCTCCAGATATTTTTCTATCCCATCATCTTCACTTTCAACTGGGAATCTTTCCTGCTTCCAACTGCCACCACCAGTTTGAGACCAACTGTGAACAGCTACCAGGGCTTTGGTCCCACTCCTCCTCTTCTCCCGTTCTTCCAGGGAACATGGGGAAGAGATGCCTTCATGGCAGATTTTGCTCCTGACCCCAGAAAACTGCGCAAGTTTTCTGCAATAGACGACATGACGTGTCTTTTCCTACACAAAGGGGATGAGTCTCTGCTGTAAACTATAAACTCACATCAACAGCACGACTACAGAACTGGATTTTCCTCTGGAAATAGTTTTTCTGTCTAAATATGAAGAAACAATTCAGCATCTATGATGGTACCTACCTTAATTTATCAGACTGAATTAATAATAGTCCAAATCCAAACCACAATCATGATATCCTTTTGAACTGCTCCTTTAAAATTCTAAAATAAGTTAGGAAAGACTAGCAACTGATCATCATCATAAAAAAATAGTTTAGGAAAAAAGGACACACATGATGCAACTGGAAAAAGCAGTAAGTGCAGTTTATACACAATACAAAGCTGTCAAATGTGTCTCCTTCCCTTGGCATAAAACAAACTGTTTTTTTGAACTTCTGTATGGAAAGTATCTGTTCGTAAGACACTAAAATCAAGTTCACTAACACTTCAAAAGCTATGAAAAATCAGCAGCTATTAAGCAACAGGAATCAGGTTAGTATCCACAGGGGGGGAAAAAAAAGGTATGCTACTCCATGAAGTAATACCCAAGTTACTACTTTTGCTGCAGGTATCAAATAAAATTACGTTTATCATTTATTCTGAAACACTCAAAAATTCAAACATGTTCAACAAATGTTGAAAATGTTCAAAAAAAGGAACAAATACAGACATAAATTACTTTTTCAAACATTCTCTCACCAAAAATGGTTTCACATATTTATATAATATCAGCAAGGAACTTTTCATTTCTGATTTTTAATTCTGTGATCCCCTATGTTTGAAAAAGTATTTTAACAATGTGTTGACATACTGGTTATTTATGGCAGCCTAAAGCCTCAATATAAAATTTCAATACTGAAACAACATTATTTCAAAATCCAAGATTTTAATGCCACTCCTCCTTTCTACAGGATCACAGCATCCCATGTATAAGAGCAGTTACCTTAGAAGAGAACGTGACTGAAGCCAAAGGAATTATTCACATGAGCAAAATTACCATAAATGTCTTCAGGGGAATCTAGGCTTTAGTCTTGTTTGTCATGATTTCACTATAGCTAATGTTTAAACTTTTACATTACTCATTTAGCAGTTTTAAAGATTAGTCAGATTGAAACAGTACAATAGTGGAATCTCAAGACTAAGCAGCAACTTTTGAAATACAAAGGAATTTAAGAAATCAATTGAAAGTAATTTCTCTGTTCCGTATTAGTACTTTTTAGACAACAGCTCCAAGAAAAAGATTAGTCTGGACTACAGACACACAGTGGACAAGAATTTAGGCTAGAGGACCGGCAGGGATGGGACAACCCATTCTTCCCAGCCACACCGACCAATTCTGGCACTGGAAGATCATTCCTGCACCAACTGAGAAAGCTGCTGAAAGCTGTTCTCTCTGCTACAGTGAGCGACTGGGGGTTTCTGCTTAACAGAGCCTGAAAAGAATACCTGTAAAACCTTGTTCTACATATGTTCAGCATGCTTGTTCTACATATGTTCAGCATATACTAGAGGACTGCGACTCTTTCTTCATTTGAACAGCAGCAATATTTTTAAGACTTCAGAACAAGGCAGGCTGATTATTTTCATTCTTACCTCCTCCCTAGAGCAAAGATCAGATGCACGTGAACTACATGGACATTTTGTACCTTAGACTTCAGAAAAATGCCTCAGAAATCAATGTTTAGTAAAAAGATGCAAAATACTTATCACTCAGTATAACAGTGTTCAAAACCATGATATTATGTCCTGCATTAAGGACGTAGGAATATCTTCTCTAGCTTTTACGGTGGGAAGTCACTCCCCGCAGCCCTTAAATATTAAGTTTACTGCTTCAGGACCTCCGAAACAATGCATCTCGCTCACAGACTTCTAGTTTTAAACACAGGATGGGGTGGCCAAGCTGCTGCCAGGCAGAAAAGCAAACCGCTGCTGTCAGCTGCGTGCAGCCACCGGTGTACCAAGCGGCTGCTGACAAAGCTGGGGGACAGGCGAGCGATGAGCAAAGGTGGGATGGAGTACGCCCATGCCAAGCAGCGCCTGGGAACGAGACGCACCTCGCTAGGAACTCCCAGACCGCTTCTGCAGCCTGAAGAACCAGCACGATTTACTGCTGGATTTAAAAGCAGAGCACTGAGTGAGACTAGGGTTACCTATCTGCGCCTGACAGAGGACAAGCGACACGAAGGAGATTCAAACCCCTCCTGTCAACAAGATCCAAGGGGAACAGGCATACACACACACAAAAAAAAATGACTGCAGGAAAAAACATCTTATGGAGCCCAGCCACAAAATTTCATTAATTTTATCAGCGAGAAGATTAGAAGGCAACTTGATTGCAGTTTATAGTGCCTAGATGAAGATAAAACAGCAGGAGACAGTGCTGCAACTTCAGTAAAAAGACTACACCAAGATAAAACATAAAGGCTGGAAACAGGGCTTAACACAGATATTGCTTGTGCACCTTTCAGGCTTAGCCTTTGATATGAATCACGATGCTAACCATTCACCATCAGCCTGCAGCTCGCCAACAGCTTCCCCCACCTGGGGAAACAGCATGAAACTGCATCCGCTGTGCACAAAAAGCCAGGAAGCACAAACTAAAACGGGGAAACAAAAATCGTGGATTTGCAGGCGTGTACCAAAAGCCAGGGCACTCAACAGCAGCAGCAAGTACTCTGCCGTCCCAGCAACCACGCTACTCGAGCGAACAGGTTGTGGTCACTGCCAGCACGTGCTTTATTATTATTAATTTTTTAAATAAATGTTAGGTGTTTAGTGTGGGAGGGTTTCAGAGCTCTTTAATCCTTTGGCTTTAACTTGCACATTACAGGAAGTCCATGCACAGGGAAGACCGCAGAAGAAACCCGAATCGCACTGTTTTCCCAAGCCAAGGACTGGGGCTTGATTAGCCAGGTCAGTTGTTTTCTCACTGCTTCCCATATATAAATAATGCATATATTATACCCATTTTGTGCTCTGGGCAGAGCTGGGGACTGCGGGAGGGTGATGCAGGGACAGGAGAGGGGCTAAGCTCTGAGGGAGCTGGGAAGGCTCCTCTTCGCTCACACGCCAACATGCACAGCTCTCCCCCACTGTCCAGTCCGGCTGCAGCTGTTTTCACAGCCCAGCCTTGGGGCTGGACCATGAGCAAGGCCTCCGACCTGCCTGTGGGCCCTCATCCTGCCGCACAAGGCGAGGAAAGGGGCATCATGCAAACTCAATGCAGCGGAGAGCCAGGAAACCTTAAATTGGGTTTTCTTCGCTGCAGAGACCCTCTCTCAGGCTGTCACAGCATGCAGGGAGAGAAGGCAACAGCCCACAAGCCAAAGCACCCCGCGTTTGTAACTCAAGTCTCACCGACAGTCTGCATGTCCATGGCGGTGGCTTCCAGGATTTTTGCGTTGTGTGTCTCATCACTGCAATGTTTCTGGAAAGAACCAGCTGCTGGACTTCTAAGAATATGAAAATGTTACCCTTCACTTCTAAAATTGCATTTCTGCTTTTCCCCCCACTACAAATATGAGCAGATTTGAAGAACTTCAAGCTAACTTTTGAGAGGGCTTGACTCCCAGGCAGTCTTCGGAGTTTCTGGAAGCCTTCCTCAGGACCTGGCACTTGCAGCTGGCTGTCAGGGATCTCACACAAGACTGACTCAAACTGTCCCTTCCAGAGTAGTTTCTTGTGTTATTCAATATTAAATATCTGTATGTTTAAAAAAATCACCAACCACACTTATGGTGTAAAATCCAACTTCCATCACCACTCTGGTGTGTGGGCAGAGTGTTTGCCATCACAGAACATTAGACATTTTACAGCCACGTTGTGCAGAAATGGTACTTACCACCTTCTTACTCAAGAAATTGTAATACATCCCCGAGTTTGACAAGCCCAGCAAGCGAAACACCAGGTAGAGTTCGAGTAGGGCAGGAGGAAGAGCAAGAGAGGGAGGATGCTGGCATGACCCCGGCACAGGTCCGGATGGCATGTCCAAAACAGATATCGGCTTGCATTACTTGCATATGGAAAAAGTTTTGAAAAAGTCTTGTATGTTGTGATTCTTGAGCAGAAACCACAGCTGAGGGCAACTGGACCAAAACTGGTGAGTGTATCAAGACGGTGAGTCGAGACTACAGAAGACAATTTTGATGCATTACTCCCATAGGCTGAGTTGTCAGCAGGTAACTCATATGCTCATTTTCATTAGTCTTTGAGTTCAGATAAAATTTGATAAATACCTTTTCAGATAATACAATAGCTCTTGCTGAGTATTAAAAGTTGCTCCTGATAGCCAAAGGAAATAAGGCTAATGAGAGCAGAAATACTTATGCCTACTTTAGCTACTAATTATATTATACAAAGTGGCCCCAAAGAATCTCCTAGCAAGAGAAATCTGAAATTATGTATATTTAAGAGGGGAAGAATTAATCAGTCAGTGATGAAAGTTCCAGGTACAAAGAAAATTTTTTCTTCGCTTTTGTGTTTGAAAAGTTCCATTGGAAAAAAAATAAATAAAAGGGCTGAAAAAATCTGGTTACAGGACTGTAATCTTGAATAGAAACACAGATGTTCAAATATGCAGCAAGCTGAAATAATTCACTTCACTGGTCCATAGGAAATAAAAAACGCTTCTCCCAACTTACACCCAAAAACCAACCTTGCCCTGTGTTTGTGGGCTGTTGAGCCAATGTCCGGCACCGCGTGGCTTCCTAGAGCACGGGGATTCCCATACTGCTTGTGCCTTTTTCCACGAGCATCTCAACCAGCTCCTCTTTACCCAGCTGCAACGCCTGCTATAGCTACACACCAGGAGCTTCTCCATCTCTCGAGCTGCTGCAGCTCCAGCTGCAGCCACAGCTGGGCTGGCACTCCGTGGGCACTTACTGAGCTGGCAGATGTGGCAATGCAGCGCCCGTAACCATCAGGCTGTGCTTTTCCATTCACGGTGGAGTGAAGGCTGGCTTGTATTTCAAACTACCAATATTCAGGTCAATCCAACAAAAACAGAGGGCAACATAAAATACAGCGTTTTAAGATTGAATGCAGAGCTCAGCACATCCTGAAGTTGAAGTTACCATTCATGGCTTGCAGAATTTGTGTCTACAAAGTTTGGCAAAAACCTCAAATACAGGATCCAGATGATCCCAAAAATCAAAATAATAAAATGGCAGGGCACGAAGGTAAGTATTTCTCCACAAAAGCTGGGTGATTTTTTTCTCCCAAAGTACAAGTCTCTTATAACCTCATGGGAACTTTGGTGTTGCCTCTCCCCTTGATTAGCAGAGAAAATACCACTTCTCTGACTTAACTACCACGGGTCACAGCAAATGCCATTTTCCACTGTAAATCAGTTCCTAGCTAGCTCATCTCTTGGTTCTTATGCCAAAAGCTACCTCCTTCCATTTATTTTGGGGGGGGGTGGTTTCTCCACCCTTTGTGCATTTATAGACAGGAGTCCTTTCCAAAGTCCTTAGTTTTTCTGGAAAGCAGGGGGTTAGAGTTACTTAAATGGTGGTTGCTCATAAAACTATTACTATGGTAGTAGCAGCTACTAGTAGTCATGTTACAAAAGAGGGGTGAAGAGATTTCGGTCTTAAAAAAAGCAACAAAAATATGTCACTTTTTTTTCACCCCCATGAGTTAATCAAATTTAAGTCGTAATAATGGGTGAGAGAAATTGTATTTCAGTCACACATACTGAGCTTCATATACTATTTTTAATATAGTTTAGCATAATTACAACATCTTGGTGGGGTTTTTTGTTGGTTCCTCAACTTCAGTACTTCCCTGCTTACTTTCATCTATGCTGCTGTCAATACCTGTATTCCCTAGGTAGTGTAAAGTCTACACTGCTGCTACTGCCGTTTGCTGTGATGGGACTTCATTTTGAACTCATGAAAGTGTTTTGCTGATTCATAAGCAATGCAGCCTTAGAACTGTGACAACTGGGAAAACTGGAGAAATATTTAAGGTTGGAAGATGCAAAAATTATTTTTAGAAGAAAAAACACACATTGAATGGGAATTAATTCGTCTATGATTTAGTTGAGCCAACTGTTGAGTAAGGCTGGCCAAAAAGAAAGCCTTGCTGAGCAACAGCAGGAGGAGAAACTTCAGAGAGAACAACATACCCCATGGGACCCCAGCAGTCAAACTGTGTATTATCAGTTTACTAGAGATCTTGCACGCATCAGTGAAGCATTGGTTAGAAGCAGGTGTACTGACCTCACCTAGATTTTCAAATGGCTTTTGCCAGTGCCCCCCTCTCAAGAAACCACACATCTTTCATAATAGTCACCATCATCTGTCAAATGAGGAAGTGACAAAGTTGGAGTTAATACCACTAGTATCAAGAAAAATAAATCAATACAGTATTTGATAGAACACCATCATAATAAACTAGTTCTGCAGAGATAATGGCAGCTTCCAGATTGAGAGGGCTTAAAAGAGAGGACAGAGTCCTGCCAGATGGGGACATTTTGTTGAGGAAAATTTACCAATACAAGAGAACTATTTATATCAGAAATTTATCATTGCACGAAGCCTGGCAAAATTGCATATAGGACCCTGCCTGTCTTTGCCACCTCTCGCCAACCGATACCATTTCAAAGCACAAGGCAAATAGGGAAGCACTATAGGGTGATATGCAGCACAGGGAGCTCAAAGGAGGCCTCCCAAGAGCTGCTCAGTCTAAAAGAACAAATCAGAGTACGACTGTGCCAAATATAGGGGGGAGAGGAAACGAGGGAAGCAATTATCTGTCCTGGAAGGGAGCGCTGTACAGAACCAAATGAGGTTTTTTGTATGAAGGCAAGAAATGATCGATACTTTCCAGGCAGAATTGATACACGCCGCAAATGGCGGCAGAGCAAGGACTACACTGGATTAGCCAAGAGCGCCTTTATTTTTCTACAGCCTTTCTGAAAGCGTTTCCAGGTGGCCCCAGGAGGAAGAGGAGAACTGCCAGCATCCCACCCAGGCTTCGGGAGGGCAGCAGCTGAGCAGCATCCAGCCACCAGCCAGCCCGAGCCCCGTCTACTGCCGCCCACAGAAGAAGGGATGGAAAAGCTGAGGGAAGCCAGCCTTCACTTGGGGACAAGGGGCACCTCCCCGTGATTTTGCTGGAAACCAGAGACGTGTCTCTCTTTTTCCCTGCTTGGTTGCATTTCCACTCCAGCCAAGACCACAGCACTGCAGTGCCATCCAAGCTGTCTGCTGCAGCACGGGATGCTACTGGCATCCTCCCCACCCCACAGGGCATCCCTCCTCCACCTCTGCCACCTCCCACACATCGACAAGCATGCACATAAGGTCTAAAGATTAACCCATCCTAGGTCCCCAAGAATTTAAAAACAGCAAGAGATTAACAGAAGGACAAGCACTGCTTCTGTACAGACTATGCTGCATCTGCTTCTGGAACAGGGTGGAAATCCCCCATTCCCCTGGCGCACCGACACAGGGGAACAAATAACTCAAGACTCAAGTTCACTACAACAGAGTGGAAGAGCCATTTAATGCAATCAAGACTACCTAAGCCATCTCAGCCAGTGAAGCAAGGAGTACATCAGTTCCTATGTGAAAAAAACATGTTATTGAGTGGAATTTAGATTATGCACCTACTTCAGTGCCCTTTTACTGCATCTAAATTATTTTTAAACTGAAGTTTTTATTCTGGTCAAAGTACTGAACATTAAAAAATTATACATATGCATGTATTTCATATATATGCATACACTGCACACATTTTCTGTGAAGAGGAAGCTATTCCCTCAGAAATACAGGAAGTTAGCTGTTCTCTGAAGGATAACCTAAACAATGTGAAAATGCACTAAACAAGAAACCAAGGCTTCAGGTCTGTAAGGTGGAAACCTCCAATAAGAACACCAGCAGTCTCCTAACACAGATCCAAAAGTCATTTATTCAAAACTATCCCACCACATACACGTCAAGTAGTATTCACAACCCATGCTGCCAGGACGACGTACACCTGAAGTCCAGCAAACTGCTGGAGCAAGAGGAGTTTGCATGCATTCTAAGTATCAGTGGATGTAAAAATACACATTTAGACTCACCTTCCTGGACCTCTGCACATCTGGGGGGCTGCTTTTTCCAGACCACTCAGAGGGCTGTGCTGTTTCCATGTTTGACAGGATAACCACTGTACTTCCATATTGGAGGGACCTGTACAGGTCTCAGAACCATCATCATCAAACCAATGCTCTGCAGGCAAAGAGCTGGTTATGGGCACAGGTAAGACTTAGACAAGTGATAACATCTGGTTATGGCTCAACAGCAAGAGCACCAAATACTTTACAGTGGCAGCGCAGTATTCCCTTTTAAGTGATTCACTCACATTTTGTCATGACAGTCCACTGTCTAGTTGTTCTTCTGGGTCTCCTAATCAGAGCAAGCCTGCAGTTAAATGGACAGTGTTAATGCTTCTTACCTCTTCCCAGGCAAAGGGACTACCCTGTCCTCATTAATAAGCTTGTTTTACACTTTCTGTCCCATTTGGACTACAGCAATGTACTGAACCTAGGCAAGAAACTACTAGAAGAAGGCAAGGAAGGTATACAAGCCAGGGAGCAGCACGAACACCAAAGCCAAAACCCTTGCTAATGCTGAGGAGTTATGCTATGCTGAAAGCTACCAGGAGAACAATTCCTTCCCCTACTTTCTACCACTGCACTATAAAAGCTATGACCTTCAAAATATTGGCTTTTTTTTCTTTAGGATTCAAAGCAGTCTGTTTCATCCGAGCAGCCCTATAGATCAAGTGATACTCTGGCAAGAGAATAACAGTCAATAGCCATATTCCTCAACAGAGCTTTTATTGCAAGAATCAAATGTTGTATTTCTAGTCTCTTCCACATTCACTTAAAGCAACCAAGAGCAACTATTTAGAAAACGTCCTCACAGCTATCAGCAAAGCTTGCTTAAGACTGGAAAGCCAACTTTCTTTTAAAGTAAACCTCTTGAATGAGTTACTGAAGAGCAGATTAAAAGCAGAACAAAGGACAGCTCTGAACCTGAAGCAGGCTTATGCTGGAAGAGCCAGCAAGGGCACCATTGATGCTGAGAGAAGCCACATATGTTCATAACAGGGCTGGCAAAACCAGCCTCAGCAGTACCCTGGTTCATCGACCGAGATCTCACCTGCTGGCTGTTAAACCAGACTGAACCCTAGATGAAAAGCAGGCAGTTTTGCCTCAGAAAGCGCGCACGAGGAGGGTGAAGAAAATGGGGAAGGCACAGTGGAGTTGGGAACACTGCCTAATAGCGCTGACTGTTACCTGGGCTACAAAGACGCCAGCCGTCATGATCTGAAATGCAGTGAAGGGAGAAGGGGGGGCTGAGAGAAATGTACGGAGATATAGGAACACTGGCTCTATTTAACCTCTATTTACTCCGTCTGCAGGAGACGTGACCACGGCCTAATGTTCAAAGTTTGTAATGCTAGCCTGCAGAAGCTGTCGGCAGAGCGAGGAGCAGAACCGCTGAGCACCACCACCGGGCAGGTTTTGCACCCTTTGCAAACTTTGCACCCTTGGCAAACGGGGGTGAGCAGCCTACGAACAAAGCAAGACGCTACACCTGCTGCCACGCAGCAGATCCGCCAGCGAACACGCCGAACCAGCAAGGGCGGACTGAAGCTTCTGTGCAGGCGGCACCGTCCCTCGCCGGCCGCTGCCGCATGAGGGCGCCGGAGGGACGGGGCAGCGCTCGGCCCCGCTCGGCCCCGCTCGGCCCCGCTCGGCCCCGCTCGGCCCCGCTCGGCCCCGCTCGGCACCACGGAGAGCTCCCTCCCTCTCGGCAGGCTGGACCCGAAGCCGCCCACGCCCGTCACGACAGCAGCAGCGCCCGTGGAGTTGCGGGACAACCCCCCCACGGCTCAGAGGGGCCTCAGACCCGAGGGGAGGCGTGCGAAGCTCCTGCACGCGGAGACTGACAGATGTCAATCACCACCTTGGTCTTTTCAAGTCAATCAACCATCCCAAAAGGGAAAATAGAAAGTTTCCCACCAAACAGTCATTTTACTTTCAAAGCAGGGAAAAAACAAAACCAACGTTACAC
Organism: Phaethon aethereus; assembly: GCF_964289735.1. Taxonomy (NCBI): domain Eukaryota; kingdom Metazoa; phylum Chordata; class Aves; order Phaethontiformes; family Phaethontidae; genus Phaethon; species Phaethon aethereus. The sequence goes on from NC_138580.1 coordinate 43,629,454, forward strand.
AGACTGTATCTAAGGAATTTGTACACGGAAAAACTGTTCTCGACAGCATGAAAGAAAACAAACTGGGACAGCCAGTACAAGAAGTTATATGCATGAAGAATGATGCTATCTTCCAAAATTATAAATAAATTATCATCTTGGCAATAAATACGAGCCAAAGCCCAAAAGAACTATTTTACTTCCAGGCAAGTTCATTCATAGATCTTATTAATAGTGAACGTGGTTCCTTTACAAACTCAGGAGCAGCAGGAGGAAAAGCATGTAAGAAGATTATGTTAATACTATATTTAAGCATATGTAAGGACAGTGAATGAAATACTGATTATTCACTCAAAAAAAAAAAAACCAACAACTACTTACTAAGAATAGCTTTCAGGGGATAAGAGAAGAGAAACTAGGCTGCAGCAGAAAAAAAACAGACACAGCTACAGTAGTACTCGCTATCCCTCGTTATCCGCATTCATCAGTGCTGAGGTCCATGGAAATCAACTTTAGTATCAAAGTATCAATGGGGATAAACTACCCAAAGGCTTTCAGACTAATGCACCCTTTGCACAGACGGTAAGCATTTCCAACTGCTTATCATCACCATGGAAAACAGCAGAGTGTGTTTAACGTAACTTGCCAGATTTTTGCAAAGAGGTTCAAAGATACACAAAAAATCAGATTTCGCAGGCTCTACTATGATGGAAGGACCTGACAGGCTTCATGAAACACAGGGGAGGCTACCAGGCTCAAGCTCCCACTGCTCCGAGCACATAAGCTACAGAGTTAAGAGAGGATTTTCTGCACTTTCTTGAAAGCTCTTTATTCTGGGAGACTTTGCCCCTTCGCCTGTACTTTGTCAAAGGCACAGGCACAGGCGATCCCAACCAGACCTCCACGCTTCCGCTCGAGTCAGCTGTACTTTTCTGTTTCAAGTTCTTAAGAGCTGCTAACTCAGCCAAGGGTCCCAGTTTAGCTTCTGGTTAATCAAAGCCCGAACGCTCATTAGCGATAGAGGCAGAACCCAGTCACAACCGTACAGGTGGCGGACGTAGCCCTAGAGCTCACCTCTGCGCTCACCACCCTCCAAAGGGAGCCCGGGCACACGCTCCCACCTTGCCTCTCCGCATGAGCCGAAGCACAGTATGCGGAGACAAGCAGGAGACTTGCCAAAAACACATTCCCAATGCAAATGAAAATGCTAGCGTACACACCTGACACACGACCACCAGGATCACTGGTTCGAGTTAAGCATCAATTTCCAGCTCCACTTTGTTATCAAAACACAGTATCACAGGACATCAAACTGCAGAATTACTGCTTGGTGCTGGTAAGCGTCAGGAGATAAAAAGCATCTGTAAAAACACGACTACAAAAATACCTGTATAATACACATTAAATCCCGGGAAAGCACATCTGCTCTCAGCACTTGAACGATGACTTTGCTGGCTCTAAGAGTGCTTCTAACCAAGAGAGGGGCTGCAGCTCCAGAGAAGACATCAAAGCAAATGCTGCTGAGAAAATGGAAGTATCGTGGCATGCAGCTGCTCTGAAAAGCTTAAGGAGAAAAAAAAGGGAAAATGTTTTAGCCTAGCTGGAAAAGGTGACTCCAGTTTAACATGGAATATGACTGTAATTCACAGCTGCCTGTGGCTCCACACCTTCGAAACAGCACCCAGACTTTGTGCAGACTCCACAGGCAACAGGTCCAAGAGGCCACAAACCTGCATGGAGTCAGTGTCCAAAATGTTCAACCAGATTACAAGTTTCAGGTACCAAAACTATCAAAATTTATGTGAGAAAATGCTATTTCTCATACAGATTAAGAAGCTATCATGAAGGAGATCTCCCCCTACACAAAACCCCTTGCTAATTTCTGTAGCGTGGAAAACCCATAAAACACGCGCTACAAAGTTCTTTCCAGGGCGTAAGCTTGACCAAAGGCTATCAGGATTAAAAAAAGTGAGTAAGCAGCTGACAGAAGAGAAGTTCTCTCCTCCTCCTTCAGTCTCCCAATGTGAGCTACCTGTGCATGTCAAGAGCAAGCTGTAAAACTTGGGCAGTGGAAGAGGGATATAAACCCGGTTCCCCCATGGGGCTAGCTTTATTACAAGGTTCTCACAAACGAAACACAGTTCAGCCATCAGCTTATGTTAATTCTTCTCATTTTTCAGAGATTTAAATATACCAGTACTGATCCTCTGTCTTTAGCTGTGAAAAACAAAAGCAGCATTGAAATGTGTTATCTTAGTCTGGTTTTGATCAGCATACATTTTTTCCTTTCTATCCTCCTAACAGCATCCAGGGTGGACCACACCAAGGCTCCATCATCTTGAGGGCTATACTCTTCCCTCAGCAGCTGCTGCAAGAACAGAGCAAGCCTGCAAAGGTATTTTCCTTCAGTACTCTCCCAAGTCCCTGGTAATTTCTGCTGCACAAGTTTCTTGATTTACGGTCCGTACCTTGGTGTTTATATTATCCGTAGCTGGAGTCTTCTGCTAGGGCTGTCCACATTTATTTTCCAGCTAATCTGCTTGAATGTGCAAACTTTTATTAATGAAAACATAGGGCTGATCATGCTTTTGAATTAGAGATCCTTCTGTGCTCTTACTGGGAGTCATATAAAGACTTTATTAAGTACTCAGTACCTATGCTTAATATTTGAGGTGAAAAATAGAAACTCATTTTCATTCCAAATGGGCTTTGTAAACAAGATTTTATAAAATCTGCATCTAAAAAAAGACATCAAAGATATTTTTTCCCCTCTATAGGTTACCAGGAAACTGTGCCCAAATATTAAAAGTATAATTAAGCAAGGAAAAAGGCAGTGAAAGTTTAAACTTAAAGACTAATTTGCTAATAAAGATGAGGAGCTGAGTAAATCAACCTAAATAAAAATCAACCTCATTTTAGATACACTGAACACTTTCAGCAGAGACTCTTCAGAATGGAAGAGGCAGGTACTAATTATCTCTGCAAATCTCAAAACTTAAACAGATTAAACAGGAAAAAAATACTTCTAGTTGAGGCTGCCTCACAATCTCTATGTAAAAACTTCATTTTCACATGCTACGACAAATGAAAGAAAGTAATGTTTTCCATACTTGCTTGTTCTCTTTTTGATCAAATTTTAAACAGTTCACCTCTTCCCAGAGTTGATGTGACAAAATTAATAGCAGAAAGGAGGAGGGAGAGTCATTGGGAAATTGAGAGTGCTAGCACATGTAGAGTTTGGAACAATGATAAATTGGCATCAGTATAGTCCTCAAGCCTAAGATTACCAAAGCTCCATCACAAAATTGTTTATGCGACTTAAAGTATTATAGTAACAAAAGCAACAGACAGCAAGGTAGTCAGAGAATAGACCCTGACATGCAGTGCCAAACTCATCAGCAAATGAATATTTCTACTTTCTTTTAAATTTAAAATACAGTATATTCCTCACACGTTTTCTTTGCATGAGAATACTCGGCATACTAGGCATCTTACCTGCAAGACCCAAGACATGGGTCCAAGAGCTCCATTCTGTTAGAATCTCTAAACTAAAAAAAAAAAAAAAATTCCTGTTTCAGTACACCTCACAAAGGAAAAGCCTCAGAAACCAAAATGGAAAAGAACATCAGTATAAATATCTTAAATTCATACTGGTGCAAAACAGGAAAAAGGCAATACTCTTCAATCCCCTGAGCAGACCTTCCTTTTGCATCTCTGACAAAAGCACTCTGCGCAGAAAAATCCTGTCCCGAGTAGTTACGTGGCACCTATAAAAGGACATTTTCCCAGACAACTGCAAAAGCCTTTACAGTGATATTTAAAATCTTCACTCATCTCCCTCCCACTTCAGCCCCAAGGGGCAGGGTGAAGGATGGTACTCAAAACCTTTTGGTTTTTTCTGTCAACTATGACAATGCAAGATCGCTCATCAGATCATTCCTCAACCACTTTTGCAAAGGAAAATAAGGATATTCAGCTTCTGCTGGAACTACCTATGAAACTCGATTTCCTGCTTGTCTTCCTACCATGAAGATCCTCTGATGTCCAATAATATATTTGTACTCAGCCGACAGCTTTTCTTCCAGTGGAGCAGTAACCTGAGATTTCCTCCATGCAGATTCCTGTCCTCACACAACTTCTGGGCACTCACCTGTGATATCTCTACCTTCTTGTCAAATTTGATGGACTTTTCAATGTTTGACCAGTTTCATCCAGGGGCACTGACAGTGTGATGCTAATGCAATAGGAAATTGAGGTCAGAAACATACAGGGATGGCAGGAGTTCCTGATAAAAACATTTGTTCATGAGGCAATCCTGACTTAAAATTTAGCACGGAGAGCATCGTCACTTTGAGAGACAGAAGCACAAAGAGACCTAAGCCTGAAGCATCAGGGAAGAAATTTCTCCCCAAGAAAAACAAAGTACCATTCCTCTTCAAGCACATAAGTTTAAAAAAAAAAAAAAAAAAAAAAGAAATAAACAAACACATCCCACAAAGATATAAAACCATAACACCATGTTATCAAGTACAAAGGAAAGAAGCTTCTGGCCTCTGAGCTCCCTGGCACTTCCAGAGATGCTTGGTATCACATCTAAAAGCTCAGTAACAACCAACTTCCACTAACATGCACATAATTACCAAAAGCAGCCTGACATTCCCAGACCCCTCTAACCAGCAGGTACCCACAGAGGACACTTCTCTAATCCGGTTATCCCCTGGCTCTGTTGGCAGCGGCTGGACGTGCATCCGAGGGGACAAGCACTGAGTCACAGCCCTCGGCAGCCAGCACTGACTCAGCCCTGTGCTCCCCGTGGCAAAGGAGGCTCAAGGTAACCCACCCAGCTTTTGTGGAGGCAACGAATTCCCTTCGCACGGGGACGGACAAACACTGCCGCTGACCCGGAGGCAAAGAACATAAAAAGATCCCAATTCCCTTTGCAACCAGATATCCTTGAGGACGGCTGTCCAGAGCATCATTCCAAGACAAGCTCAGCTCCCAGACTAATATCATTTACATGGTTTTGGGTTTTTTTTTTTGTTTTTTGGGTGTAGGGGTTTTTTAATTATTTTTTAAATGCACAGATATGCTGCTGCTTTTGGACAGCTACAGACCCCAATACTCACAGCTGGCTCCTGCCAGTTCCCAGAGCCTGCTGACGGCCTCTTCAAGGATTCAGACTGCGAAAACAAATATTTCTCATACCTACCATGCAAAAAACATTCACTAAAAGGACTGAAAAAATGCACTTGGTTGTTAAATGCTAGGAAAGAGCAAAAAACCAGCCCCATTGTATGCAAACAGGAAAGAAACTAGCTTTAAAATGTCATTTCATTTGCTTACATAATCAATTCACCAAGCTTTTTTTTTTTTTTTGTTCACGCAAAATTTATACTATAAAGGTATTTCCTTTAAAACCAAGGTATATAAATAACAGCTTCTGCTGATAAATACAGTCCAAAACCACAGTTTTAATCGTTGGTACTTAAACTTAAACTGAAATCCATAGCACAGCAGCTGGATGGCCCGAGTTTCAAAGGTGCCAAACACTTACTGGTTTCAGAAGTTGCAGAAACAGCAAGTGCTGTGCGTCTCTCTTCATCAGACCACCTCCTCAGACATTCAAGCAAAGATCCTCACCTAATGTGTCGGAGTCCTGCACCCACTGAACTGACTTCAAATGCAAGACTCATCAACCTGACAAGCCACACTCACCGCTAGCACCTGGAGACAGCCTATTTCAGCCTCACCTAAAATCATCCTGGCACAGAGAAGCACTAACGTACTCATTCAGCCCCTGCAGCTGGTGAACTGCTCCTCACCGGGGGCATAACCACCACTGCCCTCCCCGAAGTTTCCTCAAGTCACAGATGCCATCCCAAAAACATCCATGCCAAGTTGCTGAGAGGGCACGTTACGTTTCTGGTCTGTCCCACAGCTCTCCCACTTGCCATCACCCTGCTTAACATGAACCCCTTGTTCCCATGCAGGATCTGTGACCAGGTGACTGCAAGCAACCGACGGCACTGGTGCAGGGTACGCTGAGCACAGAGATGAGTTTGCCGGAGAGCAGCAGAGTCTGACCTGGTTGCAATCCCAAAACTGCAATGATGTCCTGTCTGAGCTAATAAATCCAGCCATTTAGAAGGTTTTACTCACTTACTTAGATCAAAACACAGTCAGCTTTTGAAAGAGAAAAAAGTCCCATTTGCTTATAATAAACAAGATAAAAGTACTCTAGAGCACCTACGTGCTCATAGCAAGCAAGAGGCCTGTTGCTCAAGGCTTATGGCACTGCATTTCTATTCCCAAATCACATACAGCCCACAAAATGGCACAGAACTTTCATCAGAGCAGATAAATCCAAGCAAGCTGGGGGCAAATATAAAAATGGTCTGAGGTTCACGAGTGCAGTGTGAGCAAAGCTATGAGACACCTCCCGCTTCAAACACTAAGCACAGCATCCTCCACAGTACCTTCTCAGAAAACAAGTCTTCATAAAGCAAAATTCTCCTCCTGCTGAAAAAGCTGGGCTGCTCTCCCTTCAGCTGAGGAGCCGGTGCTTTCGCACACAAGCCTCGCCAGAGAAGTCTTGGCCAGCACGCTGGCTGCTGAAAAGAAACTTTAAAAAGCACGTATGCATGAGGGGTTAGGGTCACAGCTCAGCTGTTAGGCTCTGATAAACTGTATGGCAAAATGTGAGAAAATTCTTTGCACAACCCTTTTTCTTAATTACTGAATGCAAGAATTGCGTGTTCATACAGCTGTGCCTCGGCAAACTCGGGGACGGCGTCCCGGGAGGCCAGCCTTGCAAAGCCAAGTGCTGTGACAAAGCGTGCAGGGTGAGCACATTGGCACAGGCAGCACAACTGTGATCACGCCTGAGCTGCTCTCTCCTTGTCACATAAAAACCATGGACTTAACCAGCACAGACAAACGCTAGCCGACAGAGCTCTGCACTGAATTAACTGAGGACAGCGCCTCAAAGCAAAAGTCATGCACAGTCACCTGTCAAAGATAACTGCCGGCCACATTTCTGTGAACATGGCAACGTATAAGTGCAGGAATTTCATGGAAAAGACAGGACTGCTTGACCTTGGGCTGCTTGGTGGGAAGCTTTCTGTCCTGCTGTGCCAGCCCCGAATGGCGAGTGTTACTGAGCTTTTCCTCTGGTCCTTGCACGACTATACACTGTAAGGGCCAAGAACCACATTATTTGCTCCAGAAAAATAAAAGTTAAACAGACAGAGGATTTGGCAAAACCTCCAAAAGCGTCTATCTTGGTCATCCTAAAAGTAACAACGGTCATTCAAGACGTGACTGTTTATACTACAAGACTCATTACATAGGAGCCCTGCCTATTTTTGGAGGTAGATATCACTACAATTGAGTGCTAGATAAACCCAAACAATTATTTTAAAAGGGTATTCCATCACTAATTATTCTAAACATCTTCTGAGCTCTGTAGGTTGGCCTGCTGCCACTCTCCAGCGTAACAGTTCAGAGAACAATGCTACGACTTCAGTCGCGCGACACTTGAACAGCGGTGACAGATAACTCACAGAGCAAGTGGCGTGTCCATACGGGTCCAACAGCCGGGGCGAGCTTGTCACCACTTGTGCACGCCAGGGGAAAAAAAAAAAAAAAAAAAGGAGACCGCAATCTTGTTTATGCTACAAAAAATACAAAAAACACGAAGTTTTAATTTACCACCGAAAAAGATTCCCCAAGGAATAAATGTGCTACAAACAACAGCGAAAGCCCTTGAGGAGCAGCAGCACCACGTTCAGAGCCCCAGGACTCAAATCTGATACGGTGCAACGTAGAAGCATCAACTGAGGTTTGCTGCTGCTTGGAAGAACCTACTGGAGATGGGAAAAAAAAGAGGTTAGGCTCCTGCATACAGATGTACCTGCTCAAAGAGCTAAATAAAATCCCAGGCCAAGCACGTTTCTAAAGATGAGCCTGGCTGCTGTTGGCTATGCTGCTGGTCCATATATTTTGTGGTTTTACCAGACTGAGCGCAGAGTCCTGACTGCTTTGCAGCCTCCTCTCCCGCCAGGCGCTACCAGCACTCCCTCACCCTGAGTTTTGAGAGATACAAGGTGAAGACACAGGGCGGCAGAAACCACAGCTGGATCAGGCCAGCAGCTGCCCCTTGGCCGCAGGCCAACCAGGCACCCTTCGGGGCAACGCAGCACTCCTCAATTTCTAAAAAAACATGTGAACATTTTTTAAGCAGACCAGACTTTTTGCTCAATAACAGATACTGCGACCACAGTTCCAGCACAGTCTAAACCCAACTAAACACAGCAGGAACCACGGCACCCAAACCCACCAGGGGCCAATGCGACAGAGGGCACGCTAAAAGAAAGGGGCTCCTTGGGGTGCTTTAACCAGGAGAGACACTGCGAGGTGAACCCGCATTTCACGCCTGAGCTCCTCTCGCAAGGACGCGCCCGCCCTCCCCGCTGCGGAGGCGTGCGGCGGGGCCGGGGGAGCGGCTGGCCCCGGCTCCCCGGGAGGGGACAACGCCGGGCCGGGCGGCAGCCGCGGGAAGGGGAGGGCGGCCGGACCACCGAGACCGCCGCACTCACCTTCCTCACCAGCCGCGGGCTACCGGGCGGCGGAGCACCGGGCAGAACCGGCACCCCGGCCCTCGCGGCCGCCGCGTCCCGGGGAGGCAGGGGAAAGCGCCGGGCTCGGAGCCGGGGAGCTTCCCCGGAGCGGGCGACCGGGGCCAAACTTCCCGCCGCGTCGCCACCCCCTCAAAATGGCTTCGCCGCCGCCGCGGCCCCTGGCCGGGTAAGGCCGCCCGGGAGCCCGCCCCGCCGCGGGGGACGGCCGGGCCCCGCGCCGCACTGCGCCCCGCCACGCCGGCGGCCGGCACCCCCGACCCGACCCGCCGCGCTCAACAGGTGCGGAGCGGTCGGGCCCGCCGCCACCGGCACCTGCCGCCGCGTCAGGACCTGGACAGGTCCCGCGGGGCGCTCCCGCAGTCGCCGCCGCTCCCAGACCTCACCTCCGCCGGCGCCACTGCCCGGGCCCCGCGGCCGCCGTCGCCGCTCCGCCATCCGCAGCCCCGGCCGAGCCGAGCGGCGGCCCCCGCTGCGCCGCCGCCGACACCGGCTCCCGTGCGCGCCTGCGCGCGACCGGGGCGACCGGTCGCGCGCGCCCCCGCCGACGTGCAGGCCGCGCCCGGCCCGCCAGGGCGCGAGCCCCGCGCGCGGGGCGGGGCGGGGCCGGGGCAGCGCTGTCATTCCCATTGGCGGGCCCCGGGAGGGGCGGGGCGGGGGCGCGAGCGGGGAGCCGGCACGCGCGCGCGCTCGCACCGGAGAGCGAGGCAGGGCCAGCTGCTCGGGGAGACCGCGCTGATTGGGCGAGCGCGGCGGGGCGGGTAGGGGGCGGGGCGAGGGACGAAGGGGGCCCTGCTGTGCAGAGCGGGCAGGGGCGGGGCGGCAGTGAGGGGTGTGGCCGGTGCGAGGCTGGGGGCGGGGCTTGGGGCAGGGGCAGGAGGTGGGCCAGAGGCAGGGCCAAGGCCAGAGCCTAGGCCTAGGACTGGGCCCAGGCCTGAGGCGCGGCCGTGCCCATTTTAGCCCAGTGTGCTTCTGTCTGTCCCCCAGCACACCTCGGCCTCCACCAGCATGCCCCACGCCCCACTGGTCCCCAGCCGGCAGGCAGCCGTGGGCCAGGCCAGCAGGGCCTAAGCCAAGCCCATGCTCCCCGGCCAAGCCCTGTGCCAGGCCTCAGCCAGCAGGTGACAGCGGGGTGGCCCATCTGCCTCTGCGGGGTGTGCTGGACTGGGTGCTCGTATCGCCCCATGCCGTGTGATGTGTACCAGAACCGGCCTGCACAGGGGTAGGTGCTGGGCACGAGTCCTTGGCTGGGCCAGGGCCACCCAGCTCCCCCCACGTGGCCTGGGCAGCCTGCAGGGATAAAGCAGACTTCCACTGAGTGCCTGGGGACGGCTGTGAGTGAGAAGCCTATAACAAATACTTCAAGGAAAGCAGAAACCAAAATACAGTCTAAGTCATTAAAGTGCCTTTAGCATGTGGAAAAGGACTTCACGGTGTTAAAACAGTCCTTACAGAGACCCTATGTAACACTGTGGTGGGTTGATGCTGGCTGGATGCTGGGTGCCCACCAAAGCCACTCTATCACTCCCCTTCTCAGCTAGACAAGGGAGAGAAAAGAGAACAAAAGGAACAGAAGGCTTGTGGGTCAAGATAAGAACACGGATATCACTCAGTAGTTACCGTCACAGGCAAAACAGACTCAATTTATAACCATCAAACCAGAGTAGGATAATAAGAAATAAAACCCAAATCTTAAAAACACCTTCCCCCACCCCTCGCTTCTTCCCAGGCTCAACTTCACTCCCAATTTCTCTATCTCCTCCCTGCCAGCGGTGCAAGGGGATGGGGAATGGGGGCTTGCGGTCAGCTCATCACACCTTGTCTCTGCTGCTCCTGCCTCCTCAGGACGAGGACTCTTCACATTCTGCCCCTGCTCCAGTGTGGCATCCCTCCCATGGGAGACAGTCCTCCAGGAACTTCAACATGAGTCCTTCCCACAGGCTGCAGTTCTTCACGAGCTGCTCCAGCCTGGGTCCCCCCACGGGTGCCGTCCTTCAGGAACAGGCTGCTCCAGCCTGGCCCCCGCAAGGTCCCAGGTCCTGCCAGCAAACCTGCTCCAGCCGGGGCTCCTCTCTCTCCCCACGGGGCCACAGGCCCTGCCAGGAGCCGGCCCCAGCGCGGGCTGCCCACGGGGTCACGGCCTCCTTCGGGCATCCCCCTGCTCCGGCGTGGGGCCCTCCCCGGGTGCGGGTGCAGATCTGCTCCCCCGTGGAGCTCCATGGCCGCAGGGGCACAGCCAGCCTCCCCGGGGGCTGCCCCGGGGGCTGCCCCGGGGGCTCTGCTCCGGCGCCTGGAGCCCTCCTGCCCCTCCTTCTGCTCTGACTTGGGTATCTGCTGGGTTGTTCCTCTCACACTCCTCTCTCCGGCTGCAATTGCTCTTGCACAGCAACTTTTCACCCTTCTTAACTCTGTTCCCCCAGAGGCGCTGCCACCGTCGCCAATGGGCTCGGCCTTGGTCAGCAGCAGGTCCCTCTTGGAGCCGGCTGACACTGGCTCTATCAATATCATAGAGGAAGCTTCTAGCAGCTTCTCACAGAAGCAACCTCTGTAGCCCCCCCGCTACCAAAACCCTTGCCATGCAAACCTGATACAAACATGCACATGATGCCCAGCTTGCGGCAGCACTTGTGGTTGAAGGACACCCAGGTGCTGCTCAGAGATCTGCTGAGACATTCATCATTGTCAGGAGCGTGTAAACTGCTGAGGAGCTTCTCTCCCTCTGACTTCATTTGCCTTTTAGACTCAAACATCTTCATTTTATTTTTCAACAAAGTCACTTTTTGTAAAGAGGCGCAGAAATGCTAACATTTGTTCAAAAGAGGGAAAAAAAAAAAAAAAGAACAACTCCCCATGTTCTCCATGCTTAACCCCAGGGACTTGCGACTGATCTTGGAGCCAGCAGGGCGCAAGGACTGAACCTCTGCATTTCTAAAATCATCTCAGCTGCAATGTCTGTGTCTGAGTCCATCCCACATGCCAGGATGAGAAGGCCAAACAGTGTTTTTCAGCAAACTGTAAGTGATCCTCCATTCAAACACCAGCAGCGAAGTTCATCGGTGCTTCTACCGTGTGTATATCATGGCTCATTATGTAAATTATGGCTTCAATCTCTTGCAGAACAGAGTATCCAAAAAAGGTTTAAAAAATTACTTTAAAACCTGGCTCTCACATGGTCTGCCTGTGACAGTAGGCTTGTAGCAAAAGCATAGGGTCACTTGGGGAGCAGGTTTCTGAGAAGTGACACATTTTGCTCTTGATATCTGCAGGTCTCAAACCAAGCTCAGCCCGTGGGATGCAGCAGGACACAGCAGGATACAGCACTGGCCACGCTATTCCTGGCTTCTGTGGGTTTTCAGGCTTGCAGCCTTGTATCACTCCTTTCCTCTGGCCTTCAGAGCACTTCATCATGTCCCAAAATCTCATTCTTGGCCACAGCTGACCACAGACATCGACTGGTTGAGCAGAAATCTTACTTTCCCAGCTTTCTGTCCCTTTGAGGTTACAGAATGAACACAAGAAGTTATTAAATAAGCCATCAGCTTATTTAATTTGCCCTTGGGTAATATTTTTCCATCTAAGAAGCCACATTAATCATTATATACTGCAGCCTTTTTGCCTGGAGCGCTGTTTCCAGAGGCAAGTGATGGAGCAATCATACATCACACATAGAGGAGGGACAGTGGACACCCCCAGTCCCAGTTGCACATGATGGGATATCTTAGGGTGGAGGTGGACCCATCCACAAAAGCATCAACTCCATGTTCAGAAGCTGCCCCGAAGTGAGGGCAAGCTGGCAGGTTCAGCTGCACCACCATGAAAACCCATGCCAGCCCTGCAACTCATGTCCTGGGGCTCTTCTAGGATGTCCAGGCAGTAAAGCTGTCCTCTTCATGGTAAAAAGGTAATGGCTGTTCTGCACTCTGGTATTTCTGGTAAGAAGAGCAAGATGTTAAGCGTAAAGTCAATGAAATGCAGAATATATGCTGGAAACATCTTCAGAAGAAGCTTCTTCCAGGGGAGCAATGGGACATGTGGCCATGGGGTGCACCAGCCCCAGGACTGTCTGCAATGGGTCAAAGCAGAGCAGAGATTCAGAGAGTACCAGAGGTACTGAGGGGAGCTGGAGCGCTTCCCCAGCCTGCCTTCCTGCCGAAATAGAGCTGGTTTCCCCACCCAACGCAAAGTTTGACCATGGATGGGGCTCAAAGCCCCCGGCTGCTGTTGACACCAAGACACAAGCAGAACCCAGGAACCACCGACCTTTGCATGGAGGAGGGGAATACTGAAACCAAAGTGCTGTGAAGTGACGTGGGATCTTGCCTGCAGGGCCACTCCTGGAAGACCACTCCTGATGTCCATCATCCTGTGGCTGTCCACAGACCCACAGGTGACATCCAGCTTGCTGGCCACCAGAAAAAGAAACTGTTCATTAAAGTAATTAGGCTCCAAAAGGAAGGCACATTTAAAGATAAGATATTTAAAGGGCATATTTAAAGAAAAATACATGGTTTTCTAAGGCTTCAACCCATGCACGTGCCAGTGGGAAGAACCTCCAGCGGGAAAAGACTCTGGCATATCCCATCTGGCTTCCCCTGTGGCCATGTCCCATGGTGGGGTGTGCCCAGCCATCGCAGGAGCCTCTTGTAGAAATTAATCAGACAAAAATGGTATGTGTTGCTGCATCAATCACCTTGGTATTATTCAAACCACGTGGTAAAAGCTTGGCATGATTTCTCACCCATTTCTCTAGAGCGCTTGGGTGGTGGCACCCATATTACCACATTGCATCACGCTCCCTTCCATGCCCAGTGTGGGCTCCAGGTGCAGCACCGAGCGGCTGCTCCGCTCACAGATGGCTTCTTCCCTCTCCCCGTTTGCTCCTGGTGGGGTAAGGGTCCGTACACACGCTCGCAGGGAGGGTGAAGAGGACCGACACGAAAGACCATGCTGGAAACAACAATCTATTTTTATACTTCTTCCCTTGCAGAGACAATCCTCCATCTCTGCCATGCTTAGGAGCGGCAGCACCCACAGGCGGGCAGCTCTTGGCTGGTGAAGCCTTTGCCTCTGGGAATGCCTGTCCACGTTTCCTTATTGTATTTTATTTTTGGCTCAAGGAATTTAACACTAGCTACTGCTTTTCTTTTTTTTCCCCCCTGAGGATCAGCAGTGAAGCTGGCAAGAATGAAATCACGTTCCTCAATTCCACCTCTGTGTCGTGGGCTGAAGCAGTTGTGTCCTGCCGGGATGTTGGGGAAACTGCTACAAAGGCAAGAGTGGGAGGACAAGGCTGAGAATTACTTACCTTGATTGGCACCACTGATGATGATGAAGAACACAGCACTCAGCAGAGCGGACTGGAAGAGACTGGGGAGGTGCTGGCCCCTGGGACAGCTGTCTTCCCCAAGGACATCTGGATGTCCCCCCAAGGACAGGCAGAAATGCACCTGGGGACCATCCACAGTCCAAGGGACAAGGAGGGGGTCTCTGCCAGCTCCAGCCCTGCGTTGGAGAGATGAAAGTCACCGTGGGGGCTCCCACGAGGGCTCACACTGGGCAAATGGCGCAGGAGCTCCTCATCCTGCTCAATGGCTGGCCCGACTCCACCGCAGATCAGCTCAGTCCCCTGCCACTGCGAGGGCGAGAAGGGCTCCTTCCCCAAAAAACGCTGGCTTTGCTGAGCTGCGACGCTGTAACACAGCTGCTGGTTGCTTATGAAACTTCACGTTTTTCCAGATAATTTGCTCTTTTTCTTCCTAATTTTCATCCCTTTTTTTTTTTCTCTGTTTGTTTTCCATAAACTTACCTTAATAAATGAATGGCTTTTTAACAATGGATTTTTCATCAAAGTCCTGGGAAATTGGAAATATTAGGCTGGGAAATTGGAAATATTAGGCTGTTGCTTGTAAAACCAAGCGCAGCGCGTTTCAAACGCCACTAGCCAAAAGCAGTTTAACAGTTTCCATGCTCTGAAAATGTTTTTCTGCCCCGAGGCAGCTTGATGTGCAAGCTGGCCTTGCCCCTTGGGGCCTCCACGCCCTAGGACACATCTCGGGGCTCACTTAGCACCGGTGGGAGCAGGGCCATGCCTGGCACAAGTCCTCTGCATGGGCTGATGCTACCCCAGCACTCCCCATCCGTGGATAATTTGCCGGCCAGTGTCACCAGTGAGGCTTGCGCAGCCTTGGAGGTCCCTGCGGGACGCGGGGTTTCAAGAGCCGAGATGACTGTGGGCTTGCCAGAGCCACAGATTTCAGAAATACCCACTCTTCCCAGAAGTGTTGCCTGTGATTTCAGGGAATTTTGTCTTGAAACCTTGCCTCGCTGCCATGTCTGACCACCAGCTGAAATCTCCTGCTGCTTTTTAATGGCTCTGTCTGCAAATGCCCTCCCTGCCATGCGCTGGCGTCTTCTGCAGGCAACTTGCCCAAAAGCTCTGACCTAGAGAGCGGAGTCCACGGTGAAGGACCCATGTTTTGGCACCCCGACCTGGTCTTGCCATCCCAGCACACAACTCTCACAATGCAGAGTTTGCGTCATCCCACACCCACCGTGCCGCAGCCACACCTTGCACCCAGCGTGCCAGTTCATCCAGACCTGCTTCTAGAGTCCTTGCTCTCACCTGAGGGACGTGGTGAATCCGTCACCTCCTCCATCCCATGCCACCAACCCAGGAGGAACTGCATCCCTGGAAAGCCCTAGTGGCAGATCCAAGCTTGGTAGTTTCCCCCTGCTGTTGCCATATGATCCGTGATGGAGCAGCAACCAAGCCTGGGGAACCTGCTTCCAAAGCGATGCTGCAAAGAGAAGGAGGGGAGATGTTTAACCCAGACCTTGCAAAGGGTGGCAAGTTGGCTGTTCTTTGGAAGGACAACAGCATCTTCAGCATCCTGACTGGGCCAGTGGCTGCTTGCCAGAGGGCACCCATGAAGCACAGATGCCTCCTCCAAGATTTAGCTGCTTGCTGATAGCAATCCTTCTTAGAAAGGAGACGGGGCTGGGGGACATTTTTTTAATTGAGTATTCACCTCGAATATTGTGTTTCACCTTGAATCCTGTGTTCAGTGTTGGGCCCCTCACTACAAGAAGGACGCTGAGGTGCTGGAGCGTGTCCAGAGAAGGGCAACGAAGCTGGTGAGGGGTCTGGAGCACAAGTCTGATGAGAAGCAGCTGAGGGAACTGGGGTTGTTCAGTCTGGAGAAGAGGAGGCTGAGGGGAGCCCTCATCGCTCTCTACAACTACCTGAAAGGGGGTTGTGGTGAGGTGGGTGTTGGTCTCTTCTTCCAAGTAACTAGTGATAGGATGAAAGGAAATGGCCCCCAGTTGCACCAGGGGAGGTTTAGATTGGATATTAGGAAAAGTTTCTTTACTGAGAGAGTGGCCAAGCATTGGAACAGGCTGCCCAGGGAGGTGGTGGAGTCACCATCACTGGAGGTGTTCAAAAAACGTATAAACGTGGCACTTCGGGACACAGTTTAGTGGGCATGGTGGTGTTGGGTTGACGGTTGGACTTGATGATCTTAAAGGTCTTTTCCAACCTTAATGATTCTGTGATTCTGTGAAATACTGTAGTCTGCACCTCCCCACCGGAGGACCCTGAGCATGGCACCCAGGTCCCTGCCCTCCCACCATTTCCCACCCTTCCTGCCCTGGGCCCCAGGCACCCTGCAGACAAAGGACTGTGGGAGGTTGGAAAAATATGTGAAAAAGCATTGCTTGAACTGGTTTGTCACTTCTATTAGGCTGGCCACCGTCAGCAACATATCCAGGGCTCGCCCAGGTCTCTGCGGCATCCCCCACGTTGCACACGAAGCAGCGCAGAGCATCACGAGTGTTTACTCGGAGCCCACCACCACCGTCAGGTATTGCCCGCAGGAGAACCCCTAAATCAGAATGAGCTCTACCTTTACACAGAGGACCAAAAGGCAGGTGAAGGAACATCAGAGTTAAGTGCTCTTCCCATAGTAATACCTCCCTGCTCCCAAACCACCAGCAGACGGGTTCATGAGACAGGCGGTGGTTGTTTTACTGTGTGAAGTGGAAAGCGTTTAGACTAAGCTTCGCATTGGTGAGCAGTGATTAAATGTATCCGGGACCGGCTGTGAACACACTCAGATTAAACATATCCCAAATAACTGTAAACACAGTCATGACCCCTTGGCCTGGTGCACCAACACCGCTTCAGCGAGGAGCTGCTGGTCGCGTCTCCAGGCCATGGCGCCGCTGATGCGCTCATAAACCCGTCAAACAGTGGCCAGGCTTGCAGCCCTCGCAAGCCGCGGGAGGCATCGCCCCCCCCAGCCCTATCCCAGCGCAGGGCTCCGAGCAGCCCCCTCCTCCCTGCCGAGCTGGCAGAGCCTGCGGAGATGAGGGCCGGGAGCAGCAGCATCCCCCAAGGAAGCAGCTCTTCCTTCTTGCCTCCCCCTTCGCTCCTGTTGGTCTCTATCCCGCAATGCTTCACACAGTGCCTGCTAAAGCCGGACAAACCCCATGTTTAAATACCGACCGGGTTTTCAGCCACGAGAACAGTCTGTCCTGTGGCCCCTTCTGCTGTCTGTCTGCCCGTCCTCCCGGGCTAGCTGAGCGTGGGACAAAGGGCTGCGTCGCTGGGGCGGTTATCTCTTCCTCCATCTCCTTCCCTTGGGAGGATATCCTGGCATCATCTGCCTTCACCTACCCCGGCCGTGACATTTGTTCCCTTCCCAGCAGCTTCCTGTTTGGGATATTTCTTTGTCCTGGCTTCCTCTCCTACTTGTGCCACTGAAACCAAGGCAAATGTCCTTCGTTTTCAAGCCGATGAGGTGTTGCATGCCACATTTTGTGCTGACAACCTCCACGGCAAACTGCACCCCGTGCGCTCATCGAGCAGACCTGCCGGCTCGCCACGCCGGGCGGCAAACCCGCTCCGGCAGCCGCAACCCCACCAGAGACCCCCCCAGGCAGCTGTGTTTCCCACCAGCCACGCTGACATCTTGCTCCCTCCCTCCCGGCTCACTCAGTCGCAGAGAGAACCTGCACTAGATTAAACCACAGAAACCCTCACTTTGTGAACACCAAGCACGGGGTCCAGATCCCACCGCCGCAGCCACCCTCCTTCATCGCCCCGCGGCGGCGCAGCAACCCCTTCGGTACCGGTGGGGACAACCGCGGCTCCGCACGTGCGCAGGGGCGGTCAGCCACACCGAGCAGACACAGGCGGACCTGCGTGGTAAGAGGAGCAGTTCATGTACAAATCACGCCGAGTTCAAACAGGGTCACCAACACACCCCGTCTGGCATGAAAGACCAATCGTTAAAGCAGAGAGAAACCCTTAGATTATATTTTATGCAGCCTGCTTGAAACCAAGTGATCTGGAAAATCCCAGAGCATTCGGATGCAAAGGTCTAAATCTTAACAACACTCCTGGCGAGGCTCTGAGTTTTGTTTACGCTATTTAACAGCTTCTTCATAAGGAAACAATCTTGGTTAAGGAAAACAGACTTGGTTAAGGAAAAAAGCTACCACAAAAATCCTCGCCCCAGTGTTCAGCCGATAGAGCTCCATCAGCGACATCGCTCTCGACGCCGGTCGCAGTTGGGGTTGCTGGAGCTCCTGCACCCAGCGAGGTGTCTGGACTGGGCGGAGAGAAACCGCAGAGCCGCACGCTGCGACGCTGGCTGCTTGTGCGCCAGGAAGGGACCAGCCTCAGGGACCTGAAGGCAACCATTTATTTTTGCATGTTTTTGGAAACACTTCCTTGAACATATAATGCATTTTCCTCCCATATGTATATCTTATTGCCCTCAAATATTTAGTTTTTTTACCACAAGTCTAACTTTGTTACATAAATTTGTACTCCGCAGCTCCCTGGGGCGCAATGCTGCCTTTCACAGAGAAAATGGCTGAACAGGATTAAATTGCTCATCATGACGAAAACACAAAGCCAGGTTTAACGCCTCACACTGAAGCAAGCCATGGTTCAGAGCAGAATCAGCAGACGCCCAGATAATTACGACGTTGGGAAGAGTTAGCATTGCAGGGCATGATTCTCCCTTGCAATGAAATGGTAAGTGTGGAGATAAGGGTGATCCAATTAACTAGGCTTTATGTGGATTTCCAAACGGCATGTGGCAATGGTCTTAAGTGCTTAAAGAATGCCCGAAAGCTGTTAAAGAAAATGAGCTGCCATGGGATAAGAAGTAGAGACCTCCTGGGATTAGTAACTGGTGAAAGGTCAGGAAGTGAAGAGCAGGAGCAGGACTGCATCTCTCCCGAGGGTCTGACCACCCTGCAGCTCCCTGAGCACTCTGGAAAAGGCCAAGACACAGCGAGGTGAGGACACGTCCTGGCAGGACAACCACTAAGGGCAGTGAAAGCAATAAAGGCTGCCACAAAAAGACTATGGTGAAATCCATGCTCCAGGGCAGGGACATGTGGCTTTATGTTCAGGTGATTCACATTGCCCCTCTCTTGTGCAACATGTGGATGAAAGGAAGAGTTGCCAATCATCTCATCTGCTTCCAAAACCATCAAGCAGCTCAAATTCACATGCTTTTTCCTGCCTATTTCCTCAGGTTCCTTGCAATTGCTCCTGCTACCTCTGCAGGAACCCATCCGGGGTTAGTTTCAGATGTATCCATGCTGTAGATAACAAAAGCAAAAGAAACAGTGTGCAAGCGGCTTCATAAAGTGTGGGAAATGTAAGGATCAGGCAGGGAAGAGGGCATCTGTGGGGAGAAATAACCCCATGCGGGGAAAGGGCTCGCTGCACTTGCTGGAGCGTGCAGGAGGGAGGAGTGGCAGTGGGTCACAAGCACTGGGTCTCTGCTCTGCCAGACACGTTTGGTTCTGCCCCTGTCCCTTCTGGGCTGGAAGGAGCAGGAGTCACTGGAGCTTGAACCCCCTGGAGCTCCCTGAGCCCTGGGCCAGCCACGTGCCCTGCAGTGGGACTGTCGAGGACTGTCTTCATGGCTGGAGGGACCAGTCCCCAAACTATGCACCGCAGCCACCTCCCTGGCAAGCTGCTCCGGGCAGAGCAGGCAGGGGCAAGGATAGAGGAAGGAGTTTCAGCGCTATTTGCTATTCAAAGGAAAAATCTGTCTTCCTCATGCCCTGGGATCTCCGTTCCCACAAGTCACTGTGCTCCCCAGGAAGCCCACCCGTACTCAGTGGAGCCAGACCTGCGCTCCGGGTCACAGGGAGGCAACCAGGACGCGGGCTGCAGCAAGGATAGCCATGGCCAGGCTGAGTCACGGCCAGCGGGTCCCAGACAGATGGTCCTGCGGGCTGGGGTGTGACTCAGCTCATGGAGCGGCTGCCCCTGCTCTCAGCCCATCCTGGTGACACACGAGGCTGGGGAGGGTGAGGAGTTCAGGTCTTTTTTGTGAGCTGGGAGATGCCTCCTCACCCCCAGTTAGCAAACCTACAGACACACCCCCTAGTGACTCTGCAGAGGTTCAACGCTTGATGAGCTCCTGGGGACAAACTGACCAGTGGCTGTGGTGGAGACATGCATGGGCAGGGAGCCGGCCCCAGGCGTGCCCTGGCCATGGAGCAGAGAAGACCAACCACCCTGCAGCAGAGTCCCAGCGCTCCCAACATTCCCACTGCTCCTCACCCGCTGCCACTGACTCACCACAGGATGAGGAGCGTAGCCGAGGGCTAGAGTTGCACCAGACCAGGGCATCACCTAGGGACTGCTGCCAGCTGGTGGAGATGAGAACCTGGGAGCCATCTCAAGGAGCCCATGGCAGCCCCCCAGCCCCACTGCTCCCAGCCAGCAGTTGGCACGAGCCATCCAAGAGCCTCCAGCAGATCACATGAAGGAAGGATGGCTGGGCTCATTCATGGATGGCTCAGCCAGCGGGTGCCTGGTCTTGCTGCATGTTGGAGGCTGTTCCTGGTCAGAACTTGGGATCAAGCTCAGGAACCCACACTGTGAAGGTAGCTCTGCATGGCTAGAAAACAGCATCCCTGTCAGACATCCAGCTGTTTCTCCTCAGCCACACCAAGAGAGGGCTTCACTCCCATGACAGGTGATTACACTGCACGGATGAAAGGTGGGGTGACGGTCGGTTTTAGGGATCCAAGTGCAGACTACTCACACAGCCAGCATCCCCCTGCCGGAGTCCTGGGACCTCTTCACTGCCTCGGCAAGACTCAGGAGAAAGCAAATTAATCTGTCATGCTCCCATTCCTCTACTCCACAAATTGGTGTTGGTATGAAGGAGGCAGTGCCGACGACAACGCTCCTGTCACCCAAGAAAAGGTACTACCAGTACCTACAAATGCTGTCCTGCCTACACCCTTGCAATGATGATACTGCCTCTAATTTCTCTACCCCATTCCAGAGCATTTACTGACAAAGCCAATTTGACTAAAGCAGCATGGTTTAAAGTTTTTTCCAGTCCATTACAGACTGTATTTACCAAGAAGGTTCGAGTCCACCTGGGGAGCCGGAGGGGATGCACTTCCAGGGATGGGTTCCCAGTCATGGGCCACCGGACAACTTGCTGTCACGGCAGGAGGCTTTTTAGGTGGAAACCGTAGGAGCAAACTCCCAGGTGAAAAACTCCCTGGGTGCAAAACTCCCACAAAGGTGGGAGCTCCGCTGGGCTCACCTGCCTGCCCCCAGCCCCACAAGCTGCCCCTGGTAGCCACAGAGGCAGCCGGCTGTGCCCCACTGGTCCCTACAGCACCGGCGTGTTCCTTGGTGCCGGAGCTGGCAGCGGTTACACTGGCAAAAGCCATCACACATGCCTAGTTAAAAAAAAAGCAAGCCGCAGGTCCAACATGGCTCATCATACCTTCAGCCAGAGTGTAAGCAGACGTACTCTCTGCCCAGCGTAAGTCACATTTTCCATACAGAAATGGGATGGGGGACCTGCTTGCACAAGATCTTCAAAGAAAACTTTCCAGGGCAAAATCAGAAAGCGGAAGGAAGGAGGAGGGAGTCTACGTACTCGCACTAAGGACTTCCTTGGGTTAGACGAAGGGTCAGGGCCAGGTCTGTGTGACTCGCCTCACTTTTCTGAGACATGCCGCTGGCCTGATGCAACCCCTGCTCCAGCAGAAACAAAGCACAATGGGCCATTGCCGGTACCAGGGAGAAACATGGGAGCTGCAAGAGCTGCTATAAAAAAATATCCCTTTGCAACCCGCAAACCAAAGACACTCCCCGAGAGCTGCTGGTAAAGGAGAATCCCCTTCCACCCACCGCTTTGGGTGCTTTGTGTGTAGCAGAAAACATCCGCTGGTACCACCAGATGGACAGGATACCCAGGCTTCTGCTTTCAGACACGGTTCTGTGAACAGCTTTCAAACACAAAATCACCCACAAGAAAGAAAACAGCTGCAAAAGAGTAGCCCCAAATTTTTCCAGTCCTGAGTTGGCAGTGCATTCGCTGCTTACTCACTTCTTGCTAAGTCTAGAGCTGCCGGGTCAGGCCCCCACCCTCCCCGCCGGCACAACTACTCTTTACAGCTTGGAAGCTATTTTTTCCCACCCTGCTATCTAAAAAAAAAAGAATTGGCATGAATGCTTTTATCATCCTGAAAACACGCCAACTGCGAAGGCGACTCTGTGTCTCAGACGCCTGTTTCCTGGCAGATTTTAAGTCCTTTGCTCAACTGCTGGGATGGCGGGGGCAGGAGATGCCTGCAGCAGCAGGCTGTGAACTGTAGTTTCAAACAGTCACATGTTTAACTGCTGCTAAATACCCAGGAGACCAACATTTTCAAACAGTGGTCTAAGAGCTAGACACACAGCCAAGTGACGGCGTCGGCCCATCTGAGGTGAAGAAAAGGTGCGAGTGTGCGGCATGGTGCTGCTGTGCATGCAGACGGAGGGCCACCAGCATGGGTACCGCTACCAGGCAGTACGGAGTGGCGGCACCCGGCTCAAAACCTCCGCCTGGTCAGTCACCCCGTCGCTTCCCGGGGAACGAGGCTTCAGCTCTGTTGCCTCTCAGGGGTTTGAAGGGAAAGGATGGGACCCAGCAACCAGGCTGAGCAGGGGTGGAGTGTTGGATGACTGCGCTGTTGGCGTCCACACTTCCAGTGACCAGCTCTGGCCATAACCACCACAGCTGGCAACCTAAAGGTGCTGGGAAGTCCACGCGCAAGCTGAGACGTGGGGACAGCCCCTGCCTTGATGACACCCTAGAAGAGCCACACAAACCACAGAGCCCTTCACCCTGATGATGCTTTTTGGGGCTCCAAAGTGCTCGGAGCTGGTTTTGCATTGCAGAAATCCCTTTTCCACTCCAGCCCCAAACTGCAGGGCCTCTTACAAAAAATTACACAGGTTGAGAAAAGGCTGCAGTGCTGTCAGGCTTTACTCTTTTAGAGAGAGAAGGCGGCTGTCTCTGGCACATGACCCACAGCAACATCTACCCTAGTACCTACCTATAACTAGCCCTTCTGCCAGCTGAGGATTTCCCCTAACATTGCACTTCAGGCCATCCAAGCATTGCTTCAACTCTAAGTTACTTGGAACCACCTGTGAAAAGAATCATAGAATCTTTGGGTTGGAAGGGACCTTTAAAGGCCATCTAGTCCAACCCCCCTGCCATAAGCAGGGACATCTTCAACTAGATCAGGTTGCTCAGAGCCCCGTCCAGCCTGAACTTGAAGAAAACTAAGTAGTCCGGGAAGGCAGGAATTGATAGGCTTCCAGATTTGTTTTCACCCTAGGGAGAAATTACTAAGAAAAAATTGTTCTGGAACAGAGGTGCATGGGACAATCCAACTAACTCTCCAGAGGCTTTGAGGGATGGTCTCGCTCTCTGCAAAATAGATGGTGCCAGGAAATTGGTGCTTGTCGAACAAAATCACCATTCCCGCTGGATCTCTGCGAAGCAGATCATGACGCACCACATGCATCTCTGAGGGGAACGATGTGATCCCACCTGCAGTGCACAACCCAGGATGGCGTTTTATAAACTTGCCTGTGGCTTCTCTCCAGCTACCGTACTGATTTGTGACCATGCAGAGCAACGCATCACCGCTGCTGCGAAGGGAAGCATGAGGGCACAGCTCGGCTTCTGCATGACCCAGCCATACAAGGAGGCCAGGGCTCTCTCCGTCAGTCATGTATTATCTAAAAACCACAAGACAAAAAGAGAGCTGCAAATCTCCTGCAAAGTACAGAAGACAAGCAATAGAAGTCCTCCAATATGACACACAAGCTGCCTTCTGTCTCTCCTGCTCTCCAGATACACTTCTCCATCCCCGAGTGCCCTGTTCCCTAACAAGAAAATCAGCCTTCATCCTCCTTTGTACTTGGATGACTTCACCTCCTTCATCTTGTGCCTTCCTTCCATTTAAGCACAAGGATGGCGCCTTTCTCAGGAGGCAGCTAGCTACGAGATGGTAAACGGGGTAAACAGTAGACTTATGGAGAAAATCACGCCAAAAACCTTAGCTTGGTTCAAGTCGCATCGTGGGCTGTTGGGAGCCACAAGCAGTGAGAGCAGTGGCAGGCCACGGGCAGGAGATGCCTTTAGTGCACAGCCTCCACGTCCAAGGCCCAGCTCTCCACTGCGGTGCCCAGCCTGCATAGCACGAGCAGGGGAAGCATGGCTGCAGCTGGGGCAGGTGCCCAGAGCTCAAAATCCAGCATAGCCCAAAAGAAACACAGTCAGATACCAGCAAGAGAGCAAGCAGGAACCAACCAGGAGGTGGGGAGATATTCTGAGCTGTTTGACCCCACCACAGCCCTCTGCTTTCCAGAGCCTGGGTCCCGCAGGGCATTACAGCACGCACAGCAGCTTTCCCCTCCCAGCACTGGCGCAGGAGCCATCGGGGAGAGGAGAGCCCTGCCAGCCCGCTGCCAGCCCGAGAGCAACAGGGTGGAGGATGGGACACAGCCAGCACCTCTCTGTGGCCTCGGCCAGCAGGACTCTGCTGCCAGGCCTTGGGGGAGGAGGGGTGGAATGGTGCCATTCCTCTAACAAGAGGCGGCATCAGCGACAGCGTCTGCACTGCCAGGGCTAAGAGGCAGGCGTTAGAAAACTGCCTTTGTTCAACAGTGCCAGCCTAGAGGGAAAAAAAAAAAGCAGCATTACCAGTGATGCAAGAGACTGGTACAATCAAGGTTCCTGCCACTCCCATTGCAGCTGGTTTTAGGCACTAACGGGTAAGAGTCGGCTGCAGCTTCCATGCTATGTCTGGGCATCAGAGCGAATTTCTTCCTTAAAGGTTTCGGATGCTCCTCACAGTTGACCCAAAATAGGCAGGCTGCTTTTCCAAGGTTATGAAGCATCAGAAAACTTTTTGTACAGTTCAAAAGACAGCACTGACATTTTGGGCTGTCAAATTAGGATCATCTCAAATAGGGAACAGCACTGCCTTCAGTTGTCCCCAGGAAAATTCACCGGAGTTTCGTCAAAACTGGTGTTTGGTAGAAGGAAAGGCCTCTCCCCGCTGCAGCAGTTCCCAGACCCAAACACATAAATGACCAGCGGAGTTCACAGCCTGCAGCCAGGACACGTTTTGGGATGCCTCCTATATGGCAGGCCAGGCAGGGAACACGACATCTGCCAGAAGGGATCACCACCACCCACAGAAAGCACACACTACCAGGGTAGGAGGAAGGCAAGTCTATGAGTTAGATGTGATCTTCAGTGATTTCATGTCGCTTCTGTTGCATGCCGCCGCATCAGTCTAGTGGTTCACTGTACGCATCGAAAAAACCCATTCTTTTACGTCATTTTTCCAGTGATGGGAATAAGGCCGTATTTCAATTAGTATTTACCAAAACAAGAGCCAGACAAACTCAGTACTGTGTGAAGATATGTTTATTCCAAAGCTAAATTTCTCACATAAAACAACGTCTCTGAACAGCAGCATCAGTCCTTACACAGATCTACAACAGCCTTCTGGGCTCCGCAGCTTGGGGTCTTGAACCACCATCAACAGAGCAGTAGGGAATCTCGTTACAGAGTTGTCAGAAAGGGGAGGGAAATGACAAAAAACAGATACATTGCCACTGGCACAACTTAAGAAATTGCCTGCTCACAAGAAGAGAAAAGGTGTCAAGACACTTCGCAGGAAGCTTAATGTCTGCACAAAGATCTCGCAGAACACCCTGCTCTCTGCAGGCTGCTTGCCAAGGAGCAGCCGCCACTGTCAGGAGAGAACTGCATTATTCCTGCAGACAGAAAACAGGACTGTTGGGTTAAAGAATCTGCTGAACTGCTTCCAAGGACTGAAGTGGCTGAGAGGTCACGTTAGTGATGTGCTCCTTTGCAGGCTGGAGCCCTCGCACCAGCTCCAGCATGCACGTTTGGTCCCAGCTGACACCCTAGAGGGGTTTACCTTCTTCCTCCTGCCTCAGCCTCTTGGAGAGATGCTCGCTGATGGCCATGAGGGGGTTGGCTCTGTACCTGGGATTGGTGATGACCTCATGAAACCGAGCCACTTCCTCCTCTCTGAGGAAAGAAAAACACCACACAAATGCTAAGTGTCTCATGCAAAAGGAACTGAGCAGGTAAGAACAGAACTCGTGAAGCAGTGGGTTTCTGTACAGACAGAATGATCCTGGGTGTAAACCTCAGAAAGAAACAGTGCAACAAATAAACCTAATTTACTCAAGAGCAAAGCTCAAATTGCTGCCAGCTTTATGGCAGCCAGAGACTGGATCTCATGCCACAGAGACAGAAACAATCACGTTAGTGTCCAGCATCACTTGAAAATGTTTTTTTTAGAGCTTTTCCCTAGTAAATCAGGATCAAGAGACTGTGGGTATCTAGTAAATCACTAAGAATGAAAACTACTTCAGATTGCACTAGCACAACAGCAGATTCTGCTTTTGAGAGCTCATCTTTACTGCTCAATGTAGAGGCTTGGTAATCCTATATGCAACACTAGTCAGACACCATGGGAGAAGCATGACAGAATTACCTCTGCATGCCTGGTCACAGCTGGTTGCTGTGGAAATGGTCTTGTCTTAAAAAGCAAGCAAGCAAGGAGGAACAAGAACAGAGCAGGGGTGTAAAATAAAAAACAGTGAGTTTTCACAGAAGTCACATCCATTGCAGCCTCCCCCCTCCCTCAGACAGACTGCCAGGCTCTCCACAGCCCAGCCAGACACGCATCTCCATGCTCTCAGTAGTTGCTGTGGATCAGCAGAGTGCTCTTCAGCTTGCAGCACACAGTTAGTTCCCTCCCTAGTATGGTCCTTCTCTTCAACACCAGCCCTGCCCCTGACAGAGGAACAGAGAGATGTCAAACCTGAAGCATGGGTTGTGGCAGTTGAGGCAATAAGGTGAGGCTTAGGGAACCTCCAGTCCTAACTAACATCCTGGAAAATAAACCCCAAGACATTCCTCCAAACTTTTTTCCCTCCCAAGGAGCACAGACTTCCCAGACCACTATGGTAAGATACGTGCCACTAGTCAGTGCATCTGTCCAGTTTTGTGCAGAGTAGAAGAGGGCGGCCATACGGGATCATTGGCTTGCTGATACAGAAGATGGCAGTGGAGTTGCCTATTCAGATTTAGATCTGTATACAAGTCCCTCCTCAAGCAGTGTTCCTCACCCATGAGTTCCAGCACAAAGAGACACTCACTGGTGGCACTCAAGGCCATGGCCTGGGGCTTCTGCAATGAGCCGAGGAGGGACTCATCCAGAAAGACTTCCCAGCATTGACACTGGCCAGTTTCAGACAGAGGAGGGTTTTCACAGAGTGTGCTGGAGAGGCAGTGCTGGGATCTGTAGACTGACTGTTCTCCTCATCCTTTATTTTAAAGTTGAGTGGCTCAGAACTGACCAATCCTGGAAACAGGAATCACAGAAGGCAAACACTGCCAGATCACAGTGCCTAGCCCCAGGAGAGTTGTGCTGAGGGGAAATGAAGTTCTTGATGCCTGGTGGCAGTATAAAGAGATTATACAGAGGAATAAGGAGTTGCCAGATCAAGTCCAGGAATTATTCAAAAGCATTTAGTGCTTCATTTTACAAGAAAAGGTTTGGCAGATATCAACAGACAGATGCCCTCTTAAGAGACGTATGGCATCTAAGTTAGCATCCCAGAAGTGTTCTAACAGAGCAGCTGTAGCTCCTGAGGCTATGCAGAGTTCCAGGAGCTCCTCACCTACACAACCGCAGGAGGCTTTCCTGAAGGGTGTCAGCTAGAGCCACATGGGCCTGGTGTCACAAAAGGCTCAGTCACAGCTGGATGTTGCAGCAAGCCAAGACAAGGGATGCACCACCTGGTTGATAACCACATCATCCATGACACACAGAGGGACACTGTACAGACATACTCACTTTCTACAGCAAGAAATGACAACTGTGGCCAGGAGAAACAAAAAACAGTTGGTGTGGGTTTGTGCTGAAACCCCACAGACCATACACAGGAGCCCAAGCCATCATTTTCTTTTCAACGAGACAGGGAAAGCGAACTCTTAACAGAGCAAGTGCAGTTTCCTGTGCTCCCTTCACTTACATTTTACATGAGACAGAAGCAGACTGAATCTATTTAGAATTGACCGAGTCTGATAGGGACTAAGACAGAAGGACACCTACAAACACCCTGCACTATGTAAAGGTGAAAATCAAAGCTGCCACCTCTTGCAGGGTCTTCAGGTGTGCAAGACTGAAACACAGGAACGAGCTGCCTAGAGAGGCTGTGTGATCTCCATCCCTGGAGATATTCAAAAGCTGTATGGATGTGGGCAACAAGTTCTAGGTGACCCTGCTTGAGCACATCTGGTTGGACCAGATGACCTCCAGATGACTCTACCAGTTTTGACCATTCTGTAATGCTCAGCAGGGACTGGACACTCTGATAATTGGGTACTTACAAGAGACGGTGTTTCTGAGCTTGTTTCATCAGACAGAAGTCTGCTGGTTCTGCCTTTGCTTTTACATGGCTGTGGAGAAAAGAAACAAAACAAGTGAGTGAGTGTTATAGAGGAGCAGTAATTTAGCAGTCACTGTGGAGGTGGAAAGAGTCCAGAGATTCTACATCTGCCTTCCCAGAAAGTATAGGTAATTGTCCTGTATGGAAATTGTCCTGAAAGGCAATTATTTCCATAGCCAGACAGTAACGGAGATGCAAACTTCTTCTGCCACAGACTGACAACAGCTTAGGAGTCAGGACCGAATGGGCAGGAGGTAAATGCACTAAGGAAAAATCAGATCACTTAGTTCTAGAACTGGTCATTAGCTGTCCATGCCAAGATCACTTTCTGCTTATCACTAATCTCCAGGTCAAACCGATACTGTTGCTTAGCGAGAAGATCCCATCGAACTTCCCCTCACCACCAGGCATGTGTCACCTCTGCACATCTCATGTTCCTTGCTAACGCTGCAGAGCTCCAGCACCAGCAGACATCACTTACAGACAGTGCCACGGTTACTCAGCAAGAAGAGAGAACTGCCAGCCCTGCTTCAGATCCAGCAGCAGGACCACTGGGGTGTAAGGTGTCACTTATATTTTAAGTTAAAGAATGACAATATTCCTTTCCCCCTGTGAACACATCCTCGCCAAAGGTTTAGCAGTTTAAGTCAGACACAGATTAGCTAGAGTGAAAGGACAACAGCATAGCTTCAGCTTTTGCCACCAAACATAGGTTCTAGAACCCCAGGAAGTTCGGAGATGATGGACTCGCAGGAACACAGGATGGTGCACTATGCGCAGCCAAGGAACAGCAGCAGACATAGGTCTGCACCCTCTGCACCCACTTCTTGTTCCTGGGCAAAGTCCAAGGAGGCCAGAGGTGTAATCCCATCCTGCACAGGATGCTGGAAGCACATGGTGCCCAAAGCCAAGCAGCAGCAGAGATTTACCACAAAGCCAAGTGCTGAGCCCAAGCAAGGGACATGCAGGAAGGGCAGCGACTGCTTTTGGGACTTGAAGTGCACAAAGGGAGTTGTTGGTAGAAGTGGACATTAAGGAAAGGAGAAGAAACTTCCTTTCTTCAGGATTACACAGATACAGAAGTAAACAGGAGAAGCAAGTGGGGAAGAGGGTCTGCCTTCACAGAGCAGCTCCCCTCCGATTTGCCCTGGGGCTGAGGCCCAGCACACAGGCCAAGGTGGGAAGAGGGTCTTCCTCCCACCCCTCTGATGGGGCAGGGCTCAAGGAGGAACCTTCCCTTACTGGTGGGTGCTGGGGAGCCAGGTCTCCCCGACCTGATCTGCCGCAGAGCCCTTCAGCTTTCTCAACGTTAGGGAACATGACAGTCCCTCACCTTCTCTTCAAGACAGCAGGATCTGGTCTCTTGTTGGCAGTGTTACAGTGACCTCCTCTTCCTATTTCCCTCTCTGACCCACTACTCTCCATCCTTTTATTCTGCATTTTTTTCCCCATTCTTCCTTTCCTCGTCCTCCCTTGCCCCATATTGCTTCACCACACTCACTTCCACCATCCCTCTCTACTCAATCAGCTCCTGCTCCTTTTCCTCATCTCTCCCTCTCCTCATCTTGGCCCATTTTATTTTTCCTCAGGGGGGATCCTGGTGGACCCAAGCTGCTGAGGGCTGCTCTCACCACCGCCCCGATCACACGTGAATCACCCTCAGCCCAGCACAGTGTGCACCAGCGTCAAAGCTCCCTACCAACCCAGACAAACCCAAACAGGGTAGATGTACGTCAGCCAGCCTGTGCAGCACAGAGCATGTACAACAAATGGCAGCCGGGCAGATCAATGCCCACACGCTGCTCCTGTACCCTTCAGCCCCTCTTGAGGTCACCTCAGCACAGCGGGCATTACACAAAAGGCCTGGAAGCTCACGAGTAACAGTGGTCAGCAAGAGCAGCAAACAGCTGTAGGGGTTCGAGCAGCTCCTGTCACACTGCTGCGTCCTCTGGTACTGCAAGACACAGAAAGAGCAGGAAGCATCTCTGCTCTTTTCATGTCCCTTAACTGCTCAGCACAGGAACAATTTCTTGTCCCAGTTTGCCTGGATCGCTCGCAGAAGCACAGAGCAACCCCTTCTCAAACTGGATGGCAACGCAAGGTCACCAGAGCAGAGGCGTGCCAAATCTGTGTGTGCCACCAAGTCGCCATGGCAGTCCCTTCAAAGATGAGTAGCTCTGCAGAGGGTGACGATGCTTAAAGAAAAGCCTTTCTAGAGTACATCCCGGGCCGTATGAGACCACGTGCCCCAGAGGCTGTGCCTCTCGGGACAGCTGCCTCTGCAGCACACCACGAGGGCATGGGGCTGCTTCAGGCTGTGCAAGCCCACTTTTGCCTTCAGCCACCCTGCTATTTTAAAGGGCTCAGTGCTTCTGAAGGCTTTTCAGTTCCACTCAACAGCTCTGCCCCACTGGTCTGGCAGGTTCGAAAGGCTGCTGCCTGAATTTCCCTCACCAAACCACCAGCATGCTGCCTGCTCACTTGGATCGTGTTAGTAGCCCTGTTTCATTACACTTCATTGCCTTCATTCATTATAAAACAGAATAAAAACCTCACTGTAATGCTCCCCTTCCAGCAGGAGATCAAATTCCTGGAGAATCTAATCTTTTATTAATAATGCTGACAAATCACCAGAGTATTATCCTTCATTTATGTAATGATTCAAATCCTATAAAAGCCTCCTCTTGATTATTTCACTTATGCACACACATCCTCATGCAGTCCAGGAAGCCACAAGCCAGCAAGGGGAAGAAGAGCACTGTTAGCTCCTTCATGCCAGTACCGAGGGGGTATGTTACTGGCAATACCAACTGGTTTTTGGTCGGCATGTCACAAGCAATCTGGGTGACATCAGTCAGTGCCAAGCTCCCACCTCCACTGCACTGACTGCAGATGGTGCTGGCCAATCCCGAAATTTTCAGCCAAGGCTGGGCTTCTCTACCCTGCTGTGCCACAGCCCCACTGGGCTTTCTAGACACCAGAGCCTTGCAGCCAAAGTGACAACAGAGCCAGGATATGAGATCAGGCTTCCAGAAGGAGAAGTGTGGCTGCCACACTCCCACAGGAGGTCTGGGTTTGGAGAGAGAGGGAGCCAACAGTACTTCTCTGAGGATGTCAGGCTAGAGATTCGTGCAAACCACTGAATGCTTCCACCTGTGCCACACACAAAGTTTACTACAGAATAAAAGAGTGATTGCAGCAGCTGGAAGGACCATTTTGGCCAGCGTATAGCCACATCCTCCCCAGTATTTGCAGCTCAGAGACCTTGTGCCAGCTGCAGTTTATATACATGCAGTAACCCTCCCAAGGAGCTCTCCTCACTGGATTTGTCAGGTTTCACCTAAAGCCACAGGCTTCCCTCACCCACGACACACTGCAGCAAGCAGCTGTGCAGAGCAGTGAGCCTCCTGCTTGCAGTGAACCTGCTACTTGCTAGCTACCATGTCTTTCATTTCTTACTGGAAAAGGAAATGAATTACTTCCTAACCACATCACACGACTTTACAGACTATCACATTCCCAAGCCTCTTTGCCTCTACCTCCTGTCCAGGCTGAGGACTCCCCAGCTCGCTTAGTCACTCCTTGCACAGAAGTTGTGCCAGAACCTTCACCATCATCCTTGTCAGCCACCACTGAGCCTTTTCCAGTTCTACTCTATCTTTTGAGCTGCTCCAGAATTGCAGGCTGCAGCAACACCATGTATTGGTACTAGATTACGCAGCCACCCAGGAAAGCAATCCCCAAAGAAAGCACCCTACCTGTCCCCCCTCCCCAATACGTACTTTCTGCAAGCCGCTCTCCTGGATAGCAGGGGCTCAGCCACCAAGGGAGCTGGGGGAAAATGGTGAGGGGGAATGTCTCCTGAACACAACCTGGAGTCAGATGCCACATGTGGTTGTGGCACCTCATCACAGAAAGGGGCAAAGCCCTCTTCAGGCTCAGGCTGAGCCCTGGTCCAGAACACCATCCAACCAACCCTCAGTGCTCTGCAAGACTTGAGACTCTGCTTGTACTTTTGCTGTTCATTCGCACTGAAAGAGAGGGCAGGCTGACTGAATGGCTGTATAAAGAAAAAAAGTGCTATTCAAAGAATTAGAAGCCAAGTCAAGGAAGGAAATACTTTCCCATGCAAGGTTCATAGCTGCTGTTTGTCTGAGGAGTAGCTTTCCAGAAGCACAGGGAGCTGCCAACTCAACCATGCTCTTACAGAGCATAGGTGTCCCACCCGGGTCAGTTTATTTTTGGGGCATCCAGCAAGTCAGTCACAAGAGGGTTCATGGTATCTCCAGCCTTGATCTGCAACCAAAGAAGAGGGTGCTTTGCCAGACAGCTGCCTTCTTGACTTCTTCTCTAATCCAAATGCTTTCTTATTACAGCCAAAACAGGTTTCTAGTTCCAACCCCTACTGAGCAACTGGAGAGGAGGGACAAGCATTTGTGCAGCATGCAGAGTGCTTTTATTCTGCACTGGAAGATGCAAAAGCAGCTACAACACTGACTGGATGGTCAGCCAGAGCACTGCATTAAAAAGGAAAAAATGTAAGGGCAACCAGAACCTACCCTATGGCTGGCTGGGATGGTTGACATGTGGGTTTCAGAGGATCAGAAATAGCCCTTCTCTTTCAGTTCAATAAAGGGAATGGAAACACCATCTTTCTGCTCTTGTCCAAAGTCACATTCCAAGCTAACGGGGTGAACAAAGAGTCTGGCCAGAGCACAAAGCTCTGTCCAAGGGCTTGAACTGCCTCAGGAGAAAGCCTGGAGGTCTGGCAGGCTGCAACATGGCCAGAGGCTCACATGGGAAGGGAGTAAAAAATTTTAGCAGGCAGCACTGTGCGCTGGACCCTGACTCTCCAGATCTACTCCCCTCTGTCACACCTGAGCTGTGTGAATTTGGGCAAGCCATTATCCCAGTCTTCGCCACTTGCAATACAAGAATTTGTCCCCTTTGAATGCTGCAGATATAACCTACTAGAAAAGAACGGATTTCTCTTATTGAGTCAAACACCATTTGCTGATAGTTATGTTGAGGACAATTTTCACCATAAAGAACACACCTCAAGCCCAGATCCCCAGGTGAGCTCAGCAGCATTACACTCTGGACACCTGTGAGTCACTCCTGCAACTCCCAGGACATCTGGTTGCTCCCAGCCTGTCTCATGCCAAGACTCATACGAGCAATACAGTTTCCCTCTTAGCTGTGGATTCAGAAGACACATTTAAGCTGTCTTGTGGCAAGTGAAGCACGGAAAGGAGCAAAATGGAGTTGAGGATGAGGCCTGTTCTCCCGACCACTGGCATCAAGTTTGCATTGCCTGCAGCTACAAGCTGAGCTGAAGAGCACTTTGTCCTGCAGGAAAAAGGGAAACACATGGCCCATCCCCAAATGGCACATACCTCTTGGGTGGCTTCCTGCCACCTGTGGTCAGGTCGGAGAGCTCAGGTAGGGCTTCCATCAACGGCTGCATGTCTCCCACCACAGGTGTTGCTTTCCGCTTTGCTTCAGCTTTTTGCTTCTGCTTGGCTAGTTTCACACTTTCTATTTCTGAATTAGAAGCAAGACATTACTGGAGGAAGGGGAATTGTTTGCAAGAGAGAGCCCTTGAGCTAAGAAATTCATAGGCTGCTTCACCATCTACAGAACCACAGGCCAGAAGTGATTTAAACCAGGGAAAGACTGAAAATAATGCAGCTGGGCAGTTCCCTCCTTTGTTGTGTTTTCTTATAACTACATACATCTCTAAATGAACTCCTCAGACTGATTTTGGCTGAACTATTTCCACCCCTTGCACCATGGTGCGCAAGACTGTTCATTGCTCACAGCAACACGTCACAGGAGTCCTGGGGTGGGAAAAAAACATGCTGACCTTGCATGGAATTGGAGGAGAGAAACAAGAGGGGAAGAGACAGACCAAATACAGTCAGCTCCACATGTGGCATTAAACAGTCACAGGCCCATCTCTCCTTTGCTGCCAGGACAAAACAATGGTCTCCTAGCACAGGCCAAAAAAAATTGACTTAATTTCAGTTGTTTGCTTAGTTTGGAGCAAGTCAAGGTCTCACCTTCATGACTCATAGTGGAGCTCAACCAGTCAGATGCTGGATAAACTGGGCCCTTAGAAAAGCACTGCACCAGAGGCAGCTGGCTTTTCCCCGACACCATGTTTACCAGTCTCCCTGCAGCAGCTCTGGGCAAGGCTGTGGGCACATAAGGCTCTACAAGTGTGACAACAGTCTCCCTGCTTGGCCATGGGAGGTTTCCGCCTCAGTCCTCGAGGCTCCCTGGCGTAGAAATAGGTCCCACAGCTGCCCAAGCCTTACAGAGCCAGCAGCCATCAGGGCGAGCCCCAGCAGATCATGTTCTCCTCCAGGACAGCCCACAGAAGCCCACCACTGCTACAAGCCTCCAGCTGAGCTCCAAGATGCCACAACCTCTCCCAGAAGTCCTTTGATGATGCCACAAGAAACAACCAGAGTTCAGTGCAATCCCTGAGCTCCCTTTCCTTCTGCCAAGTGATCACTGGACCTGGAAACCCACTGCATTGCCTTGACACCCGTGAGGGGTACCAGTGCTGCAGGGTACACTGGAGGACTCCACCTCCTGCATGTGCACCCCGGAGGCCGCAGCGGAAGAGCAGGCTTCTGCTTATTGCCTTGGACAATGAGCGTGTTGCAAGGATGAGCACCAGTGCTGAGCTAGAAACTCCTTCTCTGGACACGACGGAGCACAGTGCCAGCAGCATGGGGCCAAGCTGGCGACACAGGGAGGCCAATGGCTTCCAACGCAGCATGGCCATGGAAGCAGGACTAAATCAGCACAAGTATTTTTGGTAGGAACACAAAAGCAGCCAGTCCCACTCTACAGACCACAGGCAAGATGCCACCAGCAATTCTGGGTCTAATCCTGCTGCCTACATTCAAGACAGCAGAACTCAAATTCACTGGCTAGCCACTGGCTCCTGTAATGTCTTTGTCTTGTTCACTCTCTAACTCAGCTGAGTCAAAGAGCAACAGTTTTTCATGAACTGCAATTCTGTTGTACTTGGATGTTTGTGACAAATTTGGATTGTAAACGCTTCTCCTCACAGCAATCCCTGCCAAGAACATAGCTTTCTGTTCTGCATCACTTCTTTTTTTGGTCTGGCTTTATGAAGCTGACTACTTCACTGCTTTCATAAACAGTTATGTGCTCAAAATTTTCAGACACCTGATTCTGCGCAAACATCCCAAATTCTTTTCCTGTGAAGTCTTGTTCATCTGAGGAGCCATGCGATATATATATTTTTAAATGTGCATACTTCTAATGTCTGAAGCATTGCATAAATTTTTTCCCTCTTTAGTCTCTCCTGAGATGATTTATTGGAATGGAAGAAATCTCTAATTTTGCGTTTGCACTACTGGGCTGCACTTTAGTTCCCAGGGTCTTGGCATCCAGTGTCACAAAAGCAGCCCTGGGACAAGAAGAAACAACAAACTCTTGGGAAGATTTAGGAAAACAGAGATGTGATGATAACAATTTCAGCAGTCCAAGTTGCGTTCTCTTTTTGGGGTGCAAGGAGCAGGCAGATTTATCCGCATCAAATAAAAATCAATGTGCTTCGGTTGACTGCAGCTCTTTAAGGTCATGATGTTAGAATGCCAAGTTTCATTTAAAAATCGCCATCTCTGGAAATACCAGTTCATTTCACTCCATCAGCTAGTAATAATACTACCAGTTTCTTTATTGATGTTTATATAGGCTCTTTCCAGCTATTCCATTTCTCTCTGTAACAAGCTGCACACCTGGTACTAACACTCGCTGACTTTTCTTACAGAAATCCCTGGGTACTTGCTATCCTTAGCAAGGATATTTGGTAAGTTTTGCAAGTTGGTATTTGCCAACTGGCCACAAGTTTAGTGGGGGAGTTAAGAGAGCAAACAACTTAGGTACTTCTGTATCTGTAAAGCACTTCAGATACCTACTATCTTCTAAGACAGAGATAATTTGGCCTGAAGTTTCCCATCTGGGTGTTCTCCCCAAAGCAAAGCCTCTGCATTTCATTTGTATTCCCTCAGCCTAGTAACTTCAGACAAGAGAGGAGGAAAGAGGCCACGGCAGGGCCAAAATAACATATGTGATCTTGAGAAAGACTGATGCTACAAAGGCATATATGCTGGCAGGCAGGATTAAGAGAGTGTAGGGATCCTGCTCCTGGGCTTTTCCTACTTCCTTGTTCCCTCACTATGGGAGCAGTGCCATCACCTAACTGCAGGAGCGTGCCCTCTGTTTCTTGCAGAAGACACAAGTCCCATGTACGCCTTTTACTGTGGGTTCTGTCATAAAATGCTGCTGAGGACTTACCTTCCTCCACAGCACCTGGTACCAGTCCTGGTATCAGGGGAGGAAAGCTCAGCTGTGCTCCAGCAGTCCCCTCCTCTGTTCCCATAGCAGTATCAGGCAAGGAGAGACCTTTAGGAGCACTGAAATTGCAGCAGCAGGCCAGACGTTCAGACCAGCACAGCCGTCTATGCTTTGTGCCCAACAGGGACACCGAGGGTTGCAGATGTCAAAGACACTTGGGAGTTGTTGGCTGGTGATAGGGAGGAGGTTTCCTCCACGCTCATGGTGTTAAATTATCAGCTTTTTATGTAAAAGGAGCCAGAAACACCTTCACTGTGACTGGTGAAATCACAGGGTGATGGACTTGAGCTCAGAGCTCAGGAGCAGAGAGCACATAGTGCAGCAGAAACCCCATCCCTCAGCTCCAAGCACAGGCTGTCAGTAACTCGGTTGGGCAGAAAGGTTTTAAGGGAAAAGCCTGTCCCAAGAACAGTTCCAGGTGGCAAGAGGAATCCCTCTGCTACACCGGGTGTCTCTTACTGTGCTGAGATACTCGAAGCAAAAACACAGACACTTCCCACAGGAAACAAGAAGCATTTCTGCCATGCGATGGTTCTGTCTAGTTTGTATTTCACAACCTCGAGAAAGGCCAGACTGTCTGTTAAGTGGGTTCACTGACCTGTGGTACATGGGAAAGGGCAGTAACGCAACCAGCAGCATCCAGAGACCTCCCTTTCTGAAGGGCTGGAGGGCCCACTGCAGGCTTTCACCACAGGGGCCTGGGATGAGCTGGCGGCTGCGTGAGGCTCAGCTCCAGCCTGTTCTACTGTGCCCACAGCTCCTCACGGAGGAGCAGCTCTGCTATACAGCTAGCCAGATCCGTACCAGAGCTTTAAGAGATACAGAAACACGCTAAACATACATGGGCACAGCGTCCTATCTGGATAAAGAAAGGTTTTATGTAGTCACTTATATTTACGCATGGAGGAAGATCAAAAGTAGGTTTGGGGCAATGACTCGATCTCGGTGCTAAACACTGAGAAACAATACCTGGGACTTCTACCCGCTGTGCTGAGGACCAGATGTGAAGGTTTCTGAGAAGCATTCAGCCTCCCCCGACACTGCCCAACACTCCCACTCACACCCCATGTACAGAGGGATCCAACAGAGCCACACTCCGTGATGCCTGCGGTACCACCGTGCTTCGGAGGAGTACTTACTCTGTAGCCATCTTTCTTTCCTCATCTTCATTTTTTCTTTTTTAGAAAGAATTGTTTTTTCTTCTAAACCTGGAAGGAAAAGAGGAAAAGAGAGACATTGAGATGGAGCCTGGCTCCTGCACACAGATTCAGTGCTGGACACTTCCCAAAGATAGCAGAGTCCATAATATTTTGTTCAACCCTTGATGATTTTGAACTTGCTGGCAGGTTGGGCAGGCTGCAGGCAAACCGGGGGCTACACTGCACCTCAACTTGTAGCCAAGCAAATCAAACCCAGCTCGCTGTGAGTGAAGAAATAAGAAACGGGCAAGTAGATTGGATCATCAGCACCATAGGCCCTGTTTTCTCAGGCCAGGTAGCTCTTTGAGAAAAGCTTTTTGAGAGACCCTTGCCCCCTGTCCTGCACTCCTGCATGAACCTGGCCTGGGAGCTGGCATCTTCTTTGAAGACTAGCTGGAAGTGATGGGAGGACCTACAGGTTCCAGAACTGGGAGCAAAAAGCAAGTTTTAATCTGAAAATATGCACGCCAATAAAGCTAGGAAGAAGGAAAACTCGGGCTGCAGACATGGGCGAGGGTAGAAGGGGGAATGGCAGCCTGGCACGGCTATAGGCATCTGCCTGCCCAATGACCTCAACGCCTGCCCGGACAGCACACGGCAGGCAGGGAAAGGACTGAAAAGGGTCTGAAATACGCGGTTCTGTGGCATCCCTAAGGAACAGCCAACTACTAACAGCTTGTAAAAAAGGCTAGTACCTACTACATACCAAATTCAGTATTTGGAAACCAGCTGTTGATCACTGATATCCCATACCCAGTAAAGTAACGTCACAAATATTTTTACTGGAGATCCGTTGCAGACGCTATAAAATTTTATCTTCAGTGTTTAAAGCAAAATTGACTTTAGTCAACTTTTCTCTTGAAATGTGCTGGAAATACTGCTACAGGAATGCCAACGGAGGAAGAGAAAAAATACCCTTTTTCTCCCCAAAATACACAAGAGAAAACAATTCAACGCAACTCTGAAAACAACTAACTGTGGACAACTTCTCGGAGGCTGCGAATCTTTCAGGATGATTTAAACAAAAGCAGGATCATAATTTAGTAATTTCAATGCCTTAAGATCAGAACAAGCCTGCTGGGGCTGGGAGGACTTCTCCATAAAGCCAACAACCACCACCATGTTTTGAGTTTCCAGAGGACACGGAGAACGAAGCTGTAGCTTTCACTGCCTCGTGTCCCAGAAAAATACGTTACTGCAGTCAATGCACCCAAGAAGCAAGAAATAAAACCATGCCTAGAAGCCACCACTCAGTTACAAAGCTCAGGGACGCCCTGAAGGGTTTGTGTGTGACTGATGCTGCTGTCCATTCTTCCGTCTCCTGCAAAAAGCACCAACGCACGGGCACCCTGCTAGGCCCGGGCCAGCAGGCCAGCCCGCCGGGACACGGGGCCAGCCAGAGACAAACATCCCGTCTTGTTAAGGCCAAATTTCCTCAATCCATTTGCTGTGGTATCAAAGCAGATGCTAAAACAACTAATTGCACGTTCCAATAACCAACTCCTGGCTACCCCCACCCCCCATCGCCCCACGTTTCTGTGGTTTCAGGGGAAAAAAAGGATGACTCGCGAGAGGCCAAAACGCAAGTCACGCCCTGCTGATGCCGAGGGGCGGCCTGCACGAGGCACCTCCGCCCTGCCCGAGCCTGCCCGGGTTTCAGCGGCGGCAGTGCCGGGGACATGTGCCCCCTCGTCTGAAAACACGCTCATTACTGCATTGGGAAAGCAGCGCCTGGCGGGACTTGTTAGTGAAAATTAAAAAAAAAAAAAAAAAAAAAAAAAATTTCAGCCAGCTGGCCAATTCTAGTAATAACATCGATTCAGATTTTTTTTCTCCCCCTCCCCAAACAGCAGCAGAATATTTAAGGAAACACAAAAGCTGTTTTCCTGGCAGCAGCCCAGCCTCGCTGCAGGCCGGGGCCCGTAGCCGCAGGCCACCAGAGGGGCGCAGGGAGGGGAGCCGGGGCCCTCCTCTGCCCACCGCGAGCACCTGGTGAAACGGCCGGTTTCTGCCCTTTTTCACTGCCAGCTCCCCGGACACCTCCATTTTATGCATCCCTCCCCGCCCCTCAGGAGGTTGTTTTGCTGCTGGAAGGTGCCAAGTTGTGTTTGGCAACTTGCAGGCACGACGCCGAGTGCCAAAGCCGCTGGAAAGCCACTGGAGAACAGTGGAGGCAGAATTTAGCTAGTTAATTAACGGCACAGACTGTCCCCAAGGTAGTCTTTTATTTTTATTTAGCTTGCAAGCACCTCTGAGATCAAAGCCAGACTGCAGCTCCAGTTTAATTATTTTTCTGTAAAATCTGAAGGGTTTGGGTGCCCCCCGGCCCATTCCACATGTAATTTAACAACACTTGCCTTTGAAGCCTTGTGCACAGAAGAAAGGTGAAGCAAAACCCACTTATATTAGCTGAGGGTAATTTACATACAGTAAACTTGACAATTATTCCTTTCAGCAAGGATGTGTTTTTTCTTCCGTCTGATCTGCGCAGTACAAAACATCTCAAACACAAACAGATTAAAAAAAACCCAAAACAATAGCTTTTTGCCTCCTACATGAAGCATCTGATTCTAGTCCTGACAATTCTCAGGATCCTGCTTTCACGACAGACAAGCAGATTATTTTTCAGTACAGCTTCCTTCACTTCAGAAAGGTTGAGTTTTTTTGGTAAACGACTCCTTAGACTAAAAAAAAATAAATTGTATATAGATGACTACTTTTCATAAAGGACCCCTTGGACTAAAAATATATATACTACCTTAAAAGTCTCCATTTTATCCTTTCTAGGCATTCAGAAAGAAGCCGGACTGCATTAAAGCCGTAACACTACAGGCTTCCCTGAGCCCCAAGATCCCACTATTTAAGTTTGACTCCACAACTGTGAGGGTGAAAACACAGGCTTCACAGTTCCAGGAAACCACATTACTTTGAGGACTTGGCCATGAGCAGAAATATCAAGTCTGAGCAGAAATAGCAAATAAACCGGTGCCTGTGCAATGCCACACGAAGAGAGGAGGGTCCTCCCGCACCGGGCATCTGCTCCCCACTGTGCACAGCTGCAGTGAAGCACCAAGTGCCCCCTTCGGTACGAGCTATTAAGAAATAGCACGTAGTATTAAGTATTATTCCCAGAACTTCGATGATACATAACAGTAAAGCTGTTGCTGCTCAAAACATAGTATTTTGGCAAAACAGGGTACCGTATAAATTGAAGTTAAACAACAACAGATGTGTTAATTTTAGCCTCAGTTGTGTAACAGCAGCAAAAATGAGCATATGCCTACAGCTGTGGGACGAGTTCACTAAAGAAATTCAGAGAGCACACCCAAAAGCAGAAGACTGGGTGTCTTTTGGGGTTTTCTTGGTTTGTTTTTTTTAAAAATTACATAGTGTCACTTGTAAATTGGCTGATACCCTTTTACACTGGAAGGGCCTGGGAAATGGTAAGCCGGTCTCCTGGGGCAAACGCAACAGTGGTGTGACCTGACAGATGCCAGTGCAGAACTCCTGAAGGTATTCTCTTTCCTCTAGGAAGAAAGTTGAGGGGCAACACAGGCCAGGCAGAAAGTCAGCGAAGATGTCCTCCAGCAGAGACGGTGCTCTGCGGGAGCTGCCCTCATCTCATCCAGCAGCTCAGCTCCCAGCCAGGCGACCTCCCACTCCGCCTCTCCTGCACAAAGCACTGACTGGGGGCTGACACCCAGGCTCTTTGCCCCCTTGCTCTTAGAGGAGCCCCCAGAGACAGCTTGGTGGCCTGTACGTGGTGCACAGAGACCATGGCGGGGGAGTGTTTGGGTTTTAGCCAGTCCAAGCCCCTCCACCCTAAGGAGGCTCGGCAACCAGTGTTGGAAGAGATGATGACAGCCCGTGCTGGGACAGGGCAGGCTTCACCATGGATACAGCATTTGCTTTTTATGTTCCAAAACAAGCTACATTATTTTTGTTCACGCTTAATCATTACACCAGCACGCAGGCTCTTGCCCTCAGTGAGGAAGGCATCCTATTTAAAGTGGGATCTGCATTCTCAACCCTTCCAGATTGCCTGGTTATTTAACATAGAGCCTACTTTCAAGCCCAGCTTCCCACCCAAGACCCGGAGGAGCTGTGCGACCCATGTCCTTACGCCAAGGTCATGCCTCCGTCAGGCCTGGTAAACATCCCCGGGCTCTGACCAGCTACAGCAAGGGCACGAAACCTCCCTCTGCAGAAGAGCTAAGACTCATCTCTAGTTAGCCGCATAAGTGCACAAGTGACATGCCATCTGAAGCAGGAGCAGCTCCCCTCAGGAGGTGACCGAGAAGTCACAATCTGCACAGTAGTCTGCAAAAGGCAACTCTGGAAACAAAGTCTGTCCTCCCAAGTGATGTCTTAACTGCTGCAGGCACGCTCAGCCCCTGCCACAAGGTAAAAGTACCACCTTCCTCCTCTGCCCCAGGCATTTTTCACTCCTCAGAAGTCCTCAGTCTTCCCACCTGCACCCTCTCAGCAGCCCTCCCCAGCAGAGGTTGCCATTTCAAGGGTCAGTCTCAGATAGGCACACACAGGATGCTCAGGGTGGCCCAGTGGACTGCCACTGTCCTTAAAGCCACTTTTGCAGCTGGAAGGTTATTTTCATAACCAAGGCAGAAAGAGGTAACATGTCTCAGGGAACCTAAATTCCTGAACCAAGCGTGCCACAAGGACTACAAAATGCCTTGTGCGAGGCAGGAGCATTGCCAGCTCATGGCACAGAGAGA
Source organism: Phaethon aethereus (assembly GCF_964289735.1). Classification (NCBI taxonomy): domain Eukaryota; kingdom Metazoa; phylum Chordata; class Aves; order Phaethontiformes; family Phaethontidae; genus Phaethon; species Phaethon aethereus. The sequence continues at coordinate 43,672,250 of NC_138580.1, forward strand.
TCCCAGAAACCACTGTGAGCCTTCTGATGGAGAAGCTATGGCTGCCCCAAAGAGCTCATCTCATCTGCCAGGTCGCAGGCTCCTCCCTGGGAAAAGTTATCTTTTGCTCTTGGTAAAGGTCAGCTTATTTCAGGAGTTATCCTCCCCGTAAAACACGTACAGGGTACAAACATGTGGAGTCAGAGGGAGAAGTACCCCACGGTGATTTCTGTAGGGGAGAAAATTCCACAGAAGTAGTACTGGGGGACAGCAGGACAACCACATGGCCTCTGCTTTAATTTTGTTCATGAATATCCATTAGTGCCTTTCCTGTATTACCTCCATCCTCCTGTGAACACCCTGGAGGGCGACAAATTAGGTCAGAGCCATCGCTAGTTCAGGGCAGTGAAATGCTTCTTTTTTCACATACATTTTGCTGGTTTTGGAGAGTTTCTCATAAAAAATTGAAAAAAAAGTGTATTTACTATCAGCATGTCCTGCTGAGTCACTGGGTAGGCGGTGAGACTGAGGAAGGAGAATGAAACACAGGATACCAGACAGACAGTGCCACTGTTTGATACCAGACAGGCCATGCTGCTTCTCCCCTTCCTGACCAGGAAAGTATTATGAGATGCAGCCATGACCCACAGGAGATAGAACAGCTGTAAAAGTCATAAATCACAGAACGGTTTGGGTTGGAAGGGACCTTTCAAGGCCACCAACCCCCTGCAGTAAGCAGGGACATCTTCAACTCAAGCAGGTCGGTCAGAGCCCCACCCAACCTGACCTGGGGTGTTTCCAGGGATGGGGCATCGACCACCTCTCTGGGCAACCTGGGTCAGGGTTTCACCACCCTCATTGGGAAAAATTTATTCCTTCTACCTAGTCAAAATCTACCCTCTTTTAATTTAAAACTGTTACCCCTTGTCCAATCACTACATACCCTTGTAAAAAGTCTGTCCCCATCTTTCTTATAGGCCCCTCTCAGCCCTGGCAGCTGCAGGAAGGTCTCCCCGGAGCCTTCTCTGCCCCAGGCTGAGCCCCCCCAGCTCTCCCAGCCTGTCCTCCCAGCAGAGCTGTTCCAGCCCTCGGAGCATTGCTGGGGCCTCCTCTGGCCCCGCTCCAGCAGGTCCGTGTCTCTCCTGTGCCCAGGGCTCCAGAGCCGGATGCAGCACTGCAGGGAGGTCTCCCCAGAGCGGGGCAGAGGGGCAGAATCCCCTCCCTCGCCCTGCTGGCCACGCGGCTTTGGGGGCAGCCCAGGACATGGTTGACTTCTGGGCTGCGAGCGCACATTGCCGGCTCATGTCCAGCTTTTCATCCACCAGGATCTGCAAGTCCATTTGCTGGCGCCTACAGGAAGAAGAGGACTTGCCTACAAAGTGAACCAAGTATTTAACTCATCTTTCAGAAAGCCTGGCTTTAAGCAAACCCAAGGGGACGAGTGGTAACCATTTGACATCTACGAGAGCTCTTGAAACTCTGCATGTGGAACGTAACCTTTTTTAAACAGTTTTTCCTTTAAACTAATTTGCCCTTATTACATTGGAGATACACGGTTTTGCCTGAATAACATAGGTGTTACCACTTAGAATCCTTTTTTCCTGCTGCTTACACATTTGGCTGTCCTTTCTTTGGGATTCTTAGATGACTACAGTGAGCAACAGCCAAACCAACCTCTATGCCCAGACTTGGAGGAACCCTCTTGCTGTTCTGCCAGTGAGCATTGACGCAGAGAATGAGACAGCTCCTCACCTCTTTCTCAAAGGCTTCCCTGGTCAGACAAAACCACCATTTGGCAAAAAGTGCAACTACCAAGGATGTTTTTGTACCAGTACAGGAGCTCCACATCATTTGCTAGAAAAAGCATCCCCAGTTGTGTATCCTCACCAACCAGACAGGTCAGCTTGCTGCCTGGATTCAACACCTCTTTGCAAGAAAAGATGCTGGATTACTTTCTACTTATTTCCCCTCATGTCTCTCCTGCACCCAGAAAAAAAAAACAGTTCTCAGTACTCCCCGAGCTGTAATACTTCAAAAACCACACAAAAAAATGCAGAAAGGCTCACCCACAGACAGGTGCCCTGGGAAACCCATGCCATGTCAGGGACTTTGCAAGACCAGGTGTGATTTCATTTAAGAAACAGGGTTTTCCAGCTTTGGGAGAATGAGTTTGCTTTCAAGAAAAGACATTTCAATTCACCCCTGCCCCTTTTCTTGTCCACAGGAAAAAAAAAAAGGGTGATATACATGCATCAAGTATGTGTACATCTCTTCCAACAAAAAAGCAAGATGACCTCCAAAAGTATCCTGAAGTTCCACAGTGCAAATACAATATTCTTATTTGCCAAGGAATGGCATGTCTGAAAAAGCTGACTTTTTTTTTTGCTTCCTCTGGCATGTATTTGCTTTCTGTGCAGCGCCATGAACAGTTTAAATACCTGTGATCACAGTGAATTTTATGCCCAGCAGCTCTCAGCAAGTACTGCTTCAGTTCTAGCCTTACAAAAGGTCACCCAGTCCAAAGAGAAGCGAAGCAAGGGGCTAGGGCATCAGTGCATGTTTGAGACGCTCCCAACAGCTCAGTTCATGAGATTTCTTCCAGGTTTCATGACAAGCGACCTTGTCCTTCCTGCACACCCTTCTCTGATCACAGCAAATTACACTGGGAACAGCCACAGAAGATGAGAATTTGCCGTGTCTGCATGTAAGGCAGAAAGAATGGCAAAGCCTTCTTGCAATCAAGCTGATCCAAGGAGCTGTATGTCTGAAGCAGAGCCTCGTTTTTTCCACACTCAGCCAAGAAACCTGACCACCTCCAACCTCCTGCCTTGCTACTGCTAGCAGAGAAACCCCACAAGCTGGCTTCTGAGGGAGACTTCATGGTCCCAGCCTCCTCAGAGAGGAGAATCGACCAAGCTTTCTTTGCTTTCATTGTTCATGAAGAAGCTGAAGAGTCAAGTCTCCAAGAACTGGAAGATGGTGGAGCTGAAGCCAAATGCTGCTTCAGACAGCACCAGGGAAACCCAGACCTGCAGTGCCACCATGCACTTCCCTCCCTCACCTAAGGGAAACGAGGCTAATCTGCTCAAGATATTCCTTAAGAAACACGAAGCTGGCACCTCTGCCAGCTCTCAGGTTAGAAAGCTGGTGAGCTTGTACACCGGCATTAAGCATTACCATACAGCAAAGCAGCTTCCTCCCCTGTAGTTCAGATATAAGGGACAACAGTGGTATGCGAAGCCCTCAACATCTGACTCTCAGGGGGAATGCTCTCCTGGGAGCAGGGGCAGCCCTCACTTCCCAAAGGCGTCAGCCTCTCCAAAGCTGCGGCTCGCAGCCTTAGCAAAAGTTTTGCACGTAACCTGCCTTGGGAGTACGTCCGCTATACCTGCTTCCCTGCTCCTGCTGGGAACGAAACCTGGTCTGACAGGATTTGCAGCGTCTCTGTTCCACTGCCAATTCCTTCCCTTGTCCATGGAAGCAAGCTGCTCCTCCTCCTCCTCCTTTCAGCACTCACCCTATTTCTGGGAAGTAGCACATAAGCCTGGGGTATGAAGCACTCCGCAGCAGCCCATGCATGTGCAGCCTGGGTCAGCTGTGGTGTAAGCTAGGACTGAAAGCAGCCTCATTACTATCCTCTTCTCATCTCTGCCACAGACATTTCTGACCTATTTCTTTCTCAAGTTTTGAACAATTTGACATTTCTTCCAAAATTCTGCTCCCTTCAGCAAGAAGGAGTGCACTTGCTCTCTGCAGAGATGGTTTCCGAAAAAAAATCCCTAGAGATTTGAGAGTTCAGGCCCCGAGCTCTCAATAGCATGCAGTCTCAAATGCCGTGCTTAAAGTCAAACAAACCCAAAATTAAATAGCCACATCACTTTCCAGATTGTGTGTTGGGGGCACTTACCTTGTGCAAGCATGACTGACACATGTAGTTATACCTTCAACATGAAAAGGCTAGAGAGACAAGGATGACAGCCACAGAAGTGGTGAAGAACGCCCTGAACATTATATCACATGTAAAAAGGCTACGGAAGAGATAAGAGGCTGTGTTCCCATTTTTAAGCCCTGACCTTTGAGAATGGCTTACAGCAAGGGCAGACTGCACTCTGCTACAAGGTACTTGGAATCTCTCCATTGAGCTGGATGTGGAATCATAACACCGTTAGCTAAAAGACGCCTGTGCAATTGGTGAGAAAGGTCAAAATCAAAGCAAGTGGGTTAGAGCCGACCCCTCCCGAATGGCTGTGAAGGGTGCGCACACCCACAGATGCTGTCACAGCCTTCTACCAATGGACCCTTCCCCCGGCTCAGCACTGCACTCGCCTCCATCACTGTCTTCCTCTTCTCCACCTGCCTCCTCTCCTCCCCTGTCATATATTCCAGGGAGTGTCTGACCAGCTGGAGAGCATCTTTGCTGAAAAGGCCTGGGGTCCTGGTGGCCACCAAGCTGAACATGAGCCAGAAACATGCCCTTGCAGCAAAGGCCAATGGTGACCTGGGATGCTTTAGGAGGATGATTGCCAGTGGGTCAAGGGAGGTGATCCTTCCCTTCTGCTCAGCACTGGGGAGGCCACACCTGGAGTGATGGGTCCAGTTCTGGGCTCCCCAGTACAAGAAAGATATGGATGTACTGGAGTGAATCCAGCTAACGGCCACTAAGATGATTAAGGGACTGGAGCATCTTTCACTTGAGGAGAGGCTGAGAGATCTGGAAGAGAGGTGGCTTAGGGGAAGTCTTATCAATGTGCATGAACACCTGATGGGAAGGAAGGAGAAGAAAGAGCGAGACTATTCCCAGTGGTGCCCAATGACAGGACAAGAGGCACACTTGGGTTTGGGACAACTTTTTAAAGTTTGTTTGTTTGTTTTTTTACTGTGAAGTTAGTCAAATACTGGAACAGGTTGCCCAAAGAGGTTATGGAGTCTCCAGGCCTCCATCCATGGAGATATTCAAAACCTGACTAGACACAGTCCTGGAGAATCTGCTGTACATGACCCTCCTTGAGCAGGGACTGAACTAGATCATCTTGAGAACTTCCTTCCAATCTTAACAATTTTGTGATTATGTGCAACATCTAAAACAAAAAAGCCAGATATTTCATAGGTGCACCTATTTTCAATGCCTCTATAGTGGGGCTAGCCATTGGGAAAGATACCTGCCATAAAAACAAAACACTTGCCTGGCATGGCATGGGAAAGCACTGTGGAAGATTTTTAATCCCTACCCTCGCCTGCTGCTGATTTCAAAAAAAGATCAATGCCACCAGCAGGGCAAACAAGCCTAGTGCAGATCAGCCCTTGACTCCAGCCTCAACACACGCCGATCACACAGAGTAGCAGGGTTTTGCTTTCCATTTTGTTTTCCATAAGGCAAGAGCGCTAGAAGCACAGAGAGCTAGAGCTTCCCAGCTGCCCCGACAGGACAAAACCCACTCTGTGGCTGGCCAGCGTGATATGGACAGATCCATCCCCTTTAGAGCCCACCCTCAGTTTGTATGCAGCAAGGAAAGCGCACAGATCTGTGGGTCCCTTGTCAGAAAAGACCTGCCCTTGTAAAAACAGTATTTGAAAAGTCACCTTGGCAACACAGTTCCTTCGAGCACGCATCTGTACGGCAATGACTCATAGGTTTGCCATCGCAACCTGAAAACAAGGTACTGGGGGCACGCGGAGGTGTAGCTCTGAGCTGTCTTCACCTCCTGCAGCAACTATTTTTAAGCTTCATACAAAACCATGAACACCACCAAGTTGGACCACTGAGGTAGACTCCAGGGAGGCCATGGCACAAGTTGGACAGTCAGCAAGTCACCTTAGAAAGGATAAAAATTTCTATTTTAACAACAAAGAAATACACAGCACAAAAGATATTTGTGTAGATATTGCAGTTTTGATAGGGAGCAGTGAGAAGAATAGAATATAATTTCCATAAAAGCTTAAAGAGCAACACATATCTGGAATGAGATTTATTCTGAGACCAAAAGTAATTCATGTTTACCAATGGGTAAATTCACTCCTTAGGGCTTACTAAGGGAGACAGAATATGGAAACATCCCTATGCTTTTTGACAATGCCTTGCAGGCTTATATTTTAAAGATATTTGCACCAAAATACCCTTTCCATTCCTGCTAATAAGATTACCTTTGACTACACTGTACTTTGAAAAGTTTGAAAAAACAGTAGTTCAAAACCTTCTGCAGTACTACATATTGAAAGATATAGACCTGAAGTGTTACGCTATTTGATTTTATCTGGTGCTTGTAATTCATGCAAAATGCAAGAAAACATTAATTTAATTTCCTTGTCTTTTAACTGTATATTAACTAGCAGACAATTAAGTGGGCATTCCCTAAGGAAGTTTTCCATTTCCAGCCACTGGTTCCTATAACCCCTCTTGCATTTGTTTTGGTACCCAGCATTTCTTTCACAAGTGTATTCTTACCTATCACTTCATACACGCTCTTTCAGCTCCTTAGAGGAGCCAGCTCTGCTCAGTTGTACTTGTTCTTATGTTCTCAATGCATGGATTCAGCAGTGACCCTGCAAACCAGTCTTCAACCTCTTTCCCTAGGTTTTACAACAGGCAGATTTATTCCCACGTGAATTTCTCCACTTCAGTGCTTAGTTTCTGAAGAGCTCCTTTAATGGGACTGCAGACAAAAGACTTCTGTTTTATCCAAAGTACTGATTTTACTGTTTAACAGTTTTATATAGTTGAAGCCACCCTACACCTCAGACAATTTGTAGCTCCTGCACAAGAGAGATTTAGACATAACTGAGGTTTATGAGTGTGTTCAAAAATTTGAATTGTTCGCCATAGCTGTGTTTTAACCACAGGTGTTTTTCCTCAAAATGCCCAGCCTCATTTTATGCTGCATTTCCCGCAATGCCAAAGCTGTGGCCTGATGGGATGCTAGGGGAAGGAGAGAAGGCAGACAACAGCTGGGAAGAGAGGAGGGAAAAAATAAGTATTAGAAGATGCTCAGAGGAACTGCAAAAGCAGAGAGCGCGACACTTCCAAGGCAGACAGGGAAACGTGTCACCGTCAGATGCCACTGCAGCACTGGCAGCAGACCAGCCACGCATGGAGGGATGCCTAGAACGAGTTGTGGAGTTCTTTTATGTTCCTTGGGGATTACACTAGACACTACAGTGTGTTACGTGCGGAGCGCCACCTTCACCCTCACTTCTCCAGATAATACATTTCATGGATTTGCTGGTTTGTTGTTAGAAGCACCAAGTTTTCCTCATTCCCTCAGCCCAGGTTCAACATCTAAAACCATTATCCCTTCCTCCACTGAGAAAAACAGGACATGTGAAATGTAGACAGGCAGTATCATCTGAAATTATTTCTTTCAACTAAAATGGGGAAGGACAGGCAACCAGACCACATTCACTGTGTGACTTGGTGAAACAAGCACCTGCAGGAACCTCTGCCTTAACCAACTGACAAGGCAGGGATGGAGCCAGCAGGAAGAGCTGCAGTTGGAACTTTCCTTGCATGGAGATGGGGAAAAAGAGGCAGGAGGAATCCCAACGTTGATGTTCCACAAGTCAAGTCACAGCTCCCATACAGAGAGGGATGTACCATAAATACCATGGTCTTCAACTCAACAGTCCATCCATTCTATTTTAGGACAATTTGACTTGAGTATTTGAAAATATTCTTGCAGGTTTGAAAAACTTCTTGCAGGTTTGTTCAGACCCTCTAGTTTGTCCGAGACTGGGTACTCAGTATCCAAATCAAATCAGCAACAAGCGGCATGCCTCAGGGGTCCCTGTTGGGACTGCTACTGTTCAGTATCTTCATCAGTGACATAGACAGTGGGATCGAAGGCACCCTCAGCAAGTTTGTGGGTGACACCAAGCTGAATGGGGCAGTTGATCCAGAGGGACCTAGAGACAGGCTGGAGAAGTTGGGCCCATGTGAACCTCATGAAGTTCAATAAGGCCAAGTGCAAGGTCCTGCTACACTGCAACTGTGCTAATTTGAACAGCCACGTAGTTGGCTAGCCCAGTATTTAAATCCCCAAACATCTTAAAATCTTCATAATCAAATGGGGTTTAGCTCATCACAGAGACTGCAGTAACTAAGCAGGATGGAGAAACCTCTGTATCTCCCACCATATTCATTGAGGTCAGGCTACATGACATTTTTATGCTAGTTGTAGCACTCGGGAAGCCAGCAGGGACGCAGTTTCAGGTTAAGCACACAGCTCATTTCAAAGGCTGCCTCTGACCAGAGGTTTTCAAAGATGGACAGAGTCCAATGTGAACTGGTAGCAAGACTTCACAGCAGAGAAACATTTTCTTCTCATCTGTGCTTCTTAAGCCACATCCACAATGGCTCTTTGTAGGCTCTCTGCAGGTCTAAGGGAGGCACGGGAGACCACCAGGGAGCAAAGAAAACAAACTGCATTTATTTGCATGCTCTGTGATGTGGAGACCTGGCAGAGGAAGGCATCTTCCAGCAAGCAGCTACTCAGGCCCTGAATCAGGCCAATCACTGACAGATACTCACTCGTCTGAGTAAGGGAGATGCTGGCATTTTCCAGGAAGCCCCCAAAAGACAAGATGTTAACTGGAAGTACTGGCTTCCAACAGGAGAGGATTTTGCAGTAACCACTGAGGTGGCATAGGGCTTCTCCTGGAAATTTATAACCAGCAGAGAATTATGAGCAGGAACAGGCAAGAAACAACAGTACCAGTGTAATGGCAATTCCCAGACCACCACTGGCCAAGGGACTCGCAACTGTTAAAAGGCAAAAACGAAGCAAACGCAGCATGCCATGCCAAGGTCTCTCTATGCCCTTCCTCTCAACACACACACACTGCTACTTAAGCTGGTAGGTAACAAACATTACTGGAATGACATACTGTTACACATAATTAATATATTAACTAATTTGACTGCTGAGTGCGCTGTGATCAATACTTAATTATATTTTCAGGCAATACAACAATGTCAGCCAGAAACTGAATTGAGTAGACAATGCAGATATATAACTTCAGGGTAAAAACAAAACCATCACAAGAACAGCAATAAGTGGGACCTGTAAAGGAGTTTCAGCAGCATGCACAGAGTAGGGAGAACAGATCCCATCACAGCTGTCCTCACAGTGAAGGAAGAACTGAGCCGTGAAGGTCTAGAGAAGAATGTCGAAACTAGCTGAAATGACAGGAAGATAAGGATGAAGCTCTTGCACAGGGAGAAAGGGAAGAAAAGCAGGAACAGCTAGGGAAGGGGCAGAAACAAGGGCATTAAGGGAAGCTGGACACCCACAACACACCACTCATTGTACAGTGAGGTTTGTCTTCCAGACAGGTAGATGCAGGGCTGCCAGGCAATTGATGCCACAGCGAAACTGAAGCACACGGAAAGCCCACCTGGGCTGGCATGGGGAAAGGTGCTTTCAGGAAGGCAGGAGGACCATTTCTGTTCCCAGCCTGAAAAGGCTACTCACTCAGCCTTCTCTTCCCCACAGGACACAAGGCACAGATCAGGCAAGCTTTACTCCCTCTTTTCATCAGTGGTGAAGGAATAAGCACTCAGAGGCACAGTAGAAGACAGAAAAGAGCTGGGAGAGGTTTCCCTCCACCATTACTTCCTTAGTATCTAGTTTGCTACAGTGCCCCTGTACTTCACCCCACGTACTTCACCGCAGCATCTTCCCTTTCAGAAATAACTGCTCATGCCAATCAGCGCTTTGCAGAAAAATCTGAAACTATTACTTTTTAAACAGGACAGCTGACCCAAAAGTAACATCCAAGCCTGATCTCTACATCCCACCGTTCCCCATTGCAGCCACTATTCCAACTGTAACAAGGACTTGAACTTGCCCAAACTAGGAGAAGACTGCCTAAAATTTATTCCTGAAGCCCTCCCTACTTCACAAGTGTACAGAAATACAAGGACACAAAAGGAAGCACATGTGTGAAACAGGGAGAAATTTAATGAAAACTCTTGAAGATCCACACAAGTATTCTTCCCAGCTAACACTTTCCCTGCCTCTCCTTGGGAGATTTTTGGAATTAGCATCTGAAGTGCGCATTGCCTTTCAGTTGTGCAGAACACTGAGCCCCGAAAGCCAATTTAGCCCTGAGGCTTTGCTGGATGGCCCTGACTGAATGCATTCCTTCAACGCTGTCATGGCAAGTAGCTATCTCAGGACTCGTTTTCAGCAAGGCAGAATGCTCAGAAAACAGAGAGGATGCTCCATCAGCAGGAAGGACCATCTTGCCACCATGGTCCAGGGAACTGTACAGCCTCAGGCTCACTCTGTCTTTAAGTTCAGAGCAGAACAGCAGAGGTGTGACAAGGAAGCTGAAATGTCACTCATTTGCTTTCCCACCCCAAAAGACCTTCCATTAAGAGCAGAAATGATGCTTCAGCATCTATAATCAAGCTGGGATTCCACTAAAATACATATTCCAGGAAAACACGTCAGGCAACAGACAAAAAGCCTGAAGTGTAGCCAGCTACACATAAGGTATTGCAGTCCTCTAGCCTCTGCTAGACTATGCATCAGAGAAGGAGCTTTTACTTAATTTAATAAACTCTCTTTTCAGTAAATCTGCTTTCTTGGCACACTAGCAGCCTCTTCCTCTACATGCCTGTACAGGCAATGTTTCCAGCACACCACTCCAAGGTGTCTATATGCCAGCACCCCACCTACTGTTAAAGGGATTGCTCCCATCAATCAGCAAATACCCATCAGCACAGCGAGAGCAGTTGCTTCAGAACAAGGGCCTCGCATTCGCATTAAAAATCAGAATAACTTCCTTCTAATACAAATGGAAGAGACCCAATTTAAACTGCTCAGACTGCTGTGATGCTCGCAGGATGCTCAGGGATAGTTCGGGGAGCAGGGAAGAGCTCTAGCAGGTGCTGACCTGCTCCAGGGAATACTGAATGCAATATTGGATTGCTTGTCTCTAATGGAACTAGAGAAAAAAAAAAATCAATTGTAATCGACTTCTCTGTTAATGACACAGAGACAGGGCTGTTTCCTCTGGAAAGATCGACATGCAATGTACAGCAGTATCAATACCAGCGGCATTACCAACATATGACATTTGGAAACTTGGCAGGGGGACAACGGCGGGCAGACTCCAGGGGAGAGCAGCTCAGGGTGCAGGCAAACGAGAGCTTGGCTTAGCTTACCCAAGAGCTTGTTGCTGCCACAGCAGCAGCCTTCCGCCATGCCCCCCCACACCCTCCTACCCCAGCTCTGGTGTGCACCTCCAAGAGAAAAAACTAACGCACTTCCACCCAGGTTAGTCTTCTGCTAGTTTAGAGAGCTGAACCGAATCTAGTCAGCATTGGTCCAGGAAGACACATGGTCAGGAGTAGGGAGAGGAGGAAGAAGGTCTTCTCATCTTCAGCAGCGGCAAGTTGTCGGAGAGAGCTGGACTGATCTTTCAGACTTCAGCCTCGAGGTCTAAAGCAGCCATAATCTATTTTAGACAGAAGTTAAAAATTATCAGTAGCAACATATCTCTAGGCCAACTGTTGTCTTTATTCCAGCCTCACATGAAAGAGCACACAAGCGCTCCAAGTCCCCCAGACAGGCTCACAAGCAAGGGCAGAGGGAATGTCTGCAGAACCTCTCAGGGATGGAGGAACAGGGGGGCTCAAAGGATTTGGCACTGGCAGTATCTACAGCCTTCTACTTCTTCAGCTCACTACTTTGTTTTTTGTAATAGCTATTAGGCACTGGAAGTTTCAAGTGCCCAGCTAAGCATTTTGAGGAGAGTACTGCTATATTCCTCAGCTTTTCCCTGCTGTTGCTGTCAAAAGATGGGATTGCCCAACTTGACTATCCTTTTGTTCTGACCCAGTACACCTGCCCATATGCCAAGCTATGTGCAAAGGTGGGGAAGATCTTGTCACAGTAAGAGGTTCAGCAGCAACAGCACTGACCAAGCCCTGAGAAACAAGAGAAACCTGAAAATCATTGCTTCATGCCTCTGGCATAAAGATCTAACTTGGTAATTCCAGCAGTGGGCAGGATGCTAGAAATGAAGTACAATTCCAGAGTTTGATTAGCGGAAATTTTTTGGTTTAAAGTTTCCTTCACAGAGCCCAGACCAGAAAACCCTCAATGATCTACTAAACTCACATTTAAAAAACAAACCTTCAAAGGGATGAAGGACCGCAGTCTGGGAATACTACTGCCTTGTGCCTAAGTTACTCTAAGCAGGTTAGCTGAACTGCCACAACATGAGATAAGTCTGTTCTAAGGCAGAGTGCAGTCCTCTCCTCTGCTCTCTGCATGGTGCCAGGAGCCCAGGGGTGAAAGTCCTGTTGACACGTTGGGTCAGAAGAAGCAGCGAGGCTGAACTGGATACTGAAATACATCCTGACTTCAAGGTTCTTCTAGATTTGTTCAAATCAATCAACAAAAATGCATAATGGTGCTGCTTCAAAGGGCCAAGAGCCCTGCATCTAGCCTCTGCATTGCTGAGGGCAGGTGACCCCGCTCACTGTCCAGAGGTCGGGCCGATCCACCCCATCCCTCACAGGCACAGCTCCCCCACCCACAGGAACCACAGAAATGCATACTCCTCGCTGTCAGACAAGGAGGGGAAGAAACAAATCTCCTGATAAACATCCCAGAACCAATTCCCACCCTGATAGCAGCCTGGAAGTACAAAACAGAAGTGGCTTCAGAAACAGCTCGGGTCAACAGCAAACCAGCAGTTTCTGACCTGCTTTAACACCAGCTTATCAACGTCCTGAAAAAATCTTCCTTCCTCCCTAATTTCGCCTTCTCCTTTAATGTTTCCAGCTACAGATTTCTCAGTTGGGTTCTGCCTCTTCCCAAGGACCTAATGAGAAGAACAAAAAACCAAAAGGCAGCCACCACAGCTCCACTGGGAAATAAGGCAACATGTGGCATGGGAGAAAGAAGGGACCAGAGGCAGGACCTGGCATGACACCATGGCTTTACTTCCCAGCCAGACTCTGACACTACCTCAGGTTTGACTCCAGAAAAGCCATGTTGTTAGACAGGAGGAGGTAAGGGTGGGGGACCAGCTGGCAGAGGACTCCTCTAACAGGGAAACCTGGATGCACTGCTCAGCCTGGAGAAGAAAAGGCTCCAGGGAGACTTTCCTGCAGCTGCCAAGGCTTAAAGGGGGCTTAGAAGAAAGATGGGGACAGACTTTTTAGCAGGGCCTGTAGCAATAGGACAAGGTGTAATAGTTTTAAACTAAAAGAGGGGAGACTTCGACTAGATCCAAGGAAGACGTTTTTCACAATGAGGGTGGTAAAACACTAGCACAGGTTGCCCAGAGAGGTGGTAGATGCCCCATCCCTGGAAACATTCTGGGTCAGGTTGGACGGGGCTCTGAGCAACCTGCTCTAGTTGAAGATGTCCCTGCTCACTGCAGGGGGGGGTGGACTAGGTGGCCTTGAAAGGTCCCTTCCAAACCAAAGATTCTATTTCTATTCTATGCCTAGTCTGAAAAGCTTTGGGAGTGAACCCTGACCACAGCCTCCCAGATCAGTCTGTTGAACAGTTATGATGAACACTGCTGCTGCAGGATCTCCTCCGTCTCTTCTTCCCTCCAGATTACTTGAGTAACTGCTGAATAGTTTAGACTCTCATGGCACAAGTGCCTCTCCTCTCCTCCTACAGTCCTGTAACTGTCCCATGAATAAGCTTTCCACCACCTCCACAGTACTCTCTCTCCTACTCACTTTCTAGGGGTAATGGCATGTCACACCTCCATCTCAATAAGCAGAAGGGAGATCTTGGTAAGAGATCAGGCCACCAAGGCTACAAAACACAAGACTATCAGCTCAAGACTGTGCCAGGAAGCTGATGGTAAGGGGCTATGCAAGCACGCCAAGGACATGGTAGCTTTCAGATACAGATGACAAGGAAGAAAGTGCCTGCACTGGCTCTTGGAGAGCAGCTGACATGAAGAAAGCAGGCAGCCAGAGAGATGCTCTCCTGCACAAGCCAAGGCATGCTCAATGAAGCCCTACTGCATGCTAACGGAGCATCTTGCGTGCAAAGGTTTCAGAGTTACATGGGATCCCAGCACCAGCTGCTATAGCAATGGGCTTCTTCCTTCTGACACGTCAACGCCTCGGCACTCTAACTGGAGGTCCAATCTCCTCGTCTCTTGCTGACCTTCTCTGGACACTAAACTTTCTCTCACAAGGACCTCAGGAAAGAGAAAAGCAGTAAATGTCAATGATGCAAGAAGAAAAATACAGCAAATGTGCGTAACATTTAGTGACACACACAGGCCTGTGTCTGCGGCCTGACTTGACATGGTCTTACAAATTACATGTTGTGCATTTGCAAACAGCAAATTCATAACTGGTCCCAGGCACATACAGAGCTTAGGATACACATAAAATCAGTTGTACTGCATCAGCCACCCACTGCCCAGTTTGGCCCAGAGCACATACCCAGAGAGGAGTATGTGCGTACTAAATTAAAGATGCGAGCATGACAAACTTCCCTTCAGATGGGCACACTGAAATTTTACAAGGAATAAACAGACACAGCTTGAATTTTTGGAATAAGCCAATGAACAGAAGAAAACAGAATAGGAAGAGAAACACAGGAGTGGACTAAAAGCTCTAGCCTGCTTTAGGAATGGGTGTGAGGTGAGAAGGGTAGGTTTGGGCAGAAGACCACATGATCCAAGACTTTTGTAGCATGCAGAAACTGAGCATCAGAGGCGCATTTAACAGATTCACCACAGGGACTGACACTCTGTCAGACTCACTTGGGCAGCCTCCTACTCCTTCCTACCCTCTGTGGGATGGGCTGAAATCAGTCCTACGTAACCCCGCGTAACACTGGGCATTTGTGATTAATTAAGCTAGCCAAGAGCAGGAGCACAGGGAAAGTGAAGGGCATTTCCTGCCTCCAGCTTGGTGGTGGAGAGACCAAGTGAGACAGTACATTACACCCCGACAAACCGGCCATAGCGTTTAACCAGATTTCAACTGCTGCAAAAATCCTGCCACATGCCATAGGGTGGAAATCTATCATCACAGCAGCTTGCGTGACTGGCATGGCACACCAGGCCAGGGCAGGGGAAGAAGGGGGGATGCAGTAGGAGGCTTCTCTTCCCTAGATTAAGGCTTCCTATGGCACAACTCGCCTCTCTAAGCTTGGCTCTCCCTGAAGCGCTGAACAAGCTGCTCTGGCTTCCCACAATCACATGCCCAAAGCCCAGGAGAGCAAAGCTCCCGGCTCCAGGAAGGGCCACGCTGGGACGTTAACCAGACGGATTCTTTGCTGGAACAAAGGGGGAGGAAGAAGGTTCATGCCTCTTCTAAGGAATCCCCAGTGCCTGATCCTGAGCGAGACTAAAGAACAAAGAGGAAGAAAAAAGGACTTGCCCCACCTTGTTTTCTTTCGGGTAGCGCATGAATAACTGGTGATGAGTTTTGCCTTTCAATGCCACAGTAGTTAATCCAATCAGTCCCTGCCCTTTCCAACTGACTGCTGCCTCTGCTTTCCACCCAGCCTCCCAACAGTTGCTTCCCAGCCACTTGGGCTCAGGTTACCCTTTTTCCAGGCCAGCAGAGTCAGCATTTCTATTGTTTACTGTATTCTTGCCCTGTCTGCTTGTTTAACCATAATCTCTCCTCTCCTCCCCAGTGCTACAGTAGCTGATATTTTCAGTCTTGGCTGTAAGCCTTATTTTCCCAGACAAAACCTGCACACCCTATCTTACCGCAAGAAACATGGAGCAGATGTCTTCTACCTTACAAAAAGGCTATGTGTTAACGTTCCTGTACTTCAGCTGAGATAGCACTGCCAGCAAAATCCTGCCACACGCAGTGGACAAATTTCTTTCCCTCTTCTTTTTTCCTCACCAAGTAATTCCATGACAGATCTGAAGGCCAGCGGGAAGTGCAGGAGAGAAGAAAGTAAGTACAGACTAATGGCTGCAAAAACAGACTGGGAAGATTTAGCAATTTTCAGCCAGTTGCAAGAACCCTACAGACAGAGGGGATGAAAAAGCCCAAAGCCTAACTTGTACCCCTGAAATATTTTAATCAGCTCCTCTCGATTCCAGCAGGTCTGACACAGAATTGTATTCAAGGCAGCCGTGCAGGGTCAGATTCTTAACACTTTCATTTCAGTTTTCAAATTGCACTAGAAATATAGTGACAACTTTATGCTAAAATAGCCAAAGAGCAGAATTACTGCATGAATGTATTTGGGACTGGGATCAGAACAGAAACAAAAAAATTCCACTTTGGCACCGCTTAGCTGTGCCCCTCGCACCCCCTCGGCCCCATCCCCAGCTGCAGGTGTCTGTAGCTTCGGGACACAGAGTCACTGCAACTGTGGGTTGGTGGGAACATCCAGCATCCTCACAGGCTCTTCACAGCACACAGAGGGTACAAGAGCATTGCTGCTGTGAAGTGCATGGCTACATACCTCTTACTTGTGCAAGGACAGACATTTACTGCCATGTGCAAAGCCTAACTAGCAGAACAGATGAATACAGGAAAAGTCTCCAACACCCCTCTTACACATTTCCAGGAAGCCTGCTCCCTCTATCCTTTTGGTGGTTTTCATTTGAATGCCTCCTCTTTGTGAGGCTGCGCATAGACTGACAGGCACTACTGGTTGGCATTCAAATAGTTCAAGATTAGCAGCCCATGTGTTTCAATAAAAAAAATCCCCTTCATAGAGTTACAAATCCAGCTGCCCAATTATGCAGTAGACATGATTAAGGCATCTGCACAAATTAGGACATTGCCTGCAATTGCAAGCCACGGTTGCAAAGGCAACAAGAAATCCCAAGATGTGACATGCTCAAGAGATGCAGCCAAACTAACATAATGCACACTGGGAACAGCCATGGTCAGCCCCTCCTCGCTTTTCACTGTGTCCAGTGAGCAAGCATGGCTCCTGCCAACCCTCAACAGAAGTTACGCACAAAAACCCCATAGAGAGTTAACAGAAGGCACTTTGAGGACTTGAGTTTGAGCCTTTACTAGCTTTACCACTAGTAAATAGGACCAGTGGGCTAAGAACATACCAGGCTTGAGCAAAGCTTCATGCAAGCCAACACCACATGTCCAACAGGGCCAGTGACGAATGCAAAGTACAGCGCGGGTGTATTTAGTATCCTCAATGTTTTTTTATTTTAGGGGATCTGACCAGTTGCTTTGAAGACCACACGCGTACCAGAAATTCAGAACACCTATGCGCAAGGAGTCCTGCAACTTAACTGCCATTTTCCTGAAAGATCTTTGCCCATCCTGAACCCAGCATCTTCTAGTTTAATTTGATTTCTTTTCACTGGAAGAGACTGGGAACAAATCTCATCTCTCTTCACCTCTGTGGCAATCATATTTTACTAAACTTCATCAGCTCTTCTTTTCTCAGACAGTCATCTTTTCCAAGCAAAGGAGCTCTGATCCATTTAATCATTGTTCATGTTCCACGCCTGTAGCATCAATGCTGAAAAACTGATCTACAGATAAACATGGATGCTCTGAAAGGACTGCATTTGACTGCACACACTGTTACGAGCTCATATATCCAGGTTGGCTAATGTTTTTTTCCTCTGAGGTAAGCAGGTGTGCTTTTTTTGCCCCTGTGCTAAAAAAAGCTCAGCGAGCCCTAGCATCACCTTCTACACATTCACAGCCATGAGTACTCGGGCAATACCTACACACCAGTGGAAAGAAAAGCAGAGTTTCTAGAGGCGCTTCCTTACTGTTCTGATCAGAGTTTTCATGAAGTAATTACTCTGAACCTTACCCAGAGCTCATCAGGACCACAGCAAAATTTCCACTAGGTGATTTTAACCGTTGATTAATTCTCCTTTCCTAGCAGATTTCCTTGGATTCTTTTAACATGTCTGGTCTCAGGCTCCCCAGGGCGTGGGTTCATTTCCTCACTCCCAACACTCCATGCATTGACAGAGAAATGAAAAAGTAATCATGTCAAGACCTTGTCCTTGATTTTTAAGTCTTTGTGGCAGATTAGTGTAGTGTGCTCCCCCTCCCCATGCTGTCCTAGCTAATGCACAGCCGTACGTCAAGGAATTAATCCCACCATCTGCAGCTGTCAAGAGCTCCTGCACACCAGGAAACCCAAACACACCTAACAGTTTGGGAGCACCGAGGGAACAGAAAGTGCAACCGTTATCTTCTACCACTGAACTGCCATATATTAAATGTAATCATATTCATTTCTTTTACCCAATAGTCTGCTCAGTCAACATATACAAGATAACTTTCAGTCTAAACATGGAAAAGAGCTCAACAACTCAGCCATTATACGGATTATATTGCTGGCATTATACAATGCCAGCAGACTTGCATTATTTACACAATCTAAGAATTATTAGCTCGATCCTGGTCACATTTTGATCAGTCAGTTCCAACATCACTTGCATTGTAAGTGGTTTTATAAACTGCTGGACACACAGAGGACTGCAACACTAACATAAATACAAAGTAGGAAGGAGGGTGAGAATATCCAGTAACGCTTCCCAAGTTGTTTGTGACAGGCACGTATTTGACCTCCAGCCCCCAACTCACCATTCAGCTTTGCCTACATGCAGTGGGGCAACAACCGACACGCAGGATCAGCAATGCACAACTGCTGGAGCCTGATGGGCCATTCTTCCCCTCTCCTTTACTTGGAGCACATATAGCAGATTTCAAAACTGGAAAGCATTTGAAGAATGGAGCTAGACAAATAATCACGTGGAGAAGTACAAGATCCACACTACTCTGGTCTGCGACTGGGGTGGAGAGAGAACTTGATCCCAATCTCAAGCACCTATTGCAGGTTAGCATCTGCTGCCCCCAGGGACCCACTCCTGCCCGACATAAGCACACAGCCCTCCCAGCTCAAAGGGCTGGCAAGTTATGTTCAGACCAGAAACAAGCTGACTTTTTTCTTTGCAGCACTATGAAACTGGCTATCATAAGTAAACACTTTACCACATGACCAAGACTGGAGATGACAAAGCAGAAGCCCCTAAAGCACAGAGGTGATCTAGTGTCTGCATGATCATAATGGTCCTTTAACCTTGAAAAGGTCTTACTAATTCTAGCATTCAAATGTGACACAGTGAAATACCTTTTTTTTTTTTTCTGGGGGTGGTACTGATTACACAGTCCAACAAGCCTAAGCCATGAAAACACTCATTCCACAAGGTGCCCAAGCACCTCAAGTCTCCTTCCCTCCTCATGGGTGCACAGACTGCCCCATAAGTGAACTGGTCCAAACACTGCTTCACCACCTTTTCCAGGCTCCAATGTTTCTGGTGGCTGCCGCTTTTGTGCTGTCTCAACTGCTCTTCTGCTTCAGCAAACAACGTAGAGCTCCCAAAGGCCCTGCGGCACTAATACAAACATCAGCTCTGCCATTTTATGCAATACACGACACTCCACAGCATCCTCCCCGCTGGACAGCCCCACACGCTCCTCCCTGCTGCTTGTCTGCCTGGCTCCAGGGGACACACAGGCACCATCCTGTAGGTTTACCAAGCACCTCAACAGACCACTGTGATCTTTACCTCACTACAGACCTCCTACAGCATTCTTCATCTCCTGACAAAGCTGGGCTTGACCACTCTGCCAGGGACCCTTCATCTTTCCCGCAATGATTCTCACACAAGACAATTTCCTTTTTTCAAACAAGTCTTAAATTAGAGAAAGCCACTCTACTCCAATATGCCCATTTGTCTCACTTAAACGAAGATGAGGTCTTTAAAAAAGAATCATCAAGATCTGGGTGCCTCTAGGAGAAAGGCAGAAGCTATGTCTTCCTCCGATCCATCACCTCTTCCCCTTTTCTTTATTTGAAACTTGCAGGACAGGATCAGTCACCCATGACACCCAGGAACGACGTTCTCCTGGTAGAATCTATTTTAAAACAAGCAAAATTTTTAAAAAATGACAGGGCTCCACACTTTGTACTTGATGCTCTCTGCACCCTTGCCAGCAGCGCGCGCAGGCAGTAACAAGCAAATGGCAGGCACTGCTGCACGGCGTTTATATCGCGCCACAAACGGCTGCTCTCGCCACAGCTCCATGTACCCCACGCAGTGCTGAGATCAGCAGCTGCCAGAAGAAAGCTGTTGCAATAACACCCATGTCATTAAAAGAAATAACAGGGGGATGGGAAGGACCAAACCGGAGTAGGTGCTTCCCTGACTCTCCCTGCTGTCAGTTTGCAGAGCTGCCAGGCATTTGGCATTGCCTTGATCTTTGCAGGTCTGGGACTAGAGCACCAAATCAGAGAGCCCTGAGAGCTGTCTGTCTGTCCCCTCCCCTCTCCGTGCTTCAGTATCCCCATGCTCACAGGGGAACGCGGTCTGGCATCGTTCCTGTAAAGAAAGTGTTCCTCAAACAAAAAAACCTTACGCATCCCTTCCCAAGGGGTAGTCTTGCAATAGTTAGGCTCACCATGCACAAAATACACCTACTGAGAACACCCGCGTCCCCAAAGCAGTTCCGTATTAGTTATCAGGAAAGAGAGACTTTCATTGCAAAAGAAGGGCCAGCAGAAGATCTTTCCATATTGCATGGAAGATGCTGGCACGAAGAGTATTCCTCTGCGGTGAGGAGGACTGAGCCTGCATGAGCACTGTGCCTGCTAATTTCCCAATACGGACCAAACAGTCAAATGGGTTTAGATCCACACATCGTGCACCTGCAGACTCAGTGCTGGTGTCTCAATTGGTGTAAGGCTGAGTTTAATCTTTTTACCCTATTGACAGGATATTAATTTTTACCTAATGCACCAAGAGCTGCCAAGCACTATGAGACATTTTTCACATTTTTCTGGCTTTGTTCATCTTTCCTTTCCTGATGAGGACTTTCCCATTAGTCCTGCTTCACTGAGGTGTCGCAATGAAGACATGAAGAAATGCCAGCTTCCCAGTGGATCCCAAAACAAGAGTGCAAAGCACAATCTGGACTTCTCCAGGAGGTGGGACTGATCCAAGCCACTGTGCCAGGAACAACGTTTGCCAGCATCAAGAAGGCTGTTGCACTTGAGGTCTGCAGGCTTGGATATTGCCACCCTAAAAAATAATGTAGGACAGAAAGCAGCAGCCAAGTACACCCTGCTGTGCTACAGACCCCACCCACGTGAGGAGCACACAGCACCTACCAAGTCCTGAGGAACCTGCAGCTACATGCCCCTTTGGGTGGACATGCGCCTGTTCAGGTAGGGGAGAGTGAGATATAGAAATCTGCAGCGTGTAATGTGAAAACAGCCAACACATTCTGGGAAAGAGAGAGTGGTGTCGTGTCTCCCTTCCACCAATCCTCACACATGTTCCATCACGCTAGGCCAAGGAGCTTCAGGAAGAGGAAGATTCATCAGAGGTTCTCAAGACACAAAACCTATTTGTACATCTCTTGTTTCCTTCTAGTTAATGAAGTTTTGCTTCTACTGAGGACCTTGCAAAATCAGAGCCATCTGTTGGAAACCAATGGATAATGCTGCTAAAACTGAAAAATCCGTTTTTTCCTGCTATTCCAGCTGCCTTGAACCAGCTCATGTCCCCCAGAGACGTGATCTTACTGCTAATAAGATGTGCACTGGAGACGTTCACTCCTAGCCAGGATTTCTACACAGCTCTTTTTGAAGCCAGAAATACACTAGCTGCAAAGTCAAGCAGCGCTACAGCCTTCTTCTATGAAAGTTACATAATAAATAATGCATTTAAGTATTGTGATGTGAGGCTCCAAATCCCAGCCTCACTTAGCCTTTAAAGACTGTGCCATAATTATTTATAGTATTTATATTACAGAGGATGGAGGGAAGTACTATCAGATCTCATTTAGAGATTACTTTCAGATGAAGCAAGGCTAGTTCTTCAACATTTTCTTCAAGCAGAAAAAGGTGGTAGCAGCAGCTGGGGTACAGCAAACAAATCAATAAATGCATATGGACATACAGGTCAAGTAAGAATTAGGCTAAGCAAAAAAACAAGTTAGCTGTAAAACGTTGCTTTGGCTGCTTTTCCACATACGGTGCTAGCCATTTGCGGTTTAATCTTAGAGAAGGTCCATCTCCTTTGAGCCTGCAACACTTAAGATGCTTCAAAGAAGCAAGTTTTCACTATAATTACTCTGTGTCTTTATACTGGGTAACATTATCATAACAGCATCATTGTTTTATACACTTATTGCACTAGGAAAAACTGAAGGAGAACTGGAAAATTTTGTTCTGTGTCCTGTGGAGCAGAAAAATATCACTCAAAAATATAGAGCTGACCTAGAAAAAGGAAGAGTTATTCTGCTGCCCTCTAATGAGCACATCTAACATCTGAAAAAGAGTGCTCTCAAAGAGAGATGTTCCATTCCGCCACAGACACGTCCTCTCCTGCTACAGAGCTGTCAGCAATGCAGTCACAGCTGGAGCAAGGCAGCACCTCCAACACAGTGAAGACATGCAGAGGAAACATCTGGATGGACCCAAGACCTATTCTGTACTTTCCTGAGCTTAGACTAGAGTATATGGCCATGTCCTGTTCTGATCCCTTTCCTTCCCCAAATAGAGAGAGAAGGGGAGAGGTTCCTAATTCTGACCTTCAGGACACAAGCAAGTATATTTATCAGCTTGCCTCTGCAGCTTCCACGAGGACCATCCTCCCTCTGAAATTACCTCCAAAGTACATTTGCTGCCTTCACCTTCTGTGTCCCTTCCTTGGGCCCGTCTGGATGCTATTCATACATTAGTTCTCTTCATTCAGCTGAGCAAAGCAAATACTGTAACCTCATGACATGGAGTTAGACCATACACTTCACTGCCAGAGGACCACAATGCTGGTACAGGAACACAGGCATAACAAGAACAGGGAGGAATGACTTGCTTAAACATCTGTGCATGTTAATGAAAAGCAAAGGAATTCAGTTCTCATACAAGTGTGTCTCTGGATCTGCACAATGCTCAGAAGACATTCAGTTGAAAAAGGCAGTAAGGAAGGCAGAGGAACAGCCACGGAGCAACAGTTCTACTTGGTACTGAATTTAATCTCAACTTTTACTGACCTATGGCAATGTGGTGGGTTGACCTTGGCCAGCTGCCAGACGCCCACCGAGCCACTGCCTCGCTCCCCCTCCTCAACAGGGCAGGGAGAAAATAAGATGGAAAGTTCATGGGCCAAAATAAATGACAGGGTTATCACTCACCAATTACCACCACAGGTAAAACAGACTTGACCTGGGGAAAATTAATTTAATGTATTGCCAATTAAAATAGAATCACATGGTGACAAAGACAGACACTAAAACAGCTTACCCCACCTATCGCTCCTCTCCCCAGGCTCAGCTTCACTCCTTCATTCCCGAGTCCTCTACCTCCTCCCCTGAGCAGCGCAGAGGGACAAGGAACAGGGTTACAGTCACTCCATCACATCTACCGCCTGCCCACCCTTCCTCCTCACACTTATCCACCGTGGTCCTCTCCACAGGCTGCTCCAGTGACTGGAGCACCTCCTCTCCTCCTTCTCTGACGCTGGTGTTCTCAGGGCTGTTTCTCACTTTTTTCCCCCCTACTCCTCTGCCTGTCCAGCATTTTTTCCCCTTCTTAATTATATGTTTTCCTAGAGGCACCACCACCATGGTCAACAGGCTCAGCTGTGGCTGCAGTGGGTGCACTGGAGCTGTCTGGACACAGCTGTGTCTGGCACAGGGCAGCCCCAGCCTCTCCCCCTGCTACCAAAACCTTGCCATCTACACCCAATACAGGTAAACAGGACAACACCCTCTATTTTGGAGGAAGACAAGACATGAAGAAGTTATTTTAATCCCATATAAACAGTATCTACACATTTGTATGCTATTCCTATAAATAAGAAATGTTCAGGTACAGGCACTAAAGCAGGAATTGTGCCAGCAACTGCAGAGGAGTACACAGAAGCCCAGCCCTGGGGTCACAGGATGGGACCTGGCATGAATCAAAAGCAAGAGCCAGAAGTTTCACTGAGAAAAATATGAAAGGGCCACTGAATGAAGCAACTTAAAAAATTGTGGTTTCTGTCAGCAGAATTCCTGCAGTCTGGACCAGCCTTCCCCTACCTCCTTGTTGAAAGGCGCACCAGGTTATTTCAACTCAAAGTGCGTTGCAAAAGAACTACTGCATGGATACACACAGCCTGTACCCATCGCAGCTGGGAATGTCCTACCCATGCTAAAGCAGCCCATTCCCAGTTACATAAGAACAGTCAGCGACCTGAATTTACAACCTCTACTTTGAAAGGAATGAAAGGAAAACAGACATAAGTAAAAACAAATTTAAAAAGCCACGTAGCTAGGAAATGCAACAGAAGCAAATCAGCCCAGAACATGCACAGCCACATTAGGTACGAACATCCATGATATCCACAGAAGCCAAAATTCTTTAAGCAGATCTATCTACGGATTTTCTGCGTGTCCTCCACGCACAGCCAAACACAGTGCCGGTAGGCCAAGAAACAAGTTTGTGTGCCCAATTTTCCCTTGGATATCCTGCCAGGGACCCCCTGAAACACGATGTTTCATTGCAGTTGGTTAAAAATATCACTGAATAGAGTGCTTTCAAGAGTACCTCCCAGCTGACAGTCTTGCTTGAACATCTGCTTGCATAGCCTGTTCTCCTGCAGGATCCATGTTCTGTGGTTAGCTTCACGGCATATTTGTAACACTGCGAGTTCGATCTAAACCTGTCCAAATTACCATTTCAAACAACCCAGAGTATTTCGGTACACACTGCATTTAATCCTTGCAGAGTCTTGTTTCCTACATTGAGCTCACATAATGTCCATTAAAAACCCAACAAAAACCTGAAAAAAACCTTACTTCATTTCTATAAGCCACTTGACTAAAAAGCTAAACCCAAATGATGTGCCGTTACCAGTTATGCCACATATGAGCATCAGTAATGCCACTTTTGAAGCACTGAAGTGGACAAACAGACCTTTGGTTGGTGCACACATTTTTACCCAAGCATAAAGAAAACCTTTGTCCATAAATTGCTCACAAAGACTCTTTGAATACCTCTGTATCCCAAGGATCCCCTGAGCAGAATGGCTCTCAGCACAGGAGCCAGCACTATATACTATTTCTTAAGTGTGCGCTGCAATGAGTGGTGGCCCGAGAGGAGACGGCTCCAGGAGAGTATCATGTTTTCCCATAATTATAACCTATGGGCCATTAGTACTATAACTGAAGGACTACACATTATCTGGGAGTGAGTGCCCCTATTAACAGGCTGTATAATTTAAAAAACAAAAAACAAAACCTCAGACAACCTACACCTGCTACTCCAATAAAAGACAACTTACATAGAATAATACTATAGATCCCACTTAGACTGAATTATAGACATCAACTCTTGAGAGATCTACCATTAAATACACACCTGTAATTCAAATAAGACCCACGTTAGCAGGGCAGAGATTTATCTCTCGGTAAATCAGAAATCTCTAGATTGTCATCACTAGATGACAATCCTACTGTAGAAGCCCTTGGAAAGAATATCCAAGCAAAATAACCTTCCTCGCATAGGCATTTCCCAGGGGTATTAGCAGAGGAAAGAGGAGGCTGACTTATGCCTGCACCCCAAGAGCATGTCAAGGCAAGTCAAAAGGCACAACCCAGAAGAAGGAGACCTCTCATCTCACCCACCTTTTACCAGTCTCTACCAATTTTCTAAATAGAGCATCTATTAAATATTAAACTCCCAGGACGCATATTTCAGAAACACATTTGACAGCTTGACACAACTCTGTACCGATGCTGGTGACAAGGGAAGGGCTTTCACTTCCAGAGCTGTCAATCTGCTCTCTCCACAAGCGTTTCTTCACCCCTCTTGGGATTTGGCTTCTCAATTCATGCAGCGTTAAACTGTTCCTCTGATGCCCCATGAGAGGTTTTCATTACCGGGACTTGTGCTGTGTGGTCTTTGCCACCACTGCAGAACCATGCCTCCTCTCATGCTGTGGCATTTGTAATTTTATAATTCGATTATGCCAAAGCTGTAACATTGGAGCAGCAAATTTTGGAACCAGCATGGATTTTGGTTCATAACCCTCTTCTGTAACGCTGCAGCTTCACTAGTCTCCTAAGCAGGGATGATCTATTTTTGTGTAAGTAAGGAAGTCTGACCATTTTAAACTGCTTTAGCAGGAGAATACCAGGCTAGATTAGTATTCTTTTAAAGCTTTGGGAATCACAATTGATAGAACCATAGAATAGTTTGGGTTGGAAGGGACCTTTGAAGGCCATCTAGTCCAACCCCCTGCAGTGAGCAGGGACATCTTCAATTAGAGCAGGTCGGTCAGAGCCCTGTCCAGCCTGACCTGGGGTGTTTCCAGGGTTGGGGCATCGACCACTTTTCTGGGCAACCTGGGGTCAGGGTTTCACCACCCTCGTTGTGAAAAATTTATTCCTTCTACCTAGTCAAAATCTACCCTCTTTTAATTTAAAACTGTTACCCCTTGTCCAATCACTACATACCCTTGTAAAAAGTCCCTCCCCAGCATTCTTGTAGGCCCCCTTTAAGCTCTGGCAGCTGCACTAAGGTCTCCCCGGAGCCTTCTCTGCCCCAGGCTGAACCCCCCCCCAGCTCTCCCAGCCTGTCCTCCCAGCAGAGCTGTTCCAGCCCTCGGAGCATTGCTGGGGCCTCCTCTGGCCCCGCTCCAGCAGGTCCATGTCTCTCCTGTGCCGAGGGCTCCAGAGCTGGATGCAGCACTGCAGGGGGGTCTCCCCAGAGCGGGGCAGAGGGGCAGAACCCCCTCCCTCGCCCTGCTGGCCACGCGGCTTTGGGGGCAGCCCAGGACATGGTTGGCTTCTGGGCTGTGAGCGCATGTTGCCGGCTCCTGTCCAGCTTTCCATCCCCCAGGACTCCCAAGATCTTCCTGGCAGGCTGCTCTCCATCCCTTCATCCCCCAGTCTGTACTGATACCGGGAGCATCCCGTCCCTCAGGGGTGTCAACCGCACCACTCAGCTTGGTGTCATCTGCAAACTTGCTGAGGGTGCACTCAATCCCACTGCCTGTGTCATTGATGAAGATACTAAACAGTACTGGTCCCAGTACGGACCCCTGAGGGACACCACTCGTCACCGACCTCCATCCAGACATTGAGCCACTGACCACCACCCTCTGGGTGTGACCATCCAACCGGTTCCTCATCCACCCAACAGGCCACCCATCAAATCCATATCTCTCCAGTTTAGAGAGAAGGATGTTGTGAGGAACTGTGTCAGAGGCCTTACAGAAGTCCAGACAGATGACGTCGTTAGCTCTTCCCTTGTCCACTGATGTGGTCACTCCATCAGAGGCAGCCACTCAGTTGGTTAGGCAGGAGTTGCCCTTGGTATCTCTAATCACCTCCCTGTCCTCCATGTGCACACATGAAGCTTCTAGGAGGATCTGTTCCAGGATCTTCCCAGGCACAGAGGGGAGGCTGACGGGTCAGTAGTTCCCAAGGTCCTCCTTGGTACCCTTTTTTAAAGGGTATGCAATGTTTCCCTTTTTCCAGTCTCCAGAGACTTCACCTGACTGCCAGGGCTTTTCAAATCTCATGGAGAGTGGCTTCGCAACTACATCAGCCAATTCCCCCACGACTCTAGGATGCGTCTCATCAGGTCCCATAGACTTGTGTACGTTCAGGTTCCTCAGGTGGTCTAAACCTGATCTTCTCTTACAGTGGGAGGGACTTTACTCCTCCAGTCTTGCAGTCCATCCACTCAAGAGGTGTGGGAAGAGAGAGTGCCAGTGAAGAGTGAGGCAAAGAAATTGCTGAGTACCACAGCCTTTTCCTCGTCCGTTGTTACTAACCTGTCCGTCTTGCTTACCAAGGGGGCTACACTTTCTTTGACCTTCCTTTTCTGGCTGCCATACCTGTAGAAGCCCTTATTATTCTTTACATCCTTTGCCAAGTTCAGGTCCAGCCGTTGGCCCTCCCGACCTACACAACCGGGCAGCATCCCTGTACTCACCCCAGGATACCTGCACCTGCTTCCACTGCCTGTGCATTCCCTTCTTGCCCTTTAGTTTGACCAGCAGGTCTCCACTCAGCCATGCCAGCCTCTCATTTTCCTTTCCTGACTTCTTACACCTGGGGATTGAGAGCTCTTGTGCTCTATGGAAAGCGTCCTTAAAGATCTGCCAGCTCTGTTCTGCTCCCTTGTCCCCAAGGGCAGTTTCCCAGCGGGTCCTATTGACTAACTCCTTGAAGAGCTGGAAGTTTGCTTTCCTAAAATTCAGGGTCCTGACTTTACTCTTTGCCTGCCCCATATCCCTCAGGACTGTGAACTCCAGAGCATGATCACTGCAGCCCAGGCTGCCTCCAATCTCGACATCACCAACCATGGACTAAGACGTGCCATGACATGCAAGCTGCCATGCCCCATCACACCTGACCAGAAAGGCAAGGAGGTACAATGGACCCAAATTCAGCAAGCCCGTCAGTGGCAAAAGGGACTGACACACGTGACCTAAAAAGCATATGCTTGGGCACCCCCAGCTTTTACAGAGGCCGGAGGAGAGCATCACAAAAGCACAGAGCAGCACCCCAGAAGCCTCCAAATGAGTCCCCAATCCCTCACTGAGCCCTACCCTCCTCTTCAGCCATGCAGCTTCAACACAGGCCACAAAGCAGCATGTAAAGGCTGCTCCAGGGCAGGCACGCACCTTCCGCCACCACTAGCGGTGAAGGTTACGCAGCAGGCACAGCCACAGGAACCAACTGCAATAGGAAATTACAGTCATCTGACACATCGTTCAAACTCCTAAAACTCATTTCAGGCTCTTCCCACTACCAACAGCCTCCTCTCCCTGGAGCAGACTGCAAACATCTTGGCAGCTTCGGGCACTCTGGAAAATGTTACTGTGTTTGTGTAGTGCTCAGTATCCATGACCACTAGCTAACTGGAGGGTTTATTTTTTTTTTTTCTAAAACATTAATTTTGAGAACAAGGACTTAGCCACAGCTAGAGGGACGGGAAGAAAAAAAAAGTTAATTACTTCCATAAATATTAAGACAAGTGATTCTCATGATCTGGCAGAAGGCACTCACAACATGGAAATGGTCTATCTCCAGAAGGGAAGTCAAAGCACTCGCAGCAGTGCAAGTTTCAGACACTCATTTAGCTCTTTTCATTTAATTGCACTGACTCTAATTAAAGTGGAGTTTCACACAGCTATTCTCACAGCTGTCTCACATGGCACAGAGAGTAAATTTTTAAACTAATTTTAAGCAGTGCGGATTTCTTACTTTTTAGAAATTATTATTATTTTTATTTAAGGCACCAGTGTCTTTAGCTTTCAGTAGAATTCCCACTCCAAATTCTCCCAGAAGCTACCCATAGCACGTCACCATCCTACTTTTCAAGTAGTCCCCACAGTTGTTCACCTCTGCTGGAGAACTTGGTCAACTTGACTCATGAAGCAAGGTCCCACTGATTTCCATCCTTCAGACCCAAGCAACAGAAGAGTCCTCTGGCTTTGGGGCGAGTTGTTGCAACCTCCAGTCTTCTATTTGAGGTGACGCACAGGCTGGAGGTCATCTGACCTGAATAGAGAGGCTTCCCATACCACAGACTGCTATCGGAGCTCCTCTCAGAAACCATGCAGATTTGTAACAGGCTGTCACAAAACACTCAGACGCCAAAGCTGCCCTTACAAGGTGATCTGGCATTGTGAAGGCCAGCTCCTAATGATGCAGTGGAAATAAATTTCACCCAAAAAGCAAGGAAGAAGAAATATATGGTAGGCTGCTACCTAGAGCAATTTACCCAGGTATGGTAAATTGCCACCTGTCACCTTATCAAACTGGTAGGGTGGCTATCCTGGATGCAGCCTCACTCTCCCAGTCAGGCCAGCATGCACCTTCTTATTCTTCACCTGCTCTTTTCCAGTCACCTTCTGTTTAAAGTCAAGGCACAGTCTCCTTATGGCAACTCCCATGCACAGTCAAAAGCAGCCTGCCAGTAGCCCGAAGCCTGAAACAAAAGTATTTTCAGCTACCATCAAGTCTGTAAACCTATTAGTAAGTGGTATACTGGGTTATCAAAAGTTAACAGCCTTCCTTCTCCAGGAGGTTCAAGTTTTCTGCTTGCTGCTATGGAAGAAAGGAACTGGGCTCCCTCCTGCCCCATGCCAGTCGGTGCTCAGCTGGGACCGAGGGCCTCCTGGCAGGGTCAAAGTCTCCTCACGCTCAGCGGCACCAGTTCAGGCCCTCGCTGTGGTTCGTCACACCAGTCAGGCTGCAGTGATGGACAGGGCTAGTTACAGCTCAGCTCAAGGCATGGAAGTGAGCAATGCTTTTTGGACTGCGCTTCTGCAAACAGGCAGAGGAACCGCTCCCCCAGTGAATGTAATAAAGACACAAGCAGCAACCTCCACAACCATTTCTGGATGCCAAGTCATTAACCTTGGGGCTGGGGGGAGAGGTGAAGAGTACCACTTTGTCTGTTTAATCCCTGCCCAGCATCTCCCCTTTCCTGAGAATTTTTCCTTTCTTGCAAATTCTTTTATTGGAGGTTTCAAGCACTTTCATACACAATGTCAGAGAAAAAAAACCAACCAAACAAAAAACAGCTTATAGAGGGAAGTTTGCAGTTTGACCCGAGACCTGCACGTTCTGCTCCTGGGACAGACCCTTGACCTGTGCAGGTTACATGAAGGACACAGACACCTTGCAGAAGGTACATGCGTGGGGAGGAGAGAGGCACACAAAGAAAAGGTGTGCAGCCCACATCTGCCCTGGGAGAGAGCATTTGGGGGCTGAAGGTGGCTGCACTTTGACTACTCATGTCTGTGGAGTGGCTGAAGATACAGTAGAGATAAGAATATGAAAGAGAAATGAGGAACTGCCAAAACAGTTGCTGGCTTTCCCACGCCCTTCTTCTCCCCACATCGCTTGAGCCTGCATAGGGAAGGGGAGCTGGGCTCTACCCAAGGCTGGATGCCCGCTGGCATACATCATTCTCAATCTGTTGGGGCAAGAAGCAAGGGATACTGCAGAGCTACTCTGTCTGCCCTGAGACCAGGGCCAGAAGCCGACACCACCTGCATCAAGGGCAGCAGGTGAGTGGGACAAGCTGGGAGCACAACTTCAAGTGATCAAGGCTGAGCTTTACCCAAGCTGCAATAGCTAGAGGCTCCTTTAATGGAGCTTGGGTGCTCCGTTTTAAAAGCCATGTTGACACCCAGTCCCCTGCCATGAAAGCGAGAAATCCCAGCTCAAATGCCACTCAAATAGCCGCTCCTCCTAGGGCAGCATCCATGTGCCAAGGGGAGATGCTCAAAAATGCTAAAAATCATTTCAGTGCAACACAACCAAGGGCATCGCCAATAAGCTACCTCTGACAGCAGCTTAAGGGAGAGCATTTGAATGATCCCAAAATTCACACAGACCAAAGCCTGTGCAGCTAATAACAAAGACAGATGGAGCAGGAACATCTTGTCATTTTGGACTAGCACAGCACGTCGCATTTTACACACACGTTGGAGATGCTACAGCCGCTCCGCACAGGCCTCTCACTGTCATCCTCAGTTTGCCAAGCAAACTGTTTTCACCCCTTTCCATCTGAAGCGTGTTACGGTGGGGAACAGCTTGAGAAAGGCGCTCTGCACAAAACAAACACAAGACAGGCATGACAGCTGCCAGCGCAGAATTAAATGCTGAAGAAAAGCGATAGCAGCAGAATTGTGAAGATCCAGCAGCTTTCCACACCAGGAATGTGGCAAACGCCCAACACAAGCAGAAGATTTAAAAATACCCCAAACTCACATTAAGAAAAAGCAGCAAAGGCTTAAAACTGATATTCAGAAAGGATGTGTTCATTAAAACAAGCAGGATTAATGTTTTTTTTTAAATCTTTCAAATTGCTAAACACTCCAACATGGTAGAAAAGCAAAAAAATTAAAAAACAAAAAGAAACAAAAAAAACCCACCACACAAAACAAAGAGGAAACCTCCAGCTTCATGCGGCCAGGCACTGCACAATGCGCGGGAAGGCACAGCTGAAGGTGACCACTCGACATGGCAGGCAGCATGCTGTTTGTTACAGGAGGTGAAGGAAAAGCCCAAAATGTACGCAATGGGAAGGCTGCTGATGTCTCCAGCCTGTTCTTACTGATTCACATCACCAAAAATCCATCTAACGAAGGTACATGGCGCTAGAACTAGACATGGCAGGAGGGCAGGCTCACACCATACTCCGCGGAGTGACACAGCAAACATCTTTCCAGCAGAATTAACCTGTTCCTACGAACAGCACAACTCTAGGATTTACACAGAAGCATTTAATGGAGAAATGTGATCAGGGTGAGGGCAGAAGAACCATGATATTTAAAGGCCACAAACAAGCAGAAATCCAACGAAAAGATAGGAATAAGTTATGGGACACAAAGATATGCATCCTGTCAGAGCTCCTGAAGAGTAATGGGGGACTGGCCACGGCTGCAATTCTGCAAGCAACATCACAGTGGATCCACTGCAGGGGTAACCATGAGTTCAGACACTGCAGGAACAGCAAAGCTGGAAGGGCAGGGGTCTTGCATGGATTCTGGCACATCACCCATTAAAAAACAACAGGAAAGCAAATGTCACATGAAGTTAGTGCATGGTCCCACGGCAGGACCACAATGTCAATCAACCACAGCCTTTCTGCTTCTCGTTTGAGTCTACAAAAGGAGAACAGAACTGGACAAGCAGCTGCAGAGCCCAAGAAGAAGGAAGCTTATATGCAACAGACAAAGCAAATCTGGAACACCACAGCAGAAGCTGATGTGCAAATAAGAAAGGCATAGGCACCCCACTTTGCAGAGGGAAGCTTGGTAAGAAGAGGAACTCACAGAATACCTAAGAAAGGGGAAAAAGCAAGGCTGTACACAGCCTGCAGACTCTGGCAATTCCAAACTGTCAAGTTCCTGCTTGGCCTGATTTTATTCTCTCCCATCTCCACATTTCTTCAGGAGGAAAAAGGACTTCCTTCTTTGTCAGATGCACAATAATTTCACTCCTCTGCTCCCTTCTGTGCCACTGAAGAAGAACTTCATGCTGAAAGACAGTTATGGTCATTAGAGGACCAAAGCTCTCAAGATACAAAGGGAAAGTCAGATATATGACAGCATGCATACCTGAATCTTCCTGTATAGCTTTGCATTGTGTTGTGCAGATCCAGGCTTCAGCAACAGCAAGGCTCACCACAACCTCTGTTCAGGCTAATGTGCTACGTCACTCTGTGCCCCCCACCTCAGTACAGAATCACAGACTCGGAGTGGTTTGGGTTGGAAGAGACCTTCAGAGATATCTAGTCCAGGCCTCCTTTCATCTTTCACTAGATCAGGTTGCTCAAAGCCCTGTCCAACCTGACCCTGAACACTTCAAAATGATGGGGCATCCACAGCTTCTCTGGGCAACCTGTTCCAGTGCCTCACCACTCTCATAATAAAAAAAAAAAAAAAAAAAAAGTCATCTTTATGTCCAGTCGAAATCTACCCTCTGGCAGACCTTATGGTCTCCTTAAGGACCCTTAACTGGCCCAGGACCACAGGCAACAAATAGTTTTAATCCACGTTTCACATTTTCTTGGCTCACCAGTGGCACAGGAGCAATCTGTAGGAAAAGCTACTCCTCAGAAATCAAGGTGACAAGCTAAGGTTTTAGAAGCAATTCTGAAGTGGTAGCACTTGCTGCTGCTGCACTTTCGCTTTCTCAACAACGTATCTTTCTCACAGTTCCCTTCTGGAGAAGCTGAAAATAAAGCAGGAAGCTGCCAGTCCAGTCGTTCACATCATTCTACAAATAGTTCATCATCCACTCCAAAAAGAGACATTCCCAGGCAACTGGTTTGCCAGAGCCACACCTGAACAGGCCCTTGCTTCAAGGAGCAAACACTGAAGAAGGAAAGCTAAAGCAAAAAAACCCCAAAACACCAACACACCAGCAAATCCCCATATGACAGGCCATCATTTCTGACTTAGTTGGAAACATTTAATTCCCACACTATGGAGGCTCACCCAGATGAGATTTATTCACTCACACCAGTATCAGAGGTCCTTGCATGGACTAGATTATGGCAAAGCATTTGATTTACATTACATCAGTGGCTAAGTAAACTACACTGATAGGAAGCAATCATTCAGCGAGCAAGTAACTCATGGACTTAACTCCAGCGTTCACAGTGATGTTCTGGCTTTTGTTAGCCACGAGCATGTGGAAATCGTCTGGCATCTGGTGTTAAGATGAGCTAATGATTAAAGACAAGAAGCAGAGTAGGAGAAAGTAGTTGCAGCAGGTCTGCTTCACAGTACAACATGGCTCAGAGCTCCCTGTATTAAAATACTTTCCATTTTAGACCACTGGCTTTCTATCATCACACATGCAAGACTCACCTAAAATGAATTCCATTTCGGTGACATATTTTATTACAGTTCTACCCTTTCCTTCTCGTGCCACAAGAATTACTGATGCCAGAACAGCCCTAGCTGATACCTCGCACTGTTCACAAGCAGCACACTGAATCAGAAAAATGGGACCTTCAGCTGGCAAGAACCAACACCACTAGTTTATCCTCCCAAAACAAGGGGCCCCTTCCATCTCCTTTCAGCCCCAGCACACACCTGTGTGGGCACACACAGCCACTCACGTTAACCGAGATGCTTATAACTCTGCTACAGATGCTGAACTTTCCAACTTAGTATCGTGCTCCTCCCTGTTCCCTCAGACTAACCACAGCCAAAAGAACAGCAAAAGCTGGTCACTTAACAAACTGAGGAAAACTAAGGGGAAAAAAACAGTAGAGAGAGGCCTCTCTCATCGGTGGCTACAGGCAATAGCCCCCGAGCCCCAGCATGACAGTGCCTTGGTTTCCTACAGGATTCCATCCCTCCGGCTCCAGCACATCAAAGCAGGTCTTCCAGATGAAGCTTTTCATCCCATGGAAGTAACCATGCTCTGCTGTTCTTTAGTTAGCCCCCAACACATCAGACAGCCCCACGGCCATGATCCAGGCCTTCCTCCTGCCCCAGCTGTCCCACACTGCCCTGAGGGTGGCCCGTATCCCTTCCCTGCACATCTCGGTGGTCTGAGCCACTGCACAACCCCCCAGCTGCTTCTCTGCGCTGCACACAGGGACCTTGCTGGTTTTAAGACCACCACCCAGGGTCAGGGGAAGCCTGTCTCCAGTCCTCCTGCAACCCTACAAGCCATTTCTAAGCCTAGATATACCTCCATGTTTCTGCCCAAGATCCAGCAAGAGCAGAACTGCCACGCTCCACGTGTATGTCCCAAACCAGACAAGTCCTTGCATTAAGAAACCATGGCAGCCCCCTCCATCAATCTCTGCAACCCCTTTCTGGACCCCCAGAGGCATCCAGTGCTCACACCACACATGGATGCAGAGCCCAGAGACGAATTCACCATGTGAGACACAGGACATCTTGTTCAGATGCATGTCTACCATCTGCTGTTGCCATTGCTTCTTCCAGGCTTGCAGTGGAAGAGCCAGCAGACAGCTGCACCCACCCTCCCTCACCATGCAGCTTCCAGGCCTCCACCACACCCTCCCTCACTGCCTTCCCCCAGCTAAAGAGCGCACAGCTTTTCCTTTCGGAACAACTAAACAGGCATCCCAGGCCCCAGAGCAATCCTGCTGCTTTCCTCTGAACCTTTGTAAGTCTGCATCTTATTTGAGATGAGAGGACCAGAGCCACACATAGCATCAAATAGGTGCATGTACCATGGATTTATTCATAGAGCATAACAATGTTCTCCAGGTTATGCTCTTTTCCTCCTACTACTGACTTGCTTTTTTGGCCACTGTTGAGCTCCAAGCTGACATCTTCTAAAAATCTAAGCTCTTCCTCAGACTAGATTTTAATTGGAAAAGACCAGACCTGTGGAATGAAGCACAGTTTAAAAATCCAGCATACAAGGGATATTTTTCATTTGCCACTACCAGCTGATTTTACAAATACTACAGACAATTCAGTATGTCACTCCTCTGCCTCCTGCCCAAGCTGCCCCGACTGTCTTTGTTACAACCCCACAGCTCAGGCAGCCTTTCTTCCCACTGCATCCAAGGCCCACACTTATACCTCTCCCCGCTCCCATGCTTCTGCAGGTTGCTGTGAATGAAGACAGAACAACTTGTAATCTGCCATAGAAACTAGGAACATGAGAAGACAGTCATCCCCTTTGACAACAAAGCTGAATGCAAACCCTGAGAAAAAAACCTGTCCAGGCCAGGCTGAGAGAGGTGTTCCTTACTACAGATGTTAGCACCAGCTACTAGCAGCACCTGAGGCTTTCAAGGAAGCCCTTCCCTTTCTCTGCAGCTTGCTTCTTCAGCTCTCCATCATCTCCCAGACCTAAGGCATTCAGAAGAATTGCGATATGGCAGGGCACAGTCAGCTCATGGCAGACACAGTAACCTGCCAGTGGAATGAAACACATCTCCTCCAGCTGCTGGACTAACCATCCTCATTTACCTCTCTAAACTCCTGGTGTTAGAATAAAAAGATGATAGGAACTAAAAGTCACCTCATCTTCCACAGAGAAAATGAAGCAAAGTATTTTGTCATGAGCACAGGTACCTTCACAGCTGGACAAAAGGTAAAGGACTTCTGCAAAAGCTGCCTTGAGTGTCCAGGGCACACGGGAGAGAGAGGAAGAAACCACATAAGCATGTCAAATAGACAGAGGATGGACAGAGAGAAAGCGGGGAGCCAGAAAATACATCCTAGACATAGAAGGCAGAGAGGGAGGCCAAGGAACCCAAGAGAAGCAGCCAGCTAAAGATGCACTATCATAGCCACCTACTCATCCCAGTCAGAGAAGGACAGAGACAACATAGAGAGGAAAGGGAACTCCACAATCCTCCAAGTCTTCCAGGCAGCCCCACAGGAGCAGGCCTGGCTGGCTGTCCAGGAGCAATTGCTGTCCCTGCACCATGCTCTGAGGAGACCAGGCCTTCCAGGTCTCTTCTGCTGATCCAGCCAGCCGCTATCCTCTCTTAAGCAGTGGGAGGGTGTGCTGACAGGTGGAGCCGCAAGCTGCCATCACCACCTCTTCTTCCTTACTTCTCCAGCAACAAGCAAGCTTTCAACCCTGCATATCCCTCTGGGCCAGCTCTGCATCTGACAGCTTCAGAATTAGCAGAGAGCACTCCCAGCTCACATAGCTTTGGTGCTTGGGGTCTGTCAAGACAAAAGCTGGGTGCCCACAGTTCAAGCACAAAACCAAAATATGAAAACCCAGATGGAGAAAGGTGATTCAAAGAAATTCAAATTTAAGAAATTTAAACTCTGTTTCAAAGGGACAGAGGCAGAATAGTAGTAGGAAGGTCAAACACGTTACCAGGAAACATCTTATGCAGATACCTTTGACCAAGCTGCAGCGCCATGGAAGCACAGCTGTGGAGTGAGGTGTTGGCTTTCTGGGAACTACACCTCCAAAAGCAGAGGGATGCAGGATTTTAAGCAGAGAGATAGCACCAAAACCCGTAGTTGCCAGCTGGGCTTGATAACCCAGCACAGTGTTTCCTGCCAGGTCCAAGCCCTGCCACCGCTCCCTGGTTTCACTCTTGCCCTGCAGGCCTCTTCAAGCCCATAGCGAAGTCTTCCTGGCTGTCCCTGAAGTGTCACTGCACACAGCCAGATCATAACACAAAACACAGAGATACCAGTAATCTCCGATAATGTGAAGCAATCTTAGGTAATGTGAGGCACGTGTGCACAGAGGAGGACAAATGTACCAGCTTTCTCAACTGCCACATAGCATCCTTGACAGAAAAAAATCTTCTTCAGCTGTGAAAAGCACAGGAGATAGTGAGCCTACCTCCAGTCTGCCAACTTGACCTTCTCAAAGCTTGAAAAGCAAGTGGGAGAGAAACACTTTTTTGTCTTCTATTAAATCTTAAAATAACAATGTGTAGGAGAATCCTACCCTCCTGCCCTGTGCACTGAGCTAAGGGGAGATGGGAGGGAGGGAGGGGAGGGTTGGAGTCAAGTTGAATTTCCTGCTGAACAGGCTCTCAGCTGACCAGAGATCCCAGGAGACAAAGCAGGGCTGCCTAAGAATCTCTTTCCTAACTCCAGGGTGTCTGCCACTGTATGCACAGCCTAGTTACAGTTCACTGAATTAACACCAAAAAATGAATTGATTTCCATAATGAAAAAGCCTCCACATGGCTCCAGAGTGAGAAGAAGAAAGGGCACAGCAGCTTGGGAAGATTTTTGGGGGGGTGGCGGGGTGGGGGGTGGAATCACTCTCTCATTGAATTGCAGTTTTGAGCCCCCAAATGAACAGCTATTTTTAACTGATCATGTGGAGAGTGTGAGGGAGCACAAAGCATTGGGGTCAGCATCACTGTCTGCAGGAAGGCAGCACACAGCCTCCAGAGAGGGTTAAACATTGTCAGGCACCGCACATCTGCATCATCAGCACTGCACAGGGACCAGCAGCACAGGTCTATTTATAAACCAGACATGTACAGCTGCAGCCTGCAATGAAAGACTAGGATTGCAGGCTGTCAGCCTTCAACAACATGCTGTCTAATTTAATTAAAGAGATGGCTATGTTCACACACACACACACATGCACACATGTCCTCTTCCCAGGAGAGTTACAAACAATAAGCTCAGTGTTTTGAAAACAATACACTTCACAAAGGTTTCTGTGCAGAGGGTAAGCCTCTCCAGCAAATGTGTCCTCACACAACCTTCCCACTCCTTCACTGTGACCAAACATAACTGATGGGCTATGGCTGCTACAGCTCACCATTGCTCAGGTAACCGCTAGCCCTTGGGTGGTTACTGGGTTGGTTTCCAGTTGTGGACATGAAAACAAAGTCACTGTAGCAGTACTAATCTGCATAGGGAGAAGAAATTAATTTAGTTTGCAAACAAGGTATTTGGGAGTCACACGCATCTTTTCTGTGCCAGGCCAGATTGCTGTGCCATCAGTTTCCATTTGGAGGGGTGATACAAAGCTCTGCTTGCCACCAAGAGATAGAGGGAGCATCTCCTTCTTGTGGGACTAGGAAAGAAACGCCTCTAGCATCCCCTCCCCATTCCCACTCTCACTCCCCAAACTCCCTGGTGAGCTGGACTCTCCTGCCCAGGAGTCCTTGAGCCAGGGACATCACAACAGCAAAGGACAGGAGGAGAGATCCAGCTGCAATCAGGCTGACGTGGGTAAAGCACTGGTGAGGCACAAGAAGAAACTTGCTGACAAAATATTGGGGTATGAATGGCAGCTGCTGGTGAGGCAAAAGCAGCCACAAAGGAAGCCTGGAGATCAGATCACAGCCTGGGCTCCGCTGTCCTCTCAGCCCCTGTGGGCTAGGAGCCTTTGGTCACATGAGGACACCCCACAGGTGGGGCTCCAGCTGCATGGCACGGCCCAGCAGCTGTCAGGTAGCCTGAAGCTAGTTGCCCACCAAGGGAGCTCTAAGCACATACAAACCTTTCTGCCACCTCCAACCCCAAACAGAAACCACTGTTACAAGCCCCTGCAGGAACACAGGAAGCTGTGCTTGGGTTCGATTCTCCTGGGCTTGTTCTGACAGCCACTGCAAATACAGTTTCTCAGTGTCTTTGCTCACAACCTCACGCAGCACTCATTCAAAATGCAGCAACAAACCTGTTCTGGAGGAAATGATGCTTCTGGAGTCCAAGTCAAGCTGCTTTACTAGAGTATCAGGGTCAATCTTCAGCCCAGAAAAGACACCAGAAGATGAGAAGTCCCAGTCCTTATCCAAAAGAAACATTAAGCACGAGTCAGTACAAACACCACAAGGCAATATTAATTAAAAAGAACACAATTAAACCCAGCACCAGCCAGTCAGGAGCAGGATGCACACTCCAGCAGTAGCGTGTGGGTGTCTCTCTTGAGCAGGCAGGGGTGTGTAAGCCACCCCACTGGCCTGGTGGCCTGGCCCCCCCAGGCTCTTCCACACAGAAGAAAGTTTCACAAAGTCACGTTTTGGACTGTTCTATTCCTAACTGATCTCTACCTCAACAAACCTCACCTCACTCGAGTGAATACAGGTATTACTCCTAGGAAAACTGTGAACAGCATCCTTAGGAAAAGCCAAATTTAGTACAGGTACATAACAATACAGAGAAGCAACAAATGAGCAGATTAGGGGCAATGGACATTAAGTAGATTCAGTGACTACTAGCAACTTACCAAATTTTCAGCATCTGGTTCCCGTAAGCATGCAATACCTCCCCAAGTCCTAAGCTTTGCAGCAGCTTCCCTGGTTGGCTTAGAAGAATTTATTTCAGCCAGCAGTATCTCCCAGCACTGACACATAGGTTCATGGCCGTACAAAACCAGCTGGCTCGGGCACAGCCCGTTCCTCCCTCCTCACAAGGAAAGCGGTAAGGGCACAAGCGCCATTTACTGCTGTGCTGTGTCCTGGCTGGCACGGGCGCGGCGGCACCCGGCTTTAACCTGAGCTGCGCATTAACAACGCAGCTGGTGAAACCAGCCGTGCCCTAAACCTGCCACACGACCGTGTGTAAACCGAGAGCTCATCCCCACCTGCCCCAACCCGAAATCGGAGAGAACCGCTGCAAAACCAGCCAGGCAGCCTCTTACCCCTCCCCACACTTGTTGGTAACGATCCCCACTGCTGCACCCAAGTTACCCCACCGAGATGCAGCGCGGGCCCCCTCTCCCCCGGCAGCAGGAGCAGCGCTGGCACTGCCGCCTCCCTAAGCAGGCTCTCCTCTCCGCACGCTAAGGGCCTGGGGACGTCGTGGCTGCCACAGCTGTGGCGGCTCCCACACGGTGGCTGCCGGAGCCGCCATGACGTGGCGGTTCCATCACCGTGGCTGAGGGTGTGGAGCGGCACGCCGCGCACGCGGGGTGGGAGGCAGGCGGTTGCCCGGCTCCGGGGCCGCAAGAGGAGCGTCGCCGGCGTAACGGGACGTTTCCGAGCAGGAGGCGGCGGCCGGCCCCAGGAGACAACGTAACGTCACGCCCCCAGCCCCCCGCCGCCTCCAGGCCCCGAGCTCTCCCTACGTCCCCCGCGAGGGCCCCGCGCCCGTGACGGCCGCCGCGTGGGACGTCACGGCTACCTCCCACGCGCCCGGAAGACCGAGCAGGGCCGGGCTCGCGCACGGGCACGGCGCCGGCGCCGGCCCCGCCCCCGCCCGCGCGCGGCAGGCGGAGCCCCGCCCCCCCGGCGCTGCGCCGCACGCGCCCCGCTCCCCGCGCGCCCCCGCTACCTTGGCGGCCGCCGCGCCCCAGCCGCCGGGGACCGGGGCGGGGACCGGGCCGGGCAGCGGTGGCGGGTCCCGGGCGGGCCAGGGCCGGGGGGCGGCGCGGTGGAGCCGCGCGCGCTTTGCCTTCCCCACCATGGCGGGAGGAGCGGGGCGGAAGGGGACGGGCCGGCCTGTGCCGCGCCTCGCCCGCCCCGGGGCCGCCCACCCCGGGCGGGCCCTGCCAGCTGGCACCGCCGGCGCCCTGGGAGAGCTGCTGCCCCGTGCTCCGCCGCGGGCAGGTCGCCGGAAGCGGCTCCACGGCGGCGCCAGCCAGTCCCCTCCGCGGCTGTTGACTCTGAAGCGTAATGGTGGGGCCTGAAAGGCCGGCGTTCTGCCGCCGGTCGCTTTGATGGGCAGCCGGAGGGGGTGAATCCTTCAGGCTGGCAGTGGGGCAGGCAGCCTGCCGAAGGTGGCTCCTGGAAACAGCCTGAGTGGTGCTCGTTTGCTTAAACCCAGAGACCCCGCAGCATATTTACGGTGTGGTGTAAGCCCCTGCAAGCGCTGAGGCCTCTCTGAGCACTAGCCAGAGACTGGGACGCCAGGACAGAAAACTGAACTGTCGAACTCCCTGCCAGAAAATATTTCCATAGTTATAACAGCAGAAAATACCTGACGAGCCCCCGTGGAGCCCCAGCACGTGTTGGACCGTGCAGTCGCAGACCTGGGTGGGGACCCCCGGCAGAGCAGCCTCAGCCCTAGCTGCGCCTTTCCACGCACGTGAGGGGATGAAATCCAAAGCCGCTTCTCCCCCGCCCTGGGTGAATAAAGAGCGCCAGCCTTGGGAGCCACAGTGGTTTTGCTCTTAGAAAGCTGCAACGGGTGCCCCGTGCTTAATACGTCTTTGTTTTCCAGCTGTCCCCTCTCTGCCTTCCCGCCCCGCTCCAAGCTGTGTTTCCCAGGGCCTGACATTGGGGAGCAGCCCCAGGGACCCGCGTCCCCATCCTCGCTTCAGGGCTAGTCTGGGTAGCATTTTCCCACTGCTTTTTTGAAACCTCAAAAAAAACCCCCCAAAAAACAAAAAAGACAATGACAATGTTGTGTTCACTGGTAACTGGTTTCTTAAAAGTAAGACAAACTTCTTGCCACATGCTTCTCTACGCCGACTGACATTCCTTTCTGCTTTTCCCCAGGTCCCTTGTTCAGCCCTGACTTGCAGACGGATGAGCGAGGACGTGCCGGAGGATGGGAAGAGCGAGGCTGGGGAAGCCAAGCTGCTCCCAGCAGGAAGGCCAGCATCGATGAGTCTATCTCTGGGGCGGCAGCTCCTCCTGCCCAGCTGAGGGGTCGAGGAGTATGGATCGGCGTGGGCAGCACGGGAGCGCAGGGCAAGCCGTGCCATGCAAGTGCACAGCTTGGTGACCCTCCTCGTGGGTACCAAGGACATGGGGAAATGTGGGGAGAGGTCCCTGGGAGGGTGATGCTGCTTGGAAAAACGCCACATCCAGTTTAGGCACCTGCTCACAACCAAGCGTACCCCTATAAGAGAAGGTTGAAAATAAAAAAATATCTCTGAGGATGGAGATCCCACAGCCGCTCTGAATCCCTGCTCCCATCGTGCTGCTCGTTCAGCTGGAGCATAGCAGTGGCTGGGACACACCAGGCAAGATTTAGTGTTTGTCAGGGATAGACAATAACACCAGGAAAACTTCCATTACCCTGCTGCAGGCTGGGTGAGCATCACTTAGGAGCAAAGCACCAAAATGGTATCTCTGAGCACCAAAATGAACGACTCCAGGGAGCAACCGCTCAAAGAGTGCCCAGCTGGATGCACAGATGGATGCCCCGCTCCCCACCCCAGCTGCTCAATAGCATCCTGCAAAAACCACAACAGTGCCACAGTCCCTGGCAGGGGGAAACACAATCCATTCTAGTAAAAATAAAATTAAAAAGGGGAACTAATTAAAAAAAAAGATGGTTAAAAGAAAATAGAAAAAGGAATGTTTAACAGCTTAAAATGCTTACACTCAGGTTGGGGAGCACGCACGCTACGACTAAGCATGCACAAGTCTCCAAAGGATGCCTGCATCCTTTCACCTGCAGTGGGCCTAAACAGCAGCAAGAAGACATGTAGAAACAAAAAGAGATCCTCAGAAAAAATGGAGTTATTCCCAAACCAGGAAGTATCAAAGATTAAAACCTCAAGCAGGTGAAACCCACACTGAAGGCACATGGATTTGCCAGATGTGGGGAGTAGCGTCCAGAGAGGTTGGACACCAGCATGCTAATGCTGCCAGCTCCAGCCCTGGCTTGCTGCTTCTCGGGTATCTTCTCCCTGGTGCAGTTCTGAAGGCACAGGCACAGCGTTAAGAGTAACTACTCATTGGCTAATACATTAGCCAGCACTAATGAGCTACCAGCCTAAGCACTGATATGCTGGGGGCAGGGGGACGGACACGTGTTAAGGGTCCCCTGGGAATTGTTAGGGACAGTGCTTTGCTGTGGACATCCACTCAAGGCCAAAGCTGCAAGAGATCATGAGGAACAGCTCAGGGGGAACTGGGAGTACACCAGCGATCTTCAGCGTTGGGCTACAGGGACCCATGGGATACCCGCCCTGGTCCCGCTGCTCCAGCTCAAGAGGCTCCCAGCTCTCCCACCCCCTTCCCTTGACCTTTTGTCAGTGGGAGCAGAGCGGTTTGACAAAAATCAGTGAAATAATTGAAGAGAAAAGAGCAGCCCGATAAGGTGTATTATGCAATAGAAAAGGAAAAATTACCACAGCTCATCTCACTCAAGCACACTTCCTTCCCCCAGATCTGCAACCAGCAACGCTGGCAGGAAGCCCCACCAACTTTCCCAGTTTCATCTGCCCCGGCCCGCCCGCCCGCAGCCACCCGGGCTTTCCGAGCAAGCTGGGGTGGGCACCCCACCTCAGGCTCCATCCCCACCATATCCCGCACCAGCCAGGCGATAGCTGCTGTGGTGCTCCCATCCCTCTGCGAGCACTGCTACGATGCTCTCTAGCTACACCCAGTGCCTGGCTGCGATGAAACCAGCCCAGAGCTCTGTTGTCGTCTTCATTAAAAACACTTACCCATGGAGCATTCTTCAGGGCTCAGAAGTTTGGTGCTAGCACTGCGATCTCTTTGATGCAAAAACAAACCCAGCTCTGTAACAGGTGAACTGCATCAGTGTCTTACGATGCATCACGGTCACTCAGTGTTAGCTTGCTGGAAGGGGAGCCTACAAAGCAATTAACAAAAGCTTCATATTAGTTGTCTTTATAATTTTTATTTAT
This sequence comes from Phaethon aethereus, assembly GCF_964289735.1. Lineage (NCBI taxonomy): Eukaryota > Metazoa > Chordata > Aves > Phaethontiformes > Phaethontidae > Phaethon > Phaethon aethereus. Next base: position 43,716,708 of record NC_138580.1, read on the forward strand.
TTATTTAATTTTTAAAAGGGTTAAGAGAGAGTTGCCAGGAGCCTGTTCTCTCTTCTCAGGGAAATACTGTTGCAGGTGTGTTGGGAGGAGTTATTGCAGCCTGCACAACGAAATTTGAAGGCTGCTTAAAAAAACCCACACAGCCCTGAGCCGTGCCACAGCGAGAATGGCACCGGCATCCTCTGCCAAGCGAGGAGGCCTGGCTACAACAGCAACCCAGAGCCTGAGGGGAGCCAGCTCCCCATCTTCTCCGCACCCGGGGGCTACTGATAACTCCCAAGGGAATCACTTTCCCCCACTACCAACTTTATTTGCCCACTGGGGGAACGGGCTGGCCCCCAGCGGTGCTGTGAAAGGTTAAAGGTGGGGCAAAAAGGGCAGGTTTTGCGTAGGATTTCTTTCCTGGGTGCATCGGGAGGGCTGCAGACCCCCCGGTGCAGCCCGGGGAGGAGATCAGCCCCAGCCCCGCAGGGCCGGGTGCTCTGGTAGGGCATTGGCGAGCGTCAGTGGGGCTGGTTGGGTGTTGGGGGGGGAACACGCCCTCCCGCAGCCACCGCACCGACTTCCTCCTTTGTGCCCCTGCCAACTGTAAGACAGAAATAGGAAGGAAGGATTGGGGTGCATTGCAAAGCTCCCGATGCCCGGCTGCTTTTCCCAGCCAAGCTTGAGAAGTTGAGACCATCCTCATCCCAGCCCAAGGACGGGACGGAGGAGAGGGCTTGGTGCGAGGCGAGTACAGCATCTCTGTTTTCTTTGCTTCTGTTCCTCCTTTCTGGGCCTGGAGGCAGCTGGGTGACGAGGCGGTTTTGTATCTCGGGTGTTCCCAGTCAATTTGTTTTACAATTCTTGATCTGACCTTCTAACGCTCGAGTCCTTAGCCGGGCTTCAGGGAGCTCAGCGCGGTTCCCTCCCACGTGCGGCGTGGCGCGGCCGTCCATCTACGCAGCCTTTGCAAAGGCAGCTGGCCTGGTCTGTAATGTTTTTGCTTTTGGAGATAGGATTAAGCCCGGAACTGCAGGTGGTTATTGGGCGGAGGGTGTCAGACCCCACACAACCCCTTCCTTACTGCCCCGCAGGCCTGGAAATCAGAGCAGAGAGGGTGCAGCGTGCTCCCCCCTGCACCCTCACACATGGCGCTGGGAGAGCGGCGCCGGCTGCGTGCCTGGCCGGCAGCACCGGGCAAGCGGCGGGGGGGGGCTGTGTCAGCTCCCCTGCCGGGACCCCCCTCTTCCTCCTGGGAACCCGAACAAGCACCCGCTGCCGGCTGCAGGATGCGATGGCTCAGAGGGGAAGAGGGAACCGGCGCGACGGCATGGCGCGAGGGCGGCGGGGGTGGCTGCCGGGGGGGCTCAGCGCGGTGCCACAGCCGGCACGCTGGCTCAGGGACCTTCCTGGAGGTCCTGCATCCCTGTGGGCCTGGTAGAAGAGGTGGGAGAGGGGGGTGAGACCCTCGCTCTTCTCCGTCATCTCTCTGAGTGCTGTACAGATCAAATACTCTGCTGACAACCACCAAAAACGCCTGGCGGCGGCAGGGAAGGCAGCAGAGGCTGTGGGCGAGCTAACACCAGGGAGAGCAGGTCCTTCCCAAGATCTCCGTGGCTCTCAGATGGAAAGTGCAGGGCGCACCCCAGGTGTTAGGGAAAGCAGCCTGGCATCTGTTTTCGATGCTTTTTCCAGCGCCGCGGCCCCAGCTCCCGGCCTCGCAGGCGAGCATGTGAAGATTCACAGAGGCATCGCGCCCTGCGGCCGGCACAGACGCCGGTACGCAGCTTCTGCAAGGCGTGGGAAGGCTTTAAACGGTGTGTTTCGCTGTCATGGCTGTCACATCCTGCTTCACACGGTGGTTTTGCACTTTTTCTGTCCTCATCCCGGTGCCGTTTTCAATCGCAAGCGATCTCGGGGTGCCGGAGAGCGCGGTGCAGGGTGATGTATTTTCTCAAAGACACAAGCGAGTCACCACAGGGCTGGTGGCGATGGGGGATCCCGTCTTTGCTCCCGCGAAGCACCAGCTCTGCCAGCTCCAGGGACAGGCTGTGCCCTTGGACGGGTCCCTGGGCTGGGTTCCTGCTCGGGCCCCGGTCTGTCCTGTGCCTCCGCAAGCCCAGCGGCTGTCACAGACTCCTCTCTGGGATCAGCCAAGGCGTGGTGCCCACTGGAAATGAGACACAAGAAATGGCTTCTCTGCCCTTAAAAATCCCAGACTACCCAGGGCACGACAGCCAGCAGGGCCGCCCCTTGCCACACGAGCAGGACTCTGACCCAGGGAGATGCAACAGCACAAACCCCCGGCCTCCCAGGGCAGGGCAAGGGTCCCACGGGCACCCAGGGACCTCGGCGCTCAGAGCCAAGGCACACACGGGCCAGGGCCTTGGTGCATGTGGGAGAGTGCTCATCCCACACACCCATCCTCTGCAGGCACGGGAGGCTGCCGGAAGGAAATACATATAAAATATATACATATTTCCTGCAATAGGACATAAGAATATATATATATATCCTTTATATATATTAAAAATGCCTTTATATATTTTTTCTTCTATTTTTTACATTTTTTCTGTAATTTATCTATCTATCTATATATATGGGTACAGCGGGAGGGCTGCAGAACCCCGGTGTAGCCCAGGGAGATCAGCCCCAGCTCCACAGGGCAGGATGCTTTGGCCGGGCAGTGGTGACCCCTGCCTATATATGTATGTATGTATATATATGAAAAGATATACCTATATATAAATACATATACACACACCCCGACTCTGATACTCTGCACGGAGGGGGTCTTAATCAGCAGGCAGCCCTGCATATGGCCGTCTGCCTTGATGGGAACTATCTGCATCACACAACCAAGCAATGGAAGAAATGGCCACAAGCCAAGTGACATCCACTCTCCCTTCCTTGCCGTATCCCGCTCTGCTCTTTTACCACCTGTGCATGGCTCTGGGGCCACCCAGAGTAGGGAGGCAAAGGAGCAGCACTGCTGGGTGCGACGCCCAGCGTCTCTGTCACGGCATGATGGTGACATGGCACCAGGGATGCTTGGGAGCGTGGAGGAAGCGCCCAGGGCACCGAGGCACAAGCACTGACACTAGCGGCTCCTCAGCTTTACAGGCAGATGGTGCAAATGCCCCAGGAATCCTCCCGGGATACTGGGCACGAGAGCGTGTCCTCCCGTTTTGCAAGAAAACAGATGTTTAGCAAAGCACCGAAGGGGGAGTTGCGGCTAACAGACTGCAAGACCTGTCTCTTGCCGTTGAACACTCGTCTTATTTATAGCAACAGGATCGCCACTAGCATCAACACTTCCCCTTCAGCCCTATTTATAAATCCCAACTCGCTTCTCCATGCTGCACAGCGGCCTGCTCCATCCCACCGACACCCCGCAGCGTGCCCAGAACCCTGCGAGGCTGGCGTGCCCCTGCTCCGCTCCCCGCCCGCGCGCAGGAGAGCACCCAGCCCTTTCCTCGCACACCTTCCCCAAGGCCGCCTTCACGTTTTCTGGCTCACAGACCCTGCAGGAGCACCTCGTCCTGCCTGAGCCATGCCAGGTATATAATGTACAGCGAGCGAGAGACGCTCCGTACATGGAATACCCTGGTGGCTTCTTGCAAAGGGCTCCTCATGGAGCAGAGCCTCAGTCTCCAGCCGCCCGAGGCATGTGGTGAGAAGATCAGAGCTCAGGAACAAGAAGAACCCTGGTCCTGGGGTGCAGCCTTCTCCCCCGATGCCACCATGCAGCCCTGGCCAGGGAGCAGAGCCTGGGGGCAACACGTCCTGCCCCTCGCCCAGGCGCTCGGTCTCGGCACCCCACTCCCCACCTTGGGATGTGCGTGGTTGTAAAGCTCTGCTATTCTGCTCCTTCACACATGGGCGAGATGATGGACTGTGTGCATCTCTCTGCTTGCCTTAATTTATGAAAAAGAGGAAAAAAACCCCAACATCCCAAGCAGAGCACACCCAGGAGAAGTCCACCCAGGACTGGTGGTGGCAGTGCAAGCTCAGGACTGAGCCAAAGAGGTTGCTAAGGGGGTTGGAGAAGGGAGAAAACACTGCTGAGGCCCATGTCAGGGCCATGCTAATGCAGAGAGTGAGAGCAAAAACCTGCTTTGCCCTCCCCTGAACACTGTGAAGAGGCAGACAAAAGCAGAAAGCCCCATTTGTTCTCTTTGAAAATCACCCTACATCACGTATACACTCATCCACCCACATACCAGTGAATAATTTCCCTCCGCAGCACAAGAAAAGGAGAAGTGGTGACCTTGCTTCTGCTGCTCTCCCCTAGCATCAGGCTGGGCTTTACATTCTTGCGACAGGGGAAAGAAATGACTTGGGGATTAGAGAGGCAAATCCAAATCCAGCCCACAAAATGAACCCTACATTACAAAACTCAATAGCAGCCAGAGTTGGGCGTGTGTTGAGGTTCCCACTTTATTTCTGGGGTTTGGGAGCTTTTTTTATTCCAGTTTTAATTGGAAACTTGTTCTATTTTGTGAGACGAGCCTGTAAGCAGGAACCTCTAGCCTCCAGCAAGGATGAGGAGCTCATGGAGCCTTGGTCCATCCCATTGCTGCCCCACACCTCGGCATGGCAGCAGGAATAAAACACTTTGAAACACCGGGCAGGTGGGATGGCAGGAGCTCACAGACCCCATGGGTTTGGTCCCCACAGCCTGTGTGGGAACTCTGAGCTTTGTAGAAGAGCTGAAGCCTAATTAGGCACATTTGCGGTGTCGATCAGCTGAGTGCTACAGGAAACGAGGGCGGGAGCAGCTCTTCCCTCCTGCCAGCAGCGGCAGCTCTCGCTGGGCAAGAGCCTGTTTCCCTGGGCCCGTTTTTTGGTGGGGGGTGCAGAAATATGAGGTCACACTACTTTCAGCATCCCCAGGGCACTACTAATTAACTGGACACGTGCAGCAAAGCAGATGCAAGCAGCGATCAATAACAAATGAAGCGTGTGAATACAGCTAAGAGTACAGCAAATGTGGCCATGAAGGAGCCGGCTGTGCCTCGGAGCGCGATGTTACTCTTGGAGCAGCTCTCAGGCTGGGCTGGCACAGCCCAGGTCACCGGGTGATCCCCGGCACGGGGTGCCACAGCCCGAATGAGTCATCAAAGTCATTTCCCAGCAGGGTGCACCCAGGAGGGTCCAACCGGGATCTGGTGCCCACCCTGCCTTGATAAGAGCTTTTACTGTTAAGATCCTTTTATTTTTTTTCTTGTTTTTTTACTTTAAGAGTTTTTACCTGTCATCTGCAAGCTCAAACAGTGCTAGCAGAATTTGGAGGTGACAAAAATCTATTGGGCCAGCTAAGCACGGCAAATGCACATCATGCAGGTGGGGACATTGCCACTGTGACGATAAAGAGTGCCCTTAAAAACTTACCAAGGTGGACTGTGGTGGCAGAGAGGGACTTGTGGGGGACGTCCTTGTGAAGAAGGATGGTCTTGGGCCAGACATGGCAGAGTGAGCTCCTGGGCCATGTCACCGTGAGGGTTTGACGGGGTGACCGCAGAGGCGCCTCCTGTGGCCCGTGCAGCGGCGAGGCTGCTGGAGCTCTGCCACAGAGGCTACCTCCAGGGCAGGGTGGGGTTCCCAAGGCTGCAAATCTTCACGTCCAGATGATCCCTGCCATAAGCAATGGTGGCAACCAGTCTTAGTGGTCCCGCCACCTCTCCAAGTCCATACCTCAGCTGGGCACCAAACCTCACTGTGCAAACACTCCTGAAATGATACCCATCGACCTACCTAGACCTTCTTTCTGCCCTCAGGAGAAGACCAGACCTTCTTTCAAGTCTGACCAGTGTCACCCCTTGCTTGTCTGGCTGATGAGCTAGGACAAGACATCCTGACGGCTCAGAAGGGGATCTGAGCAGCCCTACATAACTAACCTGGCCCAGGTGCCTTGTGAAGGTCTCCGTTGTTTTCTCGTTTCCATTTGACTCTGGGCTGTTAATGCGGCAGGTTGACAGGAGGGGGTGCAGGAGCTAGAGAGTGGTTGTTTTCTTGCTCAGGGCGGCACCAGAGCTATTGCAAAACCAATGACCTGGTTTTCGAATGCTGTTTCTAGTATTGCTAAAAAGGGCAATGTTTGTTGTTCCTTTGTGCTTTCTTACTGCTTTTTCTTCTTTTAACAAATTCCTCTTTTCTTACTTCCCCGTCTTCGTCCATGTTGCAAGGCTGCTTACTCCGTTGGGTTTTGCTCCAGGGCTGTGCTGGGGCGAAGGTGTTATGAGAAGTGACAGCGTTAATGAACATGATCTCATTGACACCACAGGAAGAACACCGAGAAATCGCTCCCTGAGAGTGATTTAGCCAACTTTATGGATGGCACAGGTTTCTGGGATCAGGAGATGTGCTTTGGGGCAAGAAGCAAGTAGTGTGAGCAGCTAGAACAAGCACTGTGAGAATGTGCTTGTGAGGAACAGGGTCTCGATCATGCTCTGAAACGCTGGTGTAACTGAGGGCAGCAAGTGCATGTGGGCTTTGTACGATGTGCTGGGGGTCCTTCCCTGCGCATGGTAAGAAACGTGCAGCCACCTCCTCAGCCCTGGGCTCAGAGCCCCCACCCACGGCATCACGTCCTGGCCCCCCTCCCCGTGTGGGTCTGACCCCGTCCTTCTTCCTCGCCCAGCACATCGTGCAAGAGCCAGCTGATGGTGGCCACGCTGGCAGGCTGGACCGCACCGTGCAGTGCGAGCCAGCCTCTCTGCTTCCCTCGGAGACAGGACTGCGAATCTCCTAGGATGCTGGTCGCCTGTGCCATGATGGTGGAAACCCTTGCTTGTTGGAATCCCTCAGCAGGAAAACATATTAATTCACCACACGAAAGACTTCTTTTCCTTGGTGAATCAGATGTAAAGCAAGCGGTAATTTTTTTCCCCATGTATCTAGCACGCCTTGCTAGTTAATTAGTAGAAATGGTCCTTTTGTTAATTTTTATTCCAATTTCCATTCAGATATAGCTCAACACAGAAGCTAAAAAACTTCACATCTTAACTGCAGTGCTTGAGATTTTCCAATGTTACATGGATATAATCATACAGGTAGAAGAGTCTGGATAAACACTGGATGAAGTCCAGTATCCAGTGAAGTATCCAGTATCCAGTCTGCATAAAGTCTGGATAAACACTACATCCAGCTTTGCAGCCGTTCAGCTGAATGCACAGCTATACAGTGCAAGTTCCCGCTCTGCTGACTTCCACATTCAGTCCAAAAGCTATGCTTATTGTAAAGCAACTTATTTTTGTAAGAGCACACGAGCACCCTTCCTGAGCCAGCCCACGTGCCCGGGGTGCCCTGCCCTGGCCCCGGCTGCCCAGCTCCGGGGGCTGCAGCAGGGTCACGCTCGCAGGCTCTGCCCACAGTGGGACGGCTGCGGGAAGGCCACGTCCCCCTGGGGCCACCGTCCTCTGCAGCCACTTTCTATAGGGTTTGAGGGCTTCCTTCCCTACCAGGCAGTCACAGGCATGCTTTTTGTCTTGCAGAAAATGTCACGTGCCCACTGCCTCCGGCTGCCAGCGGTGACCTGGGTGCTGCTGCTGGTGACAGCAGGTGAGCCTGACCTGCCCCTCCTCACTGCCTTCCACCGGCACCTTATGTGGGCAGTGGAAGGGGAATCCAAATGCTGCCGAAGAACGGTGGGAATGCAGCATTGAGAGGTGTGCAAGGGCCAGATCCTGCATTTCCCGGGATCTGGAGTTAACTCAAGCCAGCCCAGCTGAAGGACAGCGAGGTGGGCGAGGACCCTGCCAGGGCCTCCAGCGTGGGTTTTATAGGCTCAGGACAGCATGGGTGCCTAATGCTGGGTGCCAGAGCACCTCACGGCTGCCACCGCTGCAGACCAGCCTCCCCAGGTCCCCCCACCCAACAATTCTGTCTTCTGTCCATTCCAGCCTTTGCCATGGAATGCCCCAAGATCAAGGTGGGGACGTGCAAGGACTGCATCCAGTCCGGTCCTGGCTGCGCCTGGTGCAAGAAGCCGGTAGGTCCCCGTCGCCTCTCGCACGGTCAGCCCCTGCAGTCAGCTAACAGGCGGAGGGGTGGTCACCCTGCCCGCACAGCTCCGCCTGCGATGGAGGGGGGAGACTGCGTCGTGGGGGTGTTTCATGTCCTCCATGGTGGATGGGGCCAGGAGGGATCTGACAGACAGGACCCTTCACCCTTCCTTTCTCCATCAATACCCTGGAGGCTCCCTGGTTTGGGAGCTGGGTCATCTTCTAACGAGCCCGTTCACCTTCTGATTTTTTCCTGCTGATGTTGCAACACGCAGAGTTTCACCAAAGCTGGCGAGCCAGACTCCATCCGCTGTGACACCATCGAGCAGCTGCAGCAGAGGGGATGCCCACACAACGAGATTGAGTTTCCAGTCAACAACATTACAAGAACACAGGACAGTCCCTTAAGCAACAACATACAGCTGACTCCCCAGGAGGTGCACCTGAAACTGAGGATAGGTACAGTTTGCCTGGTGTTCCCAATGCCCTTCCACTTACTCCCGCGGCTCAGCTGGGACACAGCAGCACATCGCAGCCTGCGTTTCCTCCCCTTTTCCTCCAAAAGAGAGGAGGATCCCAGTGGGGGGTGGGCGATGGGGTGACATGCAAGCCACAGCGTGGCAGCTGATCCCAGTGTCCCCGTCCTGCAGGCCAGCCCGCTGTATTCGAGGTGAAGTTTCGCCGTGCCACGGGGTACCCCATTGATCTCTACTACCTCATGGACCTCTCCTACTCCATGCTGGATGACCTGGAGAAGGTGAAGAAGCTGGGAGGGGAGCTGCTCAGGGCGCTGGAGAGCACCACCCCTTCTCGCCGCATAGGTGAGCCTGTCTCCGGCACAGGGCCACAGCACAGCTGTTTGCTGCTGGGAAGAGCCGCGGGGCTGGAGCAGGATGCAGGCAGCGTGACCCATCCTCTGCCAGGCTGGAAAATGTGCCAGGGCAAGGGACGAGGACATGTACATGGGGGGCCAGCAGATTGTCCATGACCTGTGCCGCAGGGATGCCTGCTGGTCCTTGCCATTTCTGCCCCTGACACTGCAGTCTTGGATGCCCTAGGGTTTGGCTCCTTTGTGGACAAAACGGTGCTGCCCTTCGTGAACACGCACCCCGAGAAGCTGCAGAACCCCTGCCCCAATAAGGACAAGGAATGCCAGCCTCCCTTCGCCTTCAAGCACATCCTCTCGCTGACCGACAACGCCAAGAAGTTTGAGAGCGAAGTGGGGAAGCAGTTTATCTCGGGAAACCTGGATGCCCCAGAGGGGGGGCTGGATGCCATGATGCAGGCAGCAGTGTGTGGGGTGAGTCCCCTTGCCCACCCCGCTGACAGCAGCTGCGGGCAGGCGCAAGTGCTGCGACCTGCGCTCATGGACTGTCCCTCAGGAGGTGGCTCTGCCCCTCTCCAGGTTGGCTCTGGAAGCTCATTGTGTATTAAGTCCTGATTTGGCAGTAGAGCAAATTACTCTAGGGGGGTACAAGAGAGCTTCTTACCCCAGCTTCCTGACCCTGATCTCCTGTAACCCACCTCCCCCGTGCCCCCTGCCCCACACTGTGGCTGACACGAGACTTTGGCAAGGGCCATGCCGTGCCCGCTGGCACTGTCCTCCGAGCCCTGCTCAGGGACAGGTCTCCGTGTCGCTTGCAGGACTTGATCGGCTGGCGCAATGTGACCCGCTTGCTGGTGTATGCTACCGATGACGGCTTCCACTTTGCCGGTGATGGCAAGCTTGGGGCCATCCTGACACCCAACGATGGCCAGTGCCACTTGGAGGACAACATGTACAAAAAGAGCAACGAGTTTGTAAGTACCCGGGGGCTGCTTGATGGCTCTGCACCTTCAGCCTCGCTCCCCCAAGCAGGAGAAAAAAGTCACATAGAAAGGGTGTTGCTGAGACCACAAGGTCACCCTAATCACCATAATTTGGGCTGTGAAACCCAGACTGTCCACCCTTCTGCTGGTGGGGGAGATCATGCTGAGAGTGGTGTCCCTCTCCCCACCTAGGACTACCCATCTGTTGGCCAGCTGGTCCAGAAACTTGCCGAAAACAACATTCAGCCCATTTTTGCTGTCACCAGTAAGGTGGTGGATATTTACAAGGTAAGGAGGTCCAGGTGCCTCCCATCACTCTCCAGGAGGACAGAAACAGCTGTGTGTGTCCTCCTGCTGCTGTCCCCTGCTCTGTCATCACACGGACGGAACCGCTCACCTCTTTGCTTTCCGTTGGCAGAAACTCAGTGAGATGATCCCAAAGTCGGCAGTGGGAGAGCTGAATGAGGACTCCAGCAACATCATTGAACTCATCCAGGTGGCCTACAATGTAAGTGCTGGAGGAGGCTGTGTTTCACGATGTCTTGCAGGGCTCAGAGCAGGGAAGGGTCCCCATCATGTTTCCTCACCATCAGAGAGCATTTGGGACCAGGGCTTTGAGGACAGGACATGCTGAGTCCCTCTGCCCACAGCAAGCAAGAGGTTCCCGCCTCTCCAATGCTATCACCTGCCTTTCCAGAGCCACCCCAGGCAGCTGAGACCCCAGCCTGGGGTGCTCCCTGCACCTAGCCCCTGGGCTGGGGAAAGCCCTGACCTGCAACCCCATGCCCCCTTGCTTTGGTCTCCTCTTGGACTGATGGCACTTTCTCCACCATTTCCCCACAGAACCTCTCCTCACGGATCATCCTGGACCACTCCACCCTGCCAGACAGCCTGGATGTCAAATATGACTCCATATGCAGTGAGGGCAAGGTCATTTCGGATGAAGCAAGAGGGGACTGTGACAACATCAAGATCAATGACGAGGTACGTTCCCCTATATTGGGAACTCCCCGCAGCTCGTGAAGTTCCTGATGCCCATCCTGTTTAATGGCAGGATCCCAGCCTGTTCCAGTCTTTCTGTTTACATGAATTTAATGCCAAGAGTGCCCAAAATGCTGCATGATGGGGGAATCCTCCATTGCACTGGGCATGCATGTGTTCACTCCAATTGCTGAAGCTACCTGATGGCCTCTGGCCCTTCCCTTTCTCACTCTGCACTTTCTAGGTCATCTTCAAAGTGAAGATCACGGCCAAGGAGTGCATCAAAAGCCAGTCCTTCACCATCCGGCCACTGGGCTTCACAGACACCCTCACCGTCCACTTGGACAGCAACTGCGACTGCAACTGTAATGAGCAGCCTGACCCATCTGCCTGCAGTGGGAAAGGCAGCCTCATCTGTGGGATCTGCAGGTACGTGCTGTCTGCCCAAAACACTATTTCAAACACTGCCAGAGCTGGGGAGCTGCTGGGAGAGGGCCGTTAGACCAAGCTGAGGGCAGCTGCGTTGGTTCCTCCAAGCACCTCTGCGCCTGGAGAACATGGGGCTGAGTGAGGGCTCAGAAGAGGGGTGTGCATGTGGTGATCAGTCATGGCCTGGCTCTGCAGCTTTGCACCAATTTTCTTATTCAGAGAGGTAGTTTATGTTCATGGAGGCAAGGGACCCAATGAGCCCTCTCTTCTGTTGGTGGTCTCTGCTGCTTTCCTAAGGGCATCCACCCAACTATCCACCCATCCATCCAACTATCCACCCATCCACCAACCCACCCATTGAGCAGACACAGATTTCTGTAGAAATCTTTCAAAATCCTACTCTAGGCTGAAGTTCATGCAGGTCTTTAAGTGCAATTATTGCTTCATGGCCCCTTGGTGACAGGGAGAGGAAAAGACTGGGTTTCCTCAGGAAACACTCAGATCTCCTTGGCAAGGGTTTGGAAATTATAAACATAACAATAATTTCCGGACAACCATTTGGTGTTATAAATATGACCGGGGAAAAAGCAGCGTTTTTGAAGTTTCCTCCCAATCAGCCACCTTGCTCCTGCATGGAGTTATCACCAACATGCCATGGTTGGTTTTCAGCAAGGCTGTCCCTGATTTGCTCCCCTTTGGCTGAGGTCTGGGCCCCACACGTGCCCCACTGCATTTCTTGTGGCCTCTTACTCAGGCTTGCTCCTCTTCTTTGATGGCAGCTGCAATTCGGGCTACACGGGGAAGAACTGTGAGTGCGAAACCAAAGGCAAGACCAGCAAGGAACTGGAGGGCAGTTGCCGGAAGGATAACAGCTCCGTCATCTGCTCGGGGCTGGGGGACTGCGTGTGCGGGCAGTGCATCTGCCACACCAGCGACGTGCCCGACAAGCAGATCTATGGCACCTTCTGTGAGTGCGACAACATGAACTGCGAGTTTCACAACGGCTTCCTCTGCGGCGGCAAAGGTGATGCATCTGCATGATGCGTTCCCCACCGGGGCACTGTTTAGAGAAATGAAATCCCCAGGGAGATGCTGCCTTTCCCTGCCAAAACCCAAGTGGGTGGGTTGGGATTCCTGCGTCCCACCGCACCAGCCTGCAGGACCTCCTCGACCATGCCATGGAGGGTGGCATGGAGAGCGCAGGCTGGGTGACGCTCTCCAAGCACGGGCAGAGGGAGGGCAACCTGGCTGTCTATAGGACCCTAGTCTGAAAGGTCTTCCCCCGTAGAGCGCGGGAGATGCGACTGCGGGGAGTGCAAGTGCACACCCGACTACCAGGGCAGCGCCTGCCAGTGCAGAAAGTCGACGGACGGTTGCTTGAACATCCGCGGCAACGAGTGCAGCCACCGCGGGACCTGCCACTGCAACCGCTGCCAGTGCCGGGGGCAATACCAGCCCCCCTTCTGCCAGGAGTGCCCCGGCTGCCCCTCGCCCTGCAGCAGATACGTGTGAGTGACGCATGGGAGATGGCGTGGGGGCGGCAGGGATCCCCCGCCCCGCAGGCAGGCGCAGGCAAGCCCTCCCTGGGCCCAGCCCAGCCGCAGCCAGCGCCAGGTAAGAGGGCCTCTTACCTCTCACCCCTGCAGAGGTGAGCTGTGGCCGCCTGTTTTGCAGCTCCTGCGTGGAGTGCGTGGCCTTCCTGAGCGGCCCCTTCGAGAAGAACTGCTCCCAGGCCTGCCCCAACATCCATCTGGCCAAGGAGCCGACGAGAGCGAGCAGGCAGTGCAGGGAGAAGGACTCCCAGAACTGCTGGATCTCCTTCCGCATGGCCCAGGAGGACGGCGACGAGATATACACCATCACCTTCGATCCTGAAAGAGGTGCCCCAGCCCTGCCCCATCTGCCCCTCTGCAGGCAGGCTGCCGGCTCTGCCATGGTGGCCTTGCCCCCTTGCCAGAGGCTGCAGCCAGATGCCATCTGTCTGCCCCACAGAGTGCCCGGAGCCTCCCAACATTGCACTGATCGTGGGAGGCACCATCGCCGGCGTGGCCCTCATCGGCCTGGTGCTCCTGTTGATCTGGAGGCTCTTGACGGAGCTGTTTGACCGCCGGGAATATCGTCGGTTTGAGAAGGAGAAGTCCAAGGCCAAGTGGAACGATGTAAGAGAGCCCGTCCATGGCACTGGCATGTGCCAGGCACTGTGCCGGGATGCTTGCGGTGGGGATGCCTGGAGGTTGGACCCAGAGGGGACATCCTCTCCAGCGGCAGCCATGGCAGATCTGAGCCTTCCCCACTGGCTGGTTTCACTGCTGAGCTGGATTTTGCAGGGGGCTAAAGCAGCCTGTGGGCTCTTCTGCCAATGCTGTCTGCACCATTGGCGTTTGGAGGAGTGGGGTGGGTAATGCTCTGCTTCAAATCCGATACAGCACAACAACGCGGGCCTCTGACCTCTTTCCCTCCAGGCTGATAACCCCCTCTTCAAGAGTGCCACCACCACAGTTGTGAACCCCAGGTTTGACGGGCAATGAAGTGGAGCAATACCGAGCAGCGCTAGGACCCACCATTAACTAAGGAAACGCCAAGCTAAGGAAATCACAAACTGAGGCTCCCACCTCCTCTTCTTTATCCTGTTGGTTTGTTCCCTTCTTCTAAGAGGCCACCAGCATGTCAGGCGCTGGCTGAGGGGCTGCACCATGCCTGTCTCCTGACGCAGTGCTTGACGGTTGGGTTAGTGGAGCTGGCAGAAGGGAACAGACACAGCTTTGCTGCGGATGGGACTGCAGAGCAGGTCTCACCAGCGGGCACATGCAACGGCTCCTGTACTAGTTACTGACTGCCTCAGCTCTTTATGCTAACCTTGCCTTCTGGCAGGAGTCTCAGACACAAAACCCCAAAACCAGCGGAGGGCATAGAGTGCTTGCAACTTTGATTTGGAGCTGGGATTTCAAAACTGCCACTTCCCTTCTGCTCTGGCAGGATCTGCTCCCAGGCTGCTCCATGCCTTCCTCTGCTGCACTGGTCTCCACCACTATGTTTGCACTAGTTTCTAAAGCACTCACTGCTGAGCTGGACATGGAGGGTCCTCCAGGCTGGCAGTCTGCTCTGGAGGTTGCAGTGAGGTGATGGGCCCTAAGGGCTAGCGAACATCTGTACCTAGAGATGAAGAGCAGCAGGGGAACATGCACTGAATCTTTTTCCCAAATCGTTAGCTGCTTCCCAGTGTTGCTCCCCTCTCCAACCTACCTCAGGCAAGGTTCTATTTGGGCTCCTGCAAGCTTGGCTTACCTCCACCAGACCTTGAACCCTCTGCATGGCAAGGAGGCAAAGGAGCAATTGTTTGAACTGTGAAACATCGGCACTGAGCATGTGAAATGTTGCCTACAGCTCAGAGCTTGGACACAGCTTCTTCCACCACCCCCAGGGCGAGATCTTTTCCCTGCTCTGTGAGCACATCAGACATGCCAAGGGCGGTACCCAGAGCATCTCCAGCTCAGCACTTTTCCCAACCATGCACAGCAGCTAATTGCTCTTACATTGTGGGGACATTCCTGTGAAATAGTAGTACAATTCCATATTTGCTTGGGAATAATTTGCATATAGCTGTATTATGTTACATCTTCATTTCCTCTCTGAAGAGGTTTAATGTTAATAAAAATTAATATATAAAGTCAATACATCTGGCCTGCTAAGAATCAGGTGCAAGGGCAGCAGCTGAAGCATTTGTCGGAGAAACTACAGCAAAATCCTGTCATTGCTGTCAGCATCTCCCATAGATACAGTGCCTGGGAAAGATGCTGGCCAGAGAAACAAACTGTCTTCTACACTACTTTGCCATCTACATCCTGAAAAGCGCTCCCCTGCAAGCCAAAAATAACTCACTAAATGATGCAAACCGGTTCTTGTCCCTGCCGCTCTGCTGGCAGCTATATGTAAACCACCTTAAACATGAGTGGCTGTACCGCCTCAGATCAGGCCATTTTACTGTTCTTCAACAGTGACTGTGAGGGTCCAGGGCAAGGTAAGAAGAAGGGAAGTGTGTCTTCCCTTCTTCCCCCAGTACTATCCCAGCCTGCAGCTATTTGGCTCAGGGACTCCCAACTCAGTGTAGGTCCCACCCACCCCGTGACTGGCTGCACAAAGACACCAGAGGCACCCATCAGAGCTCTGGGTCTTGGATGCAATGCCCATCGCCAGGGACCCACCAGAGGCTGTTGTTACTTGAACATGAAGAGACTATCTCCCCCATCAGCAGCTGCAGGTCTTACTGCTGGTGTAGTATGTGCAGTACAAGTACAACCACATACATGCTTTGGAGGACAACTGGAGAAAATTGATGAGGGATACAGACTTTTTCAAAAAGAAATATGATCAGTAATTGCATTAGGCAAAAGTATATGCTAGGGCACATGTAAAAGCACAGAGGGAAAACAATGAACTAGGAGGGTCTTTCAGGCCCCTGGTCTTGCTTTAGCCCAAAGGCTTGGTGGTCCCTGTGTGGAGACCTGCTTGCAAAAGTCAGAAGTATTTCTCAGCCAGGTCTGGAATGGCCCTTTCTGCAGGCTTCAAGCACTGCCCTAGGACATCCTTTCTTAAAGTTGTTCCATTTCCACCAAGAATAACTGAACCATATTTAACTTGGGGCGGGGAGGAAGCCAGCTGATTTTCAAGTCAAGATGTTGACTTGATTTTGGTAAGAGCAGAAGTTAGCAGTATGGCCTGGGACACTCCAACCAGTTCAAGTGGCCATCCTGCTGGCTGGGAGGGCGCATGCTCCCCCCATTATTGCACACAAAACCCGCACCCAGCCCGTGACATAGCGTATCACTCAAGACAAGGCTGATGAGTTGAGGTAGAAATAGGCCTGAGCCCCTGCAAGAGGCTGTCTGGGCACTCTGTGCCCCAATGGGCTCCTTTCACCTGGGTAGAGGGTCCACCACCGTTCCCGGGAGGGCAGGAGGTAGAGGCGCTGCAGGAGCTGCCAGGCCACATCCCAAGAAAAACAACATCATCCAGCTGAGGCAACAGCCCGTGCCTTCACTTTTATTACAGCCAGGAGCTCTCCTTACATTGAAGTCACTTGTGTGCCAAAGAGAAAATTCCCAATATTCTTGAGATAATGGGACCAGCCCCACCAGTTTTCCATGCAGAAGTCCGAGTCCCATACCAGACGCTTTATCAGCAGGTAGGTGCCACCCAGTCCTGCTGCCCCGATGACTAAGAGCCCTCGATTAATTATCTGCAAGTGCAAAGAGAAACCCCAGCATCATCAGAGGTTTGCTCCTACCTTGTGGCACCAAGCAAAGTCTTCGCACCTGCACCCATCAGGCAAGATCCCACCACCAAAGCTCCCCCCCTGCAGTTGAACAGTGCTGGCGTGCAGGATGCTCACAAGGCTCATGGCACAGGGAGGATGGGCACCACCACTGACCAACCTTCTTCTGCCATTTCCAGCGCTGAAGTGCCTCATGGTAGCGAATTCTGGTGAAGGTCACCTAGGAGGGTTGCAGGAGCATGTCACCACCTCAAAGCCAGGCAGGAGGAGCTTGCAGCAGCTCAGGCAGTGGGGACCAAGGTGCTGGCCTTACCATGGTGTACAGCGGGACGATGGTAGAAGGCATGAGGGTGTGGAGGAAGTTGTCTACATGCTTCCGGAAAATGAACCATGTTGAATTCACGTGCTCACGCATCTGCGGCAGAGCAACCATCACCCCTTTGCAGGGCATCTTGGCAGAGGTCCCCTGTGTTTTGCTAGCTCTCCTGCTGCCTGTCCTGGGAGCAGAGTCTCCCCAGCCCCAGTGACATTCCCAAGGAGCTCTCAGGCTAAAGTTTGCTGGGGTGAGAGCCCAACAAGCATCTTGCCAGAGACCCTGCCCCACTGTGTGCATCCTAACAGAGTGCCACTGTGTGCACGGCTCATGGGACCACAAATCTGTGCAGCTCACCTACCTCTACATAGTTGTACATGGCTAAATCCGAGATTGCGTGGTCATCTGGCACCCTCAGCCTGGAGAACTCAGGGAGGCACGCACCTGGGGTAAGTAAGCGGCAGCTCAGGGGCAGCTCCCCAGCAGGGTATTCAGCTGCCTTCAGCTGCAGAGGGATCCTCCTCTGCTCTCGCTCCTCCCCGGTCACCTCACTCACCAAGGTCATTGTGGAACTGGTCCATTAATTCATCAAAGACTAGACAATCCTCAAAGCCCTGGGAGGAAAATAAGAGGGTAAATAGGCAGAAGGAACCACGCGGTCATGAGAAGTGCTCTCATGGATGCTTAGCTAGGGTAGCTGTTGGCACATGTAGGGTCCCACTGACTGCGCAGGATTCTTACTCCAGGCCACTCTGCCAGGGGTCTTGCAGAGAAATCCAGGGGATTGCCTTTCCTGGCAGCCTGGCTGCCCTGCTGGACCCCCTCCTATGCAGTCCTCTGCCCCATGAGCAGGTGGCACCACCCCCCTGTCCCCTCTCCTCCCCAGAAGACAGCCAGGTCCTAGTGAGCCACCAGGTACCTGAGGGGAGTTCAACACCTGCAGATGCAGAGGACATCAGACCATGGGACAGTCCAGCCCATGAACTTTATGGAGCTACATTCTAAATCCATCATTTCCGGGTGAAAAGAGTGGGGAGACAACTGACATGGCCAAGGGCCAGCCATGAACTTACTGCATTCATGCCCTGTCCATAGAAGGGCACAACAGCATGGGCGGCATCTCCCATCAGCACGCACCGGGAAGCAAGGTGGTAGGAGGAACACTTCACAGATATCATGGCCTGGGCTGGCAGCAAAAAGTAATCGTGCTTCAGCTCTCGCCTTCAGGCAAAACAACAGATACTTCACTTGTGGGACCACAAGAGACAAGAAGAGCAACGTCATGCCACGTCCAAGCTCAAGAAGCCAGGGCCACAGGCACGTCAGTGTTGGGATGCAAAAACCGAGCTTATTCACTAGCATATTTGTGCTGGGAAAAATGTGGAAGCCAGAAAACCTATTTCATTAACTTTCCCCCATGGACCAAATATTTTGCCTGCAGATTTTAAACTCTGCACACAACTTGACCATGAGTAAGAGTGTCATCAATGTCTCAGCCCTCTTACCGTGAGCAGTGGTGGGTGGCGGTCACTGTAGGAAGGATATACTAGAGGATATCTGGGTTTCTAGGTCTATATGAATTCCTATGATACAATTTCCTTAAGAGGAAAGAAAATGTCCTAACACAGCTGAGACCCTTCCTATCAGCCAAAAAAAGCACCTAACAGATAACTATGTGGCAAAGCAGAAGCTGGGTGGGCTGGAGCTCCCTGGGGAGCTTCCCTCTTCACAGGAGAATGAGGACACACTGACCAGAGCCACAGCCGCGTGCACAGCTGTGCGGCACAGACGCGTGCTGGAAAGGCTGGTCCCAGTCCCTGCTGCGCCAGGGCCTCAAGGCAGAGCGGGATGTGCTGGCTCCATGCTGCTGCCCTTGTGCCGCTCGCACAGCAGCAGGAGGGTCCCCACTGCCTGGGGAGCAGCACGCCGCTGGGAACTGCCTGCTCTTGCGTCTCACAGCCCTGATATTTGTTTTAGCCACACAATCAGTAAGTGCCAGACTTTGTTTAGTCAGCACAGTGCTTTGGGGTTTTTTTTTTTTGCCAAGCCCAACTTTTCCCAGTCTGTTAGCTAAAATCTCAACATTTGTGCAACTCAGTGACCTGATCAGTGGGATTACCGTTGCGCTGCAGGTTTCAGCGTGCAACCCTTACTTTCGGTTTAGCAGAGTCACTTTGCTCACCTACTTCTAACATCAAAACCCCACGGCTTATGAACCGTCCATCCCTTGCGTTCAAAACCTTTAACAGCAATATGAAAGCAGTGGGAGGTGATCTGCTCTTTGCTCCCGCAGTGGTGGGGCCTGGGCTGTGTCTCCAAGGGACAGAGCAGTGCTTCAGTGCGACTCCATCAGGAACCCCCGTGGGTTGAGTCTGCATCCCACTGGTGAACCTGCTATTCCAGCATGGAAACAATGTGGACCTCAGTCCATTTGCTCCCCGCTCCTTCAGACCTACAGGCCACGGGGATCCGCCCCAACAGCATTTGCAACCCCTTGGCCTGCCAGCTTCTGCGGAGTCTCCGTCACCAGGACGCCAGGGCTGGGCGGGGATGCATCCCCTGGCTTCATGGCGCTGTGTTGATGGGCAAGAAGGGGAGATGGGAACACTTACTCTCCGATGAGGGGGATGGCATCTGGGAAGTAGGTCTGGAAAAAACCCAGCACTTGCTCGCCCGTTGTGAGCTTCTCAAATTCCTCAAAGGGCATGAAGAGCGTGCAGGTGAAGGACTTGTCCTGCCAGCCAGGGAGGAAGGTCAGAAAGAAACCCAGAGGCCATAGAGAGCACCTGGCTCCTGGAGCAGCAGCTCAGTGCCCAGCCTGTCACCTGCAACCCGCCTGCGCAGCGGGGACGAGAGCCTGGCCACCCCATTTCCCGTGAACACGCTGAGGGCAGGCAGCGGGGAGGCAGAAACAGGCAGCCTGTGATCTGCCAGCGTGCGCCTGGCACGCTGCCCTGGTACGCCCTTATCTGGTTTATAACATCCAGCTTTTCGGGGGCTCAGGTGGGCTTGGATGCGTGGGCAGGGAGGGGTGGCACAGGTACCTGCTCAGTGCTATGAGGCAGGGACAGCTCTGGGGGTCCTGCCCTGCACCCCCCTAGGCTGTGAGACCCCTGGCACATGCTGGGGGTCCCTCCTGGCACCTTGTCGGCCCTCCCAGCCCCTGCCACATGCCTGCCACTACAGCCAGTTCATCCCCACAAGCTGCATCCCCTGCCCCAAGGGAGCGTAGCCATGGGTTATCACCATGTTGGGCAGTGCAATCATCATGAAGGTGTTTCTTGGCCAGATATGGAGATAGTTTGGTTCCATGGCAAACTGAAAGAGAAAGAAAATTGCCTTGTGTCCCTGACCTGTCCTGCTCAGCTTCCCCAGCGCAACCTCTGGTTCCCCTCCATACCAGCACATCAGTTCCCATCCTTTGTACCATGAGAAGACACAAGGACCACAGGGCCCCTTTCTGGTACCTGATGCTTCAGGGAGACACAGAGAAAGGATAAGAGGAAAGGGTGGGAAAGATGGGCAAAAATATGCTGGTTTGCAATTGCTGATGTCCTCACAGACATATTCCCGTACCCCCAGGACCAATCAAAGCTCAGGTTAACCCTGCCACTCCAGGGCAGGCTCTTTAGAGTTTTTGCAGCCAGGTACCAAGGCATTGGCCCCACCACTGGAAGAGGGAGAGATGCCTGCCTTCTTCTAGGAAAGTTTTAATGCCTTGTCTGAGTCCCAAGTGAAAAATTAGTTTCTTTAGAGGTGCTGTAACAGAGCCACCATGAGAGGGGAGCAGGGTGTCCCATCTGCAAAGGTGGTAGCAGCCCCCAGGACAGGCACGCTTACGTCTCCATCCTTGGGAGGGATGGTCAGCTCCATATAGCCGTGAGGAATGTACTCGTGACTGTAGTTAAAACGTGTTTGCCTCATGAACTGCTTTCTGACTGTTGAGAAGGCTCCATCGCATCCCACGATGAGATCGTAGGTGACTTCCAATGGCTGCTGGTCAGATCTGAAAGCAAGAGAGTCTCTTGGATCAGTCCTGCCGTAACTTCAGGCCAGCACCACTGGGCACAGTGGATCTGCCTTTTGCAAAATGCCTGTGTCACCTGCAGCGTTATTAACCTTCTAGGGTGAGGGAAGACTGGCTTTCACTGACTGGGAAGTTCAGCGTTAGGATAAATAAAAAGCATAACTCTGCCAGATCTACCCAGGAAAGCAACGGGCACTGTTGGGATAATGCTGCTATTTCATAGAGCCTGCATCCCCAGGTGGATGGGGGTCATGACCAGAACTTAACACAACTACAAAACAAGGCCATTAGCTCCCTGAGGCGCAATCTGTCCCTGAAAACCAGCGCTATGGAGACTGGCATGTTTGTTCCCTGCACAGGTCAGCAGGCCTGTGCCTAGCCCGTTGCCAGGCTGCTGGGGGTTAGGGAGTTGCTTAAATTTTTTTCAGCCTCCCCATGAATCCTGCTTTGATGTCTCTCCTTTCCAAAGCTGACACTGAGTTTTGCCTGCTCAGGAGTAACTTGCTAGTTTCAAACTGAGATTGCTCAATTGTTTGAGGTTTTATGAATGATTAAGCAGAAGCTAACTGAACACAGCACTTGATCCCAGGTTTGCGCAGGGATTACCTTTTTATGGTTAACGTCCCCAACTCTGCGTTGCACCCCAGGAGCTTGTGTCCAAAGTACAGTTTAGTGTTGGAGTACTTCTCAGCAGCTGTGAAAAGACAACTAAATATAGATGCTTGTACTGTAACCCCAAAGATATTTCCAAGGGATCCCTAAATTATAGGGACTTCTGCCATTACAGCAAATAAGATTGCTCTGTTGAGTGGTGGCCAGTGAAGCACGACACTAGGATTGCATTTGGTCAGCTCTGGTGAAAACTATTTAAAAGGTGCAAGAAATCCTGCAAAGATTTTTTTCTTCCTGGCAATGTTGTGAGTCATTGACCTGTTTCCACCATCACTGCACTGTATTTCAGGATGGGATGCGAGGCCTGTAGTCAGTGGGAAACTTGTGAGAGTTTGGCCTGGCGTGATTACACACTGCCACAGTGCTCCAATTCCTCTGTACAGTCAGGGGTTGCGGAAAACACCGTGAACCATGGCAAGGCTGAGGGGGTATCGCCTGCTTCAGCTGGTGAAGTTCTGGGACCAGATGCCAATGCCAGGAGCCGGGGAGCTGAGGCAGCTCCCATTCGAGGGAGAATGCAGAAGAGCTGCTCCTCGGGGATTTCTGCACAGGCCTCGGGGGGACCTGTTTGAACATCCTTTTGCGTCAGACAAGCAGCAGGGAAACAGCACAGATTTTCTTCTTAAAAACACAGCTAGTTCACATTTGCACTTTCTGAGAGCCAGGTTATACCGAACTCACGGGCCCAAAGTCTCCTGTTCACAGGGCAAACCCTAAATCCTCAGTGAATAAGGTGTAAAAGTGTTTGCAAGCAGACCTGGCAACCTACCTGTTAGCAGCTCTCTGTTTAAGTTTGCTCTGTCCACAGAGAGGATGTACTGCAAGGCAAACAAACATGGGGTTCAGGAGGCATTGCTGAAGGATGCTCTCCATGGCCAGGCAAGAAATGCCACCTTCTTCAAACAGCCCTGCCAAAAACAGGGGGTCACGCAATCCCCTTCCCGCTCACAGCATTGTTTCTAAGAGTGTAAGCCCCAGGCTATCCATCACACAGGGCTACAAACGCCATCAAAGACCCCTGCTGCTCTGTGAAGCATCTCTGAGTGGCAGCACGAGACCGGTACCTGGTTCTTCTTCCCATAGGGGATAGAGTACTTCTTCCCCGAAGGCGTATGTATCCTCCTTGCCCTCATGGGAATGCCTTTGGACACAATCTGAAAAGGAAGGGAACATAACCCAGCCTTCTGGCCAAAGCTGAGTTGCCGAGGGACAGGGCACAAGCTACCAAGCGCCATTCCCCCTGTGCACTGCACTCCAGGCAGAATGGGATGCTCTCTGCTCATACGTTTTCATCTGGCTATCCAAGTTACTGGGATAAAATTTTACAGGGCTGTCAACGCCAAGTCACTACATTGTACTGAGATTACTTACAAGCTCATTCTCATAAAAAACAGTGCAAAAATATTTTTTGACAGAAGGGACATGAAAAGCCCCAGGGTGCTGGGCAGAGCAGGGGGTGACAGGCAAATTACATCCTGGTGCTGGGATATGACCTGCCAAAGCCTGGGCTCCTTCTCTGCGGGCAGCCGGGGTCCAGGAGATACCACCACTGCCAACAGCTGGATGTTAAACAGTAGTGAGCACCCTGCAGAGGAGTGCTGGGCTCTCCAAGCGTGCTGTGCAGAAGTCGCTGTGCACGGATTTCAGGGGTCAGCCCAAAGCTCAAGGTTTTGTGGGAAAATACAAATCTGGCCATGTCAGAGGGGAAACCAGCCCCCTTTATTGCATCCTGCTGGTACTCCAGTTCTTTTGGGAGTCCACCTTACTCCTGCCCCATTTGCCCTCACCCTCCAGGAGGGAGGAAAGCATGGCAGGGAGGTAAACACTGGAAGGTGTTGTCTGAGTGTTGGTGTCCTGGGGAAGCACCCTCTGCCACGAGCAGAACCCATTTGCCCAGGGTTGGGTGCCCCAGCACTGTGCCATGAAGCAGTGGAGAACCAGGCTGTGGGCATGCAGTGGGAGAGGTCTACCTCCACCCTCACGAAAGCAGAGCTGCTGCTGCAGTGATCCCTGTGTGAGTGGGGAGCAGAAAAGAGACTGTCCATCACCAGCTGAAGTCAACAGCATGTTAACCACAGAGATCCCAGCACTGACAGAAGCTGCCAGGGTACCTGCTCTTCCATCCCTACGGCTCGGAGGGCTTGGCGTCCTCTGTGGGACAGGGCCAAGTTAATGCTTCTGCCACGGGCAAAGCTGGCCACCCGGATATCTGCGTGGAAAGAGCAGTTGGTTATGGAGATGCCAATACCACAGTCTAGTGTGGGTGGCATCTTCCAAAATCGCTGCAGCGACAGCAGGCAGGGCAGCGGGGAGTCCCCGTCCCCCTGCTCTGCATGCAGAGAGGGCAGGTATCAGAGGGCACGTCCAGCTGTCAGGAAGGCAGCTGGGCAGCTTAGAGGGCCACTTCCTCCGTGCCACCGCTAGCCTGGAAGAAGAAGCTGCAGCCAAGTGCTGCAAAGGGAGTGCCAGGTCCTGACAGAGCCCCGTGCTGCCGGAGGGCACGTTATCGCTAAGAGCCGTTTCCCCTCAAAGCGGAGAGAGCCGAGCGATGAAGGCCCGTCAGCTTCTGCTGAGATCCACAGACTGACACTTTTTGGAACACTGACAAGTCACCTTCTCCATCACTGTTCAGATGGAAATGTCTCAGTGCTGACCTGTTCCTCCTCCGACTGGCCTCACCCAGGCTCCCCGGGTTGTCTGGCCAGCATATGTGGCAGAGCCTTATCCCAATAGCTTGCAAGGTTGCATCTTAGCACAAGAAATGAGCCAAAAACTGAAGCAAAGTGGTAAAAATCCATCCAACTCAGAAGGCAGGTAAGAGCAACCAGAGGCTTTTTGAACCTGTGAAACTTCTAGTATATACAACATCCAGCAAAGAGTTGAGCAGCTAAACCATGGTGAAAAGCCATTTGCTCTTGCTCTGAGCCTGCAGCCTGCTGGCATCGCTTGGGACTGGCTGCTGTGACACCCCATTTCTGTGGCAGGGACCCAGAGCTGTGTGCAGGACTTGGGACAAGTTCAGCTGGGAGCCGTGCAGCTGAACCACCCGTCCCGACGTCTGCCTGAGTGGGAACAGTTACCACAGAGACCACGTGTCAGAAAGGGCTTCTCCTTCCCTTCACTGCCCGGTCAAGTTTCATCTTCCATGGCGTCATTCTCATCTGCTGCTTGGCTTGCCATGTCTGCCCTGGTTTTATTTATCTGTCAGCTGATAGACGCTGAAGGTGAACAATTTCTCTGCCTTTCAGCCAGCACCTGGGCTCTGAATCATCATTTCTCTGTTGCTGTGCCCTGTGGAGCTGGAGGCTTCCTGAAAGCACTCCACCTCTCCTTCTGCCCTTCTCACCACCAGCCCTCCTCCTCACTGATGGCAGTGGTTACAAGTCGATGCTTTTAACCCTAACAGAGATGCTGCAGCATTAACAATAGCCATTGCTTCCAAACTTCTGACCCAGCTTGCTTCAACAGCACTGTGCTATAATTCTTCATGCAGAGACCAGTTTTCAAAGGCGAGGATTTGAATCAACACTTAAGCCAAGAACACAAAAAAGGGCATAATTTTAGTAGCTGAAGGGTGGGTTCCCTCCACACAAGACAACACATTTCAAATAAGTGCACCTCTCCACCACAGGAGCTAAAGGGAAGGGTGAAAAGAATATCCCCAAAGTGCCACGCTTTCAGATTTCATTTTCTTTCTGCAGTTTCAGTGAGCTCACACAGTTCCTCTTTTGCTTCTTCAAGAACTGTTATCAGTAAAGGGACAGAAACATATTAATAAAGCAGTAATGAACAGGCTGAACTTACCTTCTCTGGCTTCATAAACGTCAACATGGAAACCTCGTCTAGCGAAGAAACAGGCATTTAATGCACCCACCTACAAGAGAAGGATCAGGAATGATGGATGAAGTGTTTCACTAGTAGCTATATCACAGATGACTACTGAGATGCACCAAGGGAAAGCAGCAGTCAGGGGATGCAGCTCAGCATATACAGGAAGACCCTTTGATCAAGAACCTTAGAGGACTTCTAAGGATGCATCAAAACTCATCATGTAAAGTTATACCAAGTTCAGGGGTTGTTTACACACAGTGATTAATTGCAGCAGGGCTAACCCTTTCAGCCAGAGACAACAGGAGCAGGTACAGGCAAGCTCCCTGCTCCCCTCCAGACTATATTTGTCTTTCTCGATAGAATTCAGGGCGCTGCAGCATCCCTTGGGAACACAGCAGGGGAAGCTAGACCTGTGCGAAAGCAAAATGTTACCTTGAAAAGGACAGCACACATATGTCCTGCTTGTTGTTTAAATGGATGGCTGTCTTTCTCTTGTTTAATTTCCATCATTAATCATTGTCAGAACTACAGACTCTTACGTCATCACTCTTTTCCAGCAGTACAAGGACTAAGAAGCTAACAGCCAAAAAGTCAAGAGAGATTTAAGTGCTGCAATGCTCCGTGCTGTCCTTTAGAGTCAGACCACTCTGCAAGTAGCAATGGAGAAAAACCATTCCCAAAAGTGGGCAGAGGAATGCATTTCGTCTTAGCCTAGTGTTTACCAAGTCTGAGACATCACAAAACATTTCATGTTAATGACTTGGTTAAAGCAAGAAACAACTGAGGGGCAGGAGGATGTGGCAGCCCAAAAGAGGACAGTTAGTTAGTCTACCTAGGCACCATTGCTCCACCTCCCAAACCTCTTCCTCTGAGAAAGAGACCCTCGGCAGTGGGATTTACTTGCACACACTGTTCAAGGCAAGTGCCTTACCACAGACGCGCGTTGCCTCTCTGGGATATCTCAGCAGCAAAGCTTTCCCTTGAGGGAAAGAGCCGTTCTCCTCCTGCAAAGTCCTAGCTGCTCAAATGAGCCTTGCTGCCTCCTGCAGTGGGAACTCAACCAACTCCTCCATAACACCCCGTCATCTGAAGGAGGAATGATTTTAAAAACATTCACCCCACATCCAAGCAATGCTTTTACAGCTCTGGCTCCCTGGCAAACACAATCACACAGCAGCCAAATTGTGTTTCCTACCAGACCACCGCCGACAATAGCGACTCTTTTCCCCCGTGGGTCACCAGGCTCCATTGCTGAGGCAGCCCCCAGATTGCAGGTTCTTACTGCTGCGTCCCCGCTCCCTGTCCTGCTGCGCTGCCCTCGCCAGCGGGGAGGAGAAGGAGAAGGACGTGGGTGGCTGAGTCATGCCTGGGTTCTTCTCCTCTGGTTCATATTAAAGTTTAACTCCCAGCCCAGAGATTGTCCGTGAATCAGCCTGGCCGTGTGGCCAGCCACACTGAGCCTTAGGTAAAGATGTGAATGTGGCGTTATTCAGCCAAGCCTTATTAAAAAGCCTCTTTTGAAAACTGTAAAGCAATTCTACAGTGTTCAAGGACCTCCTAATGAAACGTGCGCAGATCAGGAGGACAACTTGCATCTGCTGGGCTTTTGCTGGAGCTTCGCTGGGCTGCAAATGCAGAGCCATGAGTGGGACAACGCGGAGTAACTCCTGGAGCCTCATGGGCACTATCCTAAGGGTGGGATGTGAACCACAGTGCTTGCCCAGGGACCTGATCCCATCTGCAAGGACATCTTTTGCCCAAAGAAGCTGTGCATGCCTTGAGCGTTTTGAGGTGTGATGCTGAGCAGAGGTCCATGCCTAACCTGGAGAAGCTTTCCGGAACCTGGATGAGGCTTTGAGGAGACATCTCTGCACACACCATTTCACATGTACGTCCTTGGGAGGAAGTGCTGTGCTGAGCCAACACCGCACATAGTAAGCTTTTAGAAGGGAGGAGCCAATTACAGCCTACACACAATAATTAAACAGCAGACAGTAAAAACACATACATTAACATACACTAAGTACCATTTATTGCTAAACCTGCAATGCACAGCCTAAAACAGCAGACATCTCAAAGGAGCAAGACCAAATCCCCACACAAGCACAGTGCTGTTCTCCATTGCACATTCCTGGTTCCTGGTGCAAGAAGGGCCAGCTGCTCCTGAGGGACTGGGAGCAAACACCATGCCATACTCCCTGTAGTACTATGCAAGGAGAGGACATGCAGGACGGGGTCAACAGGATCCACAAGCAGCCCCAGGCCCAACCTTAAATGGGACTGATGGCCTTGGAGAGGGCAAGGGTCCCCGGTGGGGCTGCTTGGGGTTATTAAAGGCTGTTAGTGCGTGTGGGCCCTGGCACTGTGTCCAAAGGAGTTGCCACTGAAGACCCTCCATTGGGTTTCTCTGATCTGCTCAGCAGTGAATTGATCCATGCTATCTGATTGACCTACACACATCCAGCAAAGAAAACAGAGCAGAGGGCAAAGAGCAAGGTAAGATTTTCATAGTAAATAAATTATTCATTAATTGTTTTCAGAGCACAGACAGCACTCCATTAGCTTCCAGCAGTGACAGTTATTATTTAGGAATATGACTCACAGCACCCTTTGCATACTTGTCCGGTAGTCTTTACAGATTACTCCATCACCCTGGTTTACCAATTTGATAGCATCACTCTAAGATACATCAATTAATTCATGGACTCCTGTGGATAACGCAGTACACAATCGTGTAACTAGAGCTGCACAAGCTGCCTCAGCCATGGTCTGTGTTCCTGCTCCGGAGGCAGGAGGCATGGGGAAGCACCCAGCACGACGGCGAGCAGCACTACGTGGTACGGTAAATGAGCCACAGCTTGAAAGTTTTTTCTTCCAGGATGATACACATCAGCTTCTTGCTGCCAAATCTATCTCCTTAGCTACTGACAAGAGTTCTTGGCAAACCAGACTAAACTTTCCTATCAGGGACTATCTGTATATATGCAATATCTTTTCTTCCAGGTAACCATTCCAAAAAAAATTTATGTCCCTGGGTTATCTTCATCAGATTCACTCACAAACTGCACCAGGCAAAATCAATGTAAGGATGTTTTCCACTTTAGAAACAGGAGAAGGTGGGAAGACATTGAGAAAGCACTACTAATTCATTGTTTATCTTTCTGTAGTAAACACAACCAGGCTGCTGAGAGCATGAAAAAGTATTGCTCAATTAAAACTTTCAGCGAGCCTTCTGAGGAGTCCTAAATGAAAACAAAAAACCAGGATATCATGGGCTTGGATTAAAGCCTGCCCTCTGAAAATTAATGGGAAAAGTAAAGAAGGGAAAAGTGTTCGATTTATGTTGTTGAAGAAAAAGACATGCCAATATCCAAGGAAGAACCTCAGGATTTTATTACTTTTTTAAAATCAAGTCTAAAACCTGAATATATGAGAGAAAGGTTGAAAAATAATGAAACAAATATGCACAATTCCAGGCTGCTTAAATCACCTTCTAATAGCTCTTTGAGAAGAAAAATGTAGGTAGATTTGTAAATGTGAGATTTGGGGGAGACTGGGAGTCAGAGCTCTCCTAGGGAAGAAAATGTGGACTGCGGTTAGCTGGAGGTGGGCATTGCACTTCAATGTTCAAACCTGATGACCACAGGAGCAGATTTCTTTCTGTTCTTCTCCACTGAGAATTATTTATCCAAATAGTGTGTAAAGCCAACTCACACAGGTAGGGCAGAGTGCTGGTCTTCAGGAAAATCCAGTGCCAGGATTTTTCTCTGCTATGCAGGTAACTTGCATTTGGATCATTCCTGCTCATCATTAGTTCCTGGGACAGGTAATTACTGTAGGACAAGTATATCTGTGAGGGAGTAAAACCAAAAATGCTGAGGGAGGAAAACTTCAGGCTGATGAGGTTTGGCAACTAAACCCTCATTCAGGCTTCCTGGGTTAGTTTGCACCATCCCCGCCAAGATGGCAGCAGGCCCCTTTGCAAGGGGCATTTCCTCCATTTGCACAGGAAGGGGATTCCCAGCCCTGGAGCTTGATCATACTCATTTGCAAGGACTCAGATAGCACTGGTGGTAAGATTATTTCACGCCCAGGGGCTGCTGTGGGCTGCCAGGCCTGCAAGACACTTTGTGATGGATTTTCTTGATTCTGAGAAGAGACAGCAAAAAAAAGTGGTGATTGCTTGTGGCTGGTCTGGGCTTGGAAGATGAGAGGAAACAACTGAACTAGCAGAAACGGGTAAGCAGCCTACAGGAGCACGGTACATTTCTTCTGGACATCTGCAGTCTTTCTCCTGCTCATTTCTTGTACCAACAATGTGCAGTCATACAGACATTAGGCGTTCAATCAGACAGGTTATTTAGGAACTGTTCAAATACAGGTTGACCTCAGCAATGCTATGGTCCACTTGCAGAGGAGCACGTACTGTCAGTATGTGGGCCACCTGCAACAAGAAAAATGGCTTTATTGTGTTTGGTAATAGTCAGCAGTGCGTGCTCGCTGCAGCTGCAAAAGGACAGTGTAGATGTGTCCGATCTCATAATTTATGGTGGAAGGTAGCTGAAGAAGAGGAAGAAGCCAGCTTAAAAGCCATGACAAGATCTTCCTTTGCTGATTTCTGCAAACAAGTAATTGCACTGATTCTGGTAGGAGCCAAGAGGTGTTTACGGATACAGATTACAAACCCATGTGAAAGTGAAAGGGGTAGAAATGTTTATTGCTTATAATCCCATTAGGTAAATAATCTGTTCCAAATCCCATGCTAAAGAAATACAGATACTCCTGCCAGCAGGTCACCCATGCCTGAGGATGCAGCTGCCTCCATCCTGCCCCTCTGTTCACTAAGGCTTTGAAAGAGACATTGCACAGAAATAAAAGCCGTGTTCTCACCAGTGCAACAGTGAGTCCCCGTGCCAAAGTCCCCAGCCACAACATCACACTCTAGGAATCTGCATTTCTTTAGCAGTCTCGGCATGTAAGGACTTCCTAGCACTGCTGCTTCCATGCCTACTTTCCTGCTATCCCCTCCTGATGTACTTGGCAAGACCACTGCTCTCTCTTGGCACAGATCCTTGCCCAAGGCCCCTCCTGCCACTGGCCAGAGATAGCAGGGAAGGCACAGGCAAGTGAGCCTGTGGAGGAGCCGGCTGCTGACCTCCGCTAAGGGCTCCCTGGCTCTACAGACCTGGGGGCAGCCTGGGGAGAAAGTCCATCCATTTCTGTACTTGAAAAAACACCCCAGCTGCGAGCACAGGCTTATCGCAAAGGCTCAGCTTTGTTTCTGAGTATTCCCCTCCCTTTGTACTATTTTCCTTAGCAAGTGGTGGTGCTTTTTTTTTCCAGAAACTTCTCATTAGCAAATGTCTCATCAGTCTTTTAAGAATATAAATCCTACTGGGAACCTTAGCCTGAACGTAAAACACATGCAGTCCTTATTTAGCAGGTCTCTGCTGGGTTCACAGGAAGACCCAAAACGCAGGGCAACAGCCACTGCACAGCGGAGCCATGCAGCGTTGCTGGGTGTTGGCTCTGCGTGGCAGGGGCACAGCTTGGTATCATCTATAGACCTTGTCTGATCCTGGTGTTTAATCCACAGTAAGCAAGGGATCATTACTCAAGTTATAAGATTGAGTGTATCAAATCATCACCTCACCCGCCTCAATCCCATTGCTGCGTTAAAGGCAGTATTCAGGACTCGCCTCAGTGAAGAATCACAAAGGCATGGGATTGACTGGTCTACCTCGCTACCCAACGTGCAGGACAGAAGGGCTAAAAGTTCATGTCGTGGCTGTCTGTTTACTTACGTGGGCAGGGCAGGGAGCATGCTGCCAGTCCAGTGCTGTGCCGCGGATGTGGACGGGAAGCCCGCGTGGGGCACTGGGAGCACCCCTATGGGAGGGTAGTGGTGGTGGTGGTACACCGCCAATGGCCTGGGCCTGTCTGCTTTCACAGTCAGGGGAGCAGCAAACTGCAGGTCCTTGTTGGAGAGAGACAAAGGGCGATTTGTGAAATCTGTGCCCCCATGGGAAGTGCTCCTGGATGAGGGGCTGGGTTCCCACTCAGCCACCCCTTGGTAAAGAAAGCCCTTCAGCACGTGTCTGGAGATGGGTTTTGCAGGCTCCGACATAGAAGGTCCAGAAAACACTTGCTGATTTCAGATTTCATCTGATATTCAGAGGCACTCAGACCCCACTCCCCCCAGTTTATCCCACTCGTCTACATCAGGGAAGCACACGGTGACAGGATGGCCTAGGGAGGAAGGTGGGGGACACGGGGATGCACATTCTTCCTCTGCCGTCTTCCCTTACACGCGGGGTCCTCCACAGAAAGCTGCAGATGAGTCTGCTGGCTCTCCCAGGACCACTGTCTGCCCCAGACACTCCCTCACAGCAAGGTGAAAAAGTATTCAAAACCAGAAACTGCAAAGTTTAAGGAAAATAGAAAAGGACTTCTGCCTGAGGCAACACTCAGTGCAGCTCTGACGTAGGGGAGAGCCGGCACCGCCTTCCACTTCCACGGCAAGACCAGCCCGGCACCATGGCTGACAAAGCCAGCAGGCCCCTCCGTGCTGCGGGTGGCCTCCTGGGATGTCAGTGCCCCGAAACTGCGAGCTAGCAGCTGCTGTCAGAGGCTTTCTGTGCAGGGCAGACATTTGGTCCCAACAGGTGCAAAAACCAGTCAGCTCCTTCCAGGCCATAGGATGGGCTGTGGAGGAGGATTGCATTTCCCACCCCTCTTAAACTCGGGCCTCGGGGCCTCTTAAGCCGTCTGTTGCTTTTGCAAATAGCACGTAGGAAAGGTGTGAGTGATCTGGGCAAGGGCTGCAGAACTGTGGGAGTTGCTTTCTTACCTGACAACCTCAATATCTGAGAGGAAGAAAACAAATCTTTCTTACAGCACAGGGAAAAGACATAGTTAGCCTGAAAATGGAGCGGTAGGAAAAGTACAGGCGAAGTTTTTGCAACACTCTGACATCTCGTCCTCCCCAAAGATCAACTGTCCTTGCTTCTCAGGTAAAAAATGTTACAGATTAGAGACTAGAAATACATTTTCCCAAAACATTTAAGAACACTAAGGAGCTATATCACCTTGTTAAAAATAGCTTAGGAATTTGGCACCTAAGGATATATTCAAAATTAACAGGCACTGGATATGTTTTGGAAAAATCCCTAAAGGGATCTATATGCCAAAATATCTTTAAGATCTGTCCTTTCAGAGCTCAGTAGCCATTGATTTTCAGTGAGACAGGAACTAGAGGAGTGGGGCTCCAAGCACAATCAGAAAATCTGTGCTTCAGCTCTAATCCATTTGAAACCGCCAGGTCAAATGTTACCAGTTGCAAGATTTGTAACATAAATATTGTCCTGCTGTTCGCAGCAAGTGGACCTGCAGCAGCAGATTCCTAGTGTAGGTGTCTTGCATGCATAGTCTGTTAGTGGTTCAACTGTACAGGCCAGATAATTTTCAGGGCTGGACTGAATCTATTTTGCACTTGTAGAGGAGACATTCTTCCATGGGTCCTGTCACAGTGCTCATCATGGTAAAGAGGCAGGCTATGCTCTGCTCAGTAACAGTCTTCTGCTGCAGTGGGTTTGAAGATGTGCACAGCTGTTAAACGACCCAGACTTTCTGCATGTTTTGTCCAGGCCCTGCACCCTCTCAAGAAGATCAACCATCACTTTGTGTGAGCAAGGATGCCCTTCAGACTCCAGTGTCATTACCTGCTGTGCATGCTGAAGCAGGGGAGAGCTGGCTCCAGCAGGCTGTGCGAATGCCATCGGTGGCAGAGCCTTCAGCATCATGTTCTGCATGATGATCTGGTGCATCTGAGCGTTCTGCATCAGCATCATCTCTACCATATCTAAGAAGAGGCCACCCCAAGGAAGAAAGTAAGAGCTTTATCAGCAACTGACAAGCAGCAGAGGCATCTTGGTAAGAAGTGCCCTCCAATATACAGACTGGTCACTGCAACCAGGACAAGGCAGCTGAAAGGGACACATGAAGAATATTAGCATTATTTGGCCAGGCAGTGCAAATTTAATGTTTATGAATAAGACTGTTTAGATCAGCTCTCCTGTTTCTCCTCCCTTCTACTGCTGTTGAGCATCTTCTGTCTGTTAGGTTCTCTACAAGCCCACCTCTCTGGCTATGCTGAGTGGCAGGCTGGAGAAGGACTGAGTGATAGACCTCTCTCGCTTACTCCAGCATGGACTGACCAGAGACTGACCAGTGCTCTTCATTGCTTCGGCTCAAGATCATTTTTTGCATGTGAGAGGTTTCCTCAAGTTTGCATGATATTACAGTGCCACCTTGAGAGTCCATTGCACATGCATCAAATCTACTTACTATGATCCCTGGGTCCTCATCACAAAGGACTTGTGCAGTGTAACTAATTTGTTTGGGGACAGTGGAAGGAACAAGGGACATGGGAGAAAAAAAGAAGAAAAGAATCAAGGCAAGTCTCCATTTTTTATCGAGTCACACCCAAAGTAGGTTATATGTTTCAGCTTCAGAAGAGTCATGCATGAACTGGGACTATTTTGTTTATGAAAATAAACTCCAATTCAAAAATCCAGATGCTTAGATGAAGAAAGAGCTGAGAAATATTGCAGTTTCATGACTGAGGATTTCTCTGTGGGATGGAGAAACTTTTGGCTGAAGGTTGAGCCAGGTTTTGGTTCACGTGTTATTTCATAGTAGCATCCACCTATGTTTAGAAACAAACTCTTTTTATTGGCATTGAAATACATTTGGAACAACACTTTCAGATGTTCTGTCTTGTTTCCAAACGTGGGGTATAATAAAAGCTTGTATTGTTCTGAGGAGATCGAACAGCAGGTTAAGAAGGAACAAAAGAATAAAAACAGATTTTAGAAGCCTAGTTGATAATTTTGGGATCATCTGTGTGAATGAGTTTGACCTTGTTAATATTACTCAGTGCCGTGGCTTGAGCTGTTTTGCTTTCCGAAGCTTCCCTGGCAGTTTAACCTGGCCTCGCTAAGTTGTCCCTTTTGCTTTAGTTTTAGTGATAAAAGTTTGTCCCAAAGCCTCTCAGGAATGGTATCTAGTCCATTTATGGAGTGCAATTCCCACAGCTCCAGCAGCAGCCCAGTCATGGAACAGCACATCACTAACTAGCTTAGATGCTGTCCCGTGCCCCATTCCGCTTGCCGTGGCACCTTGCCTGCCCTCTCCAGGCCTGGTGATGGGAGCTGGCTGCTAGATGGAGGGTACGTTACCTTCTTTAATGCTTCCAGAGCGGGGGGCTGCAGAAGGCTGGGCAGGGGGGATCTGTGTGATCAGGGGGGGCGGCTGAGGTAACTGCTGGATGATGGTGGCAGGCTGAGGCGGCATCTGAAAAAGAAAGAAAAGTGGAGAAGGCAGGGTTGGTTTTGGCCAGCTCCCTCATCTTTGGGAAGGGAGAGCAGTGGGTACCATCTGCCTGGACTTCAGTAAGGCTTTGGACATTGTCTCCCATGAGATCCTCGCAAAGAAGCTGTTGAGGTTGTGGGCTGCACAAGCAGACAGTGATGTGCATTGGAAACCGGCTGAGCAGCCGGGCCAGAGCATGGGCAGTGCTCCTACTCCTCTTGCTACCTTGTTCCTATGGTGAACCATTCACAGTTGTGCCTTATTTGTAATGATTTCCCTTAGATTTTGCCTGGGGCAGTAAGGGTCCATAAAACAGCAGAGAGGTGTATCTCCCGTTTCGGTGGGATGAGTATTTCCATACAGCCCCCAAGTTGCTCCACCTGCAGCTGTTGTCTCAGACCAGCACAGCGCTAGTGGTGTTTCCGAGGAAAGAGGATCCTTACTGTCTGCTGGATAATCCTTGGTGGCTCTGGCTGAGGAGCTGGAAAAGGTATGTTGTAGACATGCGGGTGGGCAGCTCTGTGG
Organism: Phaethon aethereus; assembly: GCF_964289735.1. Lineage (NCBI taxonomy): Eukaryota > Metazoa > Chordata > Aves > Phaethontiformes > Phaethontidae > Phaethon > Phaethon aethereus. Next base: position 43,751,927 of record NC_138580.1, read on the forward strand.
TTATGACAGTGTCCTCCAGCTGGTGCAGGGGGCTGTGAAATCTCTTCCAGAAGGTGCTGCTCCTGCGAAATCAAGCATCTCCTTAAAGAACATCTGGTCACAGAAAAGCAGACATTTCTTGTTACGCTCTCTGGACTAAATGAGATTAGACTCTGGGAGCCCGCAGCAGGACACAGCCTCGCTCACCAAAACACTGCTGCAGAAACATCCAGCACTGCTGCGTCTGACAGGCAGGCCACAAGTGACCGCTGCATGAAGGGAAGCGCCCAGCCAGTGCACACACAAGTGTAAAGAAAGTTTTTCTTCCCACATGTCTTGAAGCCATACAGTTTTCAGCACAAGCAAAAAGGAATGGGAAAAAAGTGAAGAACAAACTGCCAAAAGTCTGGGAAAATGTTTCATTAATGGTTGGTACCCTCCACAAAGTAGGAATAAGTAAGAGTTACTACTGTCCCTATTTTGGCAGCATTAAAAATCGCCTATTTGCACTTTGGCACTACCCCAGAGAGCTTATGATACAGCAGTTCAGGACAAACAGAATCAACCCACCAACTAACTCAAGTGGGTGCAAGCTTCACTAGCTGTAGCGAGGGAAGACATACTCCTCTCCGGCCCATGGCCTTGATTAGCTGGCCCTGGCTCTGTACGCCGCACCAGCAGAGGACTGAATGCTGCCCAGCCCAAGAACTAAAGGACAGGAAAAAACTGAATCCACACTGGTAGCGGATGTGCAGATAACCTGTCCCAGTCTGTTGTTTCTGCCCACAGAGAGGGCTCTTACCCGAAGCTCCTGCAGGAGATCTTTCCTTCGCCTTAAGGCACTTTGGAGCATATCCTCATGTCTGTTCCCTGAAGGAGGAAAAGTCCATTATCTTCTCAAAGGATCACAGAGACAGAGCTATTATAGCACCTACATTATGAGATTAATTTTGGAAAATGTGTTATAAGGTAGCTTGACTTCTTCCACAAAAAGCTTCAGGCTTCTTTTCTTGTCAAATCCACAAATGGATAATGACTTTATTTATATATATAAATATACATAATATATAATTTTATTATATAATTATATATTCTATATTATATAAATTATATATATATCTAACAGACACAGCTGTTCAGCAGCTCTACAAAGGCAAGGCACCTTCTCTGAAAATAAACTTTTCAGATTGCTCCCTAAAGCCACTTTTTAACCTCCTGGCTTAGAAACTCATTTCAGCCTAAAATTTTCAAGATATACTCTGTACATGCAGAGGATGATTGTGCAAAGTATAAAAAAATTTTGTTGTGACATATCGAAACAAACTCAGTTTTGAATGTCAACTTTTCTGTTTCTTTTTTATTCTGAATCAATTTCCTTTTCAGTTCTTCCCATATACAGCTGATTTTGAACTTGCCTGAAATTAAAATAAGACAGAACGTTTTCAGATACACTGGAGGCATGCCTGGCATCTGCTCTGAAAAGCGTCACTTTGTGTTTTGAAACTGCAAGTTGTCAAAGGGATTTTTAATTTTTGGTCACAGCATTGAAAGTTTCCAACTATTTGCCCATCAGCTCAATGAATATGAGCCCAGAGTACAATCTAGAACTATTACTGCTCGCCCTTAATCCACAGATAATATAATTATAAACTCTGCATGTGCCATGCAAAGAAATAAATGTAGCGCACATAGCACGTGTAGCTTCCATGGGAGCACACTACGTGTACATGAAATATCACAGCAGTCTTTGAAAGGGTTTGATAAAGACACAAATTATTTTCAGCTTTGTTATTTGTTAACTTCTAGCTGGTTTGCTAACTTGTATAGAGAATTGTCTAAACTTTGGAAGTTTCATAAGCACGCTGGGATTGCTGACCTCTCTGCCCAAACCAAAGTCAGGATGTAATTGCACATGCATGGTTTCCTGGTAAAACAGTTTCCCAGCTCTTATCAATGCAGTTCTCAAGACCAACACTTTCAGTATAACGATTTGTTTCATAAGCTGAGTCACTTGTTTTTACACTGGAAACCATGTTCTGGTCTGCACAAGGCTGCATTAGTCAGCTTCAAAGGTGCAAATCAGCATTGGTGGTGGAGTGTTCCACCTGCCTGGATCCCTCAGAGACACAGAGCCATCCTAACCACTCCTTTTCAGGATCACCAAAGGCAAGCATACACCTAGACTGCAACAAGGACTCACTCCTAGGCGTAGGAATTAGAACAAGTAGGATGACCAGTAGTTTGCTAGCTGAGGACACCTGGGCAGGAGGTCATTCTTATGTCAGTGCTTGGCTGGCTGATCATTTCCCTTTGTCAAAAAAAAAAAAAAAGTTGAAGAAATTCGAAAGATAAAATGTATATAGCTGCACCGCACAGCCAGCCCATTCTCCTTGCATCAAGGCTGCTGAGATTCACTGGCTTGGTTAGGACTGAGATTAATATACAGACTGACATTACTGCACAAGCTTCTCTGGAACTTGCATTTTTGCTACTTCCAGTCCCCAGGGCTGCATACAGATTTAGATATGCAGGCTGAGCTGGGGCAGCACTGACTCAAGTTCAGAGTCTCCCTCCTGCCCTCCAGACAATGTCCGTGTCACAGAAGCCAAGACAGAGCAAGTTGTGACTACCCAAATACCCAACCACTGAGCATGCAGAGGCCCCTTCCAGCTTTTAGGGAGATATGATCATCTGGTGTGACCTGCTGAGGAATTCATGCCCAAGAACATCACTAAGCCCATTCTCTATCATGTCCATAATTGAAGAAATGCTTCTCTCTTACTTGCAGTTGGGAGAGGTGACTCCATCTTCTCTAGGTTCTCCTGTTCATTTTCTAGCCTCTGTTGGTAGAACCACAACAAGAACTGGTTATGAGTCAGGCAGCAAAGTTGACAACAATTTCCAACCCTACCTTATAGACATAGAGTTGGGATGGAGGAAATAAAGCAGAAGTAGAGGCAAGTGGTGCTTCTTAATAGCTAAATCACAGCTAGTGAGGGCTTCAATAAGTATTCATAGAAGTGTGAAATGTCTCAGTACAAATCTAGTTATGGTAAAAGAACAGTCATGCTTCCAATGGCCAGGCTATCCCAGGCCTGGAAATTGATAGCATGGTGAATCAGGAGACTTATACATAATTTCTTTTCTAGGGCAGAGGTGGATCATATGAAGAACTTGATGCTGGATAGTTTTGGGTATTTGGTGCACCAGTAGGCCTAAATGGCCCTCACCACCCTCACCTGGGGCTTTCATCCACACCCACCGCTCATGTGCCCAGGAGCCCCTTTAATCCCAACTCTAGATCTTCACTTCTTACCTGAGCTATACTGGATGACTAATTGGTCTGCAGTTCAACCACAGCCATGGCCATGGATTCTTTTAACCCTGATCCCAACCTGCAGACACTTCCCAGGTTAGCCCTTATCACCATGAGCTTGCCTCAACTTTTGGTTGAGACTGGCCACCATCTCTGGCTCTGCCCTGCTTGCCTTGCTTGGGGGCCAGCTGGCCAAGCCCCTGCCCTGCTGGCTGTGTTATTGTGCTCAACTCCTTGTTCCTTAGGGAGCAGCTGGCCCTTGTTGCTCCCTGATGCTCAGAAATTAGAGACCTTTCACTCATGCACAGGCTGTTTTCTTGGTTCTGCATGGCTCCACATGAAAGCTTTGCCCTCAAATGGCTGCTGCATCTAAGACAAAAGACACCACCATGGAGACAGGTTAGATGCTACTTCCAGCATTCATGTCTCCAGGCAAATCATTTTTCCTTCCAGACAACTCTTTAAAGTGGCTTCTGAAGGACACTGAACCAGAAGATCCACAGTAGTGGATGTCAGATGTGCTGAGGTTGAAGGAACAGGGCTGAGTGGAGAACCCTGAGTGAATTAGTGTGCGGAATCAAAACAAAGAGCTACTGGGATTCTGTACGGCACCTCCAGTGAAGGTCTGCCCATTTTTCACCACGCAACATATCTTATGTAAAAGTAGACAAAAAAGATACATAAAATTGCCTTAAAACAATCTGAGGTCCTCTTTGCCCAAAACATACTCCTAAACTTTGCCTGTTACAACTCAAACTGGTTTTGAGCTAACTCGTGACATCTCCCATAAGACCAAAGTCACTTTAACTCTATTTTTAATTTACATTTACCAAGTCCATGTAAACTTGTACAATGCTATTTAAGAAAGTGACAGTGACTGTAGCACCACTGTACATTGGTCTGCCTCTGCTTGCACGAAGAAAGAGGTTCTCAATTGGCGCAGAGCCTCTTTTTATCTCACTAGAAATACAATTACTTGAAATACAGTGTTAATGCTTAAATGTGCAAGAGCAAAAAGCAGAGCAAAGGTGTCCACTGCAGAGTTACTCCCTTACCTTTTCCAGGAGTTTGAGTTTCAGTCGTGTCAGGTGATCTACCAGTGAAGGATCTGTCATTGTAGTAGTCTACTGGAAGAGTAGGCAGGCAAAACAGGTTAAAAAGCTAAGCAAAGGCAGATGCATTTTCAGCAGTCATTTTTCCCCTCCACAATCTTCATAGAAGAATAATTCCATTAGAAAAAAAAATACAAGATTGTGAGCAATTGAGGGAAGAAGATAAAAGCTTCAGTTCCTTCCCAGGTAAAAATGAGTACAGATGTTCACCACAATGTCATAGACACAGCTTTTTCTGTCATTTCTCTCGATGCATTTTCATCTTGCAGGCTACGATGGTCACAGAAGGGTAACTCAGGGTGAATATTTGTCTGTTCTTAATGGTTGCTAGCCTTTCCCCAGCAGTGGCACTAAGCCTGGCCCTCTGTGTTGTTGGTGTCTTCTATGTAGCTCAGTGTTTTGTGCCCTGTAACCTGGTTGCTAAGTTTGTAGTGTCAATCTGCAATATAAACAATTTAATCTCCAGGTGTAGAAGCTTATGTACCTTTTGTAAAGCAAATGCCCACCACATCAATGGACAAAAATAAAGAAATAAAGGTCAATGGTTCTATAACACAAGCCCAGCGCTAGAGGTCAGATTATGATCTTGCTGATTGATACTGATAGCAAAGTTTATCTCACTGTAAGGGGCCCGTACACTTTTGATATAGACCTTTATATGAGTTTTCATCACCAGATAGTAAATAAAAACCTCAAAATATTATTAAGAAGCATAGCTGGAACTAATCCCCAGATAAGTAAAAGAGGTTATGGTACAACATCCTTTTGCTTACCATCTCCCAAGAAACCCTGGGATGGTGTTTCCCTCTCCCAGCAGCTGGGACACCAAGAGGATGTCTCCCTCTTCCAGCAAAGCCCTACCTGCATAAAAAACAGGGCAACATTTATCAGTGGCATCCATAAAATCAACACCAAGACATGAGAAAGAAGCCAAGTAACAGATAGTCATTCTCAGTACCATGTTTTAAGCCCTGTTCTGCTGCTAGGAGAGCAAAGCTACAACCCCTTCCTTACTTAAAGGCCACAGCAAAACCACAGCTGAGCCCCTGCTGGCAGATGGAGCAGCTGATAGATGCTTGTAGGTAGCTGTGTGGGAGCAGCATGGATCACCTCCTCCAGCTGTGACCCACACAGCATGTGTGCGCAGTCTGTCCTTAAAAATACACAGGCTGGTAGTCACTGGAGAGGTTATGGAAACTGAGATGTGGGGATCCCAAAAATAGCTGTGTCATGTCAGAGCTGGGGCTCAGCTTTCTTCGGCAGGGCTCATCTGTGAATGCAAATGACATGGCAGAACAGAAAACCCTCTCACCTGCCAGCAGTTTTCCTGAGAAACAGCTCTGTGTACATATTTGTTCTTTAAAACCCCAATAGATTTTTCTCTCATTATCTCTAACACCTCTGATCACTTTATCCTTTGGGCAGCTGCAACAACCTTTGACAAGGAGTTGTCTTAAACTTAAGCATAAAGCTAGTTAGGCAAGTAAACTCCATAAGTGTAAGTGTTAGGCAAAAAAAGGATTACATTTAAACTGTTTTAAATCTAGATTATTGGAAGTCTTCTCCTTTGCTATGTGAAATTTATACGACTGTTCTCCACGCACTTTTTCCGTACTATTTAAAACTTTCATTCCTGACACCATTCAGGCACCTCTTTTTTAAGCAAGAGAATCTATTTAATTTGTCCTCAAACAGCAGATTTTCCTTACTCACTGGTCTCATTACTCAGCTGGGAGGTATCAATGCAAGAGCCCACACGGACCACTGTCATACCAACCCACCTCTTGGCCTCTGCTATTGGCCACTCTCAGGTGCTGCATCAGCTGCACCTTTGAGCGCACCGTGGCTGTATGTCTGTTTGTACAGCCTCACGTTTATCCTAGTTGCTTCCCTCTGTACCTTTCTAGTTCATAAACTCTTTTGTGATGGTGTGACCCGGCAGCATTTGGGCAGTGACGTATTAAAGCAAGCTGCATTGGTGTCTCCAGAAAACCACAACAGCAACAAGCCTGCTATTAGTCATTGCTGATGAATATTGAGCCAATGTTTTACCATCAACTGGTTTATTAAAGTGTCCCCTAGAAAATAAATTTCTAGAGCCTTCTTTGTAATAGGAACAGAGGGTTACAAGAGAGGTTGACAAAAAGAGCCAAGTATAAGTATTCCATTAAAAATACAGTGCCAGTGTTAAGCAACTAAGTTGACTATAGAGGAAAGGAAGAAAGAGAAACATCTGCTTGATGTGACAGGTATCCCAGAGAAAATCCAATACTATGTAAAAAATGCTTTCTGGCAAATCTGCTAAGGGATCTTTCTTTTCCCACACTTATGGATGCCCTGGTCACAGTGGGATCCCTACTCTAGACACATCTTACAGCCTGCTAATTAATGACTTGCCAGAAATGTGCCAGCCGGACACAAGAGGATCTTGCTGAAAGAGATCTATAGTTACATTGAATCACAAACTAGGCATCACACATGAAACTGGTGATGCAAAAGAGCAAAACCAGACAAATTTAATTCTGCAAAGGATTAAGAGGAGTGTTATGTGCGACTCACAGGAGATAATTATTCTGCTCTATTTAGCAGTGCTGAAGTCAAGAGTTTGAATACTGTGCCTAATTTTAGACATGGTGGTTTAAGAGGGAAAGAAAGTCCAGAAAAATAAAAGATAAAAATGGTACATTTACAGAATCTAAGTTCTGAGGAAGATTTGGAAGAACTAGCTTGCTTTGGTTAGTAGGTAGATGGTGAGAAGAGAACTGACTAGCATCCTTAAGTAAATGAAAGGATACAATCAAGAACATGGTGGGGTTTTTCTGTCTGAGAAGACTGGGCAAGAAGCATTTGACTTACTGAGGGAAAGGAAAACATGATAAAAACAAGAAAAAATCCTTAATTATACAGTAAGATAATGGAGCAGCTATCTAAGAAAAAACTTCCACAGAAGTTGTTTAAAAATTTTATAGAAATACAACTGTGATGAACATTGTAGGACTGTTAGACCCCTCCTCAGATACATGAATGGATTAGATAACCTGATATCTAAGTACCTCCCAGTACTACATTTCTAAAATGCTTTTATTGATTTTGCTACTTTATACCCTTAATTTTTATTACTATGATCTCTAAAACACAATATAAAAAGAACCAGACAAACTGACACACCTGGAAATATCCAGAGATAATAAACTTTCATACTCTGGTTCCACAGGGAGGAGTCTTTACCGTTGCAGTCTTAGAAGAGTATTTTAATTTATTAAGAGAGAGTTAAAAGAATAAAAAAAGAAACAGACACATAAAAATCACCAGTGGACAAGTCCTTCCAATCAACTGTCTGCTTCTGCCAATTGTAATGTTGCAAATTAACAGTCAAGAGCTCTTGTTATATTGCTTGGTGGTTACAGGTATGGTAAATATATTCTATTTGCATTTGAACCTAAACATATGAATAGAACTTATTCTACAATTAGAGTTATTTCATACCACTGTCATATAACAATGTGCAATACTGTTTTTTACTGTTATTTCTGAAAACAGTGATCCTAGTTTGAACCAAATTATACTTAGGATTAAGTCTTCTTATTTACGATTAAGTACACTGTACTAATCATATACTATACATGTGATTATTGTCATCTTGTAAGACAATTCTGCAAACACTGCTCAGCTGTTTGCAGATACGTTGCAGCAGCACCCAGAGTTCTCAGTAAGGTTTCATTACCAACCTGATCTTAGTGTGGCATTATCAGCGCCACTGCTAATTTAGTCAGCACCTGCCAGCGACAGGTCCCTTTCAATTATTTCCACTTGAGTCAATTAGATAAGCAATAGAAATCCTGATATTTTAACAAACAGACAGGGCTTTAAGAAAATATAATGCATGAGTTGGTTATAAAAAAAAAAAAAGAATTACAAATAAACCAAAATCCATTAAATCCAAACACACACGAGTTCTTTATTTTACATTTTTAGCTGCAGCAAAAAGTCAAAGCAATACTTTATCTTAAACCAATATTTTTTTAAGTGACACATCTGATGTAACAAAATTGCCATTACAAATGCCAGGATATATTACCTTTATTTATTTTAAGAAACTTCTCTGTTTTGAGCTTACCACTTTCCTTTTGCTTCTCAGATTACACAAGCTTTTGCACTGACAAATTTCATAATTCAGACTTTATCTCTTAGCATTGACTGAGGACAAACTCAGAAACCTGGCTATGGGGTCAGAGGACATGGCAGTACTACCAGGAAAACCAAATAAACAAAAAACCCCTCAAAACAGCCGTGGGCTGACAAAGCAGGAGGTGACCAGAATTCGCACCAGGAGTCTGTCCTCGCTGTCACATCTAATGCCCCTGTGTGGTTTGCTCACTGAAACTTCCACTCTTCCTTAGAAGAGCCAAAGTGGTGAAGAGGAGGAACGCCAACGCACAGCGTCCCCCGGCAACCGCTGCGGTAGTTCAGAACTGAACCCGTGCCCCTGGACACACACAGCCTTGCCGGCCTGCCCTGCTGCTGGCTCCTCACCTTTCTCCCCGGAGCGCCGAGCGCGCACTGCTCCAGGCTTTGTGCTGTCTGCGCTGAAATATTTACACAGAGATAACGCGGGAGACCGGGAGATTGGCACAAAACGGTTTATTCTGAGAGCACCAACATGGATGGTAGCGGACATAGCACGGGAAACCCAGGCAGCAGCTGGAGCAGCCCTGGATGACGCAATGTCCAAATTTGGGGCAAAAGCCCATGCAGAGAAGAGCCCGACTTAAGGGCCAAATGCATGGAAAGGTCCGGGGATAGAAAAGGGGTTGTTAGATGATGAAAACACTTGCATTTCCGTGTTTCTTACAAAGAAAAAGCCAGTGAATTGCAAAAGGTCACCTCTGAAAGGAGCACGGCAACAAATTTAATTAAAGCATGTGTTTTCCAGTATGATTTAATGACGTCAAGAGACAAAGAAGTCGCCAGTTTTGTGGGCAACCGTGAGCTTAGTTACTCTCAATATTAAGAGCACCTTATTTCGCCCTGGTTACCTGACAGCCATTTCCAGACGTTAGCTGTCGCTGTGCCTGTACCTCCTGGGTGAAAGGGTTCCGCGGGTGAACTCCTCACAGCTCGCTTGCTGCAATGCAAACAAAAGCAGCGAGGCGCTGCAAAACTGGGACGCAAAAAAACACGCAAGAGGCGGGACCGGTCACGGAGGGGCAGACCCGGAAGCCGGAGCGGCACGGCTCCACCACCAGCCACTCTTCGCGGAGGGACGGTCTTCGGCACCAGCGCCGGGACACGCGGAGGAGAGGCGCGCGCGACGCCGCGGCCCACCCAGACCGGCCCCTCAGAGCTACTCGGCAACGGCCGGATCAGCTTTCCCGCGGCAGCCGCCCCCCACCTCCCATTGGCTGTCTCTCGCCCTTGGGCGGGGCCGTGGCTGGCGGCCCGTTTGAAACTGGCCATCCAGCGCAGCCAGGGCGGTGTCCGGCTACCTCTTCCATTGGTGGCTGCTGAGGAGGGGCGGGCACTGGCGGCAGCGGGGGCGGAGGCAAGAGGGCGCACTCCAGCTTGCGCTGTCTATCCCAGGAGTCAGTTAGCGGGAGTGGGCGGAGCTAGGCTAACGGCTGCTCTCGACATTGGCTGGCGAGCCTCTAGGGCACAGGGGTTCTCGCCAATTCCCGGAGACCTTCCTCCCTTCCCCTGCAGCGTGGGCCAGCCCCTGCTTCTTTATTGGCTAGCGCTGGCGGCCACCGCCTCGCGGTTGGCGGTGGAGTCCAGGTGGGCGGGGAGAAGGCGCTGGGGCGGCCATGACCGAAACTTCTGTGCCCGCTCCGGTGTGACAGTCGGAGCAGCGAGGGGCGCGGGCTGGGCCCGGCTTGGCCCGCCATATGGACGCGGAGGAAGAGACGCGGAGGCGTAAAGTGGAGGCCGGCAGGGCCAAGGTGAGGGGAGGGGGTTCCGGCCTGGGGCGCCCGCCCCGGCCTGGCCCCTGGCGCTCTGTCGTGCCCCCGGCCGGGCACCGGACGGAGGGGCCTGGCGGGGGGCTGGCTCCCGGCGCCGCCTCTGCCCGCCGCGGCCCTCTGCCCCGTGCCGAGGCGCCGGCGGGTGTTCCCTGGCTGCGTGGCGGGGTTGGGGCTGTGCGGGGAGCGGCGCTCGGGCCCGGGTTCTGGTTTTGTTTTGTTTTTTCCCCAATTTTCCCATTTTTACCTGCGATTCTACTCAGTTATTTGTGGCAATACCATATTTCCAGGTAAGAATCCCCAGCAGTAGGTGTTCTGTGTTTTGGTGACTTCAGTGACTAGTCCGCTTGCCCTTGCATCTGCAGGTGGGTTATTGGAGAACTGCGTTGGGTTGTTTCCAGTCGTGCTGTTAGCGAACACTTCACATGCTTTGAGCAGTTAAATGCCTTCAGTTAGGTGTAGCTTGGTGGGACTGAGTAGGGAGCTCATAAGATGCGACTGAGATATAAAGGTAACATTCTCTAGTAATTATTGTCTGCTACTATATGATGAGCACTTGATATTTGTTAATCCTCTTAGATAAAAACTTCTGCTTTACTTGGGTAGTGATATTCAAGAACCTGGTTACAAACGCCTGGTTACTTTTCTTTTAATTCAGCATTTCTTGTGGTTTTTGAGCTGTTATTGTCATATTTCCCCCCTGGGAGTCTATTGCTGAGTAAGGCTTGCCAGTGTGCAGCTACAGCTTTTCCCTGTTCTCACCGTCCCAGTAGGACTGGAATGGGGGACTGTAGCTACATGGGGATAGCTGAGGCTGCACAGGGTGTCAGGAGGTTTGGACGGATCAGATCTTTCCATGATGTGCTACAGACTCTTCACCCCTGATATCACTTCTGGTCTTTATCCCACAGGTGTAGACGCATGGTCCTTTCTGCAGAGGACCTGTCTGGAAATCTAGCTAGTGGAGTCAGAGGTGGTGTGGAGCTGTGCTGTCTGCCTCAGATCTTTTCAGCAGGCCTCTGTGTTGCAGCAGGCCTCAGCTCCCTCCTCCCAGTGCTGTGCAGAAGGCAATTAAACAGAGCATTACTAGGAGCAGAGTGGGGTTGTGGCTGGAGCTGCACTGAAGCAGCTTGATGGTTGACAGTACAGCTCCTCTGCCCCTGGCCTGTCCCACCCAGATGCTGTCATGGTTGCCACACTCCCTGCTCCTGCCAAGCAGCTCCT